>NC_088918.1:69765833-70400000 GCF_963576675.1 Euphorbia lathyris | reverse complement strand
ACCTGACCCCCCCTTTTGTGTTTTCAGATCAAGTTCAGGTGGGACGACCTTGACTTCGGTCCCGATTATGCGTATGTTACCCTCATCCAGGAGCAGCAGTGCGTGCTTACCGGCCCTTGCGTGCGGGCCTAGTATTTAGGCGACCGGGATTAGGGCCTCGCACTGGTCACCAGGCGAGATCCCCGTTTCTATGTTCGCGGTGCGGACCATGCCCTTGTCGACCATTCGTCAGGACTTGACCCATCGGTTCGTTGGTAGAGAGGTGTGGATTCACGCCGGGGGCCGTGCTGCTTACTTATCGACCTTGTTGAGCGCGAGGGATGACCCAGCGGTAGCGATGGAGGTGGACCCTGTGGCAGATGTGTTTTCACGGGAGGCTGTCGCGGCAGTCTTTGGTTGGGAGGAAGTCCCGGTGAGTGGTTCAGCCTATTTACCTTTATTCACGAGATAGCTAGCGGTATTTATTGTGTTTTCATTTGCAGGAGGGGTCCTGGAGGAGTGCTCATTTGTCAGACTTCTTCGATGGCGCTCGGGCTCAGACATCTGCGAGCGAGCCCCCCTACTATGTCGGCGAGTCCTCCAGCGCTGCCTGATCGGAGAGATCCTCTTTGGGTGTGCCCGTTCCGGACTATGGGAGAGATTTCGCGACCCTTTGTTATGATGAGTCCGGGGTAGCCTACGCGGGTGTCGAGATGGCTCCTCCCATCTTCACATCGAGGGTACCATTTGACCCTTCTGACGCTTCTCAGACTACGAGAGAGACTTGTACTGACTACGTGGGGCTGTCCGGTTACCTCAGAGACCGCCTCAGCTTGCGCTGTGCCGACCACCTGGTATGTATCCTTGCCTTATTTTAGTGTAGTGGAATGCATGCATGTATGTATGATTTCTGTTCTTACCTATGCTGGGTTTTTTTTTTCACATCTGTTTTTCTTCTTTTTTTTGTTCCCTTTTTAGAGCGATCTTCATGCCCATGAGCGGAGACGGAGTGAGTCGGTGCGGGAGGCCAATGCCAGGGTTGGCCAGGTGTACCAAGAGCGGAACGACCACTGGTCGGAGGTGATACGGAGGGAGACTGAGGGTCGCCTTGCTGTCGAGGAGAGAGCACGAGTCGCCGAGGAGAGACTCCGAGTTGCCGAGGAGGCCTTATCTGCAGAGCGGGCGTCACGCTTGAGGGATTTTGAGAACTACTGGGATATCCCTCCTTATTAGGCTTTATGGCTTTGTAGTAGTTTTTTATTAGGATTACCCTGATGTATATCTGATGTATAGGGAGCGGGGTGGATAGCATGTAGGCTTTTTATTGTGAAAAGTAAGGTAGGAAATGTATAACTCATGATTCATATTACCATGCATTCAGTAGATTATGATGATTCCAATCATTCTCGTCAAATATATTCATGCCTTTATTTAATCAGAAATACTTAGCCTCTTATACATTGTTTTTGTAATTGCTCAAGTTATAACTACTGTTACCAGGACCCGCCTTTCGGTTTTCGGATCCCGGAGATTTTTCTCCTCTCCTTTTACTATCCCGGAATTTTCAAATGAGTGCCCTTTCGGGTTTTCACCCACTGGGATGTCCCTTATTGTTGCATAGGCCGCCCTTTACGGGTTTTCAACCTATCGGGAATTTTTCTTTCTTTTTTTTTTTACGAAAAGTATTTCTTAAGCCTATCCAGGTTGGTAGGTTCGGAGAATTCCATGCCGTCCATAGTAGTTAACTTCACCGCTCCTTTGCTTAGTATCTTCTTCACGAAGAATGGCCCTTCCCAGTTAGGCTTAAACTTGCCCCTAGGGTCGGTGTGCGTCACACGGATCTGTTTCAGCACCATGTCCCCCTCTTTGATAGGGCTGGCCTTGACCTTTTTGTTGAAGGCTCGGGCCATCCTTCTCTGATATAGCTGCACATGGTAAAGGGCTTCCATCCTTTTCTCGTCAACCAAAGCCAACTTCTCATATTGCTTCTTCACCCATTCCGTCTCGGGAATCTCTGCTTCCACTGCGATTCTCAACGATCGCTTTTCGATCTCAATCGGGAGGACTGCTTCTGTTCCGTATACCAAGGAGAATGGCGTTGCCCCAGTTGAGGTTCTAACTGTCGTGCGATAAGCCCATAACGCGAGTGGGAGCTGCTCATGCCAATTCCGATGTGATTCCACCGTTTTTATGAGAATTCTCTTAAGGTTCTTATTAGCTGCTTCTACTGCCCCATTAGCTTGTGGACGGTACGGAGAAGACTTGTGATGTTCAATGCCATATTCTCAGAAGAGACTTCTTACTTCCCCCTGAAACTGGACCCCATTATCCGTAATCATGTGATGAGGCACTCCGAACCTGGTGATCAAGTGTTTCTCAATGAACTTTCTCATCTGCTTGGATCCCAATTTGCTAAACGACTCTGCCTCTACCCATTTGGTGAAGTAATCGATGGCGACTACAATAAACTTGTGCCCATTTGAAGCATTAGGCCTTACCTCCCCAATGATGTCAATGCCCCAAGCAGCGAATGGCCAAATAGATGCTAACACCTGTAATTCCATGGCTGGAAGATGACTACAATCGTCGTGGATCTGACAATCATGGCATTTCTTCGCATACTCGTTACAATCTCTTCCTATGGTGAGCCAATAGAAGCCTTGTCTGACGATTTTCTTGGCTAACACTGCTCCTCCCATATGGGCCCCGCAAATTCCCGAGTGTACTGATTCTATTGCTTCGCGGGCTTCTTCCGCATCCAAGCACCTTAGCTGTAATCCATCGATGTGCCTTTTGTAAAGCAAGTCATTGTGGATGACGAACTGCTGAGCTAACCTCCTAATCACAGCTTGATCCCTAAGTTCTGACTCTGCCGGGTATGTTCCACTTTACATAAAGTTCACGATATCGAAATACCACGGCTTTTCATCTGCCCCTAATATCATTACGTCTTCGTAGCATGGTTTGTGAGATCTCTTCAATACCAACGGCTTCGAGGCAAGGTTTCAAGGGTTGTCCCAAACTGACACTAAAGTGGCCAAAGCGTCCGCAGCCTGGTTCTGTGCTCGAGGGATATGATAAAAATGACATTCCTTGAATCTTTGTGCCAACCCTTCTAGCTGGTCTAGGTATGGACGCAACCTTTCTTCCCTCACTTCCCAGTTTCCTTGTGCCTGTTCGATGATCAGTTTCGAGTCGCCCCAGATTTCAATATACGATGCTCCCAGTGCTGTTAACGACTCCAACCCATAGATGCACGCTTCATATTCGGCCATATTATTGGTGAGAGGGAAGGATAACTTCTTGGCCATCGGGATCCTTTCTCCCTCCGGTGAGATAAGTAGTACTCCTACTCCGGCTCCATACGAATTAACCGCTCCATCGAAGAACATTTTCCACGGTATAACTTCTATTGCGTTCAAGTGCTCATCGGGGAAATCATAATTTATCTCTTCCTCTTCTGTATTCAGAGGTTAGTTGGCCAGAAACTCTACCACGGCCCTCCCTTTGATAACCTTCTTCGTTACATATTCAATGTCAAACTCGGATAAAAGTAGTAACCATCGGGCTAGTTTCCCTGTCAAAGGCGGAGTTCGGTACTGATACTTCACAGGGTCCATCCGAGAAATAATGATCACTTTATATGATTGAAAATAGTGCCGTAGTTTCTTTGTTAGCCATACTACTGCCACGCACGTCTTTTCGATCATGTTGTACCTGAGCTCGTACTCCAAGAACTTCTTACTCAGATAATACACTGCGTGCTCCACACCGGTGTCTCCCTCTTGGGCCAGCATTGCCCCAATAGATCGCTCTTCGATTGCTACATAGAGGAGAAGTGGTTTTCCTAGTTTAGGCGGTCTCAGCACTGGCGGATTAGACAAGTAATTCCGGATGCTCTCCAAAGCTTGCTGACACTTATCATTCCAGATTGTGGGTTGGTCCTTCCTTAATAACTTAAACATTGGCTCGCAGATAGTGGTGAGTCTCGCTATGAACCGACTGATACACTGAACCTGCCCCAGAAACCCTCTCACTTCTTTCTCATTCTTTGGTGCTGGCATTTCTCGTATGGCCTTCACTTTGTCAGGATCTACCTCAATTCCCTTGTTTCCGATTATATAGCCTAAGATTTTCCCCGATGAAACGCCGAAGAAGCACTTCTTCGGGTTTAACCTTAGTTTGAATTCTGCAATTCGGGCCAAAAACTTCTTAAGTGCAGCAAAATGCCCCTCTCTCGTCTCTGATTTGACCATCATGTCATCCACATAAACTTCTACCTCCTTGTGTATCATATCATGGAACAGTGCTGTAGCCATTCGCTGGTAAGTTGCCCCGGCATTTTTCAAACCAAACGGCATCACCCTGTAATAGTATGTTCCCCACTCAGTTGTGAACGAGGTTTTTGCTTTGTGCTTTTCGGCCATCTGAACTTGCATGTAGCCCATGAAACCATCTACATTCGTGTGTAAGACACTTGATGTTGCGCTGTCGATCAACATGTTAATATGAGGTAATGCGAATTCATCATTGGGGCACGCCTTGTTAAGATCTCTATAATCGACGCACATTCTTACTTTGCCGTCCTTCTTTGCGATGGGCACCACATTTGCGACCCAAGGGGGATAGTCGATTACTTCGATGAACCCTGCTTCTAACTGCTTCTTCACTTCCTCTCTGATCTTACCTGCCCATTCCGGTCTCATGCGTCGGAGTTTCTGTTTCACAGGATTAGCATCGGGGTATGTCGGAATACGGTGAGTTACGATTGATCGATCGATTCCTGGCATGTCTTCGTACGTCCAAGCAAACACTATTTCGTATTTTTTAATTATTCTCTCAAATGCTTTCCTCTCTTCAATAGTTAATTCTTGAGCAATTTGTATAAGTTTAGGATTTTCATCCGTGCCAAGATTGAAAGTTGACATTTCTATTGTATTGATTTCAAATGTGGGCATGTTATATGAATGAGAATGCATGGAATGATCACGATCAACATCAAGCAAGTAAGCAAAATCAGAATTCATTTCATTGATAGTGTTGGCGAGTACATCATCAGATTCAAATAAAGCAGTAATACAATTTTCATCATCAGGGTTCTCGGGTTTCTCATGAACTTTGGAGGTACTGGGCTCATTTACCGCTCCTGCAGTTGCTTCAACAGTGATGATTTGCTCCTCGGCATTCAAGTCTAACATCATAATCTCCTCGACAAAGCAGCTTGCCTTTCCTTTGCCCCAGTCAGTCACATCATTGAAGATCTCGAACCCCGGCAGAATCTTCCCTTCGGTGCTAGTCCACGACTCAGGGGTCCCTGAATAAACCTTTCCATGCCCCTCACTCACGAAGTACTTCCTTAGGCCCACTTTTCCTTCATTACTTGCGTTGGACGGACCTCCCTGTTCATACCCCAAACCCCTCCGGGTTTTCTGACTCTTAAAGTCCAGAAATTCTGGCAACCCCTGATGGTGTGCTCCCAAACCCATACCAGGGATGAAACCTCCCTTCATCATCTTCACCACATCGGTGGTCATGCTAGACTCGTAGATCCCAGAAACTTGGAATCCGGAGAAAAGCTGAGGCTCAATTCCCAATGCCGCCACCGAGCTCAATTTTTCTGCTCTGATCGTCACTATGTCCTCCCCGAAGGGGAATTTGATCATTTGATGGAGCGTGGAGGGCACACCTCCCAACTTGTGGAACCATGGGCGTCCCAACAACACGGCAAAGGTTATCGGGATATCCAGCACCGTGAATTCTGTTTCCTCCTCGTGCGGCCCCACTTTCAGCTTGGCCTTAAAGACTCCTTCAATATGCCTACGGCTATCATCATAAGCCCTAATCACAGTTTCCGAGGCTGTCAAGTCTCCTCTTTCCACTCCCAACTTAGACAAGAGTTTCAACGGGCAGACATTAATAGCCGATCCATCATCGACCATCACACAGCTAGTCTTCTTCCCGTTGATTTCCGCTCAGATGTACAAAGGCTTATTGTGAGCCTTCCCCTCTTCTGGAAGATCCTCATCGGTAAACGTGATTTCAGTTTTCTTTCGAGCCATGATTGCCCCTACTAGTGCTGCCGGTTCGGTATCGGTAGAAATAACCAAATTCTGCAGCTCTTTCATCAGGTTTTCACGGTGGTACTTGGAATGGCATAAAACTTCCCACACTATGGACTTAGCTTGTGTCTTCTTCAACTGCTCAAGAACTTGGTCATCGGGCTTAGGAGCTGACCCTTCCCCTATCTCAGTCTCAACCATAGGTGCCTTTCCCTCGGCCACTCATCCTGACCTTGTCATGACGGCGATTTCTGGCTCATCATCCGATTCATCCCAAATATTGATAGGAATCCTCCGATTAGCATCTTCCTCGTCCGAGGAACTTTCCCAAATATCCACAATCATTAAATCCATAACGTGAGGAACGTTCGGATTCAAATAAAAAGGATCCGCCGATCCATACAATGCCCAGCCTATCAGATCATCATAATCCCGGAGGGACACTCTACTCATTCTTCTAGCTGCCAACGGAATAGCTCCTCTCTGTATGCACATAAGCTGCAGCTTATCACTCATTGTTTCGTGACACTGCTCATACCGGTGCCTCCACCTCATAGCATAGTCCACAAATGGTTCCTCGGGGAATTGCCTGATCCTATCTAGATCTTCCAGGGATCCTGTCCATGGAACATACATCTCATATCTCGCCACAAAAGCACTCCTAAGCGGTATCCAATGACCCATTTCCTCCTCTGATAGGCCTTGGTGCCACAACAAGGCTTCTCCCATTAAAGTTTCCGGGAAATGTTCATGTAATTCACATTGCGGGAATTCGGCGTCGTACATATGGTTGCGGAATAACCTTGCATGCTCAACAGGATCCTGGTATCCACCATACCTAGGCATTGCCAACACTGCCTCGGGCGTTTCATAAGAGGGGGAGTCCGGGGTTTGATCTGCCAACATCCATACCGTATACTCTTTGATAAACCTCTTCGTCATTGCCGCCCAATCGGTCTTAACATACATCGGAAGTGACATATACCACATCAACGGCTCACCCATCAAAGAATTACAGAACAAGCTGGTGATCCCTTCTTCCTTAAAACCCAAGGGCGCCATGGCCGACAAGTAGAAATGAAGGTGTTCCATCGGATCTTTGTTGCCATTATACTTACTGACCCTCGGTAGCGGACGCTTGATAGGTCCGATCTGCATCGCAAAGCGCTCTGCAGTCCTGTCCTCAGCTCTTTGATACTTTTCTAGAAATAGATCTGACAATTGATCCCAATCATACTTGCAAGAGTCGGGTAATGAGTGAAACCACCCCAAAGGCTCACCTATTAGCGAATGGTGGAACCACTGAGCAATCTTATCCACCCCGAAGGATTCAACAAACATATCGCGCATATATTCACGCAAGTGCACCTCGGGATTTCCCCCTCCACTAAACAGACCCAAATTAGGCACAATAGTTCGAGACGACCCTTCTCCGGTCTCTTCGGCACTATCTTCATCATACGGTGCTCCACCATCCAATCCCTCTCCCATCGGTTCATCCTCTTGTTCCTCGCCAAGGAAGGACACATATAGACCATTTCCTACATTGTTCCTTTCGTCGGAATCCAGCAACTCCTCTACGTTCTCCTCGAAGGATTTCATCACTACGCATTCTGTCAAACCAACTCCGATCATGCTCACCCTATGATTAGGCAATGGATTACGCCTAGTGGAAGGGTTCGCTGACGAAGGATCAGCTATCTTCTTTTCCTCGATTAAATCTTGGATCTCGTGCTTCAATCTCTCACAGTTCTCAATAGTGTGCCCATAATTACTGTGGAACTCGCAGTATCCCCTAGCTTGTACCTGCGGAGTAGGCGGTGCTTTATTATAAGGAGTAAGGGCTTTCAACAATCCCTTTTTCTGCAAACGTTCAAAAACTTTTGCGTAAGTCTGATCAAACTTGGCGAACCGCCTCTTTTCGATAGCATTAAGATCAAGCACTTTTACTGCAGCAGAGTCTGTACTCGCACTTGGCCCTCCGGCACTATATCCAGACTTCGTCCACTTGGTATATGCTTTATTCGGCTCTCCATCCCCCTCAACGGTCAAGGCACAGCTATACATCTGATTGAAATCGGTAAAAGGCATATACCGCAGCTCATTCTTAATATACGGCAAGGTGTTACCGACTACCATTCGGATCTGATCCTGCTCAAGCGGCTTCTGCTTCATAACCGCGGCCTTGGCCCTCCATCTCCTTACGAAATCGGAAAATGACTCCCCAGTCTGCTGCTTAGTGCTCTCTAGCTCTTTCAAAGTGACCTCAAGCATGGTATTGAAGCTATACTGAGCGATGAATGACTTCGCTAATTCCTTCCAATCCCTCTTCGTTACCATCGGCAATGCATGAAACCATGTGAGGGCAGCCCCCTCTAGGTAAGTGTTAAACAGTCCCAGGACTTGATCCTCAGTCAGGATCGTATGCTTCATTACAGCGACATACTGATTCATGTGGGCAGTGGGATCCCCAGTTCCATCGAACTTTTTCATGTCAGGGAGCCGGAATTTCAAAGGCAAAGCCGTTGCCGATAAACAATTCTTCAAGTTATAAAAGTCCTGACTCCCGAAACTTCCCCCACGTAGATCCTGCACCTCTTGAGTGATGTGTTGCTTCCACTCCTCTTCCTTAGCTTTCTCTTTCTCAAGCTGCTTCCGGATATAATCCTGATAGTCATCCTCATTCCCAAAGCGAGATCCATCGTTCACCTCATTCTCAGCATGTTTACTGCCACTTTTGTCATCTCTCATGGCCAGCTTAGCTAACTGGGCCGCTATCACCGCTAATTGCTCATTAATGTTGTTAACAGAGTTTTCCAATCCGGCCACTTTTTCATCGGTCGCAGACATACTAGCTGAAGACTGAGTATACTCGGACGAAGATGATTCCGAAGCCACAACTGCCGATTCAGAACTGTCAAGCTGTAACTGGTCAAACTGCCTAACTAGCCGACTGCTCTCTCGGTACCACAATCGCTTAATGATGACGTCTGCGCGAACGGTATCCATTAGTATGTATGCATGATTTTATATGCATGATTCGTGGTGTGTGCGTTTATTTATTTACGGATATATAAGATAAGAAGAACAAACGTTAGTCTAATTACACGTATCACAACATCTCTCTTCCACCCTTATTCCTCCACACACTCGATGGTCCAAGTCTCTTTCCTAGGATTTTGGTTTGGGGCTCACATTGCGGTCTAGGGGACGCGTGATGCCGTCGATTATTATGGAAAAGTAGATCATTCATCAGAAATCGACCAAGTTGGATTGTCCTTTCGGAATAACTCGTCTTTCATCCTTTCGTGAGACGCATTAGTTCGGGTTTTGACTCCCTTTGAGCGCATCTCAGTTTTTAGACGTGGTACGAGTTATTCTTCTAGTCCAATCGTTCATTATTGTCAATGACTCGTTCCTTTTTGTTCGCGCGGGTTCGTGTCTCGATTTTTGGATTACAACGGGATCTTTTGGATCTATCGAGAGACGTAACCACGTGTTTATTTAGTGATGGAATCACTTTTGGATTTTATTTTAGGGAACGGACTCATCGCGTAACGCGTTTGTTCTTAGCGTCGAGGATCCGTTTGCTCATTTTAGCTACGTGAAAAGACGGCGAGTCTTATTTTGAGCGCACGGTAACCTTTCGGCTAGCAACAGTTCGTTGTTCTTCCCAATCCACGGGATATATCATCTTAGTGTGGTTATAGAAAATCAACGTTTCGTTGAATCGCATGTTTGTTCGAAGCGAGGATATCACCGTTTTCTTTCCTTTAGGTACGAATTAAGCAAACACGTACATCGGGCCATATTTCTTGCAGTTTTGGTAACGGTCGAAATGATCGAGTCGTTAGTCAAAACCCACAGTCTCGTCCATATGGCGCAATTATATGGTTTGGCTTAATTCGGCTTCGTGATTTTAAACGGGGTATACACTCGTTCGAGGCACGTATTCAACGGCATTGGTTTATTTTCTTTAACTACTCTCGGTATTGACATATATCGTAGATTCGGAATGATTTTGGTCGTTTAGTTCATTTTTTACTTTTCTTTTCTTAGTCACTTCTGCGGACACGTCCATTTCTCTTAAGAACGACACGGGGCATAACGTAAAAGCTCGTCTTTTATTCGGAAGGGACGGGCTACTTGTGCGAAACTTTTCACATTACGACAGGGTCGTTCAAAACAGAAATGTTCTTCGTTTTCGTTTCGTTATGATCTCGTTTTATCCCAATTTATTTAAAGAATGTGAATAACGGCTACTGTTAATATAGTCTTTTGTATCGAAATGTAACTATCCTTAACACCAAACTGACGCATACTAATACGTGCTTACGTCGTAACGCATTTCCTGAACATGTGCCTTCGTCGGGACACAGAAAGGGACAAGGCGGGCCGCACATGTTCATTCATACGAGATGACTAAGTCGTCTTTAGTTTAAATCGTTTCGATGTTTTAGGGTAATTAGTATGTCGACTCAAGAGTATATATTAACGCATCATTTCATTTTCTTTACATACTTTAGGATTTAGACACGTATCATGGCGATTTGAAAACACGAACTGATTCATTTATCACGCCAAAAATAGTAACGGGTAATCCTATGGCAACTTCTAAGGCTACTATATGCTGACACGGCTGAGCGCGGGACCTCACAGGACCGCACAAATTCGCCCCTAACGAATGGATGGGGACCCTTTGGCGCCTTACTGTAAGGGGGAACTTACACTAGCCTCTTTGGAGCGACGAATGGACTCTCGCTAGAGGTTTCGCGGAAATTACCCAAAAGGTTTGCAATAATGCACATGAATGCATACGAAAAGAAATAATATGATCCGTCCCCGTTAAGGGCTTAATACACGCCTTCCGGAATCAAATTTCTCGCTTCCCCAGCAGAGTCGCCACTTGTTAGACGAGGTGACGCGGCCTAATCTCCCGGGCGGACCGGGGGGTGGACACCTCATGGCGACGTAAGCGGTGATTGGCGCCAAAAGCAACCAATCGTGGAATCAAGCTGCTCGGTAGGACCGGAGCTCGGAGATATGGAAGAGTCGCCACCCACGAATGGGAAAATGAACACCGATCCCTTGCGGGAGACCGGTGTGGGTTCGGGAAACTTAGGTACGAGCCGAGAAGGCTAGCTCCTTTCCGGAGAAAGGCTACTAGGCACCCCGACATCGCCCGGTTATGAACCACCGGCCTCCTACTCAGCATATTAGGCGATAACGGACTAATCGTATATTTCTTTAAGTTTAAAATTCATTTGAAACCTTTTCTTTCTCGTTTTGAAAACCGTTTTGAGCATACATTATTGAAAAGCCATTTTAGTAAAGAATCACCCATTTACATCAGTTCAATATACATATAAAAGAGAGGGGAAGAAGGAAGAATTGATTTATTTACAACGTGATTTACATTTCGTGTTGCATGTTAATTCTATACTAACTCATTTCCCCAAAAAACGAGTTTATTTACATGGTTCGTACCTTAATCGCCGTTGGAACGATTTAGGTACGTTTCAAAACCCCGTTTGATGAAGTCCGCCTGAATCGCCGTTGGAACGACTCAAGTGTTTGAAAACATTAAGGTAAAAACCTTTAATAAGAAAACGTGGTTAAGCATACAAGTCAATTTATTTTGTATAAATCATTTAAGAAAACGATTTCAAAAACTCTATTATTTATAATGAAAATGATTTTAATTACAAGGTTCGCTTAATCCGTCGTTGGAACGGACTAAGGTTTTAAAACGTGATATTTTGGGAAACAAGTTAAAGATGTCAAGAAAACGTTATTTACACTTTTAGAACCTCTAGAAAAGCCTTTAGTTTAAATAATTAATTTGAAAACTCTTTTTGTGATTTATTTTCCCCTTTTGACTCAATGGACTCTTTACTTGTCCTAATTACAACAATGAACATATTAAATCAAAATTCACTCCCAAATAAAGCCCATTTGAAACATGGACCCATAAATGTCCAAAGAATAAAGAAAATAATATAGGTATATATATACATTTTTAGCCAAAAAAAAAAAGAAACATGAAATAAGGATAAGTGAAAAGATACTATATAATACATATATGAGAAATGATAATGAAAATATAATACCTTTTGATTTTGAACATATGAAAATAATAGATGAAAACTTCTAAATAAGAAAATAACATTTATCCCCAAAATAGTGTCACCTAATAATAGCTAATGTAACCCAAATAGCCCAAAAACTATATATATATATACATAATGTAATTTAATATCAAAATAACATCCATTTATCCACAAAATATCTACTAATTAATTACTTCCAAAACACCCAAGTAAATAACATTCTAAAATAAAATCCATTATCATTTAAAGGAAGGAAAAAGAAAATATATATATACACATACTTATATTAGATTAAATCCAAAAAAATGATATATAAATATTCTAAATAACTATATGTACCAACTACCCAAAAATAGTTTGAAAGTATTTATTACATAAATATACATATATGTACAAAGGATCAAAAGCTTAAAAGTTGAGAAAGAGGGACCAAATAGCATTTTTTACATTCCAGCAGATTTACCGACGGAAACTCCGTCGGTAATCAGCAATTAGAGACAGAAAACGCAAATTACAGCAGCACTCCAATTATTTCCATATTTATTCAAAAGCTTTAAATTAAGTCTAATTCAATCGTTTTGGATTTCCGAACTACCAAAAATGGATGATAGTCAATAACGGAAGTTCCTAAAACGACGTTTTTATTTTAAAACATTATTCGAAAATTTCTTTAAATTAAAACTTATAATTACAACGTTTTTAATACCCGAACTACCTTTTTATCGGATCACGGTTCGTATTGGGATATAAAACGAGGTTTTTTATTTTAAAACAAAACCGAATCTTATTCAAAACGAAATGAAAATTAAATAAATACACAAAATTAAATAGAAAGTGATAAAATAAATGAATAACTAAATAAATAAAAACTATGACATAAAAATAAATAAAGGAAAGAAATAAATTAAATAAAATAAAACGAGTCTAGTCCTCGGATAATACCTTAAGTTCGGTATTGACGATTGAAGTCGGTTGATTCCACGAATCGTGCTTTCCCGGTATTTTTTGTGTTTTTGGTAAAATCTTAACTTTTAGGAAATTCGGAATTTTTAGCAAAAAAAATGTTTTTTCCCAAAAAAAAGTCACTTCTCTCTCTAAAATGTTAGAGTGAGAAATTCCTCTCCCAAAAATCCTTTTTTCTCAAATGCATGGGGATCCGTGCCTTTTATAGGCATTGGATCCCCGGAAGGAATGGGGGACGCCCGAGCAAGATCGGGCGTCGCCCAAAAGGGTTGGGCGGCCGCACAAGCCATGTTGGGCAATCGCCCAACATTTGTTGGGCGATCGCCCAACAATCGTTGGGCGTGCGCCCAACCGACGTTGGGCGCTCGCCCAACGGCTGCCGGTCGCGCTCGCCCGACGCCTGCCAGGGTCGTGCGTCCAACGGACGTCGAGCGCGCGCCACTCGCAGTCGGACGCGTGCGTCCAGCGGACGTCGAGCGCGCGCCCCGTGCTGCCGGGCGGGCATCCGACCATCGTTGGACGCACGTCAGCTGCCGCTAGGCGCTCGCACCGCGCCGCTGAGCACTCGCGAGCCGCCCAATCGACGACCGCGAACCATCGCAACTTCTCCTTCCTTATTATATATTATTTTTTTGTTTTTAAAACTTCCGGAATCAACCGTTTCAACCGTCTTGTTTACAGGTTTTCGTCACAAGTCCTCCGACTCGGTGTCTACATGCGTGTTGACCGGTCATTTTTACCTGCTGTATAACAAAGTGAGAGGTCACCTATAAGTTTATATATATATATATATATATATATTGATCCGGAATATGATTTAGGCCCAAAAGCAAGGCCCAAGGGCCTAAGAAGCTAAGCCCATGAAGCCATCTATAAATACCCACGACAGGGAGAATAGGGGGATCTGATCTTTCCGGCTCACTCTTGACCACACTATTGGGTAACCCCATCTCTCTTCGAATAGTTCCTTAGATAAGTCTCCTTGGATATCTAACTGTCTTGATCGTCGGAGTATTCGTAGGGACCGCTCCCCGCACAGAGACGATAACCAGGAGACGCGAGGACACTCAAAGGCTGATCGAATCACTGTAGCAAATTTCCTAATTATTTGGTGCGGTGAGTGTGGATTACAAGTGATTTTTCAAACTATTCAGCAAGATGCAGACACCGACTGAGCTCACACCTGCCGGAGTACTGAGCGCAGCAGCGACCAGTTCCATGACCGGCGAAGCACGTCCGGCGCCGTCTACCCTAATTTCTCCTAGGAACCTGGCCCCGTTGATGGAGGAAGTGGATCCTGAAGAGAAAGGAGCGTACAACACGGCACAACTCCTCAGCGCTATACGGGGTTTTCAGACGACCTAGGCCGTTCACACGGCGGCTCAGATGAAAGTTATGGAGCAGCAACAAAACCTGCAGGAGGATAACGCTAAGATCTGGCAATATCTCAAGGAGGCCACAATGACACCGCAAACGAGCCCCATTGCAAGCAGATAAGTGGTCCCAGAGGCGATCCCTGAGAGGCAGCCCAAGCCCGTCGTGACTGCGCTGGGAGCTAGGGGTGAGGCATCCGGAGTTCCGGCGGCCATCGGCGATGAGGACCTACTGGAACAGAAAATCCAGAGATTTCTGGACAAGAGGGCGCTCGGAGGGGTAATGGGGGGAAGCATCACCTCCAGCAAAACTCCGCTGGTGCAAAGGATTATTGAAACAAGGTTCCCACGTGACTGGAAGGCCTCGCGACTATCCCAATATTCGGGAACCGAGGACCCGAATGACCACGTAGCTTCCTTTATAAGCACCATCAACCTCTACTCCAAAGACGAAGACATCATGTGCAAGGTTTTCCCCACTACACTTTCCGCGAGGGCACAGGAGTGGTATCGAGGACTGGCCCTCGAGTCCATCGACTCGTTTGATTTATTAAAGGATCTCTTCCTCTCTAGATTCGCTGCAGCTGCAAAGGTACGAAAGATCAGCTCGGACCTCAACGGGCTCAAATAGCGGACAACCGAGCCACTGCGCAATTTCCTTTCCAGGTTCCACCACATGGCCTCTCAGGTCAAGGGCCTCAACCTAGAGGTAGCTCACGACGTCGTAACGAAAGGAACCTCGTGCGAGCCCCTAAAGCAAAAGTGCTTCAGGAAGATGCCGCGATCTTTCGATGAGCTCATGACTATGGCACAGACCTTCGTCCGGTATGACGACTGTGATCGACCAGCAGGGTATGAGGAATCGGAAAGGGACAAGGCCAAAGGAGATGCACGAAAAGAAGAAAAGAGCAGGCCGACCGGAGAAGCACGAGACGGAGGCCGGGCACGCAGGGAGGCCCCCATGCCTTTCCAGGCACAAGTCGAGCTGACAAACCTGGAGCGCAGGGGGGACCGATCCCGTGGAAAGGAAGTACACTATGCTGCTCAGAACCAGTCTCGCCGATACACACACCTGACTCCGTCGGCGGACAAAGGGAAGACTCGCGTCGAGAAGGAATACTGCAAGTACCATAAATCCTCCGGACACTCCATGGAGAACTGCTATCAACTACAGAAAGAAATCGAGCGGATCATAGAACAAGGTGCCCCGCCAAGAACCATTAGGCAGAGAGAACAAAGCCCGAAGCAGCATGACACCGGCCGAACAGATGAGGCAAAGCGACCAAGGTTCCACGGTGAAATCCATGTCATAAGAGAGGGAGCGCTGACACTCTGTCCACATCCGGAGAGCTCTCAAAAGAGAAAAGCAGCTGATCAGACCCTGACGCTACAGCCACCACTCCGGACCAGCCATTCGGAGGCCCTCGTAGTCACCATTAACATCACCGGCTTTAAGATGCACCGGGTACTAGTGGACACGGGGAGCTCGATAAACCTGCTTACCTGGAGAGCTCTCCGCGCTATGAAGAATACTCACACGGCCCTTCGTGTCGGAACCTTTCCTCTGGTTGGCTTGTCAGAAATAGAAGTCCCCATGAAGGGAGTCATCTCTCTGCCAACGATCCTCGCCGAAAGCGACGAGCAAGTAGAGGACACCGCCGAATGGGTGGTGGTGGACATCCCCTTGGCCTATAACGCCATTATCGGAAGACCTCTGCTGGCTAGTCTCAAAGCTACAATTGACATCTCCGACCTATGCTTGACTTTACCGCGTCGAGGCGGAAAAATCACCGTCCAATGAGACCGCATCTTGGCCAAGAAACTGCAATGGGAGGCGACTCAACCTCGAACGACACTCTATCTTGAAGACGGTCTGATGGATATGAGGGGGTACAATCCCACGCTGATAGAACCAGTTAGCGACTGCCCCGTCGGGGAGAACAAGACACTGAAGATTGGGACCAAGCTCCCACCTCCTCTGGCCGACGAGATAAAAGCCGTCCTGGCTGAGCATTCAGACGTATTCGCTTGGTGCACCGAAGATATCATAGGCGTCTCACACGAGCAACCGACCCACAGATTGAACATCGACCCTTCCATCGAACCTCTAAAGCAGAAGAAGCGGGTACAAGCGAAGGACAAGCAGGCAGCTGTCAAGGCAGAGATCGAGAAACTGTTAGCTGTAAAATTTATTCGTGAGGTCCACTATCCCGATTGGCTTTCTAATGTTGTACTTGTAAAGAAAGCCAGCGGAAAGTACCGCATGTGTGTATACTTTACGGATGTTAATAAAGCATGCCCCAAGGATTCCTACCCGCTGCCTAACATAGATCAGCTTCTAGACCAGACAGCCGGTCGCAAAATCCTGTCCCAATTTGATGCCATTGCTGGTTTTCAACAAATTCCTCTGGACCCGACCGATGCCGAAAAGACCTCCTTCATAACGCATGAAGGCACGTATTGGTACAACGTAATGCCCTTCGGTTTGAAGAATGCAGGAGCCACATATTGTTGGGGTTTAGTGTCCTATAGACAATTGTTCTAGGATACAAACTTAATGTAAATGAAGTGTTCTTTATATCATTTGTTTTAATGAGATATATGTTTTATAACTATATCAAGGCAATCCCTTTTAAGCACTGAATAAAGTCTAATAAAAGGAAATCCATAAGTTTGTTTTAAAGTGATTATAAAGTGTTCATACAAGCATGAAGTGAGACAAAACTTTATAATAAACTAATAAACTTAAAACCACCCCAAGTCAAGTGATATGTTTAGGATTGATATATTACTGTTGAGACTTGCATGCAACAATTTCTTCTGTCCGACAGAAAGCTGATCTCACAAGCTTCATATATACAGATATCTGGACAGTTACATGGATCCGATGAAAAGTAGTTCATTAGGATTGGGGACCCGACTTGAGATAACAGGATGGGTAGATTCATCCTTGTCACCTGTTCATCTCATTGGTATTAATAGGTGTAAATAATCCTCAGACTCAAAGGAATGTTAATTGGTATTCTGGATTACGGAATGTGACGCTTTGACTCTGGTGTAACACGATCCTTAACAGAGATGACTCTGGGGTGTGAACAGCAGACGTTGGGTATCACAGGAAGTGATTGCGGGATCGTTATATATTGGATTGAGCATTTATCACTCCCGATAAATGGGAGATATGTCCATGGATCGCTTGTGGAAGACTCGACTCTAAATCCTTGCAAGGTGATAGCTTAAGACTTGAAATACAGATTTCACTTAACCTATCTAATTTGAGTTGACTCGGCCTGTACAAGTAAAACGAACGTCTCGCTATACGTGACTTGACATTATCCATAGTCATAAGATTCAGTTCAAGGATGTAGTTGATAAAGGATCGAATTATACCGTAACTAATACTGAAAGGTCAACGACAGAATCAACCTGTCTTCTTATAGCTCTAGGGGAATGATTACGGACTTGCTAATCACATACTCTGTACATCATTCCGTTATGGAAAGATTAAATATAATTCTTTGAAAATTAATTTTAATAGTTGCATACGGCTAGAAGCAATAAGAACCTAATGGGTCACACATAAGACTTGGAACCCAAAAGAGAGATAGATGTTAATTAATTGATGGAAGCCCAACTGAGCCCAATAAGGCCCATTCACTAGAGGGGGGCGATTTTATGTATGGTAAATACATAAATAATTATTTTGATTTTATCAATCCTAATTAGATTAGGATTATGAATTAAATTAATTAAAGGATAAATAAGTTAGGAGTTTTAATTAGATTATAGTACTCCTATTATTATTATCCTATTATTATTATCCAATAAGGTTATTATTATTATCCTTTATATATTAGATATATTAATGGATAATGATTATGAATTCTATTCCGAATTGAATTCTTATTTCAATAACCTAATTCAATCTAACTAGGGATTAGATACAAGAGATTATAAATAACCCCCCTTATAGGATTTTCGAAATCCACAAGCTAAACCCCCTAGAGAATTTCGAATTCCACCCTAGAGCAAGAGAGAGAATTTTGACCCCCAGTTCGAGGACGAGATTTTCCACGGCTTCCTTCCGTTCAATTGATTTTCATCTTTCTTTCTTTATCCTTGATCTTGTGTTGATTAATTAGAGGCAATCTATTTTGGTTGCTATTCAACGGTTGATTCTAACTTGATCTTATATTTATTTTGTTCTGTGCTCGGGAACTCGAAGTAAGAGTTGTGGGCACTTCGTTTGCAACGGTAGATAGAACATCTAAAAGGTATTTCTTCTTATCCCTCTTTATATGAAATAACGGTTAACGGATCTTATGGTTTATGGAAATAGGTTAAAATTTTATATTTCCGCTGCTATACGTTAGCCTATTATTCCTACACATATCAGCGACTAATAGACAAAATGTTCACTCACCTCATCGACAAGACGGTACAAGTGTACATAGACGACATGGTCGTCCTAAGCACTAATGAGAGCGACCACCCGCGCGACTTAGCGGAGGTGTTTAAAATTTTCCGGGATTACAACCTCAAGCTAAACCCGGAGAAATGTTTCTTCGGCATTCGCAGCGGCAAGTTCCTTGGTTGCGTGGTCTCGGAGAAGGGTATCGAGCCTAATCCCGCGAAGATCAAGGCAATTTTAGAAATGAAAGCTCCACACAACCTGCAGGGGGTTCAAAGACTCAACGGAAGGGTAATCGCCTTGGGACGATTCATCTCCTGTTCGGCACAGCGTTGTCTCCCCTTTTACAAGGCAATAAAAAAGGATCATCCCTTCAAATGGTCTACGGACTGTCAGGCGCATTCAATTCCATCAAAACTTTCCTCGCCACGCCGCCCCTACTATCAGTACCAAAGCAGGGATGAGATATACAACTATACTTCACCATTGCCGATGAAACTGTGGCAGTGGTTCTCACTCAGGATGAAGGCACGGAAATGTATCCAATTTACTTCTTGAGCAAGGTGCTCAAAGGGGCAGAGATCCGGTACTCCAAGGTTGAAAAGGCTCTTTTCGCCATCACACAAGCATCCGAGCGCCTGCGGCCATATTTCTAGGCATACACGGTTATCGTCAGAACTAACTACCCTCTCAAGAAGGCAGTCCAGAGACCAGAGGTCTCCGGTCGCATCACCAATTGGTCAGTCCGACTGTCTCAGTTTGATGTACGCTTTGAGCCTCGCACAGCAATCAAGGCTCAAGTTTTGTCCGATTTCATCACCGAATTCACCGGATCGTCGACCAATGACCCCATCCGGGCAGAAAATATCAACGGAAATCTATGGACCATAAGCGTGGATGGCTCTTGCGGTCCGGGCTGGGTAGGCGCGGGTATCACCATTCAGGGACCCGACAACCTCCGCTTACATTACGCCATCCGACTGAATTTCCCAACCACGAACAATTAAGCGGAGTATAAGGCTCTGATCGTGGCCCTCCGGCTAGCCAGAACAATGGTAACAGGACACCTAACCATTTATTCAAACTCCAAACTCGTCGTCAGCCACGTCAGCGCCACTTACAAAGCAAAAGACCTAACGATGTGTCAATACTTGGAGCTCGCCAAGTCCCTGCTCAAGGACCTCAAAAGCAAGGGAGTCTCTTTCACTCTTACGCTCGTACCGCGAGAAGAAAATGAAGAGGCAGACGCCATTACCGCTCTCGCAGCAGGTGAGCAGTCTAGTGACCCGCAAACCCTTATTGAAACCGCTGAGGCTCCGGCCATCCGAGCACAGTGCTCTTTACAGATCGACACAGCAGATGCAGCGGAAAACGGCTGGAGAAGTCAGATAATCAGGTACTTAGAAGATGGAACCCTGCTAGAAGATAGGACGCATGCATCTCTCGTAGTTCGACGATCCTGGCGATACGCGATGCATGATGGCCTTCTTTATCGGAAATCATCCGGACACCCTTGGTTACGTTGCATATCCGAGGAAGAAGGGGATCACTATCTAAAGGAGATACACCAGGGCGTATGTAGCTCGCATCAGGGTGCTCGGTCAATTGCGAAGAAAGCCCGCCTACAGGGACTTTATTGGCAAACCATGGACTCCGACGCAATGCGACTAGTTCGTAACTGCCAGGCATGTCAAGTACACGCAAATACTCACCATGCACCGGCGGCTCCGCTCAAAAGCATCGTCACACCTTGGCCTTTCACCGTATAGGGTGTTGATTTGCTCGGTCCTTTTCCAATACCTTAGCACAGAAGCATTTCATAGTGGTAGCAGTCGATCACTTCACAAAATGGATCGAGGCAGAAGCTATCGCCAAGATAACCGCCGACAACATCATCAGCTTTCTCAAACGAGTAATAATATACCGATTCGGAGTCCCTCATTCTTTCATCACAGATAACGGGCGACAATTTGACTGCAATCAATTCCGCGAGTTCTGCGCGGAATGGGGTATCAAAGGTCGTTACACCTCGGTGGCGCATCCTCAAAGCAACGGACTCACTGAAGTAAGCAACCGAACAATCCTGCGAGGAATAAAAGCACGCCTTTTTGACCAGGGACAAGCATGGCCTGACCACATCCCAACGGTATTGTGGTCATACCACACAACCCCGCACTCCGGCACCGAACGCACTCCTTTCTTCCTAACCTATGGGGCAGAAGCAATGGCGCCATCTGAGGTCGTCCTTCGTTCTCCTCGACAGATCACTTTCGAGGAAGCTAATAACAACGCGGAACTCGCCGAAGCTGGCGAGCGACTGGAGGAAGAGCGCCTTAATGCCTTACTCCACATCACGGCCCATAAACAAAGCTTAGCTCGATACCACAATAGACGGGTCCGACCCCGCACATTCCAAGTTAGGGACCTTGTGCTCCAAGATGCAGCCGCCGCTCAATCCCCACTCGCCAAGGGCAAGCTCGGACAGACATGGGAAGGGCCATACAAGATCGATACGGTTCTCCATAACGGGGCCTACAGAATTGCCTCATTAGACGGAATGGTTTTCAATAATAGTTGGAACATCCAAACATTGAAAAAATACTATCAATAGCGCATGTAACTCATCAATGATAATTCAAGTCGGATATTTTTCTCCAAGCATTTCTCAAGGTTTCTCGAACACCTCGAACGCCTCTTAGTAATCGCGTAACCAACCCCATGTTATTACCGATTGCCCAAACCACGAGCTACCCGATAGGGTCCTCGCTAACAAACAAAGGCTTCTCGAACACCTCGAACGCCTCTTAGCAATCGCGTAATCAATCCCATGTTATTACCGATTGCCCAAAACACGAGCTACCCGATAGGGTCCTCGCTAACAAACAAACGCTTCTCGAACACCTCGAACGCCTCTTAGCAATCGTGTAATCAACCCCATGTTATTACCGATTGCCCGAAACACGAGCTACCCGATAGGGTCCTCGCTAACAAACAAAGGCTTCTCGAACACCTCGAATGCCTCTTAGCAATCGCATAATCAACCCCATGTTATTACCGATTGTCTGAAACACGAGCTACCCGATAGGGTCGTCGCTAACAAACAAGGCTTCTCAAACACCTCGAACGCCTCGTAGCAATCACGTAATCAACCCCATGTTATTACTAATTGCCCAAAGGCATGAGCTACCCCGATAGGGTCCTCGCACGCAATCTATGCTATTACGAATTGGCTAAATATCAAGCTACATAAGCACATCAGTATTATAACCACATATCAAGAAAATAAACTCCGAAGATCAACACAAACAGCATCCCAAATTCCATTAAACACAGATCCACAACTCATACATCTATTGCAATACAGATAAAAACCTAACAAGAATCCAACTCCCACTAAGGCAAGGTGTTGACGCAATCAGGGTTAGGGATGGCCTCATCATCCATCAAATCTTGGTGCACGGCTCGCCAGTCGGCACATTCATCAGTGTTATGACCATTCTGCCTATGGTACAAACATGCCTTGCCCACGTGGGTCACACGATGATTCAGATTGGCCAGAACGGGACCAAGGCTACCTTGCCTAGCAAACTCAAGAAACACCACGCTTCGAGGCTTCAAAGGGTCGACAAACGTCGGGCCATATGGACGCGTCGGAGAAGCATGGCACCCCACTCGTCGATACTCCATCTCATGAGGCAAGTTCATCACTCTCTCCAGCTCATCGGCTAGAAGCCTCTTAATCCTTGAAGGATGAGGATTCAGTACAGGAGCAACGGTCTCGTCAGGATGGAGATAGCCGATACCTTCGTGCGACCAAATTTTCTTCTCAGTCGAGGAAAACGCACTTACAGCCACTTCGCAGGAATCCATCACCGACCCAGTATAAGGCACTGAATTCTCACTCTCCACAGTTCTTTTTTGAGAGCTTGAACCCTGCCTCATCCACACCGGGGAGGCATATCGAACCTTTCGCTCGAGATCATGATCGTCATTCGACGGACAATACACATAAGGGTGTGGTATCGCTGATATCGCCTTCTGCACTTCAAGCACCCTAGCAGGGTCGACAATATCCTGAAGAGACCTAAGGGAAGCAAAAAAAAAAATTGCAAAAAACACAGAGAAAATGTTAGCAGAAAGAGGCACCCAGATTCAACGCAAAATCCACTCCCATTTATAGCCCAGGAGGACAAAATATGAAAGACAGTTCAATAAAAGTAAGCATCCAATCAAAGACAAAAATGTAATGATAAAATTCAGAAAAGATCTTCCAAAAATCCAACAGAGTACGAACACATCATTACAAAAGAGAAAAGGGGATAAACTATCTTGGTTTATTTCTTCTTCTTAAAACGCCCGCAAAATTCAACAGCTTTGGCATGGGCCCCCTTGTCGAAGACATCTAGCGAAAAGATCACCTTGGGAGGAACCTCATATCCAGCACCATGCACGGCAGCGATCAGCATCATTCGGTCCATCTTTACGAGTTTCTCCTCGCGCTGCTTGGGAAAAGCGCGCAGATCAGCTGCCTCTTTCCACGCCACCTCAAGTTCCCGACGGAGTCTCTCGTTCTCCACCTGAGCATTTCCTTTCTCCTCAACCACTTTAGCAAGTTACAGGGTCTTGTCCGACAAACTCGATTTTAGCCGACGAATCCAAGGCACGTCCAACCTCAGCAGCAATCTACGACGCCGCAGCTCTTCGGCATCACGGGACAGCCCCTGTAGCAGCTCAACATTCTTCTTCTTTTCATCCGCCAGTTGGCCGGACAAACTGGCAATCTGCACATCGCGACGCTCGAGAAGCTCGTTGGCACTGGCCGACTTCGCCTTCTCCACCTCTAACTCAGCCACAGCACTACGCAAAACATGCTCCATCTCCCGAAATAATTTTTCATCATTCACACACATATCGAACACCATGTTCGCATCAACAATAGCCTGCAAATAAAACAAATTAATGGGACTAGCCTGGAGTAAAGCAATCAACATATTGAGCAAAACTTACCACACCAAGGGCCGACAAGGTCTCCAAACCCAGATTGATCTTCGAAGCACCATCCATCCGGAACAACTCCCCTGCGATCCTGACGACCCGGGCCATCTCCCGGGATAAGTTCGATGTCGTCATATCTGAATGTACCGACAACCCCATAATGAACTCACGGTACTTCGCCAGTTTTGTGTCCATCCTCTTCACCATCTCAGGATGGTCGCTCACCCTATCGACCAGGTCTTCCAACAATTCGGCCTCGGAGCATGTTCATTTTGAACTCTCGCTAGCGCCTCCAGCACCCTCGGGAGCAGCCGACCCTCCCTGTTCGCTCCCCATTACTCCTTTGCCCTTGCTCACTTTTCGCTTACGAGACAGCGTAGCCTCAATCTGGCCCTCATCCATCAGGACATCATCAGGGACAATCTCGAGCTGCTCCCCGGCCTTGACTAGCTCATTGTCTTTCGCAGGAAGCCCCTCGGGGACATCCGCCGCCACATTCCCTTCGTCAACCACGGAAAGCACCCTACCCATACTCTGAATCACTTGGTTCGCATCCTCAAGGGATGAGAATGAGGCCAGAGAGGCCGAAGCACCAGCGAAAGCTTCCTCGGTGTTCTCGATGCCAATGCCAAATTCATCCGGATCAAAGTCCATGCTCACCCGAGGATCCCCAGCACCTGCATATACACCAAAACAATCAAAGACTGCACACAATTTCAAACAAAGGAGGAAAATCACATTCACAACTAGACCCCTCATGCTCCTCACCTACTACAGCAATATTCACGGTTATAGCTTCCAATTCCGCAAGCTCGCCGGTGGAGAAGTTGTATCCTTTCTTCCACTTTTCAAAGTCGGATACCACCCATCCCCGCAGCTGGGCCATCCGCCACTAATTCCAGATATAGTAACCCGAAGCAAGGAAATGCCCGATGAGTTCGTCCACGTCCTGCTGCTGATCTTTCCCAAACGGAAAATTCTTCAGATATTTCACCAACTGACTCTCCGATTCCAACATCGCTCGCGGCCTCAACCATCGACCAGAATCCATAGGATCACCATTCCATTCCACTCGAAATGGGAAATCCCCATCCAATTTCCGAACAAGAAAGAACCGATGCCTAAACTCGTTAACCTTATCTCTGAGACACCCGAGGACTTTAAAATTTTGATGCAAGAAGGTAACATGTTGTGACCTCGGTCGCCCGGTACCCCACAGACCGACACAACGAATAGAAAGCTACCATCATCCACCATCCATGCGGGTGGATCTGACCAGGACAAAGGTCATACTCCTTCAAAACCTCCACAAAAAAGGGAGAAGAGGGAACCGCATTCCCGACTCAAACTGCTCCTCATAAACCATTAACTCATTAGCCCCACCAGCATGATGCGCCCGATCATCCTTCTCCAAAGCAGCCAATTCATACGGCTGACCTATCCGATACACCGCGGAGATAGATCCCAAGTCTGCAGGAACAATTATGCTATAGGCATCCTCAACAGCAAACGACTCAGGCCTCATCGGGCGCTCTGCTCGCTCGAAACGCCTGCCGTCGGTCCTCGCGGCACCCGACTGCCTCGTCCATAACTTGGACCTCATATCCTCGTACAACGTACCCAAATGGCGCGTCGGCGTTATCAAATTATCCAGCACAACTATAATGACCTCAAGGACACCGGGGCGAACGCCACCCACAAGTCTCTCCGCACTCGGGACAGCCCTAACCACGACCACTTTCTTCTTCTTCGCTTTTACAGTAGGGGAACTGCTTTCCCCTTCTGATTCGATCCGCCTCTTCCTCTTCGACGACCGAGTCCACGACGCATCACGAAGAGTAAAATCCCCCGGAGCTACAGGTGGTAAACGTCTTAAGGTTACCCGAGAAGAACCCTCCGACATACTCCCTCTCCCCAAAGAAAATAGAAAAACAAAACAAGCAAAATTAACGAGGTATAACTGACCTTCGACAAAAGCACATCGAGACTCGGCTAGAAACTAGCTCCACCAAGAACGACAAAGAAAAGCACTACGCCGGCGGAAACCTCCAACTTGTGATCAGATGAGCTCCACAGCTCGGCAAACCCACTTTCGCAAAGATGAAATCCCCAGACGCAAGAGAAGTCCAGAAAAATCGCAAGTAAGGAAGGAAAAATAAATAACCCTCCCATATTTATAGGGAGACAGAAATAAAGTAGCCGGCAAAACACTATTCCTAATGCGTCTGGCGGCGCGTGCAGGGGGCAATCAATATTGCATTTAATGTTACAACAGTGGCGCCTAAAGTAAAAGGCACGGGAGTTGAGGCGTCTTTTCAGAATCACAGCGGTCAGCTATCCGCTACTCCGATTCTCGTCGAAATTACCAAATCAATTGAAGACACTAAGTTCGCCGATCGCATGGAATACTCGCCATACCTGTTCGCGGGGGGAACTACTTGATCCGGAATATGATTTAGGCCCAAAAGCAGGGCCCAAAAAGCTGGGCCCATGAAGCCATCTATAAATACTCACGACAGGGAGAAGAGGGGGATCTGATCTTTCTGGCTCACTCTTAACCACACTATCGGGTAACCCCATCTCTCTTCGAATAGTTCCTTAGATAAGTCTCATTGGATATCTAACTGTCTTGATCGTCGGAGTATTCGCAGGGACCGCTCCCCGCACAGAGACGATAACCAGGAGACACGAGGACACTCAAAGGCTGATCGAATCACTATAGCACATTCCCTAATTATATATTAATGAGACAGATTGAAGATTGTAAACTAAAGTGTAAAATGGGGTAAATGTTGTACACCATTGATGAAATTTATTTGAATAAATCATTTAGAACCGTACTCCATACCTTGTTACCCTTTTAGAACCGTACTCCATACCTTGCTACCCTTTTAAAAATAGTAACCACATTTTCACAAAATTTTCAATATTTTTCAAAACACACGTGATGATATTGATTGCGGTATTCATCTCAATATGGTAATATCAAAATTAGGGACCTCAAATGCTTTTCGCTACAAATAAGTTTTTATTTGGCAAAATATATATGTAGATAATTAAGTCTTTAAATTTTGTCCATTTTAAGGATTAAGATCTCGCTTAATTATTTTTCCACATTAAACCATTTTGATTTTGTTATAGATTCGACATTTATTTAGCTTTTCCACCGAATTTGGAAAAATGAGAAGATCAATTTGGTGATTCTAATGCTGAAAATCGCAAAATGGAAAAGGAGAAGCGCAAGTTTGAAAGAATCTACTAGAAATTGATTTTTGTAATTTCCTTTTACATTGTACTCTTTATATATCCTAATCATTAAACTCTTATATTTTATTTGTCCACGTTAGTAGATCGAATCACCCTAATAATACATGTCATCCAACTCGATAAAAAAACATTAAATAAAGGCGGAATTTATAACATAATTAATTCCACAGCTTAATTATGTTTTTTTTTTTGCCAATTTGTTTCTTAGTAAGTTTGGAGGCGTTGACTGTAATTATACCATCAATGCACCATCACCACTTTTTTCGAAAAAATATTTTATTTGAATAATAATAATTGAAGTTGACTTGCCAGCTATTCCCCATATGATAATAATAAAAAAATAATAATGATTATGTTCTGCAATCAATATTTTGGGAAATCTAAGGTATTGAATTAATCTGGGAAGAGTATGGCTTTGTGACCATAAAAAATTCCTTTCTGTTGAATCCGCTTTCTTCATTCATAACCTACTTACTTCAATACAGGTATGATGATTTTACATATTGGTTATGTATATGTTTTCTGATCAACCTTACTTTTTTCTTTAATGTCAATATTTTAATTGTTTCCATTCTAGTAAGTTAATATATATTAGATCTCTGATGATTCGTGAAACTAACTGAGCTGAATCATAAGCACGGGCCCATCCCAAACTTAAGCCCATGGTTCAAGATTAAATGGGCTCCTAATAAGGGAAAGGGCTAACCGCCCCGAAATCCCAACAAGGTACTAAACCACCCACTCAGAGAAACGGGACCACGTTCGTGACTACGTGGAGGACGTGGCACAGAAAGGGTAACCGCCCTCGGCGGTTACCTAGAAAGACTTATAAAAGAAATAAGAAAGCCAAGGGAGAAAGGTTCACATTTTTTTCCTCAATACGATTATCGATCTACTAAATTCCACACAAAACTGACTTGATCGTCGGAGAGTTTTTCCGGAGATCCTGTCTCCGGTTTTGTTTTGCAGGTAACTACGACGAGGATCATCCAATCAAATCCGGCAAGTTATCATTGGTGCGGTGAACGTGGACCTTTTTTACCAACATCTGGTTAAAGGTACACCAAGAACATGTCAGAGCCATCACGAACAACCAGAGTTACAACCAGATCAACTAGTACGAACTCAAGAGGTCCACGGACTGTGAGTTCGCAGCCTGCGAGTACACAGCCTGTGATACCCAGCTCGACGAATCCTTCAGGACAGTTGAGTCCATTATTGGAGGTCCAAGTGCAAACTGAGATGGAGATGTTGAATAGTGAGTTTGTGCAAATGGCAGGACAGGTCTTGGCTACGAATATGAGCCAAGCGGCTGGAGATCGAATGATTAGTTTATTAACTGCAATCGCAGATCACAATACCGCTGTAGCGGCTGCCCCACAAGAACTCGTTGTCACTTCGACACAACCCTCGACTATTCCTGCCGTATCTACGCTTCCGCAGTCATCTCAAGAGACGAATCGGGTGGGTCCGAGTAGTCGCATGACACCACGTAGCCATCCAGGCAACTACTCGCACCAAGATCCTAATATGACGGTCCATCCGACCTGGCAAACATCCCAACCGATGTCAGGAATGCAAGGAATTTTTCCGCTACAACAAACGGAGCCTTTTGTCCACAGACATTCAGAGTTGATGACATCTGGAGCGAATGTGTCTGGGCGGGAGCACACTTGGAATTTTGATCCTATGACTGGACAGCGGTTAGACCCACAGCGAGAACAAGTGTCGGCACAATATGGCAGGTGGATATCACCCAGAATTCACCAGCAGCGGATGGAAGAAGTTCGGCGGGAACCCAATACTGAATTGGAAGATCAACTGCGAAGCATGATGGAGCGAATGGGGTACACCCCTAGGGCGAGAGCAGTGGTGCAGAGTGATTCGCCTTTTGCCCCATCGTTGCGGGAATTTATTCCAGATCACAGAATAAAAGCGCCGGCGATACCTAAATACTATGGGGATCCAAATTCTGACCCTGAGGCGGATGTCAGGAACTATAGAGAGTTAATGGATGTTGCAGGAGCAAGCGAAAGCATAATTTGTCGATTGTTCTCGACCACTTTGGGCGGAGCAGCATCCGATTGGTTTCGGTCTCTACCTACTGAATCTATTCACAACTGGACTCAGTACAGTCGTGATTTCTGTGCAAAGTTCGTGGGCTGTAAAGCGGCAGATGTGACGGATAGGCAGCTGAAAGAGATCAAACAGAGAAATTATAATTCCCTAAGGGAATTTGTTGTAGCATTCAATGATATTCTGGTGCGGTTGCAGAACCCAAATATCGTGAGCATTCGCAACATAATGGCGGATGGATCCATGGATTGGAGCATGCGGGAGGAAATCATCCGCAACAAGCCACGCACAGTGGCCGAACTCATGAAGATAGCAAAGGAATTCATGGAAGTGGATGATGTTAACAGGGAACATAAAGCTCAGACCCGGCGAGAAAGAGATGCGGCTAGATCCACTTCGGACAATCGGCGCCATCAAAATCAAACCCAATCTAGGGGTAATTTTGTTCGGAAAGGCGATCGCTCCTCTCAAGGGGGGGGGGGGATATCAAACACCATTGAACACGACTCGCCATGAGGTGTTACTTTGGATTGAAAAAAACCCCCTGAAGAAGGATGTGCAGTTTCCTGAGGCGAAAGGTCGAACCAGTTTGGGGCGATATCCTAACAAATACTGCAGGTTCCACAGATTGAACGGCCATGACACGAATGATTGCTACGAATTGAAGAGGGAGATTGAAAAGCTGATTGAGAGAGGAAAACTGAGTCAATTCGTTAGAAAAGAAACAATTGATGAAAAAGCAACACTCCCGCGTGAGATAGAAGCAAGGCCAGAAAAGAAGCAGAAAAAAGGAGTGATTAACGTAATAGCAGGCGGGATCTATGAGCCTCCAACAAAAAGGGCTCGTCGTGAACAACGAAAAAGCAACACGAGTAGGGGGGATGCCCTCAATTATTCATTTACGCGAATCACGGAGCCGCATGCGGATGCGTTGGTGATTACGGTGGCCATTGAAGGATGGGACGTCAAGCGGGTCCTTATTGATACAGGAAGTTCTTGCAATGTTATTACTCGAACTGCATTCAACCAGTTGGGAATTAACGATGAGCGAGTAGAACATACTGTTGGTCCCTTGTAAGGTTGCAAATATAGTTCCAAGGGGGGTTAGGAACTATTTTACCTTTTTGAAATAATTTGGGCAGATTTCTTTTCTTTAAGAAAAGTTTATAAAACAGCGGCACTTAACACTCAGCAAGACACTGGCTTAGTCAACTAGTGACTAGGACAGCTTCGTTGCTTAGGTCAGGAAATAGCACTTAGAGTCTATTCCTGAACCTGCTCGTTTGTAGCGCACAACTCAGCTTGACCTCTTTTACTTGGTCAGTTTTAGTTTGTTTTAAGCAAGCAATATAAATAAGGAGTTAAGGTTTAAGAAAACTTCACTCAGCAGATTTATCCAGGTTCGGCTTCTTCTAAGCCTACGTCCTGTCCCCGGAACACTTCCGAGATTTCAAATCCTCTACTGAGCTCTTTAAAGGTAGAGCCTCAAACCTTTTACAATATCAGCAATTGAGTATGACAAGAGTACCTTCCTCTATACTTCTACTCAATCCTAATCTCTCCACTGAGTACTTAAAACCGAGTACTTAGCCTCTCCTTTCTACTTCTAGAAATGATAAAGATTTTGTCCTAAACAACAATTGCTAGAACACCTTAGATGATTGAAAAACAATCACTCTAGACTTTTACACAAATGAATAGACTTTGTAGTGTAAGAATTTTTCTTTGCTTTTGATGGAGAACCTTTATATACGTTTGGTCAGCGTAACGGCTTTTGCTCAAAGTTCTCTGAAGAATGTGGATTCTGAATGCTCTATTTATAGAGAGCTATGAGAGCTTCTGGTTATTTCGAATTTCGAAATAACCGTTGGAGGGAAACGGCTACAAGTCACTTTCACTGAGTCTGCCAGCAGTTCTCGTTAGCCAATCAGATTCCAGCGTCTTCTGTTCTTCGGTCAGTGAGTCAGTATGTTCCACCATTTTGGGTAATGTCAACCAGACAGCTTGTTGTGTCTTCTGACCTTTACCTAATGAGGAAATACTTTGTCTGGAAGCTGTCTTATGGTCAGTAGCTGTCCTGCACGTTTTGTCGAGACAGCTCAGCAGCTTCATACCGAAGTTGTCTACGTGGATCTTCTCGATCCTTCTTTACTCAGCATGCGTTTCATCACTTTAACGGCGACGTTTTGGAGATACACGGGCTGAGTGATCTTTGGCTTGTTTGACTTGGGCCTTGATTTCCATATAGGGCTTGAGCCTTATGATCTTTATGTCTTATGATAAATTATAAACTCAACATTGAACAAACACATTAGTAACACTAAATCAAAGCATTTAAACTTAGTGTGTTATAGAATATTTACTTTCACTTAATTAATTTTGTCAAATCAAAATCCTGTGGAAAGGTGTTTCAACAAACTCCCCCATTTTGATGTTGGCAAAACTAATCAGCAAGGAACTCAGTATGAGCTCCCCCATGATAGTTGACCTTTTTAATTAAGTGAACTCCCCCGTAAGGATAGAACTACTGACTTAGTTTTATTCTAAACATTCTAAGGTTTGACTGAATAAGCCTAAGATCAGTTTTCAGTTATAGGTCAGCTTATGGGTCATATTCTATTTTACTCAGAATTCAGCGAAAGTAATGTATAGTGACAGAGCGCGCTGAGCAAATTATTGTTCAATGAGTTCTTTATCAGAATGTTTCATAAGATCATAGTATGATGTCAAACATGTTATCAGCATATCATTTAGTCAATAAATATTATAAGTGTTAAGCATAGCTGATATAAACGAAGTATGATATATTGATAGAAGTCAGCAGTTGCACAGCAAAAATAAATTAGCAAAAATTAAGACCTAGCCTAACTATTTCTTTTTCTTGCCCTGTGACTGACTTTTCTTGTACTGACGTTGCTCATGCTGAGCTCTAGCAGCTTGCGCTTTCTCCCCCGTTTTGTCAACTTCAGGGAGCTTAAACGCATCGGTTAAGACAGCGCGAGTCAGTTCTTGTGAAAGCTCTTTGAGTTTGTCAGCACTTTCATTTAGCCCATCAAAAATGCCAACGCCATCAGCGGATACTTCGACTGGTATATGAAGATCAGCAGCACTGAGCATATTCACAGTGAAGGCTTGTGCTTTGGCTTGCCAAATGAGAGCTTCAGTGAGACCAGCAAAGACTTGGTGGAAGGTTTTTAAGAGTGCTGAGTCATAATGATGACGCTGGATATTGTTATGACGGATGTGAGTGAAGGATTGCTGTGCAAGAGATAGCAACTCATTTTGCTTCATCGAGTCAGTATCCATCTCTTGCTTGTTGAGATTAAGGAGCCGAATGGCCTCACCAATTTGCTCGACTGAGCACTGACTATAGGATACCATTTGCTCATTTGTCTTAAGTTGCTCAGTATGAAGCTGAGCAAAGAGCATCTTGAGTTCTGAGGAAGTGGCATAGTCAGTGTTCACAGCAGATAACTTCTGAACTTGCTGATGGAGTGAGTTCAGATGTTGAATTATTGACAGTTGTATCTCTTCCAACTTAGCAATGGAGTCCTGCTTAGCTTGCTGGGCTTGTAATGACAGGACGACATTCAGCAAATCCTTGAGTCCCTTGACTTCGTTGAGAAGTAGAGTGACTTGAGAGAGCTGAGTTACGGCAGGAATTGAAGAACCAGCAGCAGGCGAAGCGGAATGTTGAAGATCGTGGATGAGTGCTTGCACTGAGTCAAGGAGCTTTTTGCCGGACTCAGTGGTATCTCGATGTACATCAGTATGACCAGAAGAAAGTGGGGTGAAAGGAATACCCTGGTCAGTGACTGGATGACTTGGCTCAATCTGCACCTGAGTTGGAGGTAAGTTTGATGGATCAACGGAGAGGTTGTTGATGATGGAAGTCATAACCCGAACACTGTCAGTGCTGACGGCAGAGGGATGAGGAGTCAGCATTATGCTTGAGGAAACAGCATGGGCAGTGCTTGGTTCAACCTGACTTGTAGAAGTGGTTGAAGTGTTATGCTCGGCATGTTCCTGTTGAGAAGAAACAGAGGCTTGTTTTTCCAACGGCGTTGTAGTAGAGGAAGTTGTGGGCCGTTTGAAAAATTTTAATTTGACGGTAGAAGGATCCTTTGTTGTCTTGGAGAGGACAAGTTGAGGAATGGATGGTGGTTGCACAGGAGGGTCACTGACTATTACCTCACTGGCATTAACCAGTTTTCGCCTTCTACGTGGTGGAGTGGTATGATGAGCAGGTTCTATTGAGTGAGTAGGAGAAGGTTCCTTTTGCTCAGTCTGAATCTGGTCAGCTTGCTCTTCAACTTGTTCAACTCCCGAAGCCAACTCAGTGTTAGTCTGCACAGCACCACCTGCTAACCCAGTGTCAGCGTCCTCAGCTTCAATTTCGCTGGCATAGTCTTTAGAGTCCTCAGCGTCATTCTGACCGCTGGTTTCATCATCTTCTTCTTCTTCCTCAGTATTATCTCCATCAAGTTCTTCCTCAACTTGGGAGATGAAGTGGTCATCTAACTGGACCTCAGTTCCCTCAGCATCAGTGCCTTGACATTGAGTGAAGTGAGAATCACCTGGTATAATAAAATCCGTCGGTATGACGTCGAGAGGGGCCAGTGTTGAAGACTTCTGCTTCTTCTGAGGGAGCTCAGCAGCTGCCTCAGTGTTAGGCTCATCTTGCATGCTTCTCTTCTCAGCTGACTTTCCAGCTGACCTCTGCCTCTTTGCTGGAGACACAACATTAGGTGTCTCAGCAGATTTTCTCTTGCGAGAAGCTGGGGCCTTAGTTCTTTGCCCTTTCTTAGGCTCAGCTATAGTCTTCTCAGTGTGATCAACTTGGCCAGCAGCAGCAGCAGCTTTTCCTTTCTTCAAAGGCTGCCCATATTTCAGTGCCCTCAGCGAGGCCGCTGTGATTTCGGTTCCTCTGAAAGATTCCTCTCCTTCAAGGTCAATCTTGTGGTCGATGAGGATCCTGGTAATGATTGATCCCAACCTCATTGTACCCGTGCTGCGTAGGAACCCAGCAACTAGGAAGACGGGCATGTTGATGGGGGTGTACGTCAGCATGTGCCATATGAAGCACTGTTCAAAGTTCGTTGCTGAGGTCGTGCAGTTTATCTTAGGGTAAATGAAGTAGCTCAGCAGGTAGTGAGCCATCTTTTGGTGTTGTCCCATTGAAGATGCTGAGATCTCGCCTGAGTGACCCTCAGGTTTGCAGAAAGTATGGACGTAGTCGGTTTTGTCCTGATCTCCAGACTTCCTCAACCTCACTCCCTCAGTTTTAAGTTGGAGGAGATTTCCCAAGTACAGAGGGTTGATGAAGATCGTCTTTCCTTTTACTTTAGTGCTTAGATAGTCAGGGGAGTCATTGGCAACCATGAGATTGTGGTAAAACTCCCTTACCAGGTCAGGATACGTTTCATCTCTGACGGAGAACAGCCCAGTCCATTCGTTCTTTGCAATCCATTCGGCAAACGGTTGTTCATGTTGGACGAAGTGCTCAGAAACCCATATGGAGGGCTCAACTTTCCATTCGAGAACACTTTCGACGACTTTGGAGTAGGTTCGTATTTTCACAGCTTTCTCTTTTTCAGAGTTTTGATCAGTTTTACCCTTGCTAGAGGTGGAAGGGTTTTGTGAAGGTTCATCGGAGCTGGACTTATTTTGGCCGGCACCGGAGACGTTGAAGGATAGCTTAGTCATGCTTTTAAGATGGAGAGAATAGAGGTATTTGAGAGAGAGAAATTTGGGTGATTTCGTAGCCTTAAAGATTTGTTGAGCGTAAGGAGTAAAAGATGGGGAATTTCCCATGATTTATAGACGAGTTGAACGGTGTGGATCTTAACCAAATCCATGTGTCAGTTGCCTTGGGATCATGTACCGACAGGGATCCTGGCATTTATGACACATTACGGCGAATACGTCATCCTAGGTTATACGCGTGCTTGGAAATTATGCTAACGGATTAATCACTCAGTATTTAGAATGTCAAGCGTTTGATATTCTGAGAGGTCAGTGCATTATTTAAGGATGATTTTAAGTTCAAATTCTAAACTAATTTACTCAGTGTGCAAGATTACTCAGTATTGTTTATTTAGTCAGTTTCAAGAGATACTCAGCAAACAATAAATCATTCAGCATGTAATTCACTCAGCATTCAATATTCATTTAGCACAGGAATTTACTGAAGAGGATTAAACATACCAATTGCTTCTCTCAGTATGCTAAATTGCTCTCGTGCTAGAGGCTTTGTAAAGATATCAGCAAGCTGCTCGTCTGTTGGTACATACGTCAGCTTGATTTCTTTCTTGAATACATGATCTCTGATGAAGTGATGTCGTATACTGACATGTTTCATCCTGCTGTGTTGAATTGGGTTCTTTGAGAGGTCAATTGCACTTTTGTTGTCGCATTTGACTTCAATTGTCTTTGTTTGAACACCATAATCTTCAAGCTGTTGCTTAATCCAAAGGACCTGAGCAACACAACCTCCAGCAGCAATGTACTCAGCTTCAGTTGTGGACAGAGCTACTGACGCCTGCTTCTTGCTGAACCAAGATACAAGACAGCTTCCTAGGAATTGGCATCCTCCAGAGGTGCTTTTTCTTTCCAGCTTGTCTCGTCCATAGTCAGCGTCAGTGTATCCGATGAGTGTAAAGTCATGAGTGTTTGGATACCACAGACCTGCATTTACTGAGCTTTGCAAATATCTAAGGATCCTTTTTACGGCTATGTAATGGGATTCCTTAGGGTTAGCTTGATATCTAGCACAATAACATACTGAGAACTGAATGTCCGGTCTACTTGCTGTTAAGTAAAGTAAAGAGCCAATCATACCTCGGTATAACTTGCTGTCTACTGACTTACCATTCTCATCAGCACAAAGGACATTGTCAGTGCCCATAGGAGTGGATATTGGCTTACAATGTTCTAGTTCATATTTCTTCAATATCTCCTTGGCATTTTTAGCTTGACTTATGAATATGCCATTCTTTCCTTGCTTGATTTGAAGTCCGAGGAAGAAGTTGAGTTCTCCCATCATTGACATTTCGAATTCAGTCTGCATTTGTTTGCTAAATTCCTTGCACATAGATTCATTAGTAGCACCAAATATAATATCATCTACATATATTTGAGCCAGCAGGGTATCTTTACCCTTTCTCTTAATGAATAAGGTTGTATCAGCTTGACCCCTGACGTAACCTCTAGTCAGTAAAAAGTTGGTCAGCCTCTCATACCAAGCACGTGGTGCTTGCTTGAGTCCATACAGAGCCTTTTTGAGTTTGTAAACGTGGTTTGGGAACTTAGAATCCTCAAACCCTGGAGGCTGATTTATATAGACCTCCTCGTCTATTACTCCATTAAGAAATGCACTTTTGACATCCATTTGAAACAGTTTAAAGTTCATGTAAGATGCATATGCACATAAAATCCTAATAGCTTCTAGCCTTGCCACTGGGGCAAAGGTCTCACAGTAGTCTATACCTTCTTGCTGACTGTAGCCCTGAGCTACAAGTCTTGCCTTGTTTCTGATTACGTTTCCTTGCTCATCTAGCTTGTTCCTGAAGACCCATCTTGTTCCAATGATCTTTTGGCTCCTAGGATGTGGCACTAACTCCCATACATTATTCCTCCTGAACTGATTGAGTTCCTCTTGCATGGCATTCATCCAGAATTCGTCATCTTCAGCTTCGGCAAAGTTCTTCGGCTCAAGTACTGAGATAAAAGCTACATTGCCGAGATATTTCCTTAGTTGATTTCTTGTCATCAGCGTATTTCCAGCCGAGTCAAGAATTGCATTTTCTGAATGCCCTCTTGGGACTCTTATCTCCTTTGGTAGACTTGTGTCTTATTCTATCTGTGTTTCAACATTCTCTGCAGAAGTAGATAGGTCAGTGAAAGTAATTTTAGGTTCACTCTTACTCTTGGTCAGCCGTTTTATGAAGGACTCAGTAGCTGGTTCTTGATCAGCAGGTGCTGAGTTTGGTTCATCTTCTGTCAGCGGCTGGTATCTTCCTACAGGGTTAGTTTCATCGAATTGCACATGTATAGATTCTTCTAATACTTGAGTTCTCTTATTAAAAACTCTGTATGCTTTACTGTTTGTTGAGTAGCCTAGAAAGATAGCCTCATCAGCTTTTGAATCAAATTTGGCTAAGCTATCTTTGGTATTTAAAATAAAACACCTACAGCCAAAGGCACGAAAGTATCCAATGTTGGGCTTTCGTCCTTTCCAAAGTTCATATGGGGTTTTCTTAAGTATAGGTCTAACTAAAGCCCTATTCAGAATATAGCATGCTGTGTTGACAGCTTCTCCCCAAAAATACTTTGGAAGCCTATGCTCATCCAGCATTGTCCTGGCAATCTCAACCAGAGTTCTGTTCTTCCTTTCAACAACCCCATTTTGCTGAGGCGTTCTAGGAGCAGAGAAATTATGGTCAATGCCGCTGGCTTCACAGAATTCAATAAACTTCTGGTTCTTGAATTCTCCACCATTATCACTACGGATATGAGCTAATTTTAGGTCTTTCTCATTTTCAATTTTTCTAACCAAGTTTGAAAATGTCTCAAAGGTCTCATCCTTACTGGTCAGCAGGATAACCCATGTGTACCGAGAGAAATCATCTACAATAACCAAGGAAAACCTTCTTCCACCCAGACTCAGCGGCTGGACTGGACCAAAGAGATCCAAGTGTAGCATTTCTAACGGACGCTTAGTTGAGACAATGTTTTTACTTTGAAAAGATTGCTTGGTTTGTTTTCCAGCTTGGCAGGCATGGCATAATTGATCTTTTTGAAATTTAAGTTCAGGCAGTCCCTCAACCAATTGCTTTCTTGCTAATTTGGCCAGGAGGTCCATGCTTACATGACCAAGTCTCCTGTGCCATAGCCAGGAATTTTCTTCCTTTGTGACTAAGCATACAGTTTTTGAAAACTTCTTTTCGAGGTTTAGCATAAAGACATTGTCTATCCGAGGGGCAGTTAAAATTAACTCATTTGATTTTCCCTCATATATTTTACATCCAGTTTCGTCAAATATAACTTTTCTTCCACTATCACATAGCTGAGCTACGCTGAGTAAGTTATATTTGAGTCCGCTGACTAGGGAGACAGATTCAATAGTGGGATTACCTCCAACGGTGCCTGATCCTACTATTTTACCCTTTTTGTTGTCTCCAAAACTTACGCTTCCTCCTCGTTTATGTTCGAACGTGATGAATTGAGTTTCATCACCCGTCATATGCCTTGAGCATGCGCTGTCAATATACCACATTTTTTACTTCTCGGCACATCTCAGGCTTACCTGCATTGTAATCAGTTTCCTTTAGGTACCCAATTCTTTTTGGGTCCTGACTTGTTAGGTTCAACAGGTAAAGCATCATATTTTATTTTGTGGCGACATACATTAATAGTGTGGCCACTTTTTCCACAGAAGTCACAACTGACTTTCTGTTTAGGACTCTTTACTGACTTGTCAGCACCCTAGTGCTGAGCGTGCCAGCACACCTTAGTGGTGTGTCCTAACTTCCCACAAAAGTCACACTGGACTCTTCGCTGGGGATTTCATCTCTGCTGAGTACCTTGGTACTGAGTACCTTGATACTTAGTTCTCAGAGGAAAATTATTTTTGTTTGGAACCTTTAGTTGGTTCTGAATGGTTGTGACATCCTTCCTCAGTTTCTTGGAAACTGACTGGACTTCAACTACAGACTCATGAATGGTTTTCATATTTTCATGCAAAACTGAGTTGTCTTGAAGAAGGTATCTGAGGTCACTCAGTTTGACCTCTTCCACCTCATCACAGTGCCGGCTGAGTGTTTTAATCTTTTTGTTACACTTTTTGACAAGTGTGTAAAGATCACTCAGGGCATTACCCATTTCATTTCTGAGTTGAGAGAGTGAGATTACCTCATTGGATTGCTCTTCATTGTCTGACTTATCAGATTGGTCAGCATGCTCAGAAATGCATGGCTCAGCAAGTTCGTCAGCCATGAAGCATATCTTCGCTGACTCGGTGGCCTCAGTTTCTGTTGATGAAGATTCATCACTGTTACTCCAAGTAGCCACCATTGCCTTCTTCCCACTTTTCTTGTCTTTCCTCAGCGTGGGGCAGTTTGACTTAATATGGCCATCTTGGTGGCACTCAAAGCATGTAATGGGCTTTGAGCTGTCCTTTCTGTATTTGCTGTCGCTTGAGTCAGCCTTATACTTATCAAACTTTTTGTAAGGCTTTTTGGAATATTTGTCGTTCTTCCTGAACAGCCTCTTCATCTTTCTTGTGAACATAGCCATCTCCTCATCATCAGTTGAACTCCCGTCAGTGGAGTCAGCCTTCATGACAAGTGACTTCTGCTTCTTGTCATCAGATTTTTCCTTCACCTCAAAGTTCTTCATTGATATCTCATGGGTCAGCAATGAACCGATGAGTTCGTCATATTTGTAGGTGGTTAAATCCTGAGCTTCCTCAACTGCTGTCTTCTTTGCTTGCCAGTCTTTTGGAAGACTCCTGAGTATCTTTTTGACTTGTTCTTCCTCAGTGAAGATTTTCCCAAGTCTCTTGAGCTCATTAATGATGTTGGTGAACCTTGCGTTCATGTCTGAAATGCCCTCATCATTGTTCATCTCGAACAGCTCGTACAGTCTCATCTGCTGATTCACCTTGGATTCTTTTACTTTGTTTGTTCCCTCGTAGGTGACTTCCAGCTTTTTCCAGATCTCTTGTGCCGACTCACAGCCTGAGATTTTGTTATATTCTGCAGCATCGAGCGCACAGTGAAGCATATTGATAGCCGAAGCATGGTTTTGAAGCTTCTTAAGATCATCCTCTGTCCATTCCACCTCAGCTTTAACAATTGACTGGCCAGCAACAACTTTCACAGGTACAAATGGGCCTTGGACTATAGATAGCCAGGCACTCATGTTTGTAGCTTGAATGAAGTTTTTCATCCTATTCTTCCAAAAGGTATAGTTTGACCCGAAGAATAGGGGAGGCCTGGTAATGGACAGCCCCTCAGGTAATATCTGAGTTGTCTGGTTTCCAGGGAGAAACCGAGTGCTGTTTTCGCCCATGGTATGGATCAACTCAAGGTTGTTAGACCTTTAGTAATGAGCTTTTAGGCTCTGATACCACTTGTTGGTCCCTTGTAAGGTTGCAAATATAGTTCCAAGGGGGGGTTAGGAACTATTTTACCTTTTTGAAATAATTTGGGCAGATTTCTTTTCTTTAAGAAAAGTTGATAAAACAACGGCACTTAACACTCAGCAAGACACTGGCTTAGTCAACTAGTGACTAGGACAGCTTCGTTGCTTAGGTCAGGAAATAGCACTTAGAGTCTATTCCTGAACCTGCTCGTTTGTAGCGCACAACTCAGCTTGACCTCTTTTACTTGGTCAGTTTTAGTTTGTTTTAAGCAAGCAATATAAATAAGGAGTTAAGGTTTAAGAAAACTTCACTCAGCAGATTTATCCAGGTTCGGCTTCTTCTAAGCCTACGTCCTGTCCCCGGAACACTTCCGAGATTTCAAATCCTCTACCGAGCTCTTTAAAGGTAGAGCCTCAAACCTTTTACAATATCAGCAATTGAGTATGACAAGAGTACCTTCCTCTATACTTCTACTCAATCCTAATCTCTCCGCTGAGTACTTAAAACCGAGTACTCAGCCTCTCCTTTCTACTTCTAGAAATGATAAAGATTTTGTCCTAAACAACAATTGCTAGAACACCTTAGATGATTGAAAAACAATCACTCTAGACTTTTACACAAATGAATAGACTTTGTAGTGTAAGAATTTTTCTTTGCTTTTGATGGAGAACCTTTATATACGTTTGGTCAGCGTAACGGCTTTTGCTCAAAGTTCTCTGAAGAATGTGGATTCTGAATGCTCTATTTATAGAGAGCTATGAGAGCTTCTGGTTATTTCGAATTTCGAAATAACCGTTGGAGGGAAACGGCTACAAGTCGCTTTCACTGAGTCTGCCAGCAGTTCTCGTTAGCCAATCAGATTCCAGCGTCTTCTGTTCTTCGGTCAGTGAGTCAGTATGTTCCACCATTTTGGGTAATGTCAACCAGACAGCTTGTTGTGTCTTCTGACCTTTACCTAATGAGGAAATACTTTGTCTGGAAGCTGTCTTATGGTCAGTAGCTGTCCTGCACGTTTTGTCGAGACAGCTCAGCAGCTTCATACCGAAGTTGTCTACGTGGATCTTCTCGATCCTTCTTTACTCAGCATGCGTTTCATCACTTTAACGGCGACGTTTTGGAGATACACGGGCTGAGTGATCTTTGGCTTGTTTGACTTGGGCCTTGATTTCCATATAGGGCTTGAGCCTTATGATCTTTATGTCTTATGATAAATTATAAACTCAACATTGAACAAACACATTAGTAACACTAAATCAAAGCATTTAAACTTAGTGTGTTATAGAATATTTACTTTCACTTAATTAATTTTGTCAAATCAAAATCCTGTGGAAAGGTGTTTCAACACATACGTTCATGGATGTAACTGGTTTTGGAGGTCAATCATCTCAAACAAGTGGACATGTGGTGTTGGAGACAGAAATGGGCGATAAGAATCTAAAATGGAGAGGTGATCTAGAATTCGCAATTGTTGATCTCCCATTGGCCTATAATATAATTCTGGGGCGTCCGTTCCTGTCGAAAACGGAGTCGCTCATTTCAATGAAGTATTTGACATTGCATATGCCAACACACCAAGGGCGAGTCATTGTTGAGGGTGATCAACTTATATCTCAACAAGCTTATACATTGTCACTTGAAACAAAGCCAGATGAAGAAGATAAAGTTGATGAGAAGTTGCCGGCTGAAGCGTTAGGAGAAACAGAACTATTCGCCATTTCAAATGACAAGAAAGTAAGGATAGCGGCAGGACTTCCAGAGGAAACGAAGAAAGCCATTACCGAGGTGTTGATCCAATGCGAGTCGGCATTCGCCGCCCCAGATGAAGTGCTGAAAGGGATAAGTCCAGAAATAGCAACACATCGTTTGAATGTGGACAAAAGTGCAACCCCAGTGCGACAGAAAAAGAGAGGACATGCCCCAGAGCGGCAGAAGGCGATTGAAAAAGCAGTGGCGGATTTGCTAAAATCAGATGCAATTCGAGAGGTCACTTATCCGGAATGGCTAGCCAATGTGGTGCTAGTCAAAAAGCCGAATGGAACGTACAGAATGTGCGTAGACTTCAAAGATCTGAATAAAGCTTGTCCGAAGGATATGTATCCGCTACCTAACATTGACATATTGGTAGATGGGACTGCGGGATTTGAAGCTTTATCATTCACCGATGTGAAATCCAGTTACCACCAGATACCAATGGAGAAGGCGGACGAGATCAAGACGTCATTCATAACTCATCAGGCAACTTATTGCTTCAAGGTGATGCCCTTTGGACTGAAAAATGCGGGAGCAACATATCAACGGATGATGAACAAGATATTTTCAGACAAATCAGGCGAGAACTTCTCGATCTATGTAGACGACATGATCATTAAAAGCAAGAAGATGCAAGACCATCCGCAGGATATTAAAGAAATCCTGGAAGTGCTGATCAAATATGGCCTCAAATTGAACCCGGAGAAATGCACGTTTGGAGCGAGAGCAGGGAAGTTCCTGGGTTTCATTGTTAGTGGCAAAGGAGTTGAGGCGAATCCTGAGAAGGTTAAAGCAGTGATGGAGATGAAGACGCCAAGGAACATAAGAGAAGTACAGAGACTCAATGGGCGGTTGGTGGCATTAGGGCGATTCATATCATGCTCAGCTAGGAGATGTCTACCTTTCTACAATGCCATCAAAAAATCTAAGTCCTTTGAATGGACACCAGATTGTCAAGAAGCATTCGAGGGGATAAAGCGATTATTATGTTATCCGCCCTTAATGAGCAGGCCAGAGGATGGAGAAGATTTATTTCTTTATGTATCCGTCACCAGCACGGCGATATGCACTGTAATGGTGCGGGAAGAAGAAGGGCAACAATATCCGGTGTACTACGTGAGTAAAGTCTTAAAGGATGCAGAACTTCGATATTCGAGGTTAGATAAAATGGCCCTCGCAGTGATAACCACGGCGGCTAGGTTGAAGCCATACTTCCAGGCGCATACTATCATTGTGAGAACTGGAATTCCAATGCGAAAGGTACTGCAGAAACCTGATGCATCCGGGCGATTGATGGAATGGTCAATTCGCTTGGGAGAGTTCGATATTCGTTACGAAGGAAGACCAGCTCTAAAAAGTCAAGTACTTGCCGATTTCGTGAATGAGTTCACGTGGGATGAAGACGAATGTCCAAAAGCACAAAAAGAAGAATGGAGTATGTTCACAGATGGGGCATTATCCACAGATGGAGCTGGACTCGGAGTCGTCATCAAGGGTCCGGATGTTATTCGCCTGTACTATGTGGCAAAGTTAACATTCAAAACGACCAACAATGCCGCGGAATATGAAGCAATGATATGCGGATTGAAGTTGCTTAATGAACTTATGCCAGAAAGAGTGGTAATCTACAGCGACTCTAAACTCATGATAAATCAGATCACAAAAAATTATCTGGTGAAACAGGAAGATCTGGTCAAATACCATCAGGTTGTCGGTAGATTGACGCAGGAGTTAACACATAAAGGAATCGTCTGGGAGATGGTGCATGTTCCAAGAGGCCAGAACACAAAGGCTGATGAGTTGGCAAAAGCAGCGGCGAGTAGAGACCCATGGAGTCAAAAAGCATGTAATTTGGAAATAAGGTCGTCGCCAGCATTCGAAGCCGATCAGATTATGGTCATCGAAGAGCTAGAAGATGATGAAGATTGGCGGATGCCCATCCGCCAATATCTGGAACATGGAGATTTGCCGGTTGATAAAAGTTTAGCCAGAAAGCTAATCGGGCAGTCAGCGAGATACTCAATTCGGGATGGGACTTTATACAGGAAGTCATATACATGTCCATGGTTAAAATGTATTAGCCGCAATGAAGGAGATTACGTGCTGAGAGAACTCCATGAAGGAATTTATGGTGCGCATGAAGCATCCGCGGCGTTGGCAAGAAAAGTCAAGTTGATGGGATATTATTGGCCGAAGGTGGTGGATGATTCCCAGCAAATGGTAGCGGAATGTCACAGCTGTCAAATCCATGCTAATGAAAAGCATGTCCCAGGAGCCGAACAAGTAACTATAATGACGGCGTGGCCATTCGCAACATGGGGGATTGATATAGTGGGGCCATTCCCAGAAACAACAAGGAAGAGGAAGTACTTGGTAGTCGCAGTTGACCACTTCAGCAAATGGGTAGAAGCAGAGGCAGTAACCGCTCAAACACCTGAGCGAATGATCGAGTTCTTACGAGAGAATATTATCATACGGTTTGGAATCCCACAAACGCTTATAACCGACAACGGTACCCAGTTCAACTGTGTCAAATTCAAAGCATATTGCGAAAGCATGGGGATCAAGAATCATTTTTCCTCCGTAAATCATCCCCAATCGAATGGTATGACAGAGGTTACCAACAGGGCCATGCTTCAGGGAATCAAGAAGCGACTAGGTGATAAGAAAACAGGTTGGGCGGGTGAGTTACCTCATATGTTATGGGCATACAGAACTTCTGTAAAGGCAGCAACAGGCGAAACACCTTTCTCGCTGGTTTATGGAGCCGAAGCAGTCCTACCTGTTGAAATCCATTCGCCTACAGATCGGGTAATTTATTACTGCGACACCCAAAATCCTATCAACATTAGAGATGCATTGGATTCTGTTGAAGAACGAAGAGAAAAAGCTTACATGCGAATGGCAGTATATCGCAATAGAATCAACAAGTATCATGACAGAAGGGTGCGAAAGGTGATAATCAATGAGAGCGACTTGGTCTTGAAAAAAGCAGATAAAATACAGTCCAGAGAAGGCAAAGGCAAATTAGGCGTCAACTGGATCGGACCTTACAGGGTATCCAAGAAGTTGGGACCATCAACTTTTCAAATAGAAGAAATGAGCGGCAAAAAGCTCCCGCGCACCTGGAATCTAGAGAATCTACGCCTATATAAACAGGCCAAGTAGTTCAGGGAAATGACGAGTACTCTTTTTCCTTTTATGAGTTTTTTCCCACTGGGTTTTCTGATAAAAGGTTTTAATGAGGCTTGGATCCTACACAGTTTATGTATCCATGTAATGAAAAGTCTTTTTTCTTCAATAGCAAAATAAAGACATTACAACGGTTACAATTATTCAATATGTTACAATTGAATGCAGGTCCTTTTGAAACTGATAAACTTAAACACATAAATGTGTTGTCTACAACAGAAAGGCGGATGCATGATTACGCATCATTCGTAAAACCTTATGGTTAACCTTAAACACATAAATGTGTTGCCTACAAAAGAAAGGCGGATGCATGATTACGCATCATTCGCAAAACCTTATGGTTAACCTTATGATTATTTGAAAGAAAAATTATAAGGCATAAAATTAAGCGAATAAACGAGTACTCAAAAATTACAAAAAGGGTCTGGCCACCCTAATAAAAACAAAACTAACTACGAAAAATTACAAGTATGAAGTCGGCAAAAGGCAAGGGTCCCATACGAAAATAACCGGCATTAAGGCAACGAAGAATAAAACAGCGATTGCACATATATGAAAAGCGGCAGGTGAAGAAAGCAAAGTCGCTCGATTGATATATATACAGGCAGTTTGTTACATACAACAGTTCAGATATAAATAAAATTATACTACAGTTCCTTCTCCTTCGCCTCTATTGCCCCCTTCGCCTTCAGCGGCTCCTTCATCTTCTCTAGTGGGGTGATCTGCTTCAAGCGAATCCCCAACAATCAGATCAGTAACCGCATCAGAGTGAGGTACCACTTGTTCAACGTGAGAAACATCTTGTGGTGCCCCTCCTTCTACGTTCTGATTTGGGATCTCACAGCTAATTGGAGAGTCATGAAAACTCTGCCAATCTAGGAGAAGTACCTCATCCATATCGGCATCCTCGGCCTCCAACTTGTCCCATTTTTCAGCTAAATCCTTTTCAGGAATGGGAACCTTGGGGCGATTAAGTACACGATCTGGATGTCCATGCTCATAAGCCGCATGAATCCGCTCTCCATACCAATAGATGCGAGCACCATCTTCAGATGTGATCTCCTCGGCCCTCCTCTTTTGCATCTCCAAAGCTTCCTTGGACGAATTCAGATCATCAATGGCCTTCTGAAGCTCATCGGACTTAGCCTGGAGGGATTTGAGAGCTTCCTCCTTCTCGCTGATGGCCTTCTGACAAGCACCTTCAAGGACTTTTACTTTGCCTTGGACATCATCAAAAAGCGACTTCTGAGTCGCCAATTCAGTGCCAAGGCTTTCCAGCTCTCTAGCTCGTTCAGCATCCCTGCAGAGGACACCCTCCGCGAAATTGTTAATCTGCATATAGGACAATACGTGAATAAAAAGAGCGAATGGAGACATGCATTTGAGGGATGGAACATGAGTAGAAAGCAATATACCTCTATAGCACGCTTCTCAATGCCCTCCATGGCAGTTGGAAGCGGCACCTGTTCGCGCACGCGAGAAGCAGAGGGGAGTCGCCCAAGGACATTGCATATGGAAGAAACAATGTCCTTACAGGAAAAGCTCACGGCTTTACCAAAGGTCCTAGTCCACCATCCGCTAATGTCAGGAATTGGCTGCGAATACATAAAGAAAGGGATCATGAGAACAGCAAATAACTGATAAAGGAAAATAAACAACACAAAAAGAGTGAGTAAATCATGATACCTCGTGAAATGGAGTACTGCCCTTTTCTTTGGATGGGGTGGATATGGGTGTACCACCAACAGTCAAGGATACGGAGGTATTTTTCTTCCTGGGGCGAGAAGACTCCGTATCCGCATTACTCTTCCGCTTCCTATTTAAGAGAAGGTCCTCAGAAGCAGAAGCAGGGCCTTGTGAAACGGAAGCAATTGTGGGGGAAGCCGCCTCAACAGAAGGAGTCGCCCCCACAGGAGAATTCGCCCCTGCAACAGAGGTTGTTCCCGCCAATCGCCTCTTCCTCCTCGCCAAGGCTTTCGCTTCCCGATCTGCAGCGAGTTGGGATAAAGGGTCACCCCTGCAAAGGGTTAAGAAAAATCATCAACTAGGAAATAAGCTAATAGTACCTTGTACGAAAACGCGATAAGAGATATAAACGACGCGATCTTCCTCGCGGTAGGCAATCGCTACTCGGCTCCTTAGCATATGGAATGCCTGATCATATGTCCATACAAAAGGAGGAGTACTCTTCAAGAATTTTACAATAGCGGATTCTTCCTTGCTTGGATAACCAAAGTTCAAACTCTTTACATTAGGTCGGCCCCAGCAACGAAGAAAGTTCGGATTCCCTTCGTGGAACTTGATGAAGAAATAAGACCTGTCCCACTCGCGGATTTTGTTCGACTTCTCATCAAAGCCGTAGTAACCGCTCTGTCGGATGAAAGTAAAATACTCCCCCGAACTTTTGAAATGATGAAGCTTGGAGAAAATCTTGAGCGAGAAGGGAACCTCCAGACAATCCGCCAAAAACTTGTCCAGAGTCAAGTCGGCCCATCCATTGGGATGCAGTTGCCCGGGTGCGATTCCATAACCTCCAAGGATGGAAGCAATCTCATCTGCCAGCGGACACGTGAAACCGCAGATAATTTGAGCAACAAAAATGGTAAAATACCCCTTCGGGAAGTCGTCGGGTCCTCTATTTTCCCCGGGAATGCATGTTTCCAGGCCTTGAAGCCAAGGATACTGCTCCCGCAAGTCGTCAATCGTCTCGCGGCAAACTAGGCTCCCCGACCTATCCTTCTTCGGTAATAAACGGGGAGTGGGGACAGGTGGTGGAATCAACTTCTTGGGGTCGAAACCTAGGCCCTCATCAGTCGTATTCGCCAGATGGAGAAAATCGGCAGGATGAGAATCGGACCTAGGAGAGCTAGTTGAAGCTTCATCAACCATCTCATCAACCTCGTGAGACACCTCGCGATCGTAATTTCCGTCGAAGGGTGCGAAATCAAGTTCAGGGTTCGACATATCGGTGAAGGAAACGAACAGAAATAAAAGAAAAAATGGTTGAACGAGTTACGAGTTACAGAAAGGGAAACTTACATGTGAGAAAGAATGCAGAGAAGAACGAACGCAAAAGGGTTGATGCCGGAGAGGAAATGACAGAAAACGAACGAACTACTTTCGAATTTTGAATACCCAGATGAAGATGGAGAGTTGTCTAAGACATATGAAAAGACCCTAAAGGGCTCTTGCTAAACTAGAGGGGAGGCATGTGATGATTCGTGAAACCAACTGAGCTGAATCATAAGCACGGGTCCATCCCAAACTTAAGCCCATGGTTCAAGATTAAATGGGCTCCTAATAAGGGAAAGGGCTAAACGGGACCACGTTCGTGACTACGTGGAGGACGTGGCACAGAAAGGGTAACCGCCCTCGGCGGTTACCTAAAAAGACTTATAAAAGAAATAAGAAAGCCAAGGGAGAAAGGTTCACATTTTTTTTCCTCAATACGATTATCGATCTACTAAATTTCACACAAAACTGACTTGATCGTCGGAGAGTTTTCCCGGAGATCCTGTCTCCGGTTTTGTTTTACAGGTAACTACGACGAGGATCATCCAATCAAATCCGGCAAGTTATCAATCTCTTTAAGCAGAATTTAACTCTTAGATAGTACTTGAGGGTGACAAAGGCAACAAGATATTTCCGGTGGATTACTCTTGATGTGACTTGATCCGATTAGATTCGACCTATTTAATTTGTTAGAAATAAGAGAAATTTGAAAGATAAATCACTTCTTTAATTCTCTGTTGAAAATAATTTGATTCATGTTTAATAATTTTGAGTATAATTAGGGTTGATATGTGTACAAATACTTGGGGGTTAATGCACATAAAAAAAAAATCATTTAAGAATTTAGATTTGTTTGTTTTTTATTAGGTATTAGTGATCCCGAGCGATGTAAAATCGGTTTCAGTTTTGGAATATAATGAAATTACCAACTGGAATTTTTACGTTCAGAGACTGAAATTCTAATTTTACTACTATTATTTTCTACCGTATCAATAAAGCCTCCAAAACCCCTTTCCGCTCCGTGAATGTTTATATGCTATCTTCTCAAAACTCAATTAAATATGTTCAGTTATGTCTAGACTTCGGCTGGTAAAGAAAGATTTGGACTAAAGTTAGAAGTTTATATTATTTTTAGAGTTTTATTTATTTGAAATGGTTTCAAATATCGAATTAAGATAAATTTCTAATTTTGAAAAACTTATTTTAAGAGTTTTTTCAATTAAACAATTAAAACATTTATTTTAAAAGACTTTTTTTTATCTCTAATTACTATCGTTGTCATCTACTTTCAAATCGTTTGCTTGTGAAATTTTGATTTGATATCATCTCGTATTATGGTTAATTTTGTTAAATTTAAATGTTAAATCTAATAGTTAATTTTTTCCCCTTTATATAGGTTGCCATTTTTTTTTTATCCAACTGATCCATTTGAAAGGCTTAGGAATTTTTTTTTTATTTTTTTTATTTTGATATATAATAATAAAGACCTAACAATAATATGTGTATATGATATTTTTGAGGTGGTGATTAAGAATATAAATTATTAAACAAAGAAATAATAGCTATAAAACTCAATGTCTTTATTTGTCGTGTTGCATAAAACAACTATATTAGTAATCAGTTAAGTTTTAACAAACAAATTTATATAAACAACTAATCAAATCAGTTAAATAAAAATATAATAAATTAACAGGTAACATCTAAACACTATTATTAGCGGCGAACTCGCACTATAGTGACGGGTGCCTTGATTACTGAAACTAAAATAATTTTTCTTTCAACTTCGGTCCATTAGATGTGGGCCTGAGCAGATATGTAAGCCCGTAAACTGATCTAACGTACGAAAGTAATTTGAATCACATTTTATGATATAGTATAATTCCTATATTTTGATCTTGCAAAAAAATAAAAAATAAAAATACATAATGTTTGCCTTTTAAACATGACAAGTAGCTTTTTCTAAAAATAGAGAATCTGCTTTATCAACAACAAACAACAAATAATCAACAAACCGTAACAACAAATAGTAGGTAAACTAAACTAACCCTTAATATATCCCAAGTCTTTTGAATTTTATTAGAAAACAAATTGTCCCCTCAATATTTAAGCCTGCATAACAACAACAACAATAATAATAATAATAATAATAATAATAATAATAATAATAATAATAATAATAATAATAATAATAATGAGAGATTTGAATTGAATTGTGTTGATGGTATAAGTCATTTTGTTTCTTATTATAACTTATGTTAGACTTTTGAATTGTGTGGCAGGTTTTAGTATCATTTAGTCATATCAATGTCCGACATTGAAGAAGCAAATCAAGACAATGAAGGAGAAAATCAATCTCATGGTGGTAAACATAACATCCCCTACCTTATTATAAATAAATTAAAAAACTTACAGAGATAAAAAAAAACACTTATAGAGATAAAAAAACACTGAACATCCTCTAGTACTAATTGGACAGACTATATATTTATGAAAGACTAACCAAACTTTCTTGCGTTTGGTCCTGTAGGTTCATTTACTGTTAGCAATAGGCTTGAAGCTGGCTTTCTACCCCTAATTCATAAACGCACTCTAGCAAGCTCTTAAGACTACCGAAATTAGATGAATGTCACGTATAAGTTAACATATAATATTACATGATCTCTTGCTTCATGATATCCGATCGAACATAAGGCATGGTACTGTCACTCTCATTTTATGCTTGGACGTTGCTTGATATCTAAGTGAATTGATTAGTTCAAATGATTAATAACTCTTATTACCTCATTTGGGTGTGGCCACACACTTTATAGTCTCGCTAATCAAGTAGTTGGTGAAATATGTTCTCCCTTAAGGAGAGTAGCAATTCCCTAGCTTTACTCATGGTCCTCAAACAGAGCATACTCAATCATACGCATACTAGGCACCCTGCTACGGACCCATTAGGCATCACAGTATAGAGTGTTTCATCTCGAAGCCATAATAATTTTGGGTCTAAGGATTCACATATAAGCATTGCTTGAGATACACATATGACCTATGACCATGTAGTGTTCTCATGAGAGGATCGATCCAGTACCCCATAAGCTTTATTAGTACTTATACGCTTGATTGACATTGCATGTCCATGATCGATAAAACAATATCATCCCCCAATGCATGTACTAGTCTTTAGTTTATCATTATTCCCACGATGACAACAGACTTGTGACATTCAAAATAGTGTTAATGTTCAAGGTTTTACTGCCCAGATCATACATAACAAACATATGCAAACTCTTATTCTTTAGACACTCCATTAGGTTGATTTGCACAAGTAAACAACAAAATATATTATTGTCTCTTATTAATGATAAAATATTAGAAACAATGTCTCGAGAGTAGGCATACACCAATAATCTTCCATTTGCAGTAATCACGACTATGCATGGGCCTAATCCATTTAGATTCAATATATTTGATCCACAAAATTATCTTTATATGCAACCTTTCTAATTTTTCACATCCATTCGTTTGAATATCTTTTGACTGCGATTGAATCTTCTGAGTATTTGTTTGGTCTATTTGTGTGACTGAGGCACCTTAGCATGTGAGATGGCCCTGTTTTTATCATAGAAGAAGTCTATTCGGTCTAGGATACTTGTAACTACTCATAACTCAGTTTCAAACTTCTAGACCCAAACAACCTATTATGCGACATCCGATGCAGCAATATACGCAAATTCTGTGGTAGAATCTGCAACTATGTCATGCTCAAAACTTTTCTAACTCACACTTTCTCCATTTAAAATGAACATGTTTTCGATTGCATTCGACATTAGATTCAGAACCATCATCGGTGTAACCACTTACAATGAGCTCTTCCTAACCGTTGTATACTTAGGAAGCTTTCTTTTCGTCATTCTCAAGTACTAAAGGATAACTACTAAAGCCGATATAACCTATTTCTATAGATCATTAGACCTAATATAATTTCATCTTTGCTAAGTCTTTTACTTTAAAACACTCCCTAACTATTGCTTAACTTTTAACAGTGTTGGGAGGTACGTTTCCAAATTGGGTAGAATGCCATCTAATTGTAGAATCCTAACCACTCTCATTTATTAAAAGAAATTTCAACACATGGTATGGTGGACATATTTCAAGCTCAAGAGATATCGTGTTTAGGGATGTGTTAGAGATCATAATAAAACTAATTATTGACCGTAACTACGAGCTTAAACTTTTGATTCAATCAGTTGCTTAGCAGTTATCTAGGCCTAAATTGCTTCAAACTAGAAATGTTAACACCATTTCTTAGGTTAACGATATATCTACAATCTCCGAAAAACATTAGGAAGCAAATTTGAACCTTATCACGTAAATTTAAACTTTGAGATTGAATTTTCCTTAATCTGATACATAAATAACAGTTTTCTTGTTGTTTTGATTCTACACCGATAAATAGATTGGAATTATACAAAGCAGCACTGAGTAACGACTGGACAAAAGCAGAAAGCATATATGAGAAACCAGGAATGAAATATGGAGTTATAATCACATCAAGAGGTGAAACTGCTCTTCATGTTGCAGCATTAGCAGGCCATACTGATTTTATCCAAAATCTAGTCCAGAAAATGAATGAAGATGAGATCAGAATCCAAACCAGAACAAATGATGATAATGTATTAGGGAATACAGCTTTTCATTGCGCAGCTATATCAGGAAATGTTAAAATTGCAAAAGCTATTTTAATGAAAAATAACAAACTCAGCGACCTTGCTATGGCCAGAGGTGATGGAGATTTTTTACCAATTGATATGGCTGCTTTAAAGGGGAATAAGGATATGGTGAGATACTTGTATGAAGCTACAAAACATCATCTTCAACTTCCGACTCGTCGAGCCAGATATCGCAAAACTTTGCTCATCACTTTAATTAAGTCTGGCATATATGGTAAGCTAAACTTAAATTTAGTTTATTTTTCTGCTTTTATATGTTCTTGATGGGTTTAATTAAACCAATAGTTATTGAAGTTTCATTTAGCTTAAAACCAATTCTACGAGCTTTGCCCTCTTCATCAATGGGAGGGTTAGGGTTTACTGGTTCTATAATTGAGGATAAAAAATGATTTTAAATTTAATACATATTTTTTTATTTTTTTAATTCTGTTTTAAAGCAAAACGGCGTCGTTTTATTTAACTAAAACTACGTCGTTTTGTTTACAACAAAAATAAAAAAATAAAAAATAAGTATTTAAGTGTAAAACTAAATAGGTCCTAAAACAAACTATCCTCTCTCTTACTCTCTCTTATCACTTTAGTTCTTCTTTCTCAATTCCTCAATCGTTGGTCCGACACTCCATCTCCAATCTTTGCCTCGCTGCTTTGGAATTTTTTTGCTCCTACTTGAATTTTGATTTGATATTTCTGTTACTATTTTACTTAAACTTCAGCTTTAATCTTCATTTTCTACAATTATTATTTTTTAGATAAAAATTATTTTAATCGTATTATTTGCCCCATAGGGAGAAATCCTGGATTCGCTCCTAATCAGGACAGTTTATTTTTCAACAGCAGGTGAAAACTGGATCTGCCGCTAATAATAGTTTAATGAATTGAATTGTAGATGTTGCCTTAGAAATGGCAAAAGCTGTTATAAGTAATGGTACAGCTCCTAAAGATATGGAAGAGGTGATAAGGGATAATTATTGTTATAATTATCTTGTTAATATTTTGTTAATATCTGTTTGTTTCCTAAAGAATAGGTCAAGTAACTTTTGTAATTTGAATTTACTTCAGTTGTAACAAATCTGTTTTGTACGTTCTATTTAAGAGAATCAATACAATCAAAACACTCAGAGGAGAACTGAGAGTTTTCATGGTATCAGAGCTCTTATTTGGTTTAAGAACCTGATCGTATCGTTCCTTCTCCTTCTTCCAAATTTTTTTTTTCTTCCTCCACCATGACAGATAGTAATGGAACCACTGCTTCCCGCAACTCAACAACTCTTCCCCAAACACCACCCCATGTTAGTATCTCCTCCGTTCTCTCACATAAGCTTACGCCAAATAACTTTCTTCTGTGGCGTACTCAGTTGATGCCGATTTTGAAAGGGTATAAATTGGATGGACACATTGATTCGACAGTCGCTCCTCCTGCGAAAACTTTGCCTACCGGTGCTGCAAATCCGGCGTATGATGATTGGGAACAGGTAGACCAGCAGGTCCTGAGCTGGATTGTGTCGTCTTGTTCGGCGACTGTGTTAACTCAAGTTGTTGGTGCTACAACTGCTTGTGCAGCGTATGAAAAGCTGCTGAAAGCTTACTCCGCTGGATCGAGATCTCAAATCAGAGAGCTCAAACATCGTCTTCATAATCTCAGACGAGGGAATGATAGTATCTCGTCTTATCTCCTAAACGCAAAATCCATTTCTGATGAGCTTGCTTCGTTGCAACATCCAATTACGGATGATGATCTTGTAGAGGCAGTCCTTGAAGGCCTTGGCTCGGTCTATAGGCCCTTTGTTCGTGCCCTTGAAGCACGTCTAGAACCCATAATTTTTGATGATTTAATTGGCCTTTTACACAGTGAAGAGAGGCAATTGGCAAGGGAAACTATTCCACAGTCATTTACTCCATCTATCAACTATTCGGCTACACAAAGTGGTAGAGGAAGAGGCCGTGGTCGCTCTTTTTCTACTCAGAATTTTTCTCGCCCTAACAACAGTTCTATAGTGAATGCTCCACTTGATTCCTCCACCATTATTTGCCACAATTGTCGTGGCTCGGGTCATATTTCTAGACAATGCCCCTCTCCACGGTACAGTAGGTCAACCCGCAATGCTTATCGTCCTCAATCCAATCTTGCTGCTACCTCCAACCCATCTCAGGCTGACTGGTTAGTTGATTCTGGCGCTACTCACCATTTAACTGCGGATCTTGGAAATCTCCATGTTCATTCGGATTATGATGGCCCTGAAGAAGTCACTGTAGGTAATGGCAATTCTATTCCTATATCTCATGTTGGGAATTCCAATTTTCATCTTTCTGATTCTCGTTTAAAGTTTCATAATATTCTTCGTGTCCCAAAAACTATAAACAATTTACTCTCTGTTTCGTCTTTGACTCGTTCTAACTCTATTTCAGTTGAGTTTTTTGCTAATCATTTTGTTTTGAAGGATTTGAAGACAAAACGAGTGATTCATAAAGGACAACATAAAAATGGGCTCTACACCATGTCTCTGCCAAATTCCAGTCCTCATCAGATTCATGCTTTTAATGTTTCTTTACCTTTGAGGCATGCACGTTTGGGACATGCCAATTTTCCCATTGTTAAACGCACTCTTGCAATGAATAAAATTTCTTTCATTGATGACAATAAAAATTCCAATTTATGTGAATCATGCTGTGTTAGCAAGTCGCACCGTCTTCCGTTTCCAAAATCGGACTTTGTTGCCTCTGGACCATTAGACTTGATTTGCTCTGATGTATGGGGACCGGCACCGGTTGAATCCTATGACAAATGTCGTTACTATGTGTTATTTTATGACCATTATAGTAAATTTTCTTGGTTGTATTTTGTTCGGTTCAAATCTGAAATTGTCAGTGTGTTCATTAAGTTTCGTACTCTGGTTGAAAAATACTTTAATCGATCCATTAAATCGTTTCAATCAGATTGGGGTGGAGAGTTCCAAGCCTTAACCGAGTACCTAACTACTAATGGCATTAATCGTCGTGTTTCATGTCCACATACTCCCGAACAAAATGGGTGTGCCGAACGAAAACATAGACATGTAGTTGAAACGGGTTTATCATTACTTCATAGTTCGGGTTTACCTTCAAAATTCTGGACATTTGCTTTTGATAGTGCTATTTATGCAATTAATCGTTTACCTGTCTCTGCTTTAAATTTCAGCACTCCATATGAGAAACTGTTTGGTGTGTCCCCTGATTATGATATGCTTCGTGTGTTTGGGTGTCTATGTTATCCCTGGCTTCGTCCATATAGTCCTGATAAATTGTCCCCTCGTTCTAGAAAATGTATTTTCTTGGGATACAGTAAAGTTCATAAAGGTTATCGTTGCTTTGATTTACTCAGTGATAAGATTTTTTATCTCACGTCATGTTATTTTCGATGAGCAGGTGTTTCCCTATTCCCAGTTAAATCGTGAGTCGAGCCAATTATCTTCTGCTAGTCAGTCTGAATCTCTCCAAATTACCTTTCCAACACTCAAAGAACCGTTTACTGCAATACCTGCTACTGCACCTCGCACCTCGCCAAATCAACAAACTACTCCTGCACCATATGTGCCTGTTTCTACCTTATTACCACAAGTTGCTGAACCCACTACACATAATGTTCCGCCAACTCAACCTACATCTGTCAATGACCCACAAGTTCAGCATGTACCTGGTACAAGGCCTTTACCTATAATTACTCAACCTGCTCCCACTTCGAATACTACTCCTAATTCCACCAACCCAATACAGTTACCCACAATTCCATTACTAAATGAATTATCCTTATGTACTGCCAATCCACCACCACCATATCAAATTGAAAATGCCCACCCCATGGTAACTCGAGGGAAAACAGGAAATTTAAAGCCAAAAACATTTCAGGCAGCAGCTAATGTTCCGACCCCGACTTGTTATACACAAGCGATAAAAATTCAACATTAGAGAGAGGCTATGCAACACGAGTATAATGCATTAATTGAAAACGGCACTTGGGAGTTGGTGCCTTCTGATGAGGGGAAGAATGTAATTGGTAATCGGTGGGTGTTTTGTGTTAAACTCAATCCGGATGGATCTGTCAGTCGCTATAAGGCGAGACTTGTTGCAAAAGGATTCCATCAACGTCCGGGATTGGAGTTTGAACAAACTTATAGTCCTGTAATTAAACCAACTACGATTCGGTTACTACTTTCTATTGCGGTTTCTAATAATTGGTTTATTACTCAATTAGATGTGTCAAATGCATTTCTCCATGGCACGATTGATGAAATAATTCATATGGAATAGCCACCTGGCTTTGTTGATCCTCAATTCCCAAATCATGTTTGCCGTCTGAGGAAGAGCTTGTATGGACTCAAGCAAGCTCCACGGATGTGGCATAAATGCCTTACCTCAGCTCTTGTTCAACTCGGTTTTGTTTGTTCAAAAGCTGACTCCTCTCTTTATTGCTTCACCGGTGGTCAGAGTAGGATTTTTTGCTTAATATACGTGGATGATATATTGGTTACTGGGAATGATACTAATGCTATTGCCAAGCTTATTGAGAAACTGCAGGGTAAATTTGCTATAAAAAATCTTGGGAGGTTGTCTTATTTTCTTGGTCTAGAGGCTCATTGGTCTGAGAATGTCTTGACACTGAATCAACACAAATATATTCATGATCTTTTGCTGAAATCTGCCATGTCTGACTCAAAGGCAATCTCCACGCCTGCTTGTTCCTCTACCAAGTTGTCCCTCAAGAGGAAGCATTGAAAGTATTGGCGACAAAGCCTCTAAATCGTCCCGGATTTCTCAACAGATACATTCATCCATGGCGACAAAGCCTCTAAATCGTCCCGGATTTCTCAACAGATACATTCATCCATGTTAGTCCTTCATGTTTTTAATTTTTGCATTTTTCAGATACTAATTTTTTTTAATGTAAGTTTCCTTAGTTTCCTGGAAGCATGAGGTGGAGAAAAGTGTTATGTACAAAAAAGGAGTGCAGCTAGTCCAAGTATTGTGGGACAAAATAGCATCAGATAAAAAAAGAGTTACTGATTTGATTGAATCTGCAGATCAAAATCCAATTTTAGAAGCATCAAAACAAGGCAACTTTGAGTTCTTATCAATACTAATTGCTTCATATCCTGATGTCCTATTCAGTATTGATGACAATGGTTATACTATTTTTCACCATGCTATTATTAACCGTCATGTGGATATATTGCTTCATATCTTCAAAATGATACATATAGGCTCAGTTAAAACAGTTGTGACTTCATTCAGAGATGAGGAAGGTAATAATATATTGCATCTTTCTGCAATGTTAGCTCCACCTAATCGACTTAACATCGTCCCTGGAGCTGCTCTCCAACTCCAGAGAGAGTTATTGTGGTTTGAGGTAAATTTCTAATACATGTAGACGTGTTTTATAGCTTAGATCCAAGGTGTTAGATTTGGATCAAAACCAACAAATTTGCTCAAGTTGAAGCTTTATATTTTAACCAAGTTGAGGCGGTGATATATGTCACTTGAGTAAATTCAAATAACTAAAGTGATATCTCTAAAATTTAAAGAACTAATCGATTTTTTGGACCAAATTTGATGATGATATTGTGTTGGTTGATGAGACGAAAGAAGGAGTGGAGAGGAAGTTGGAACTATGGAGACAAACTCTAGAATCTAGAGGCTTTAAGTTGAGCCGAAGCAAGACGGAATATTTGGAGTGTAAGTTTAGCGGCCATAGGAGTAGGGAGGCAGGGACAATCACCCTAGATGGGAGAGTTGTTCAGGCCTCAGATTGCTTCCGGTATTTAGGATCTATTATCCAAACGGATGGAGAAGTAGATGGAGATGTTGCTCATAGGATTAAAGCCGGTTGGTCGAAGTGGAAGAGTGCTACGGGTTTCCTTTGTGACCCCGGCATGCCTAATAGATTGAAGGAGAAATTCTACCGGACGGCAATTAGACTAGCATTGTTATATGGTACGTAGTGTTGGGCAGTGAAACACTGCCACATCCATAAGATGTCGGTGGCGGAGATGCGTATGTTGAGATGGATGTGTGGTCATACGAGAAAGGATCGGGTGAGTAACGAAATAATTAGGACAAAAGTAGGAGTCACATCTATTGAGAATAAAATGAGAGAAAACCGACTAAGGTGGTTTGGCCATGTGAGACGTAGAGCGCTTGATGCGCCGGTTAGGAGAACCGAAGAGTGGCAAAGGGATGTAGTGGTGAGGGGTAGGGGAAGACCTAAGCAAACTTGGAGGAGGGTGATCGAGAGTGATATGAGTTTACTAGGAATTGAGGAAAATATGGTAATGGATAGGACGGAGTGGAGGGAGCGAATTTGTGTTGCTGACTCGACTTGATTTCACGGTTTTATATGATGGTTCATGTTAGCCGACCCCGAATCATTTCGGGACTAAGGCTTTGTTGTTATGTATAGATAATGTTTCTTGTTAATTTTAGGAAGTGAAGAAGGTAATGGAGCCACACCAAGTGAATCGAAAAAAACGTACTGCAAGTTATCTCCGGCTCCAGAAAATGATGCAATTGCTTAAGGTGACAAATATCACAGTGGTATTCATATAGACTCTGAATCATTAAATGAATTTGATTATTTACTGTTAGACCTAAACCTAACAGTAAATGATTAAATTCATTTAGTCATTCATAGTCGATACCACTGAAAAATATCGTATATTCACTCTTTTCACATTATTATTATTAATGGTTGTAGAATTAATTAAACATTTAGGAAATGGAGGAGGTAATGAAGCAAAGTGGTCCTATTATTCCCTTATTTCAGGTGATATTATATGTATATCAATATCCTCTATATATACTGCAAGCATTGAAAAGTTGACTCTGACACTCCCTTTGGGCTTGCAGCGTACATAACACATGCCCATCCCGCCATGTGTTTTTAATTCCACAAATCTGAAGTTATCAGGACTCGAACCCTCGACCGTTTGGTCATAGAGGCTCTGATACCATGTCATGAAACCGATTGAACTAAAAGCTCGAACTGATAGTATCTCTGACATCTATATGGCCTTACCATAAAATTTAACACCAAATTTAGACACCAATGTTCATCTAGACTCATTAACTGTTAGATCTAGGTTTATTATGATGCTTTGAACACTGCTGTATATTTATATATTCTTGATTGTAATTCTTTAATAATGTAGGAAATGAAGAAAGTGATGGAGCAACATGAACTGAATGAAAATAATAATTTGAAGGAAGAGTATACTCCTCAGGAATTATTCGTGAAAGAACATAAAGATCTAATGGAAAAAGGAGAGAAATGGATGAGAGATACAGCTAATTCATGCATGTAGAGCTGTCAAAATGACTCATAACCCATTTATTGACCCATTTAACCCATCATTTAAATAGGTTAGGGTTGACCCTTTTATGGACTGGGTCATAAAGAGGTTGAGCCATTTAACCCATATAATAAAAAGGTTGAATAGGTTTTTGGCAGGGTCAACCCAATAACCCATTAGTTTTTTTTTTTTTTGAATCACCCATTACTTTCTTATTCATCTTAAAACAACCACAAATACTTATTCTTTAATATTAGTAGATTTGAATTATTGAATGAAATTTGAATTATTCCTCCACTAAATTAGAATTATTCTCTTCATATTATTCTTTTCATACTTATTCTTTAATATTAGTAGATTTTTCAATTGATTATATATAGTTTCCTTTGAAATAATATATTTATTTATTTATATAGCTCTGGAATTTTTGAAATTTCATATTTCAAAAATTCTGGAATTTCAAAAATTATAGAATTTCAAAAATTCTGGAATTCCAGAATCTGAAGAATTCTGGAATTCCATAATCTAAAGAATTCTAGAATTCCAGAATCTGAAGAATTCTGCAATTCCAGAATCTGAAGAATTCTGCAATTCTAGAATTCCAAAATCTGAAATTCTAGATATTCTGAAATTCCGGAAATTCTGAAATTTTGAAAATTCCGAAATTTCAAAAATTCTGGAATTTCAAAAATTCTTGATGATTTGGATGATTACTACGTTGTTGTTTGATTTTATAGAACATTACATTATTTGGACTAATAGTTTTTTACGTGTATGTTAATTGAGATTCAAATGAACAAATTTCTAGGTTTTTTACGCTAGTTCTTTTTGTACTTAGTTGAATTTAAATTGAATTTTAATTACACTAAGAGACTATATCATATAACAGGATGAATAACCAGATATTATATTATATTTTAGTTAATTGGGTTAAATGAGTCGATCCGTGTAATTTTTACATTTTCATGTTTTTATGTTTCTACGTTTTTTTTTTGTTTAATTTTTTATTAGATTTAGTTAAATGGGTTAAATGGGTCAACCCATATAACCCATTTAATAAATGGGTTGGGTCATTTTGACCTCTATACAAATAGGTTATTACAACCCATTTATTAAATGGGTTGGATTGGGTCAACCCATTTATTAAATAGGTTGGGTCAATCTTTTTAGCCATTTTGACACCTCTACATGCATGATTGTTGCAGTTCTTATCACAACTATAGCATTTGCAGCAGCTATTACTGTACCTGGAGGCAATGCAGACGATGGTTATCCTAATTTTTTAAGTGAAATACTCTTCAAAGTTTTTGCTATAGCTGATTCAATCTCTTTAATTTCATCAGCAACTTCACTGCTCGATTTCTTATCGATTCTCACTGCTCGATATACAATTGATGATTTCGTATCGTCATTGCCTAACAAATTAGCTATCGGACTTGTCACACTTTTCGTATCAATTGTGGCAATGATGGTTGCTTTTGTTGTTACCATTTTCATTATTTTCACAGATAGTCCTATTCTGTTTACTATTCTTATTGCTGCAGTTTCTTCTCTGCCCATACTTTTGTTTATTCAGCAGCATTCGAGTCTCTTTCTTGATGTCTTCCGTTCAACTTATACTTCCTATTTCCTTTTCAAATCCGAGAAAAATCCCTCTTTGATTTTCAAGGGCAAAAAACAGAAAACAAGAGAACCTTTTCTTTCTGTGAGGGCATGTGGACAGCTTATATTAGATTTCTAACATATTTATGTTTTTATTTATATTCTTTTCTATTATTGAGAGTGACTCTTGTAAGCTTTCGGTATTATTGGGACTGATATCTATAGAGTTGGTGTTAAATTTCCTAAGTCAGTTGTTTTCGTTGTTTCTTTTGTTTATGTGTTTTGTGTTCAAGGATATTAATAAATAAATAAATAAAAGTAAATTATATTAAAATGGTTGTTGAACTTTGATTTTTTATTTTTTTTTATTTATACAGATGAACTTTAAAAATGGATATAAAAGTTTCTAAACCTTTGTAAAATTCTCTTTAACAAAAGTAGTAAATAACGTTGAAAATAAAAAAGTACAAGCATTACAATGTAAACCAATAGGAGACAAGACGAGACGAGACGGACACATGGACGTGCTTATTAGATTCTTTTATATATAAGAAAGCTTAGCTAGTTATAATCACACTTAATATTTGAGAATTTATAATTTCCCATTTTCTCTCTGTATATTTTAGAGAGGTTTTAGTGAAATAAAGTAGGGTTTTTGGCTCAAGAAAGAGACAGATAGAGAGATAAATGCACAGAAGGGTGAGAATTAGTGTTAGGGATGAAGGTGTCAGGAAAATTAGTATAAAATTTATAATTGGACTTTAACTATCAGTTTAAGTTTTTAGTTCAATCAGTTCAATAATATGGCATTAGAGCTTCTTATACCAAACGGTCGACAGTTCGAGTCCAAACACACATTTGGGTGTGACGGTATGTGAGAGAATAGTATAAGATCTATTATTATTGGACCATTTTTCTGGATTGAAATCAGCAAAGAGTGTGCCATTGCACTCACAAAACTGACGAATCAAATCTCACATTAAATTAAAATTTGGTGAAGTATAGGGATCACAGATTCCATTTTGTCAAATAATAATAATTTAAAAACCACACTATATTATCCTCTATTAAATTTACATTTTCTGTCCACCAAAAAAAAAGTCATAGACCAAAGGGCTCTCATCAATGGCGTCTGCTCCTCCTTCAGAAAACTCATCCGGGTTTATAATAAAATTTCTCCTAGTATGTTAATTGATATGTTTAGAGGTGTAATTAAAATTAAAATTAGTTGTAATGGTGCAGGTTTTCTCAAGGGAATCATTATCATCATCATTAAAGGGAGATAATAAGAGCATCAGAAGCCAGAGGATACAGCAGATGTATGAGGAAATAAGTGTGATAAAAGAACGTCTCAATGAAGCAAATCAACATCTTGATGATCTACTCGACATTGTTTCTGAGAATTGAGTTGTGAGATCATATGATCTAACCTTATTTGATTGTCTCAGACCATGAATTATGGATTTGCTGATAGAATGTGCATTGAGCAGGCCAAAAAAGAAATTAGAAGCTCAAACAATTCATGGTGATTCAAGATTTATACTCACTAAAGTTTAATTTGTATCATTTGAATAAGGGATAATGTACTATTTTTTTCTAATTGTTTTTCTTGACATTTATACTTCTTCAAAAATATTAGGGCGAACTTTAAACCTTATCCTTTATATTAAATTAAAATCAACTTCTTTTTTACAAGTTAACTACAACTTTTAAATGAAAAAAAAAAGATTAAGAGTAGTTTGGTTCAAATGTTATCGGATAGATATTGTTGATTGATGATTATTGTTTGATAAAATAATGATGAATTATTGCTATTAGTATATAAATATCTAATATATTATATATGCATCAATCAAATAAATTAAATTATAAAAGTAAAAATATAGTACAAAATAATAAAAATAAACTAATTGATTAAATAAAAAATAAACTTTATTTCCAAGGTTTTGACTAATAGGTTGAAGGTGATTCTTCTTGGTATTATTTTCGAAGAACATTCGGCTTTTGTTATATGTCGGTTAATTATTGATAATGTTATCTCAACTTTCGAGACCATCCATTCGATGAAGTGTAAGCACAAAGGAAATGAGGCTTGGTAAAAATAGATATTTGCAAAGCATATGACGTTGTCTGATGGGGCTTTTTGCGCGAGATGTTATTGAAACTGGACTTTCATGACACATTGGTTCATTGAATGATGATGTGCGTCTTGTCTATTGCTTATATGGTAAAGGTTAATGGCAACAAAGTAGGGGCATCGTTCTGTAGTATTTGGCAAGGGGACCTTTGTCCCTGTATTTCTATATCATCTGCGCTGAAGGTTTCTCTCGACTATTACACAAGGAGCAATTTTCTGGTACCATATCAGGGTGATGGAGATTATTTACCAATTGATATGGCTGCTTTAAAGGGGAATAAGGATATGGTGAGATACTTGTATGAAGCTACAAAACATCATCTTCAACTTCCTACTCGTCGAGCCCGATATCGCAAAACTTTGCTCATCACTTTAATTAAGTCGGGGATATATGGTAAGCTAAACTTAAATTCAATTTATTTGTATGCTTTGATATGTTCTTGATGGGGTTAATTTAACCAATGATTGAAGTTTGGAGTTAAGTTTGAAAAAGCTCATCCAATTTCATTTTAGGCCTAATGCTCTTCCAGCTGTCTTAACTTATCCAAATTGATTATTTTACCCCTCTAACTCATCGAATGTCTTATTTACCCTTTAACTCCATAAAATAGTATTTCTCACCCCTTACCTTGTCCAAATTGGTCATTTTACCCCTCCCCAACTCATCGAATATCTTATTTATCCTATTAACTTTATAAAAGTCGTATTTCTCACCTCGTATGATCATATTTACACTTTTTACTCTATAAAAGTGGTATTTCTTACCATTTTATAGTGCAAAATTTATAGGACTTATTCAAATATGTTTGAAAATTATTTTTTAATATCAACTTTTTATTTTGTTTTAATTTGATAATTATATCAATCTTTCATGTATTTGTTATAATAATATTGTATTACAATAATTAGATAATCAAAATTTAACTAGCAAAAAAAAGTTGAAAAGAGAAAGAATAAATAAAAATACAAATAACAAAAACATTAATATAAACAAGTTAAAGACATTATATGTAGGGATAATAGGCCTATGGTTTTTGGGGAAGTATCAATTTAGGTTCCATGTACAAAATAGTACTAATATATGTTTAGCGTTTAAAAAAATTTATCAATTTAGACTTCGATAACAGATTGTAAGGGGTGAGAAATACCACGTTTATGGAGTTAAGAGTGTAAATAGGACATTCTATGAGTTGGGGGTAAATGGACAAGTTGAGGGGGTGAGAAATACCACTTTTATGGAGTTAAAAAGTAAATAGGACATTCGATGAGTTGGAGGGATAAAATGACCAATTTAGACAAGTTAAAGGGGTTGGGAGAGCATTAGGCTTTCATTTTATGTCAATAAAGTTATTGAAATAAGAATGTTAGATAATAAAGAAATTTTTTATTGGACCTTACCTATCATGTACCTTAAGTCAACTAATTTTTGGGATAATTTGTAAAATTAACTCTAATATTGATATTGATAGTTAAGAGTAATTTTAGTTAAGACTAAAATTACTCACTCTCAAAAACAAAATTCAATCCAACCTATAGTGATGGTTTATTTTTTAACAGCAGGTGAAATTCTGACTCCCCCGCTAATAATAGTTTTATGTATTGAATTGTAGATGTTGCCTTAGAAATGGCAAAAGATGTTATAAGTAATGGTACAACTCCTAAAGATATGGAAGAGGAAGCATTGAAAGTATTGGCGACAAAGCCTCTAAATCGTCCCGGATTTCTCAATAGATACCTTCATCCATGTTAGTCCTTTTTGTTTTTCATTTTTCAGATACTAATTTTTTTTAGGGTAAATTTCAAAAAAAAAAAAAAACCCTCTGGTTTTTTTTTTCTTTTCAAATACAGAACTGTGTTTTATTCCGTTACACTATGTACAGATTTGGTGAAGATGCCGTTTATTTGCTGACATGACTGAAGGCAAATATGAAAGTGAAACCACAGGTTTTTCTTTTTTGAAATTTACCCCAATTTTTTAAAAACTCATATTTGTCCTTCAGCCACTTCGGAAAATAAACAACATCTTCACCAAATGTGTAAATAGTGTAACGGAGTAAACCATAGTCCTCTATTTGAAAAGAAAAAAACGAGTCCTTTTTCTGCACCAAAAAAAAAAAAAAAAATGAAAGATTTTTTTTTTTTTTTAATTTACCCTTTTGTATGTAAATTTCCTTAGTTTCTTGGAAACATGAGATGGAGAAAAGTGTTATGTACAAAAAAGGAGTGGAGCTAGTCCAAGTATTGTGGGACAAAATAGCATCAGATAAAAAAAGAGTTACTGATTTGATTGAATCTGCAGATCAAAATCCAATTTTAGAAGCAGCAAAACAAGGCAACTTTGAGTTCTTATCAATACTAATTGCTTCATATCCTGATGTCCTATTCAGTATTGATGACAATGGTTATACTATTTTTCACCATGCTATTATTAACCGTCATGTGGATAGCTTCAAAATGATACATATAGGCTCAGTTAAAACAGTTGTGACTTCATTCAGAGATGAGGAAGGTAATAATATGTTGCATCTTTCTGCAATGTTAGCTCCACCTAATCGACTTAACATTGTCCCCGGAGCTGCTCTCCAACTCCAGAGAGAGTTATTGTGGTTTGAGGTAAATTTCTAATACATGTAAACGTGTTTTATAGCTTAGATCCAAGGTGTCGGATTTGGATCAAAACCAACAATATTTGCATGACATTGAATGGGGTTGTTACATCTTAATTTTAAAGATGTATTATTAGCTCTTCAACTTGCTCAAGTTGAGGCGGTGATATATGTTACTTGAGTAAATTCAAATAACTAACTAGATATCTCTAAGATTTAAAGAACTAATCGATTTTTTGGACCAAATTTGTCGCTGATTTATTTAGAATATGTATAGATGATGTTTCTTGTTAATTTTAGGAAGTGAAGAAGGTAATGGAGCCACACCAGGTGAATCGAAAAAAACGTACCGCAAGTTATCTCCAGCTCCAGAAAATGATGCAATTGCTTAAGGTGACAAATATCACAGCAGTATTCATATAGACTCCGAATCATTAAATGAATTTGATTATTTAATGTTAGACCTAAACCTAACGGTAAATGATTAAATTCATTTAGTCATTCATAGTCGACACCACTGACAAATATCGTATATTCACTCTTTTCTATGATTATTATTATTATTGTTATTAATGGTTGTAGCATTAATTAAACATTTAGGAAATGGAGGAGGTAATGAAGCAAAGTGGTCCTATTATTCCCTTATTTCAGGTGACATTATATATGTATATCAATATCCTCTCTCTATATATATATATAATGGTGTGAAATTGAAGGTGTTAATAAATGTTATAGTGAAAATATTTTAGAACCTGAAGATGGTGATGGAGCAACATAAAGTAGCAGAAGAGTATCTTCCAAGTAGTATCCTACTTCAAATATTGTTTGAGGAAATGAAGATGGTGATGGAGCAACATGAGTTGAACCAAATTAAAGAATATAAACAAGACTATACTCCACGTCATTCCAACCTCCTAAGGGTGTTGTTGTTGTTTAAGGTATCATTCTCACCAGATCATGTCATGGAACCGATTGAACTAACATTCTAAGTGCTTAATCAAGGCTTAACAACAACTTTTATATTAATCTCTGACAAGGTTTTGTGTTTTTTTATGCACGGCAAGCATTGAAAAGTTGACTTGGCACTATTTCATTCCAAAATTGCTCCATTTTGGAAGCCTTAAAGATAAAACCTATGAGGCACCGACTCCGGTGCAGACACGGTAAACGGTATTTTTAGAAAATATGAGTTACGGGTGCGGCGGGACACGGAAAATTCTATATAATTAATATATATATATATATATATATATATATATATATATATATTAGATATAAAATATATATAAAAAAAACTTGCTAAATCACAAAACAAATCGAAGAAGGAAGAGAAAGAAGCTCTAAGCGTTTATAATCGCGATACACAGGTATGTAGTTTAGGTTTTTTTTTTGTCAAATTTTGTAATTGAACCATAGGTTTTAAAAGATTTTAAAAAACCCTAAACTTTTACATATTTTCACCATTAGCCGAGTCCCTGCCGAGTCCCTACCGTGTCCCTACCGAGTCCCATCGGTGTTCCATGTCACCGCCGAGTCCCGCCGAGTCCCCAGCGTGACACGGCCACAACGACCCTGGGAAAGAGTCTGTGCTTCATAGGATAAAACTTTATCATGTCTTACTTTAAGTGTCTATATGATACAGATTGAAAGCGATAAATGGAGGTTTTAATCGTAAACCAACAAAGAGTTTCTTCTCTAGCTAAACTAGAAGGAGTGAATCCCAATAACAAGCTATAAACCTTCGGTTCTCAAAGAAAATAATGTTTGATTGATAAAAGTTAGTTCATCCTTACAAAAATGGGGGTTTAAATACTTCCCCTAAAGATAAGACCAAGGACAGGGACTACCCCTACTAGGGTTACAATAAGGCTAACAGCAAAAGGGTAAAATAGGTAATACGCCCCGACAATCAGTACAATGGTACAGGTACGGATTGTCAGGGTTGTTAGGGGAATTACTTCGGAAGGAAGTAAACAGAGATCTGCCCAGGGGAAGATGTCGATTCGCCTCCTTGTGTACTCCCAGATCCGCCCCTTGCGTATGTCCTGGGGATCCGCCCTCTTAGATACAACCTCCGTGGGTCTGATGTCTGAGGATCCGCCAGAGCGCGTGTGATCAGCGATCCCAGTTAGGATGTCCGCATCATTCTCTCCTTCTTTAAAAGAATTCGACACTGATTTGTCTGTGTTGAACTCCAAAGGACCATCCGACTTCCACGGGCTAAGGTCACGGATGTTGAACGCTGGTGAGATTTTACCAAGCCAATTCGGCAATGCTATATGATAGGCATTGGCATTGATCTTCTTGGTGACCTTATATGGCCCGTATTTCCTAGGCCGAAGCTTGCTGCTTGTGGCGTTTGCGAGTCTCTCTTTGCCCAAATATACCATAACCTCATCCCCAACTTCAAACTGTAGGTCCCTATGGTGCTCATCCGCCTTAGCCTTTAATTTCTGATTTCTCTCCTCAAGAGTCTCTCTCACCTCTTGGTGCATCTGCACATAATCCTTAGCTAGCTGGTTGGCAGTCACGTTTCCTTTAGGAAGATGGGTTATATCAAGGACGTGATTTGGGGTCTTTGTGTATACTACTTCAAATGGGGATCTCCCGGTCCCCGAATATACAGAGCCATTGTAGGCGAACTCAGCTTGGGCTAAAACCACATCCCACACCCTGGGCTTATCTTTACATTTGCTGCGCAGTAAGTTTCCCAAAGTTCTATTGACCACCTCGGTCTGTCCGTCTGTTTGAGGGTGGGCGGTGGTACTAAACTTCAGAGACGTATCGAACAGAGCCCACAACGTTCGCCAGAAGTGACTGAGGAACTTCGTATCATGATCCGAGACAATGCTCTTAGGTACGCCATGTAGCCTGACAATCTCTTTGAAGAATAGCTTAGCCGTCGCTGAGACATCATTAGTTTTACGACAAGGTATGAAGTGGGCCATCTTTGAAAACCGATCAACCACAACAAAGATGGAATCCATGCCTCTCTGAGTTCTGGGCAACCCTAGGACAAAGTCCATGGACAGATCCTCCCATATGGTCTCTAGCACAGGCAAAGGTAACTGCAATCCAGTATTTGTGGTGCGTCCCTTGGCGGTCTGGCAAATATAGCATCGTTCTACCAAGTAGGCAACATCTCTCCTCATCTTAGGCCAGAAATAACGGGAACTCACTGCTTCATATGTCTTGTCTCGCCCAAAATTTCCTCCAAGGGATCCGCCATGTAGATCACGAATAACCTTCTCGCGGATGGAAGTGCAGGGTAAGCAAAGTTGGTTGCCCCTCATGAGATACTCATCCATCAGGTGATACGCCCCATCCCCATGCTGGTGTTGACACCTCTCCCAGATACTGCCAAAGTCATGATCCGCCAAGTATTCTCCTCTGATGTGTTTAAAACAATCGGTCTCCAGGTTGACTGTTTTTATTAGTGACACCCTTCGACTCAAGGCGTCCGCCACCTTGTTCTGTTTTCCAGCCTTATGAATAAGCTTATAGGGGAACTTATCTATGAAGGCGGACCACCGGGCATGCATGGAGCTTCGAAGTTGCTTCTGACTTCCCAGGTACTTGAGAGCTTGATGGTCAGTGTAGAGGATGAATTCTTTCCCCACCAAGTAATGTTCCCAAACTTTCAACGCCCTCACTACAGCATAAAACTCTTGATCATACGTGGCCCACTTTTGCCGCGCCTCACAAAGCTTCTCACTGAAATATGCAATGGGCCTCTTTTCTTGCATCAAGACTCCACCAATCCCAACTCCACTGGCATCACACTCAACTTCGAACAGTTTATCAAAATTGGGATACGCCAGCATTGGCGTTGTACTCAACTTTTCCTTGATTTGGGCGAAGCTCTTCTCTTGGGCATCCGCCCACTCGAACCCCCTTCCCTTCTTCAAACATTCCGTCAACGGGGCCACTATGGAACTGAAGTTCTTGATGAATCGGCGATAAAACGTTGCTAACCCATGAAAACTCCTGATATCCCCCACATTCCTCGGAGTAGGCCATTCTCGGATGGCTCTTTGTTATCTTGCATTTTCATATAGTTTTTAATATATTTTAATTATAATAATCATGCATTTTAAGATAGTTTTTAATATTTTTTAATTGTTTTATATTTAGTTTTGTGTTTCAAGAACTAATGCTTGTTCCATATGTTTTTAGGTATTATTTTGGGAAAAGATGCAATTAAGGAATCATTACTCAAGTAAATAAAGTTTCAAAGTTAGAACTCCCTCTAGTTGGTGACCTTGTAGCAGTTGAAGAATGAAGAATCATGACTCTTTAAATAAATCTTTATTGTCATAAATTCCTCAAAAACTATCCAAGGAATGTTATGACTATTTTAATACTATTTAAAGAGTCTTTTGAATGCTCAAGAAGGAGTTACACTACTTAATGCTCTCTTTAATTCTATGAAAGTTAAAAAGTTACAAAGAAGAATTCAACTCTCCATCAATCTTCTTTTTTTAACTACATCAAAGTTAGAAAGTTAGAGCAAAGAATTCAATCTTCCATTAATCTTCTCTTTAATGGCATTAAAGTTGGAAGTTACAAGGAATGCATGAAGGCATGTGCAACTATAAATACCTACATTGGAAAGCATGAAAGGAGACGTGGAACAGACCTCAACACAGAGCTGGAGCACATCTGTTAATTTCCTATTATAGTCTTCTTTTGGTTCCTTTTTCTCTTTCTTGTAAACACATTCTAGTTTTTATTTCAAAGTTTATTCTCACTTCATCTTTTCTTCTCTTTACTTTAGTTATGTTTTCTATTAGTTTGTTTTCTATTAAATTTCTTAGTTTTGTTCCATCTACCATGAACTAACTCTTCCATAGCTAGAGCTATGGCGGATCCTAATCGAAGTAGATGATTTACTTGCAATCCAATTTCAAGTTCATAATTTATTAAATAGAGAATTAAACTATGGAGCTTAATTTCCTAGTTAGATATCTGATCAATATTTAGCTAAATAACAATTAATTGTTTTGGTTGACCGACACTAAGATAATTAATGGAAATACATAGTTTAGACCTGTGTCTATGCGGTGCGGTTTTTCAAGGTTTAGTTTCACGACTTAACTTTGGGGTTATTTCAGAGAACTTAATGCTTTCATTATATCTTTATTCTTGACTGAACCAAAGCTAAGGTAATTGTATGTGAAATAGGATTAATCTTGACTGGCTCAAAGCTAGGTTAATTACTTTAGGAAATAATCACCGTCTCTAGATTAAAACTTAAGAACTTGGATAGGATTGTTGTGTGAATTATATACGTTAGGTTAGGTGAAGCCTTGCTCTAGCACCTTTATCATAAGAGTTATAAATATTGTTTTTATTTTCTTTAATTAATTGAGTGCAGTTATTTTTGTTTTTAGTTTAGTAAATCATCAAATCCAAAATTTATTGCTTAGATAATAGAAATTCATAACAATCAATAGCTATAAACACAATCCTTGTGGGAATGATACTCTACTTACTTTATATTACTTGATCATGATAAGGTGCACTTGCCTTTAGTTTTACACGATACACATTTCGAGCATCACTCTTACCTTCTCCCCATCAACTTGGACCCCCTCGCCACTAACCACGAACCCAAGGAAAACCAGACTTTCCATGACGAAGTCACACTTCTTAGTGTTGGCGTATAACTGGTGTTTCCTTAATAGGTCAAACACTATCCGTAAGTGCTCCACATGCTCCACCAAAGTCTCGCTATGAATCAGGATGTCATCAAAATACACAACTACAAATTTTCTAATCACCGGGCGAAGGACCTGATTCATCAGCCTCATGAAAGTACTAGGGGTGTTAGTCATCCCAAATGGCATAACTAACCACTCATACAATCCATCTCTGGTTTTGAAGGCGGTTTTCCACTCATCCCCAGATCGAATTTGTATATGATGATAACCGCTCCTGAGGTCAATCTTGGAGAAAACTCGGGATCCGCCAAGCTGGTCTAGCATATCATCCAGCCTTGGAATAGGGAACTTATACTTGATAGTGATCTTGTTGATAGCCCTGCTGTCCACACACATCCGCCAAGATCCATCCTTCTTGGGCGTAAGTAGGGCTGGGACGGCGCATGGGCTCATACTTTCTCTAACGTATCCCATCTCAATGAGCTCTTCCACTTTCTGCCTCATGATTTCATTTTCCTTTGGACTCATTCAATAGTGGGGAAGGCTTGGCAAGCTAGCCCCGGGCACAAGATCAATATGATGCTGGATGTCCCTCAAAGGTGGTAACTCACTCGGCAGTTCGTTAGGGAACAGATCTTGATATTCGCCAAGTAGGTGGGTCACTTCATTCGGCATCTCCCTTTCGCCCCTTTGGGCGGATTCGTGATTCGCCTTAACCATTACCACATACACCATTTGGCTCTCTTCACATTCGCTGACAAACGATTTGTGTGTAGGATAGACTACCAAGGTAGACTTCTCGTCGGCCTTTGGCTCTCTCATCATTGGCGTAAGGACGAACTTCACCCCACTCTTCACAAATCTGTAAGTGTTCTCTCTTCCTGCATGGATGGCATCGTTATCAAACTGCCAGGGTCGGCCCAACAATAGGTGGCAGGCATCCATATCGACCACATCACAACAGACTTCATCACTGTAATCACCAATCACAATAGGTACCCTGCATCTCTGGGTCACCCTAAGCTCACCCACGTTTTTTATCCATCCCACTCTGTAGGGGTCGGGATGCGCCTCCGCCAACAACCCGAACTTCTGAACGGCACTGCTGCTCACAATGTTCTCTTGGCTCCCACTATCTATTATCACATTTCATCGCCCACCTTTCACAAGACAGTGGATCCTGAATAGGCGGTGCCTCTGATCTCCCTCTACCCGGCTGGAGACTAACAAACGCCGTACCACATGAATGGCATATCTCTCTTCATCCGCCTCATCATCATCTTCTCCTAAGGGTTCGCAAAATACTTCATCCCCTTCGTCATAGTCATCCTCATACCTCTCCACCATGTTGGCGCTCTTCCTCATAGGACATTCGTTGGATCTATGGCCTGGCTCATTGCACCGAAAACATTTGAAAGGTGCTGGCCTCGCATACGGATTGTTGCTCTTAGGTGGTATAGGTGCTTCCTTGTATGGCCTAGTATCTCCAACAGATCCCCTTCCCACACTGTTAACCTTGGCCCCACTGGCACTCGCCACCTGCTTGACTTTGTCATAAGATCTCACATTATCTCTTCCTCCAGGCGTATACTCAGTAGTGGCGGATCTCCTGGATCTTCCGGTTAGTTGAGATTCAGCCTTGAGTGCTAAATTCCTGGCATCTTGTATCTCAACCCTTCTAGATACCTAGAGGTCTTTTGGCTTTCAGTTTCAGACAAGTTGGCTCTCGTCGAAATCCTCAAGAACTCTGAAGTATACTCATGGACACTTCGGGTCCCTTGAGAGCATCCCCTGTAGGAGCTGTAAATATACTGCTCATAATCCGGCAGTAAGAACCGCTCCCTCAACATCGCCTTCATCTGTAGCCAAGATCTAATCGGATCTCTGCCGCCTCTTCTTCTTTCTTCCCTCATCTGATCCCATCAAACTGATGCGCCACCCTTCAGGTGATACACCACCAGCCTCACCTTCCTCTCATCAAGAATCCCAGTATACTCAAAGAAACGTTCCACTTCCGATAACCAGTCTAAGAATCCCTCTATATCCAGTTCGCCTCCAAAAGACGATAAGTTTATTTTTAGCTTAAAGGCATCATCTCTATCAAAGTTTCCTAGACCTGGATATACTCTAGCAACCTTCACACGTCGGTTGTCAACAGGCCCAACATCCCTCATAGTTCTAACGGTATCATCATTCCCGATACCCTCAAAGTCATCACTATCACTATCAGCGTTATGCACAAGGACAAAGTTGGGTCTTCTTACCTCAGGATCCCTAGGATCCATTTGTGGAAGCTGTTGTTCAGGAACTCCTTCCTTTCTCTGGGTTGATCCTCCCGCGTTTGGTCGGATTAGAGCCCGAACCTCCAGTTTGAAGTTTTCTAGGGAGGTAGCCAGCTCCAGGAACCGTTGGTCGGTTTGCCTCTACCGCTCATGGCTGGCCTGGATCTGCTCCGCGAGGTGCTCCCTCAGCTCCTCATACCTCCGGTCACTAGTTTCCATGGAATCTTGCGGTTGTCGGGGTTGAACCATTGCCAAAAGAAGTTTCAGGTCAGGAAACGATCGGCTCTGATACCAACTGATACAGATTGAAAGTGATAAATGGAGGTTTTAATCGTAAACCAATAAAGAGTTTCTTCTCTAGCTAAACTAGAAGGAGTGAATCCCAATAACAAGGTATAAACCTTCGGTTCTCAAAGAGAATAATGTTTGATTGATAAAAGTTAGTTCATCCTTACAAAAATGGGAGTTTAAATACTTCCCCTAAAGATAAGAACAAGGACAGGGACTACCCCTACTAGGGTTACAATAAGGCTAACAACAAAAGGGTAAAATAGGTAATACGCCCCGACAATCAGTACAATGGTACAGGTACGGATTGTCAGGGTTGTTAGGGGAATTACTTCGGAAGGAAGTAAACAGAGATCCGCCCAGGGGAAGATGTCGATTCGCCTCCTTGTGTACTCCTAGATCCGCCCCGCGCGTATGTCCTAGGGATCCGCCCTCCTAGATACAACCTCCGTGGGTCTGATGTCTGAGGATCCGCCAGAGCGCGTGTGATCAGCGATCCCAGTTAGGATGTCCGCATCACTATATGGTCTTACTATAAAAGTTAACCCCAAATTTAGACCCCAGTGTTCATCTAGACTCATTCATGATGAGATCTAGGTTTATTAGAATGCTTTTAACACTACTATATATATATATATATATATATATATATATATATATATATATATATTCTTGATTGTAATTCTTTAATAATGTAGGAAATGAAGAAAGTGATGGAGCAACATGAACTGAATGAAAATAATAATTTGAAGGAAGAGTATACTCCTCAGGAATTATTCGTGAAAGAACATAAAGATCTAATGGAAAAAGGGGAGAAATGGATGAGAGATACAGCTAATTCATGCATGATTGTTGCAGTTCTTATCACAACTATAGCATTTGCAGCAGCTATTATTATACCTGGAGGCAATGCAGACGATGGTTATCCTAATTTTTTAAGTGAAATACTCTTCAAAGTTTTTGCTATAGCTGATTCAATCTCTTTAATTTCATCAGCAACTTCACTGCTCGATATACAATTGATGATTTCGTTTCGTCGTTGCCTAACAAATTAGCTATCGGACTTGTCACACTTTTTGTATCAATTGTGGCAATGATGGTTGCTTTTGTTGTTACCATTTTCATTATTTTCACAGATAGTCCTCTTTTGTTTACTATTCTTATTGCAGCAGTTTCTTCTCTGCCAATACTTTTGTTTATTCAGCAGCATTCGAGTCTCTTTCTTTATGTCTTTCGTTCAGCTTATACTTCCTATTTCCTTTTCAAATCCGAGAAAAATCCCTCTTTGATTTTCAAGGAGAAAAAACAGAAAACAAGAGAATCTTTTCTTTCTGTGAGGGCATATGGACAGCTTATATTAGATTTCTAACATATTTATGTTTTTTTATAGTCTTTTCTATTATTGAGAGTGGCTCTTGTAAGCTTCCAGTATTATTGGGACTGATATCTATAGAGTTGGTGTTAAATTTCCTAAGTCAGTTGTTTCGTTGTTTCTTTGTTTTATGTGTTTTGTATTCAAGGATATTAATAAATAAATAAATAAAAGTAAATTATATTAAAATGGTTGTTGAACTTTGATTTTTTTTTTATTACCGATGAACTTTAAAAATGGATATAAAAGTTCTTTTAACCTTTGCAAAATTCTCTTTAACAAAAGTAAACAATGTTGGATGATTTCAAAATAAAAAAAGTACAAGCATTACAATGTAAATGATACAGATTGAAAGCGATAAATGGAGGTTTTAATCATAAACCAACAAAGATCTTCTTCTCTAGCTAGACTAGAAGGAGTGAATCCCGATAAACAAAGGTATAAACCTTAATCTCAATGAGAAATGATATTTGATTGATAAAAGTTCCCTTATCCTTAAAAAATGAGGGTTTAAATACAACCTCTAATTGATCAGTAAAGGACAGGGACTACCCCTATTAGGGTTACAATATGGTTAACAATAAAATGGTAAGATAGGTGATGTGCCTAGACAACAGATACAGAGGTGCAGGTACGGAGCGTCAGAGGTTGTTGGTGAATTCCTTCGGCAGGAAGTAAACTTGATATCCGCCCAGTGTAGTTGTTGGTACGCCTCATGGCGTACGCCTAGATCCGCCCCGCTCGCATGTCCAGGGGATCCGCCCTCTTAGATACAACCTCTGTGGGAACGCCGAGAGGAGATCCGCCAAGGCGCGTGTTATTATTGATCCCAGTTAGGATGTCCGCATCATTCTCTCATTCTTTAAAAGAATTCGGCACTGGCTTGTCTGTGTTGTTCTCCAAAGGGCCATCTGACTTCCACGGGCTAAGGTCACGAACATTGAACGTCGGTGAGACTTTACCAAGCCAATTTGGCAAAGCTATGTGATAGGCATTGGCATTGACCTTCTTGGTGATCTTATATGGCCCGTACTTTCTCGGTCGAAGTTTGCTGCTTGTGGCATTGGCGAGTCTCTCTTTTCCCAAGTGTACCATAACCTCATCTCCCACTTCGAACTGTAGGTCTCTGCGGTGCTCATCCGCCTTAGCTTTTAGTTTCTGGTTTCTCTCCTCAAGAGTCTCCTTCACCTCTTGGTGCATCTGGACATAGTCTTTGGCTAGCTAGTTTGCAATCACGTTTCCTTTGGGAAGATGGGCTATATCAAGGACATGATTCGGGGTCTTAGTGTATACCACCTCAAAGGGTGACTTCCCAGTTCCCGAGTGTACAGATCCATTGTAGGCGAACTCAGCTTGTGCTAAAACCACATCCCACATCCTGGGCTTATCCTTACATTTGCTGCGCAGTAAGTTTTCCAGAGTCCGATTGACCACTTCTGTCTGTCCGTCTATCTGAGGGTGGGCGATGGTACTAAACTTCAGAGAAGTATCAAAAAGAGCCCACAAGGTCCGCCAGAAGTGACTCAGGAACTTTGTGTCACGGTCTGAGACAATGCTCTTTGGTACACCATGTAGTCTGACAACCTCTTTGAAGAATAGCTTGGCAGTCGCTGAGGCGTCGTTAGTCTTACGACATGGTATGAAGTGTGCCATTTTCGAAAACCGGTCAACAACCACAAAGATGGAATCCATGCCTCTCTGAGTTCTGGGTAACCCTAGGACAAAATCCATGGATAGATCCTCCCATATGGTTTCTGGTACATGCAAGGGTAGCTGTAAGCCAGCATTTGTAGCGTGTCCCTTGGCGGTCTGGCAGATATATCATCGTTCTACCAGGTACGTCACATCTCTTCTCATTTTGGGCCAGAAATAACGGGAACTCACTGCTGCATATGTCTTGTCTCGCCCAAAATATCCCCCCAGGGATCCGCCATGTAGATCTCGGACCACCTTCTCGCGGATAGAAGTGCAGGGTAAACAAAGTTGGTTGCCCCTCATTAGATACTCATCCATCAAGTGATACGCCCCATCCCTAGGTTGGCGCTGACACTTCTCCCAGATACTTCCAAAGTCAGGATCCGCCAGGTACTCTCCTCTGATGTGTTCGAAACAATCGGTCTCCAGGTTGACTGTTTTTATTAGTGAAACCCTCCGACTCAAGGCGTCCGCCACTATGTTCTGTTTTCCCGCCTTATGGATAAGCTTATAGGGGAACTTATCTATGAAGGCAGACCACCGGGCGTGCATGGCGCTTCGAAGTTGCTTCTGACTTCCCAGGTATTTGAGAGCTTGATGGTCAATGTAGAGGATGAACTCTTTTCCCACCAAGTAATGTTCCCATACTTTCAATGCCCTCACTACAGCATAAAACTCTTGATCATACATTGCCCACCTTTGCCGTGCCTCACAGAGCTTCTCACTGAAGTATGCAATGGGCCTCTTTTCTTGCATCAAGACACCACCAATCCCAATTCCACTGGCATCACACTCAACTTCAAACAGTTTGTCAAAATCGAGATACGCCAGCATTGGCGCTGTACTCAGCTTTTCCTTGATCAAGGCGAAGCTCTCTTCTTGGGCGTCCGCCCCCTCGAACCCCTTTCCCTTCTTCAAACATTTCGTCAACGGGGCCACTATGGAACTGAAGTTCTTAATGAATCGGCGATAAAACATTGCTAGCCCATGAAAACTCCTGATATCCCCCACGTTCCTCGGAGTAGGCCATTCTCGGATGGCTCTTACTTTCTCCCCATCAACTTGGATTCCACTCCCGCTGATCACGAATCCAAGGAAAACTAAGCTCTCCATGACAAAGTCACACTTCTTGGTGTTGGCGTATAGTTGGTGTTTCCTTAACAGGTCAAACACTGTCTGCAAGTGCTCTTCATGTTCCGCCAAGGTCTGGCTGTGGATCAAAATGTCGTCAAAATACACAACTACGAACTTTCCAATCACTGGGCGAAGCACCTAATTCATCAGTCTCATAAAAAGTACTAGGGGTGTTGGTCATCCCAAAGGGCATAACTAACCATTCATACAATCCATCTCTTGTCTTGAAGGCAGTCTTCCACTCATCCCCAGATCGGATTCGTATCTGATGATACCCACTCCTGAGATCAATCTTGGAGAAGACTCGAGATCCGCCAAGTTGGTCCAACATGTCATCCAACCTTGGAATCGGGAACTTATACTTGATGGTGATCTTGTTAATAGCCCTACTGTCAACACACATCCGCCAAGACCCATCCTTCTTCGGTGTAAGTAAAGCTAGAACAGCGCAAGGACTCATACTCTCCCTAACATATCCCATCTCGATGAGTTCCTCCACTTTTTGTCTCATGACATCATTCTCCTTTGGGCTCATTCGATAATGTGGGAGGCTTGGCAAACTAGCCCCAGGCACCAGATCGATATGATGTTGGATATCTCTCAAAGGTGGTAACCCACTCGGTAGTTCATCGGGGAACAGATCTTGATACTCGCCAAGTAGGCGGGTCACTTCATTCGGCATTTCTCTTTCGCCCCTTCGGACGGCCTCGTGATTCGCCTTAACCATCACCACATACACCATCTGGCTCTCCTCACATTCGCTGACGAACGATTTGTGTGTAGGACAGACTACCAAGGTAGACTTCTCGTCGGCCTTTGGCTCTCTCACCATTGGTGTAAGGACAAACTTCACCCCATTCTTCACAAATCTGTAAGTGTTCTCTCTTCCGGCGTGGGTGGCGTTGTTATCAAACTGCCAGGGTCGGCCCAATAATAGGTGGCATGCGTCCATGTCGACCACATCACAACAGACTTCATCATGATAGTTACCAATCTCAATCGGTACCTTGCATTTCTGGGTCACCCTCAACTCGCCCACGTTCTTGATCCATCCCACCCTGTAGGGATCAGGGTGCGCCTCTACCAACAACCCGAACTTCTGAATGACGCTGCTACTCACAATGTTCTCTTGGCTCCCACTATTTATTATCACATTACATCGCCCGCCCTTCACAAGACAGCGGGTCCTGAATAGTCGGTGCCTCTGATCGCCCTCTATCCGGCTGGAGACTAACAAACACCGTACCACATGAATGGCGTACCTCTCTTCACCCGCCACCTCATCATCTTCTCCCAAGGGTTCATAAAATACTTCATCCTCTTCGTCATAGTCATCTTCGTACCTCTCCACCATGTTGGCGCTCTTCCTTCTAGGACACTCGTTGGATCTATGTCCTGGCTCATTGCACCGAAAACATTTGAAAGGTGCTGGCCTTGCATACGGATTGTTGCTCTTGGGTGGTATAGGTGCTTCTTTGTATGGTCTAGTATCTCCAACGGATCCCCTTCCCACACTGTTAACCTTGGCCCCACTGGCACTCGCCACCTGCTTGCCTTTGTCATAAGACTTCACGTTATCTCTTCCTCCAGGCGTATACTCAATAGTGGCGGATCTCCTGGATCTTCCGGTCAGTTGGGACTCAGCCTTGAGGGCTAAATTTCTAGCATCTTGTACTCTAACCACCATCTGTGTGCCAATACGATCCTGGATATTGTATCTCAACCCTTCTAGGTACCTAGAGGTCTTTTGGCTTTCAGTTTCAGACAGGTTGGCTCTCGCCGAAAGCCTTAAGAACTCAGAAGTATACTCATGGACACTTCGGGTCCCTTGAGAGCATCCTCTGTAGGAGCTGTAGATATACTGTTCGTAGTCCATCGGTAAGAACCGCTCCCTCAGCATCGCCTTCATCCGTAGCCAAGATCTAATCGGATCTCTGCCCCCTCTTCTCCTCTCTTCCCTCATCTGATCCCACCAAACTGATGCGCCACCCTTCAGGCGATACGCCACCAGTCTAACTTTCCTCTCATCAGGAATACCAGCATACTCAAAGAAACGTTCAACTTCCGATAACCAATCTAAGAACCCCTCTATATCCAATTGGCCTCCAAAAGACGGTAAGTCTATTTTTAGCTTAAAGGCATCATCTCTATCAAAGTTCCCTAGATCTGGTTCTGCCCTAGCAATACCCACATGTCTGTCGTCAATCGGACCACCATTCCTCACAGTTCTAAAGGCACCATTATCCCCAATATCCTCAAAATCATCACTGTCACTATCAGCGTTATGTACAAGGACAAAGTTGGGTCTTCTTACCTCAGGATCCCTAGGACCCATTCGTGGAAGTTGGACATTTGCCAATGGTAGTCGAGGTGGCATGGGTTACCTTTGGGGTCGTGGTTCAAGGACTCCTTCCCTCCTCTGGTCGGACTCCCCGGCGGCTGGTCTGACCACTACACGGATCTCCAATCTGAGGTTTTCCAGGGAAGCGGTTAGCTCCTGGAACCGTTGGTCGTTTTGTTTCTGCCACTCAAGGCTGGCCTGGATTTGTTTCGTGAGGTGCTCTCTCAGCTCCTCATATCTCCGGTCACTGGTTTCCATGGAATCTTGCGGTTGTTGGGGTTGAACCATTGCCAAAAGAAGTTTCGGGTCAGGAAATGATTGGCTCTGATACCAACTGATACAGATTGAAAGCGATAAATGGAGGTTTTAATCGTAAACCAACAAAGATCTTCTTCTCTAGCTAGACTAGAAAGAGTGAATCCCGATAAACAAAGGTATAAACCTTAATCTCAATGAGAAATGATATTTGATTGATAAAAGTTCCCTTATCCTTACAAAATGAGGGTTTAAATACAACCTCTAATTGATCAGTAAAGGACAGGGACTACCCCTATTAGGGTTACAATATGGTTAACAATAAAAGGGTAAGATAGGTGATGCGCCTAGACAACAGGTACAGAGGTGCAGGTACGGAGCGTCAGAGGTTGTTGGTGAATTCCTTCGGCAGGAAGTAAACTTGATATCCGCCCAGTGTAGTTGTTGGTACGCCTCATGGCGTACGCCTAGATCCGCCCCGCTCGCGTGTCCAGGGGATCCGCCCTCTTAGATACAACCTCTGTGGGAACGCCGAGAGGAGATCCGCCAAGGCGCGTGTTATTATTGATCCCAGTTAGGATGTCCGCATCAGTAAACCACTAGGAGACGAGACAGACCCATGTAATGGGTGCTTATTAGATTCTTGTATATATAAGAAAGCTTAGCTATTTAATAAGCGGACTTAATATCTGAGAATTTATAATTTCCCATTTTCTTTCTGTATATTTTAGTGAGGTTTTAGTGAGATAAAGTAGGGTTTTGGCTCAAAAAAGAGAAAGATAGAGAGATAAATGCAAAAGGCGTGAGAATGAGTGTTAGGGACGAAGGTGTCACAGAGAGATTAGTATAAAATCTATGATTGGACCTTTACTATCAGTTCGAGAAGTGGTTAAATATAATAGAGAAAAAGACTCCTAAGATTACAATGAAATAGGATTGGAAGATATGATCTTATTGTAAATACAAGTGATAATTACTAATGTAATTATACTTAACATCTCTCATCTAATTGTAAAGCCATACATAAAAAATAATCATTTTCAATACGGTGGTCATGTCATTATTCATGTGATTTTTTTTTCCTGAAACGACCAAAATTACTTTATTGAAATAAAAATGAAAGTTCAATAACTTTTTATTGAAACAAAATCAACTTGGAGGATCTTTTTAGAACTAACTCCAAATTTCAATTACCATTTTGCAATTAACCTTGCAAAAAAGTGACCTTTAGTTCAATCATGATATTGTATCAGAGCCTCTTGGACCAAATGGTCCACGGTTCAAGTCCCGCCAACCTTATTAATTTGTGGAATTAAAAACAAATGACAAATGAACCTGTGTTGTACTCACTGCAAGTGCACATTTGCGTGTAGAGATGCCTGAGAGATTAGTATAAAATTTATGATTGGACCGTTTTTTTCTGGATTGAAATTAAAATTGACGAATTTTGCACTCACAACCATATATTAAATTAAAACTGACGAATCAAATCTCACATTAAATTAAAATTTGATGAAGTATAGGGATCACATATTCCATTTTGTCAAATATTATAGGCCAGCAAATAATAATAATTTAAAAACCATACTATATTATCCTCTATTAAATTTACATTTTCTGTCCACCAAAAAAAAAAAAAGTCATAGACCAAAGGGCTCTCTCATCAATGGCGTCTGCTACTCCTTCAGAAAACTCATCAGGTTCATCTGTTGATCTCCCGGTATATATCCGTCCATCTGTTCAACTAGTTTTATTTGAGTGGAGCGACCAGTACTGATCCTGTATGTTTTAAGGTGCAATTAAAATTAAAATTACTTGTAATGGTGCAGGTTTTGTCAAGGGAATCATTGTCATCATCATTGAAGGGAGATAATAAGAGCATCAGCAGCCAGAGGATACAGCAGATGTATGAGGAAATAAGTGTGATAAAAGAACGTCTCAATGAAGCAAATCAACATCTTGACGATCTACTCAACCTTGTTTCTGTTTTTGAGGACGAACCGCCGTCGCCAAAACAATCGCAACCACCGTCACAAAAACAATTACCACCACCACGAAGATCGTCGCAGAAACTACCATCACCTAGTATTCAATCTGCCTTCAGTGCTTATCAACGGGGAGGATCACAACCGCGACTAGGAGGAACCCGATCACAACCACGATCAGGGGGAACACAATCAGGAGGAACAAGATCGCGACCACAACCATGGACGTACTAGATCACGATCATGGACGTATTTCGGAGTTGTTCTTATTTGCAATTAATATTTTCTGCTTCTTTCATCTGTAATTTTAATGTCAATTAATAAATCTTCTTTTGGGAACAGCTAGGGCTGTAAACTATCAGAGCCACTCAGTGTTAGGCTCGATAAAAAGCTGGATCGTGTTTGGTTCAATTTATAAACGAGCTAAGTTTGAGCGCAGTGAAGCTCCAGCTCATCGCGAGAAATATCAATTATATTTTTATGAACAAGCTCGATTATAATGTTCATTAATAGGTCTCTGAGCAAGTTTGGTTCAATTAATTTTTTAATAATTATATTTCTGTAAAACGGGAAATGTAAAACAAACCTAGTTTTATATAAATTTTAGTTTTTCTCTTAAAGAAGTTTCAAATCAATATAATTAACGAGTTATTCGTGAGTGAAGTTCATGAACTGAATTAACGAGCTGATCACGAGTAAAACTTGTGAACAAACACGTGAACAACTCACGAAGAGAATATTGTGCTCAAGCTCAAACTCATCGGTTATCTTTTCAACCGAGCATGAGCATGTCAAAACTCGCATCGGTTCGGCTCAATTGCAGTCTAGGAACAGTCTTAAGGTGTCCTTCTAATCTACAACCTATTTCTCTTGATCTGATCGGAGTTGAAATATTCTTGTGATCTTGATCATTAATTATTGAAATTTAATAAACTAACTAATTATTTATTGAATAATTAGATCACAATAATTATTTTGTAAATTAATTATTATAATATAGCAGGAGTATTAAATATCACATCTTTTTCATAAAAAAAAAAAAAGAAATATCACATCTCACTCCTCAAGTTGATGGTCAACTTGAAAAAGTTGACAATCACTTCATTTTTTTTTACTCTTTACAATTCTTGATACAATAATCTTATAAATATAAAACAATATATATCCGATTAGAAAATGCTAAATGATTTGATTTTGATAATCTTTTGATTTCTTCTATCTAGTTTCATGAAATAGGGAGTGTTTCTAGCCAATTTTATCAAAGCTAGGAAACATATTTTAGATGTTTCCCAATTTGGAAACCATTGATTATGGTGTTACAAAAATAACCAATCCAATGACAATTTCAATCCAATTCAACTAAAAAATAATTAGTTATTTTATTGTATTGGTTTTAACCAAATCAATAAATAGAATAATTAATTTAACCGGTTATTAACCAATTCAAACAAAACCCCTAGAAAAAAATGATTTGGACAATGCAAAGCACGCCTAGTTGTTTGTGGATTCGGTCAGGAGTTTCGCCTTCATTGCATTAAATTTTCATGCCCTATTGCCAAAGTTACAACTTTTTGCATCATATTTGCACTTAATACAACTTGATGTTTCCATTGCGTCCCTTCATAGCAAGCTAATGGAATCAATTTATATGGAGCAATTTCATGAATTTCGTGACAAAATAAGTCATATCATGTCTGTCTACTTCATAAATCTCTATATAGACTCAAATTGGCTCCATGAGAATGATTCTTATGTTTCAAAGAGTTTCTATGTAGCCTTAGTTTTGTTATGTTTGGTGCTGACAATTCTATCTTGACCAAACACATCCAACATGACAAAACTTTCATTCTTTATTATGTGGATGATATACTTGTCATTGATACCAACTCCACTAAGATCAATCAAACAATTCAAGCCATGGAATGAGAATTTCCTATCTAAAACCTTGGTCGAGCTTCTTACTTTCTTGAATTAGAAATTATGTATTCCAAATAGCATCCACACCTCTCAAACTAAATATACTCGTTGTCAGAAATTAATATATATAATCTATGATTGAGCATTTAACTATCAGTTTGGCCTTTTAGTTTAATTGGTTCCATGACATGGTATCAGAACCTCTTAGACAATACATGATGGGATGAGCTTGTGTTGTACACGCTGTAAGCATAGGGGGTGTGTGTCAGATCTTAATATAAGATCTATGATTGAGTCTTAACTATCAGCTTCAACTTTTAGTTTGATTGGTTCCGTGACACTCGTGATATTATTAACCGAGTAAAAATGATTGACTGCAAACCTTGCTCGACCCCAATGGCAATAGCCCCAAATCTATCATCATTTTCTCCAAACACCGCATTTCAACAATACATTGTGACTCAGTTAGTGACTGGGGTGGTTGTAGGGACGATTGCCAATTTACAATCTACATGTGTGTCATGTGTTTTTCTAAGCAAAAGCTTGGTCTCCTAGCATACTAAGCAACCAATAATTGCACGATGAGTGAATATAAAGCAGTTGCCAATGCCACGTCTGAACTACTTTGGATCAGACCACTGCTACATGAATTAAAGTTTCATATGCTTGTTCATGCTCTTGTCAAGCACATTGAACTAGATTATCATTTTGTTCCAGAACAAGTAGCCACTGGCTTCCTCTAGGCGCGATTCATCCCTGGGAATGATCAGGTTGCTCACACTTTTATCAATCCTCTATCGAGTGCTCACTTCATCGTGCTTCGGCAAAGACTCAAAATATGCCCTCGCTATCAGCTTGCGAGGGGATGTTAGAGATAATTATCACCCACTAGATAACTATTGTATTTTCAATTACAACTATATATATATATATATATATATATATATATATATATATATATATATATATATATATATATATATATATATGATAATTGTCTTAATTTAGTCTTTATAATTATGAACAAGTTGTAGTTGTCACTTGTGTATTCTCATCTCTATCTTTATCACTTGTGTGGGAATTTCCGTTCAGATTAAAGTCGGGTTCAAATGGAATCCTATTGGAATTCAGATATTTATCTAATTAAGAAATTAGATAATTAAGAATTTTAATTAAATTAATTCTACCTAATTAATTAATTAATTAATTGGTTAATCTGATGAGGAATTTGAGTGAGTATAATTAATCTATACTATATATAATTACGGAAGCAGATAGAAATGAGAAGAAGTGTTTTAAAGGACTTTTTGATGAGTTGTCAACGTAGTAAAAAATCAGATTAAAAATATTTAATTAATTAAAAATAAATATTTAATTAATTAAAAATAACAAATTTATATTTATAATATATTAAATAATTACTAGCCTATTAATTAAAATAACAAAAGAAAGCAAGAGTTACGGGAAGATGAAAAAACACAAAGCAAAGGAAATCCATAGATAGTATTATATTTCTGAAGGTAAATATTCGATTTTTTTCATATGTTGTAGTCACGAGGGGATTCTTGGCGTCACTCATCTTTCTGACCCTCCTTTGTATCTTTCTTCCCTTCTTTCTGAGGATTTGATCGGGATTAGTTTTCCTAGGCTAATCCCAGGATAGGTTTTTCTTTGTTTGTTTGCTTTTCTTCCTTTTCTACCAAAAAAAAAAAATTAAACAATAGTTGTTACAGTTTCATTTTTCAGATTCATTTATGTTGTTACCCAGGTTCTATACCTCTCGCTATCTTATCCATTCTTTCTTTTTTATTTGTCTTTTTTTTTCCAAACTGATAGCTTCGATTGAAGAAATCCGACAGAAATAGAAGATGCATGAACAACTAAAACCGGAAAACACAAAAGTGTCAAAAATTACAAGAAATTCTTATGTTTCTCAATGTAATTATTCGATTGTTTTTCATATGTTGTAGATATTTTTGTTCTCAATTGTGTTGTTGTTTTCTTTTTATTAAACAATAGTTGTTATAGTTTCATTTTTCAGAGATGAAATTCCATTTCTGTCGTTATCTAGGTTCCATACCTCCCGCTACCTTATCCATGTTTTCTTTTTTATTTGTCTTTTTTTTCAAAATGACTAAAATAAAGATTTTGTAAATTTGTATCTTTTTTTAGTATATGTTGCTAGGTGTTATCGTTTCGATTGCTAACTCTTAACTAAAATTTAGATTTTCGGCTTTATATGAACTCAATTTTTGGCTTTCTCAATTGTGCTGTTGTTTTATTTTTATTAAACAATTGTTGTTATAGTTTCATCTTTCAAAGATGAAATTCTATTTCTGTCGTTATCCAGATTCCATACCCCTCGCTATCTTATCCATGTTTTCTTTTTTATTTATTTATTTTTCAAAATGACTAAAATAAAGATTTTGTATATTTGCATTCTTATTTAGTATATGTTCCTAGGTGTTATCGTTTTGATTGTTAACTCTAAATAAAATTTAGATTTTTGGATTTTTATGAACTCAATTTTTAGTTTTAATTGAAATTAGATTAATTTTTCTAATTCGGAACATGTTGAAATCCACTCATTTTTTTAGTTTGAGTTTAGCTAATTGATATGGATTGTATTTTTTATTTTTATGCATTTTGGTACAAATAGATATAAAGTTCCACACGATAGTTGTTCATTGAAGTTTGAGACATATTAAATAAAATATTAAAGAGATATTGAAATATTATACTTACAATGAAGCTTATTTCAATATAAATTATGTTATATTATTATTATTATTATTATCAAGAAGTTATTTTTTTCCCAATTTTGTAGACAAGGAGATTGTAAGCGTCTAATATGCTTGATAAGATGTTTATTCTTGAAGAATGTGGATTATGCTAGATACGAATTCAAAATCAAGGTAAATAAAAATAAATTTTGATGCTCAAAATCCTAAAAATGTACATTAATTATGGATATTGAGATAATTGCTTTTGCAACATTGGCTTATATAATTTTTAACTATTATATTATGGTTCGTACAAAATTGTTAGTATTTCAAGAGTTTTTAACAGATGAAAATGAAATGTGATCATAGGACAAATTATTGAAAAATATTAATTAAGAAAATATTATTATTTAAATCTCTTCAAATTCTCAAATGTTCAGCATAATGATTCTAATTAATATAATTAATTATAAAACGTTTTTTTACTGAGTGGTTACAATTGCGATTTAATTCTATTTAACTAAAATTAATTTATGGACTTAATACTTCATTAAAAAAAAATAAAATGTTTAATTAATGGGTAAAAAATATTTTCACTCTCCTCTTTATATGCTTATGTCTTGACATTCTCTCTTATTTTCAAAAAAAAAAAAAAACCGAGAGGAAGATTGTTCTCGCCTAATTATCTTTTTCGTCCCTTCATTTTTTTTCAATACTTTTGTTTGTTTTTCTTACTTACAAAATTCAAGAATATATAATTATTAGAAAATATTAATGAAGTCAAATAAGTGATATCTGCGAGTATGACTGATATTCTATATAGTGAAAGAATGAAGAACAAATTGATCGAATGTCTTGATGAGATATTACGAGATGAAAATAGGAGAAATTATCATCTTAAACTGATTCAATTAGATATATTGGGTTATTGTAGAATAATGAATAATTGAATCCGAATACTTGGTGATCATGAAATTCCATCAACCAAAATAATTATCATCAAGATGAATTTGTGACTAATTCTTACGATTTTTTTTTATATGTAACATATTAAATTGATAAAGTTTCTTCATATGCAACATTAGAAAAGTATTGATTGTAATAGTTTATAGAATAATATATTGATGTTGCTTCCATTTTAACATAGATTGTAATTCTTTTATATCGTAGATATAATAGTATTTAATTTTAATTGTAGTTTAACTCAATTTTTGTTTAACCTATATTGTAATTCTTTTGTATCGTAAATATAATATTTAATTTTAATTATAGTTTAATTCAATTTTTGGTTTTTTTTATTATATTCTAATATATTTCTTAATTAATCTGCTATTTTATTATTATTGTTTCACAAAATAGTTGGAATATGAAAATGTATTCCTAAAAAGTACAAATCATTGAATTTTGTAAAAATAAATAAATCATTCATCTTTAGTTAAAAGTCTATAAAAAAAGTAGTCAATTATTTTTAAAATTAATTTAATTTGAATTATTATTAAAAAATATATATTAATTTTAAATATACATAATATAAATTTTTTTCATAGCATGATATAAAATTATTTAAAATTAAATATGTCAATTTATTTATTTATCTAAATTATATAAAAGTTTTATACCCCGTGCATCGCACGGGTTTTCGACTAGTTATTGTCTAATTTTAAAGAACAAAGAAACCTAACATATAAATAGAGAGCGTCAGATATAACAATCCGTTAATATAAATAAGAGAAAATTTTCTCTCGCTCCTACAATTTGGTGTTACACTCCTTTTTAATTTATGAGACTTCGTTCTTAGATCATGAAATAATCCCAAAAATCGTAATAATACAAATTCGTAGTTCTAAACTCAAGATTAATCAAAATTATATTTAAATCTATTTAATTATTTTTATTTGGGTAGTAGTAAAAATCCATCAACTTGTGTAATTTTTAATTTATTAATCAAGTTTGAAGGCGTTGAATGTAATTAAACCATCAATGCACCATTAATTACCACTCTTTTCGAAAAATATTTATTTAAATAATGATGTTAAAATTGACTCGCCAGCTATTCCCGATATTATATAATAATAATAATAATAATAATAATATATATAATAATAATAATAATAATCGTTTTCAAAAAAATAATACTAATAATAATAAGAGGTATTTTGGGAAATGTAAGGATATTTAATTAATGAGGGAAGAGTATGGGTTTGAAAAAACTAACTCCATTCTCTTCTTTTCTTGGAGGCTTTATCTCCAAACTGCTTTCTGTTGAATCCACTTTGTTCATCTCCAGTAATACAGGTCAGTTTTTATATATTTACATATTGTTTTCTGATTATTATTTTATTTCTTATGAACCTTAACTTTTTCTTTAATGTCAATCTTTTAATTGTTAGAGAAAATTCATTCACCCTCAAGTTAATATATATTAGATCTTGCAATTACAAAACGTTCATTAACGTAGATTTATATTAATTATATTTCTTAATTTCCACGAAACATATTTTATATAATAAAAGAGTAAATTACACCCATGACAACTGAATTTTACTAATTTTAACATTCTGGTCACTGAACTTTTAATTTTTAACTGTATGACCACTGAACTTTATACTTTTCAACACCGGTAGTCACTGAACTTTAACTAATTTTTCAAAATGATCGTTAACGACCTTAAAATGAAAATATTCAAGAATTAAAGTTGTTCAGAACGACATTTACCATGAAACCACATTTTTTATTTTCCAAAATCACTTTTTTTTTGGAGTTTTCTCTCTATATATTCACACTCTCTCTTCTAACAAAAAAAACACATAAATGACCTCAAAACAAAAAAGATATTAGTAACTTTCTGAATTTTTTTATTTTGAGGCAGTCAACGGTCATTTTGAGACATTGAGTGGCCATCGGTGTTAAAAAGCGTAAAGTTAAGTGGCCATACTGTTAAGAATTGAAGTTTAATGACCACAATGTTAAATGGGTAAAATTCAATGGCCATGAGTGTAATTTACCCTATAATAAAATTAAGCGAGTAATAAATAGGCTTAATATATCATTTGCCTTTTGAATTTTTCCAAAAAACTTGATTGGCTTCCTAAACTTTCAACTTGCATAAAATGTTTAGTTACCCTCATGAACTTGTGCAAAATGTAATCAATTGATCACTCGGTTGTAAAAAATTAAGTTTAATGCGGAAGATGTGTTGCACGCGTCTTAAAAACAAGTAAAACGACCAAGATTGTGATATGTGGTTCTAATATTAGAGAAGACAAGTTTTATAGTTGAGCAAGTAATAAATTCATCTTTAATCTATTTTTGAATTACGGTTACGGTTTAATTAAAACCAACTAATTATTTCCGGTGACTAAGACTCAACGATGGAATATTTCGTTCCAAATATTGTCGTACTATCGAATTTGTGACAAAGTAGATAATTAGTGAAATTAATATACATGGATATAGCTTAGTTGGTAAACCACGGAGGATAAGAATTCTGGTCCAAAAAATATAGTAATTTAATGCCTTAAAGAGTTGTTGTAAAATGTAGTGTCCAATCCATAGTCCACACGTACATAATTCACGCACATCTTCATCTCCATCGTTAATCTCTTCAACTCGTCATTGAACCGTCGTTTCACTCACAGTAAGAATTAGAAATTTATTATTATTATTTTTTTATTTACCAATGGTTGGAAACCGAAATAAAAGGTTAATCGACCGAAATAATTGGTTAACCGAATTTAGTAGACTATATATGGTTAGTATTTTTAAAAATCGATAAAATAATTAACCGATCGAATTAACTTTAATGGATTGGTTAACCGACCACATGCACTCTATTAAAAGGTGTCTGTCAAATTATAAATGGCCCAATCCAACCATTAGAATTTTTCTAATGCAATATAAAAATATATCCTTAAATTATATTTATGATTTAACTTTTTAATTTTCTTTTTATATCATATATGGAGATGAGTAAATAATTAGACATTGTTTAACCACACTACAAATATTTTTAAGTCATTTTGTTAGACTTTTGAACTGCGTGGCAGGTTTTAGAATTATCATGTCTGACATTGAGGAAGCCAATCAAAGTCATAGGGACAACACATCAATGTCTGATAATGAAGGAGAAAATCAACCTTATAATGGTAAGCATAACATCCCTTTAGGGTAAAGTTCAAATAAAATCCTTATGATTTCATTAATTTTCAAATAAAGAATTATGGTTTACTTTTTTATCAAAACAAGGATTGAGGTTTCAAACTTGGATTAATGCTATTAAAACCATCTTTAACGATCTGAAAATGAAAATTTTCAAGAATTAAAGTTGTTTAATGTCATATTTTCTAAAGAATTGCATTTTCGATTTTCGAAAATTATCTTTTTTGGAACTTTCTCTCTCTAAACATTAACTTTCTCTCTTTACCAAACATCACCTAAACAATCTCAAAATAAAAAAGTTGAAGAATTAAAGTTGCTTAAAATATTAATAGTTCTTAAAATATGTCATTTTTGAAGTCGTCCAATGTGATTTTAATAGTATCAATCGAAAAAATCCTTATTTTTGTTAAAGTTAAAAACCTCAATCATCGTTTTGATAAAAAGTAAACCACAGTCCTTTATCTGAAAATTAGTGAAACCACAGGGGTTTTATTTAAACTTTACCCTATTATAAATAAACAAATGAATTGGCATTTTCATTTTTAATGTTACTATTTATTAAGTTTTTATTTATTATATTTCTCTATCCATTCTATTTTATAATTGATTATTAGTTTTTTTATACTTTTCTAAGAATTTAAGTATTAAATTTTTATATTCGATCATTTGTTTTTTAATATTCTAAGATTTATTCTCTAACCATTATATAATAGAGAAATTTTTTTAGTTAAGTAAATTCATTATTTTAATTTTATATTAATTGTATTATAATTTGTATGAAATTTTCTTTTGTTTAATGTAAGTGCATTGCGCACAACTTTTTTTAAAAAAAAAGTTTGTATGAAATACCATAAAATGAAGGGACTATTGATTATAATGACTAATATAATGAAATGAAGGAACTAATTAATTTTTGTATAGCAAAAATACGATATATATCCCTAAATTTTGTTATAATCAATAGTCTAGTTGTCTCCTTATAATCTAAAAATCTATTAATATAAGAATATGTTGATCATGGTTTTGACTAACATATTTTTTGGATGATTTAAGAAAAGAGACTAAAATGTTAAGGAGAATAATATTTAGAAATTTTATAATATATTTTTACTAATATAAGAACTAACTAGTCTAATATGAAAAAAAAATTAATACTAATAAATTTTACCTTTTCAATAATAAAAATAAAAATTTCAATGATACATGTATGACAATCTCAATAATAAAGGTAAAAAATCCTCCTCCAGTTAATTTTGATTTTGATGAATTTTCAACATATCATAATCACAAAATGGACTTGCGAATCGAGGTAAATGATTTTTTTTTTTGCTAATGTAGACTATGTGTTTACTGTCTCTGGCCATTTCAAGAGGAATGTCACGACAAATTGTATCTCTTGGAACTCTTTTAGAGCTGGAGGTAAGGTTTTCCGATGTACCCTTCATCATATGGTTGTTGTCCATTGTCCACACATTATCGTTCTCATTGAGACTCATTTATCGGGGCATCATCCTGAAGGGATAGGGCGTGGCTTGTATTTCTCTAATATGAAAATTATGAAAATTGATGGTTTTAGTGGAGGTATCTGACTGTTCTGGTAGAGTGAAATGTTGATGTTAGGGTCATCTAGAAAAACAAACAGTATATTCATTGCTCCGTCCTCTATCTGGATAGCCCCGTTCCAGGTATTCCATTTCTTGCTACTTTTGTCTATGCCAGGACGCAGAATCGCTTTAAACGCGAATTTATGGAGGAGCTAAATGCTTTGGGCAATCTGATTGCTTCTCCCTGAATCATCTTGGACGATTTCAATTGCATCAATTCAGCGCATGAAAAAAGGGAGGCTATATGCGCATACTTGATAAGTGTATACCATGTTCTTTGATTGGATTAGCTCCCTCAGCTTTATCGACCTCGGTTTTACAGGCCTTCCCTTCACGTGGTTCAGGGGCTCTACCAACCAAACTCGTGTTTCCTACAATTGGATCGTACTTTATATAATGTGGATTGGAGTTTACAGTACCCTAAGGCTAATGTCAGACACTTACGCCGAAACAAATCCGACCATTGTCCTATTGGTATTTTTTTTGAAAGCAAACATCAGCCCCCGGTCAACCGTCCCTTCCGTTTCCAAGTAGCTTGGTTTAATCATCCTGATTTCACGAGCTTTTTTATTATACTTGAAAGGCTATCAATAATATAGTTACTGATTGTAATGCGTTTACTAATCCCTTTAAGTCTTAGAACTTCAACGTGTTTGGCCATATTGTGAACACATCATGAAACACAAGAATTTGTTGTATCATAGATTGGAGGGTGTCCAGGCTATACTTGTTATTAATGTAAATAGTGGTATCAAGGGTGGTTTGCCTCGAACATGCATCTACTCCATGTTAAATAAAGAACTTCTATATATATTTTGACGCGTGTAACATGGACCTACGTATATTATAAGAAACCCCACTATTTTAATTATTATATAGGGTCATAATACACGTGTCTAAATGTGAATTAAGTATTCTCCGAATGATATGGAAGATCCGGTGCTTGATATAATACTAGGAGGATCCACCAATAGTACATACTTCATAGGGTAGATTACATACGTGGTGTACAACATTTACCCGTAATCACACTTTGGTGTACAACCAAAATTTTGTCACACTAAACTGTACAACGTTCCAGTGACCTTCCACTAAAATGTACAGTCGGTAAAAATGACCGTTTAACGCAAGTCAACCATGACACGTCATCAATTTGACCACTTTAAAAAGTTAAAAATTTATACTGTATTAGAAATTACTAAAATATCCTCCCTTGAATTCCTCTCTCACGCTCTTTTCCTTTCTCTCACTAAATCCTCTCTGATTCTGATATTAGCAACGCCGAATCCTTCGCCGGTTCTGTCTTCTCTTGCCTCACCATGGGTCCTATCTATGGTCTTGAATCCTCTCTATTTTTATTCATTTTCGTTGAAGATTGCAATATTTTTCACTATCTTCTTCTCTATTTTTTGAAGATACTGATCTATTTGCACTATTCCTTGAATCCTACTGTTGGTGTTTCTAATGGTGTTAAGGATTGTATTACGGGAAAGTCTGATCAGAGATCTGTTAAAGAATGTTCTTCTTCAGATGCACTTCCTGTTGATTGTAGCAAGTTCAAATGTGGTGGTGGGAGCTCCGGCAGCGGCGACGACGACGACGACGGAGGTGGTGGTTCGCCTAAGAGAAGACCTCCGCGTTCGAGAATGCCAGGTTTTAGGCCTTCATTATCTCCACCACCACGGACTTTCAAGACTTCACCGTCTACTAGATCATATCCTCCACCACCGACTCCGGCGAAATCTTTCCATCCTCCTCCTTCACTGCCACCGCCTTCCAAGAAAGTATCCCCTGTAACACATTTGCCACCTCCATAGTTACCGCCGACGGCGGAGAAGTCACCGGCTCCTCCACCACATGAACATTCCCACTCCTATTCTCCACGGTGGATTTGAATGGATTACAGTCTAGCAGCGCTGAAGGTGTTATGCATACAACTGAAAGACGTTCGACAAACCCCTTAACAAAACGCATTAAACCTCGGCGGCGTTCTCTTCCAGCGCGCTTGGATACAAGTTCTATCTATCTCATTAACCTTTCTCATCCCCTTTCTCTTCTATGATTTTCTCCCTTAATCCTGTAATTTCCGCAGAGCATTATAGTCTCCAACGACGGTGACGGCGATTTCATTCTCAATGACGGCGATTGTAGACGAAGTGTATAATTTACCCATACTTCATAGACAATACTAATAAAAATATGTCAGAATAGAGAAAGGAAGAGAAATACAACAAAACGCACAACTCATCATCCCTAATCTTACTGGCTCGGCAAAAAACTCCTCGTTTGCAAGGGCCATTGAAGCGTCTTACGCCAATCAAATTTGATGATTTATTCAGACTTCTTCTCACTGAAGAACGACATTTGGAAATGGATACTATTTATGAATCGATCCAACCTTATGTATGGACGACGCCGAGGAAACAGGAAATAATGGAGGAGTGATAGGAATCAGCCCTCTCAGACTTACTCAAATGGTACAAACTCCAGTTTTTCTTCTTATGTTAATACTACTGAAATTCACCAATTATTTTCATAATTAGTTTTCTGTTGGTAATCATTCTTATCAATTGTGAGATATTTTATTAGTTCCTCAATCTCTCGTCAATTTATTATCAATTTATGCTCTTAGGGATTCTAATAGAGTGTCTCTTGAATTTTTTCTGATTACTTTGTTATCAAGGATTTGGCAACTATGATCATTCGGTACAAAGGCCAGACTAACCGTGTACTTTATTCTCTGTCTTTCTCTGCTTCAACTAAATGTTTAACAAATTTAGCTTATCTATCAACTTGGCATGATCGTTTAGCACATTTCCTCATTTCGGATACTGCCTCATTTCCTATTGTTAACTGGTTGCTTACATAATGGAACATGGGTTGGCCATGTTCCTCAAAAGTCTTGGTCCCATGCATTTGACAAGTGGTTTACCTCATAAATCGGACACCCATTCCCCAATTTCGACATGTCTCCCTTTTGAAAATTTGTTTCGTGAACCGTCTGATTATAAAACTTTAAGTGTCTTTGGATGCCTTTGTTATCCGTGGTTAAGACCATATGTGGAAACAAAGTTAGATCCACATTCCAAAGCATGTATTTCATGGGCTATAGTAGACTCCACAAGGGTTACAAATGTCTTGATCCATTTTCTCTGCAATTATTTATCTCACGTCACGTTTTATTTGATGAACAAGTGTTCCCTTGCACGAGGTTACTTGATGAATTTCACAAGAAAACCACATCCTCAGGTGCCTCTTCAACAATCCACTCTGCCTCGTCTCCAATTTCAGTGTCAATCCTCCAGGAACCATATAATGTCCATGTTCCACAACACAATCCTAACCCATGTCACTCCATATGTTAAGGTAGCCGATATTCTCAGCAAACCTTTGTTCAAGGATCGTATCCACAGTCTTCGACGCAAGTTCAACATTTGTACATCTCATGCTCAATAGAAAGGGAGGGTTATAAAGATTAATATACTATACAATCCTTGTCTGTTGAGTTATACTATGTGGAAAGGTTATGTCATTAGGTTTTATGTAACCCTAATGGTTTTGTATATATATCCCACTTATCATTAATATTGTTAATACCAAGGCTGAATATTGTCCACAAGTAAGAGTCTCGCTTTGTGAATTATATTATTTGAATCCAAAATTGCTTCATGTATCATTATTGTTAGAGAGTATAAATCCTTGACATGGTATCGTAGTCTCTTAGGCTAAATGGTGGAAGGTTCAAATCCTTATGACTCCCATTTATTAAAAGGAATTTCAATAAATGGTAAGATGGAATTGTGTTTGTACAAGCTTCATGCTTAGAAGCATCCGTTTTCAGGGATGTGTCATAAATTATAATGAATTCAATTATTAATCCTTAACTATCAGGTTAAGTTTTTGGTCCAGTTGGTTGTGTCGGTCAGTTTGGTAGTTGATACGGTTTTTCTTTAAATGAGAGTGTACTTGAGTTGCTTGGTTTTGATCTTACTAGAAAGAAGTTAACAGTTTTTTTTTTTTTTTGTTCAATTTGGTTTCCACAGAAGAAACGATAAATGGATTGGAATTATACAAGGCAGCACTGAGTGACGACTGGAGAAAAGCAGAAAGCATATATCAGAAACCAGGAATGAAATATGGAGCTATAATCACATCAAGAGGTGAAACTGCTCTTCATGTTGCAGCTTTAGCAAGTCATACTGATTTTGTGGAAAATCTAGTTAATAAAATGAATGAAGATGAGATCAGAATCCAAACCAGAACAAACGATGAAAATGTATTAGGGAATACAGCTTTTCATTGCGCAGCTATATCAGGAAATGTTAAAATTGCAAAAGCTATATCAATGAAAACCAACAAACTTGGGGACCTCGCTATGGCGAGAGGTGATGGAGATTTTTTACCAATTGATATGGCAGCTTTAAAGGGGAATAAGGAAATGGTGAGGTACTTATATGAAGCTACAAAACATCATCTTCAACTGCCTACTCGTCGAGGAAGATATCGCAAAACTTTGCTTGTCAGTTTAATTAAGTCCGGCATATATGGTAAGCTAAACTAAACTAAACTTCTATTCAATTTATTTATGTGCTTTTATGTGCTACTGATAATAGTTTATGCTTTGAATTGTAGATGTTGCGTTTGAAATGGCAAAAGCGGTTTTAAGTAATGGTAAAGCTCCTAAAGATATGGAAGAGGAAGCACTGAAAGTATTGGCACTAAAGCCTCTAAATCCTCCTGGATTTCTGGACAGATACATTCATCCATGTTAGTTCTCTTTTCTCTTTCTACTTTGGACAGCAACCAGTTATGGTCCTTCCACCCATTCAGATGATGCCACATTAGCAGTTAGGATGACGTGGAATCATATGAATGGAAGGAACATAATTGGTCGAGGTCCGCAGTAGAATTTTTTGATATAATGCCAAACCCTATTAGAAATAGTATGTGTTAATTCTAATTATACTCAGATAAAATGCATATATGGTCACTCAAGGTTAGGGTATATTTCATAAAGGTCATTGTACATCATTTCTTTCAATAAAATCATTGTACTTCACATTTGATTTCAATAAAATCATTTCCGTCTACAAAATTCACTAAAACTTTGTCCTGACACACAATTAACTATATGATATGTTGAAGTTAGAACTATGATTTCATCTGTTTTTCAGGTGATTTCACTAGTTTTCAAGTAAGTAGTTCTTTTGTATTGAGGCGGAAATTACCTAAATGTTGTTAGCTGATGTGGCAGTCATGCACACATGTTAGTAATCGGAATCGGAAATTACCTAAATGTTATTAATTGGCATATAGTCAATTGTCTTTTGTGTTACGTCAACATTTAGGTAAGTTTTTACCGATGGTTTCATTGAAAACAAATTTGAAGCTTAATGATTTTATCGAAATATGTAATTAGAATTTTTCTAACTATGAATATTTTGATTATGTAAATCTTAGTTTCCTGGAAGCATGAGGTGGATAAAAGTTTTATGTACAAAAACGGAGTGGAGCTAGTGCAACTATTGTGGGAGAAAATAGCATCAGATAGAAAAAGAGTTAGAAAGTTGATTGGTTCTGCAGATCAAAATCCAATATTAGAAGCAGCAAAACAGGGCAATTTTGAGTTCTTATCAATACTAATTGCTTCATATCCTGATGTCCTATTCAGTATTGATGATAATGGTTATACCATTTTTCACCATGCTATTTTGAACCGCCACGTGGATATCTTCAAATTGATACATATAGGTTCAGTTAAAACAGTTGTGACTTCATTCAGAGATGAAGAAGGTAACAATATGTTGCATCTTTCTGCAATGTTAGCTCCACCTAATCGACTTAACATTGTCCCCGGAGCTGCTCTTCAACTGCAGAGAGAACTTCTGTGGTTTGAGGTGATATTTTCTCACAGTTCCCATATATATATATATAGAGGTTGAATACATTAGAGCCCTTTAACTCGGCTCAAAAATTCCGTTGACCCTGAATGTAACATCTCTGTCCGGAGTGAGTGGTACTAGGATAGAGGCATGAGCAAGGAAGGCCCTAAGTGATGATAATAAGGCATGAATGAATTGAATCTCATGTCGAAAATGGAGAGCGGTTGAGACTTATAATAAGGTGGATTTCTAATGTATGTAGAGAAGTTTTAAAGTCGTGCTGCTCGAAGTCTTGGATTTAGGTCAAAGAAGACAACATTTATATGATATTGGATCATACTATCTGGACTTTAAGGATGTCACATTAGCTCTTGAACTTTTTCTCACATTATTAACACCCTATTTCTATGTGTGAGCATAAGAGGAGATTTTGGGTAAGTTTTAAACAAGTTTAGTGCGTCAATAGATGACTTTAGATGAAAGGTTATAGAATATTATATAATGAAGGGGGAGGTGAGATGAAGGAAGATGAAAATACTTAATCTCCAAATTTCATCAATTTGGTGGGACTTAAAATGGGGTTTTTTAAACTTCCAATTAACGTTTGAAATCTCTCTCCTGTTAATAACTTTATCTTCTCAAACAAAGTTTGATCTTTAACCCTCCATTATTTAACCTCCAAAAACCACCATCCAAGCAGACTCTTAAGTAAATTCAAAGACTAAAGAGGTATCTTAGGAGGCAAATTGGTTCTTTGGACCAAATTGAGGTATATAGTATATTTAGGAGATGGTCTTTCTTGTTGTTAATTCTTGCAAGAAAAATTTAATTTTTAGGAAGTGAAGAAGGTAATGGAGCCACATCAGGTCAACCGAAAAAAACGCACTGCAAGTTATCTCCAGCTCCAGAAAATGCTACAATTGCTTAAGGTGACAAATATTTTATTATTCACTCTTTTCACATTATTATTATTATTATTAATAGCTGCAGCATTAATTTAATCCTTAGGAAATGGAGGAGGTAATGAAGGAAAGTGGTCCCATTATTCCCTTATTTCAGGTGATATTATATCATTTCACTCTTCACGAATATAGATGATTTTAATCTCAATTATAAGATTCTAATTAATCTAGATTTAACTGTGGTAAACCAACTTCATTTGATCCAACCAGGTGAAAATCACGGTATATAATGGTATGAATTTGTAGGTTATTTAATGTTATAGTGAAAATATTTTAGAACTTGAAGATGGTGATGGAGCTACATAAAGTACCAGAAGAGTATCTTCCAACTACTATCCAACTTCAAATATTGTTTGAGGAAATGAAGATGGTGATGGAGCAACATGAGTTGAACCAAATTAAAGAATCTAAAGAAGACTATACTCCACGTCATTCCAACCTCCTAAGGGTGTTACTGTTGTTTAAGGTATCATTCTCTTAGTGTTAGTAGTTTATGTTATATCTATAGATAAACTCGAATATTGTCCCTAACATGTTATATACTTCCCACATGAGAAATGGTAAAATTTTATCATTAACATTTTCAATTTGGAGCAACATTAAGTTTAGATATAATGCTACATGAAGTAACTTCGGGCCAACTAATAGAACCTATGAAAAGAGACTTACCTAGATCTAGAGACAAGGCAGGGGGACACAGGAATATTAAAGTTTTGTTTGCCCATCAAGACCCACCCCTTATAGGTTTTGTTTGCCCATGCAAAATTATATTATAATCTTGGTACATTGGATTTCATTATTGAAAATTTGATAATTGTACAATTGTTTCAAATAAAGTTTTATGCACCTCTTTTCTATTATTATTTGGGTGCATTTCATCAGGTCCACTATAGAACTTTTCCGTGTCAACCCTTTCATCTTCATCAAGCCTTCATCTTCATCTACATGGTGCTTATTGTACATCTTTTTTCTTTTTGTCCCTATCTGAGGCAAAAATGATATTGTTTTGGACAGGGCAGGGCAGGGCAAATTTTTATCTTTTTATTTTTTGCACTGAAAGCATGTCAGATATTAATATAAATTGGACCTTTAACTATCAGTCTAAACTCTTAGTTCAATTGGTTCATTAAAAAGCAGTCAAAGACGACTCTGCCCTAAACTCTTAGTTCAATTGGTTCATTGAAAAGCAGTCAAAGACTGACTCTGCCCTAAACTCTTAGTTCAATTGGTTCATTGAAAAGCAGTCAAATACCGACTCTGCCAGTGCTTAGATTAAAAATTGCTCCACTTTGGCATTGTTTTGGTTCTAATACTTGTAAAATAAATAATAATGTAGGAAATGAAGAAATTAATGGAGCAACATGAACTGAACCAAAACAATAATTTGAGTGAAGAGTATACTCCTCAAGAATTATTCGTGAAAGAACATAAAGATCTAATGGAAAAAGGGGAGAAATGGATGAGAGATACTGCTAATTCATGCATGATTGTTGCAGCACTTATCACAACTATAGCATTTGCAGCTGCTATTACTGTACCGGGAGGCAATGCAGACGATGGTTATCCTAATTTTTTGAGTGAAATACTCTTCAAAGTTTTTGCTATAGCTGATTCTATCTCATTAATTTCATCAGCAACTTCACTGCTCGATTTCCTATCGATTCTAACTGCTCGATATACAATCAATGATTTCGTTTCGTCATTGCCTAACAAATTAACTATCGGACTTGTCACACTTTTCGTATCAATTGTGGCAATGATGGTTGCTTTTGTTGTAACCATTTTCATTATTTTCACAGATAGTCCTCTTCTGTTTACCATTCTTATTGCAGCAGTTTCTTCTCTGCCAATACTTTTGTTTATTCAGCAGCATTCGAGTCTCTTTCTTGATGTCTTTCGTTCTACTTATACTTCCTATTTCCTTTTCAAATCTGAAAAGAATCCTTCCTTGATTTTCAAGGGGAAAAATAAGAGAGGATCTTTTCTTTCTGTGAGGGCCTGTGGACAGCTTATATTAGATTTTTAGCCCATGTTTCTATTATTCTATTCTATTATTTGAGACATGTTGCTGGCAAACTCTTCGTCACTAGCCTTTCCGTGTTTCGTATCCATTTCTATTACTATTTTATAGTGGTCGTTTTTGTTTCTGTGTCAATTTACGTGCAACATTAAGCTTCCAGTATTATTGAGACTGATATTGATAGGCTAATGTTAACTTTCCTAGGTTAGTTGTTTTTGGTTGTTTTCTTTTGTTTATTTGTTTTGTGTTCTAGGCTACTCTTTGTAATTAAAAAAAAAAAACAAGTAAATTATACTCATGGATGATCCCAACTTTGATTTTTTTATACGGTTGAACTTTTAAAAATCAATATAAAAGTTACTAAACTTTGTTCTTAGTAGTATAAAAAAATCTCTTAGAAAAGTAAATAACCTATGATCTCAAAATGGAAAAAATACAAGTATTATGGTTATTTAGATTTACATTTCCTATGAAAAACATATTTTTTTAATTTTTAAAATCATAGTTTTTGGACCTTTTATATCATGCTCTTTAAGGTATAAAACTCTTTGACGGGTCACATTCATTTAACAAGTTATATTTTTCTATGAAAAAACATACAAAGAATATTCTCATAAATATATCAATTAATAAAGAGTATCTTTATATATAGGCTTAAAGCACTTTTTGACCCCTGATCTATCCAAAATTTGTGCATTTGGCCCCTGACCTATTATTTGGTCATATTTGGCCCCTGATCTATCAAATTAGATAAAATTCAACCTATATTGAATGGAAAATTAACTTTATTGGAAAATTAACAGCAGACACCAATACAAAAACGACACATGACATATAAATTAAATTAAATTTCAACTGGAGATGGCAACAGTAACTATTTTACACAGTAAAAAATCCTAAAAACTTTTTCTAGTGTTCCGATAGAGTGAAAATTAATTTTATTTATGTGTCATGTGTCATTTTTGTATTGGTTACTGTCGTTAATTTTCCAACAGAGTTAATTTTTTATTCAATATGGGTTGGATTTTATCTGATTTGATAGGTTAGGGGCCAAATATGACCAAATAATAGGTCAGGGGCCAAATGCACAAACTTTGGATAGGTCAGGGGCCAAAAAGTGCTTTAAACCTTATATATATGATATTTGTATGTTTTCTTTACGTCAATTTTATCTCAAATGAGTTGATATGCTTCTCATTTTAATTGGTCAGGTCCATTAGACCCGTTCCACGGTCCACGCAGCCAACAACAATTTTCAATCAGGAAAATACGGACTCTACAAAGTTTTAAAGAAGTTTGGTTCAAATGCTTATACACCTCAACTTCCGAATTTGCTAGGCCTAATATGCACCTTTCAATGTCAAAGGATTTGAATTTCTAGGCAGAGGAGCCTTTCGGTTCTCAACCCAAGGGAAAAGCACCAACCTTTTATAAGAAAGGGAGGATGATACAAAAATTTGTTCGGCGAAGTCGGATCTCTAAGCAAGGATCCGATCCATGTTTGGGCATATTGTGCTTTTAGGAGTGGAGCCAGTCCAGGTCCTATTAGTCAACGACTCCACCTTAAAGTAGCAGTGGTTCTGCCTCTTTGTAGACCGTTAATCGCTAATATTAGTTTATATAGATTCAATATTTTTAAATACATGAGAGGGTCTAAGATGCATAATTTAAGAGGTTATGAGTTAAAATCCAACAACCTCATGTTATTTATCTAGACTACTCATGATGAGTGCAATATAGATAATTTTATTAGTATCAGTTAAGATCATTTTTTTTTATAAAGTTTTGGTTGCAACCAGGGCCGGTTCTAGAGGGAGGTCGCCTTATTAAAATTGCAATTGTTAAAAATATGTAAAATTGGATATATAACAAAAATGTATTGCTAGACTCAATGGTAAAGGAATAATGGAGCTATTTATGAGAGTGTGAGTTCGATTCTCATAAGAATATGTTTCTTATTAGTCTATAAAGTTCTTGGTGTCTTTTTTTCTCTATGTTTTTTTTTTGGTAGGACTTTTTTCTCTCTATGTGTTATTATTATTATTATTATTATTATATAATTTTAATAATTATTTTTTTATAGTTTTAATTTTTTTCTTAAACCAAAATATTAATATATATTCAATCTAAAATGACTAATATATATTGATTTACTTGTTACAATATATTTTAGGACACAATTAATTGTCACTAATTTACTCATGCTTTTGAGTTAATTATATATGAGTTAATTACATAACAACTTGTATCGATCAAATTTTTTATGGTGAGTATTTTTACAAAATTAATATGAAAATTATAATTTAGTAGGACAACAATTTATAAGAAGGTCCGAATATTTATGGACCACCGCAAAATGTTATGGACCACCGCAAATTATTTCTTATCCTTAAAAATAATATATATTTTTTGGGCTTATATGGAATGAGCTCGGTATTCGAGTTTTATGACGTGATTTAATAAAAAAAAATTTTAGTATAACATATTGAGTTAATTACATAACAATCTGTACCAATCAAATTTTTTTATGCTGAATATTTTTACAAATTCAAAATAAAAATTATAATCTAGTAGAATAATAAATCATAAAAAGACTCAAATGTTTAGGGGCCGGTCCTGAACATAGACCATGAGTGCGATCGCCTAGGATCTGAGCCAAAATGGTCTCAAATTGTTTTTTACTGTATATATAGTAATTTTTTTAAATGACCAAGTAACATGATCTTTTAGATCTAAAATATGTCTAAAATTCTATTTTAAACTTTTAAGTACAATTTTTTTTTATTAAGAGTTTCTTTATCTCGTTTTTCATCTAGGTCCATAAAAAAATCAGGACCGGCCTGTTTAGGGCCTCTAAAATACTGGAGCTGACCCTGGTTGCAACTATCTGTATGCAGCTTAGATTTATGAGATAGTTCTTGCTTTTTGTGATTTGTTGTGAATTTATTAGGAACTTTAGTTTTGATTTGTGAAGGGTTTTATTCCATTTTATTTTCATATTGATATACTTGAATAAAATAAAATAAAATAAGAACTCTAGAATAAGATTTGACATTAACTAAATGCACAGAGATCATATTATCAATACAAACTGATTACTCATAATAAAAAAAAGCACAACACATAATAATAATAGACTGATTTTAGAGTAAAAACAATAATATTAAATTAAAATCCAGTGATATTGTGTGGTTTCTTATGGACAGGCGTAGGAGAGTCGTCTCTGTAATCTTGTAAGAAGGAAGAAAGGTTTCGAAGATTATCAAGATTTAAATTAGCTTGCCGAAGATGTTCTTTTAATTCAATCATTTCTTCAACCATCTTTTGTTTAACTATTTTCATCTCATCTTCCTCCCATGATTCACTTTGATTCTTCCTTTTATGGTTATTATCAGATGATGATGAAACCTGCACCAACACAAGTTTAATTTAGCAGTAAAAAAACAAAATTAACTTCAATTCGGAAGATAAAAACTTAATGAATGAATGATGAAGAAGATGATGGATGACCTGGTGAATATTTGGGGAATAAATAACTGATGACTACTGATTTAAAACGATTGGTAGATTTGTTTGTGTTGAGCTTCAATGGAGAAATATAGTTTGAAGTTACAGAACCATAATTGTTCAGAGATGAAGGAGAAGGGAAGCTAAGTGAGAGGAGGAGAGAGGCCATATTTGTTTATCAGAGTTATTGCTCACCAAAATGGCTTTAATAGATAAACCCACTTTTAACTTCTCTTAGATAAAACACCTAATACATCACGAGCCTGAACTTGTTTATAAAAGTAGATTGGCTTCTTGTCTCGCCAGCTCTCTAAACTTGTTTATTTTATATTAGCAACTCCGTAAATTTGTCTATAAAAGTATATTAGCTCCATGTACTTTGCAAGCGTCTCACCAGCTCCCTAAAGTTGTTTATTCTATAACAACTAAATACAAATACCATACTATTAAGTCTGGATCATCATTTTCGATCTTTCAAACTTGTGACACTAACTCTTATAATAGTTTAAAAGGTAGGAGAAAATAAAAAATTACATCTCGAATAGATGAAGATGTATTTTTATAATTTAGGTTTAATAAGTTTTGTATTTGGTTGTTACATAATAAGCAAGTTTATGGAGAGGATGAAACACTTGCAGGGTTCAAGGAGTTATCTACTTTTATGGACAAATTTAGGGAGGCGGTGATATAAAATAAGTAAGTTTAGGGAGATGTATTAGACCTAAATAAAATTTAGGTTATTCATTGATACGGTATTGTTTGAATGAGCCTTAAGTTTATATGTTTCAACTGTATCCCAAAGCCATTATTTTGAACTCAGTCTCATTAAGGCTTGCTGCTTCTCTTCGGCCATAGGCTGATCTTCCGTTGCTTGACATCTCTTAGGAAGCCGTCTAGGATGACACTTGCTGAATTCCAAAGACACGCTTTCCAAGTTCACATGTATTTGGGAACGGAAATATATGGTCTGAAGACCAATTAAACATCACCACGTGTTCAGGTATACACTATTTTATCAAATATTTACTGACTTTAGCATTAGAAAGGGTTTGTCGGAACTCCGGCCTCCTTTTCTGACAACTGTTGTTATCTCAGGTCACCGAAATACAATTGAAAAAAAAGTTTTAAGAATGATCATTCATTATAGACATAATACTTATTTGGATTCCTAAACTAACGCTTCAAAGTCAATTAGGATCAGGTCCATGAACTAACAAAATATCATCAATTGAGTCCCCATTCTAAACAAAAATTTCAATTGAGACCTCATCGAAAATCATTTGGTTGGACAATTTTAGAATCTTTTACCTAAACTCATTTTGAACCAACACATAGGTAATTACAGTCTATATCAAATAGTCACAGTTTCTGATTTTAGGATAAGATGAAGACTCAATTGATGATTTTTGCTTAGTTAGTTTAGGATTTTAATTGACTTTAAAACTTTAGTTTGGAGACCCAAATGGATGTAATACCTTCATTATACGAATTGTACAAGAAAAATTTAAATATATTATTGAATTTAAAAATATTAATCTCAAATTTAATTGTTACGTAAAAAGTGAATTTTTTTAGAAGCAACTAGGGCAACAGAATAAAAAAAACAAAATACTTGTTTCTTATGATAATGTCTGAAATTACTCTTTGCTACCAACGTTATAGGTAGCTTGCTTTCTGTTTTTCCATTATTTTTACTTCCAATTGGATTTGGCCGATTGTAGGTTGTAGCTTGTTTTCTCTTCTTTGAGTTGTCATTTTGCTATAATCTATACTTGTATCATTTTATGTTATGTGTTATTATAAAATGAGCATGCAAAGTCATTGAATATAAATAAAAATATATTCACTCAAATTTTGAATAGATCCACGAAGAAGAATCGACCTACTCAATAAAATAATACAGTAATCTATACAAAAAGAAGGTAGATCATTTATTTTATAGCTTCATATCATAAATTTCTCTATTTAATTTCAAATTCGGCATCAATGGGTTGGTTGGCAAGCTTTGAATTCAATTACCTTTCAGGGTCAAAGGAAGAATTTTTAAATGTATAACAAACATATAAAATAATAATAATAATAATAAATATTGTTTTATTGTAAAATTACTATGGAGATTATTGAACATCTCAATAATTTGATTTTTCTATTTGCATTTCATTAATATTAAGTAGCATTGATTTTTTCTTTAAGGAGTTATTAGAGTATTTTCAACAGTTTTTTAATTAAATTATTAGAGTATTTCCAACTGCCATTTAAAGTTAACGTGTTTAGATTGATGTTAAACATCATAAGGCCAAACACCCAAATTCAACAAAAACGCAACAATTAAACATAAATATCAAATCAACTTCATTTCTTAAACCATCTAATTAAAAACAACTACAAACTACTTGTTGCCACTCAATTTAGTTCAGCTTTATGATTGTTTGAAATCAAAATCCAAAAATCCAAAGATACAATGTTTTATTGTGAAGTTGACGTGTTTATGATGCGGACATCTTCTCTAAAAATTCGAGCCAAGGCAAAAAAAGGCCCCACACGATATGTGCCCTGAACCACATGTCCTGTGAGAAGAAAGGCGAAGGAAGAATTGTGGGAGTTTATCCCCACATTGCATCTCGCCAAGAACACACGCCATGTGGGCTGGATGCTGCTGAGTCCCTGGTTTGATTTTCTTTAATTCACACAACGTGTGCCTATGCTCACACATCGTGTGACATTGTAAAGAGGGGAGAGTTTTCAACACATCGACGGACCTGGAGGCATGGAGGCTTAGGGCCACACGTTGTGGAGTGACTTTTCCAGTAAGATTGGGTAGGGGACAAGAGCCGCCGGAATTCTATCTCCTTCTTATTTATTGTTTTTACCATTGTCCTTATTTACTGTCTCGTCATTTAGGCTTATTAATCTGAATGTCACTTAGCCACTTATCATTTCTTTACCCCTATCATTTCCTTATTGTTTGTAACTCTAGCTAGGGTGTCCAAGTCTTTTATATTTTATTTGGAAAAGGTATTTAAGCCTCTTTATTTATAAAGATGAACAACATTTTATGAATCGTTCATTCCTTTAACAATGAAGATTTTATAATTCATACGAGTTTAACTCGTGAAATATTGTGATTAACTCATTCTAGTTTAACTAGAGAAGAAACTCTTTGTTAGGTTACGATCAAAACTAACTCACACGTCAAGAATCCGTATCAATTTAGGTTGACCTTACAAGATATTTAAGAAAAAAAAAACAGCAATGTGAGTAGAAAACAATGTTTTACTACTAATAAAAACAACAACGACCGCAGAAATAAATATTTACTATCTTCTTTTTCCTAAACAAACACTACAATAATATTTTAGGAGTGAAAAGCAAACAACAGCTGAAAACATGTAAATAGATGTCCTCACGGGTTGTTTTAACATTAAATTTAAAAGGTCCTCCTACACTTATTTAGTTATGTTTTACTATCGTATAAGAAATTTCCGATAATATAAATGTCCTTTGTGAATAAGATTAAATTTTTCTCAAATTTTGTCATATTTAAGCGGCAAATATGCAATCATCTATTAATTTTTAACATCATTTGTGCCGAAAATTCAGATTTCTTCCCGAAATTCTCAAAGGTTACAATGCAAATGAACCGTGCATGATTTTGACATCTGATAGAAAAGTTATGACTCGAAGAAATTCGGAGACACCCCAGGTTTTGGCATCATGGCGATCATTTATAACCATAAAAATTGTTATATTAATAATATCAAAGTCCATAAAAAAAAAAAAAAAAAAAGCATAAAATAACAAAAGTATGAAAATAAACCCAAAACCCGAAACCCCAAAATTGATAGAAATTACTAATTTTTGATTGCATCAAATGTTGCAAACTTTCAGGACTTTCGTCGCTCCCAACGATCCATAAATTCGATGCCTAACTGCACAGCCTTGTGGCCAGCGTCAGTTACTTGGCGTATCCATTCTTCCTAGGACTCATTCTTCTGGTTAGAAAGTTTAATGGAATCAATTTCAAATCAATTTCATCTAATCTTCCTTTCATGAAATCATTCTTCTTGTCTATAACTGCAAATCGACCTTCAATATTCTTTGAATGTTGTTCCGAAGTAATGACGATTTGGTGGAGTTTGTTATTGATATTCATATCTATCTCATCAAGTCTCTTCTTTATCACATCTATTTCTTTCTTGATTTCACCTATGTTTTCCTTCACTTCTGTTGTTGTCTTCCGCCCTCTTGATGCCATTCTTCACCTCTCTCTGATTTCACTTGTGTACCTCAATTCAACATCAATATATAGAGAGAAAACAGGGAAAGGATGAAATATATAGCTTTTGTAGCTCTACTTCTGCAAATAGTTTTTCTAGGTTTAATGCATATATACACGTCTTGCCTTTAAAAACCTATCGCACACCTATAGTTGGTTTTAAAAACCTATCACACACCTATAGTTGGCTCATTCGGACCTCCTATACACACAAAATCGTTGATTTTTCATCTTTGACGGATGAGGTGGCATACCGAACGAACTCCTGCGCTTTTCTTTTTTTCTATAACACGCATACCACCTCGTTTGTTAAAGACGAAAAATCAACGATTTTGTGTATAGGAGGTCCGAATGAGCCAACTATAGGTGTGTAATAGATTTTTAAAGCCAACTATAGGTGTGTGATAGATTATTTGAAAAGTTCAGGGTGCCAATAGGAAAAACGTACCAAGTTCAATGGTGTAAATATGCATGAAGCTGTTTTTCTAAGTACATCGGTCATATGAAATAATTAAGTTAAATGTCAAAAACGTATTACACGCGTCTTAGAATGTTATTACATAATTCACCTAATGGATTAAAAATGAAGTTCTTACTTTGCTCAACTATAAAACTTGTCTTATCTAATATTATTAGAACCGCATATTCTGACCCCGACCTTGATCATTTTACTTTTAATACATCTTTAGCATTTAGCTTAATTTTTATTTTTATTTTTTTTACAACCGAGTGATCAATTGATTATATTTAACGCAAGTTCAAATGGCTAACTGAATATTTTATGCAAATTGAGAGGACATATTTTGAAAGTTCATGGGATAAAGCTTTTTGGACAAGTTCAGGGAGCAAATGATGTATTAAGTCTCAACTAAAAGTTTAAGTTCATGATTAAGACTCCAGACTGATTTAAGCATGGTGACAGAATTCGAATCTTCGACCGTTTAGTTAGACTTTGACACTGTTCAAAACCAAGGCCGTCGCTTAGGCGCTCAAAATCGAGAATTCGTCCTGATTTTCTCCGATTAATCCCTCTAGGTGTTTTTTTTTACCCCTATGCGATTTTTAACAGCTTGGATTCCGTCTAGACCGCCTTGACGCCACCTAAACGACGATGGATAAAAGCATTTTTGTATTATAAAGAAGTTTTTGCTTTGTTATAATGTACTTTCGAGTTGTTTTAATGGTGTTGTTATTGAAATATTAATGTTTACATATTTTTAAAGATATATATACAAATATAAGTGATTTCATATTAAATAATTTTATATTATTATTTTTAAATAGTATAATACATGTTATAATTTATATAATATGTAATAAAGTTATTTAAATTGTCAGTAGAACTTTTGATTGTCATTAGTATTTAATTGTGTAATTTTTTTTTTTTTAAAACAATTGTATAATTTTAAATACTTTGTTTTGAAAAAAAAAAACATATTATATATATCTTTATTTACAAATTTTTAAACCACATGCATTTGTTTGCAAATATGTCAAACCACAAGCCTTATTTTTATACTTTGCTCTTTTTTTATTAACAAATAAAAAATACAAATATGATTAATCTCATCTAATTCCCGATTAATCCTTGAAGACTTTGTCCATCCCGTTTTTTTTATAACCTGGACTGATACCATACAATGAAACTAATAATGACATAAAATTTAAGTTAATAGTTAAAGTGAAAATCTATTATATAAATTCAATTATAATATGTATTACATATTATATAAATTTATTTGTTATACACTGTATAAATTCAATTTATAATGAAAGGCGTAAAAGATAATAATAAAAGTTATTATTGATATTGAACTATTAGTTTAATTTTTTTTGTTTAATTGGATTTTTTTTTATTTGGCTTTTTTAATTCTTCAAAATTTTCATTTGGAAGTCGTTCCATCAAATTTAGCAAAGTTAACCCAAAATGGTTAAAAATTAGACTTGTTCATGGGCTGTGCCAGGGTATACCGAGCCTTTCAATAAAAACGCATGTCCAAACCTAGCCCTGTCCATAGTAAAACATGTCTCAGATTCGAGTCGGACTGGGCTAAATTAGAAAACCTTAATCACATGCCCAGCCCAGGCCGCCCTTACTTTGTTTTTCAAAATTCTGAAATTTTATTTTCACTTATAATAAATTCAAATTAACAAGTATTATTATGAATTTATCATGAATTTATCATGAATTTATCAACTATGAAATAGTTAAATTTTAAAATACAAATTTAAAAAAAATATTTTCACATTAGGTAGACAATATCCTTTCAAAGAAACTAAATTTGTAAATTTAGATAAGTTGCTCTTATATTACCTTTTTATTTCTATAAAATAATAGTATATATAAATAAGTTGCGGAACGGGCCGGGCCAATATTAGATCTCAAGCCCAACCCATAATTCAACAGGTATTTTTAGGCTTGGTTCGGGCTTTGGTTAACTATAAATTTACACTGACCAATTCCGTCCCATTGTCTACGGGTATAGACGGATCATCGGGTCTCTAAACTGGTCTATTAACAATGTAAAACTATAGGTAAACCATATAGTTTGTTTTGTAAAAAAAAAAAAAAAAGTTACTGATCTGTAAAGGTTTATTTGAAATTATATATATATATATATATATATATATATATATATATATATATGGATCATGCATGCGTGTGACTAGGGATGAGCAGAACCGAATCGAAAATCCAAAGGCCGAAAAAACTGGACCGAAAAAATCGGACTAAACCGGACCGATTATATTTTAGTTTGGTTCGGTCCTAATTTTTAAGCTAGTTTGGTTTTCAGTTTGGTCCGGTCCAAAACCGAACAAAACCAAACAGAAATACAATATGTACTACTTTTAGTTTTAAGGTTTTAAATTAATTAACTAATTATATATATAAAAGAAAAAACAATTAAATATGTTTTTTCTCTCTCAACTAATTATATATACAAAAGAAAAACTAAAGTAGTTGTAGGTTTCTAGAGCTTTGTTTGGTCCAAACATGAACCAAACCGGACCTGACCGAAATAATTCGGTTCGATCCAGACAAAATTGAATTATAATTTGGTTTGGTTTGATCCTAAAAATCGAGGTAATTTGATTCGATCCTATTCGGTTTGGTTCGGTTTTTGGACCGAACCGGACCATGCTGACAAGTCAACATTTTACTTTTTGGTTCTTGCACAAGATATTTAACATCAAATCAAACAATTACAGAAATTAACAAGGAAAAAAAATACAAACAATTGAACAATAATATAAAAGAAAAACAATAATACTATAAAGCGACCATGACCAAATATACTTTTCTTGGTCATCTTTTATTCTTTTTTATTCCCGTACTTTCATAGATAGTACTATCTAAACCAATTTCATGGCGTTTTGAAAACTCATATTCATGCACTTGACGATAGTGTTGATTTTAATCATAAATTAATAAAGAGATTTTATTACTAGCTAAATTAATATGAGTTAATTTCAAATAAAAGGTTAGAAATCATTGCTTTCAAAATTTTTTTGAGTTTGATTGATATCGATGAAAGTTATTTATCCTTACAAATCTTAGACCTTAAATACCTCCCAAAACTAACTATAAAAAGACCTAAGAGTCCTTGTTAAAGTTACAAACTCTAATTACATACACTATGGGTAAAATTGGAGAAGATAAAAATAAAGGCAAAACAGTAAATAGGCTTAATTGATAAAAACAGTAAATAAGTAAGAGCAGGTCTGCGGCAGCGCTAACCTAGAGTCAATACAAATTAGCACCTCTATGGCCCTATCTCATTTAAGGATATGTTTTCCATAAATGATAGTTTCATATTCGACTGCATTGTTTGTCGTAGGAAAGTCTAGTTTGATGATATAGAAAATTCTTATCTTTGATTGGATCCTTAATTTAGATTTCTACTTCGGCCATTTATCTAGAGGATGCTCCATAGCCCTCAATCGACATATGCTATTTTTCTAGAAAAGTTCCAGCACAAAAATTCAGCAAGACAAAGATTGTCAGGACCACGGTAAGAATTCTCTGATACTCAAGTCAATTCTAATTTTAAGAGAAATAATAAAGCAATAACAACAATAATGAGCAGTACTATTGTGAATACGATAATGTGAGTAAGATGTTGTAAGGTGTACCTTTTTGAGAGAGTGAGACCGTATATATAGGAGTTAATTAAGAATCATATTCTTTTTCTTTTAGTAAGAGTCATTAATTGGTTGTTCCACTGATAGAAATCATTATATAATAGACGTGGCAGTTTCGTATGTCCTATGAAAATCGTGTTATCTTATATATATATATATGTTCCACTTATATAATAGAGGTAGTGATTTCGTATTTCGAGTCAAAATCGTGTTATCTAATGTATATGTTCTATATGATTTTATATATTATTAATGTTAGAAGAATAATTTTCGTATCAATCGTGTCGTATGAGTCGAGTTATCTATGTAAATCATTAGAATTTTCCGCTCCAATTATATAACACATTTCATTGTAGAAATGACTACATATCTCTAAAAGAAAATTGGTTTATAAATATGATGAGAACGAGTTCTAGGTAAGATGTCTTTGATCATTGATGGGGTGTGGATTATTTTATTTAGTTTTTTTCTTATATATTACTATATTATATTCTTCATCTAATCAAATTATTAGTGAATGCATTTGATATTCAATGACTTCCATAGTCTTTTTATAATAACACAATATTTATTATTTTATGTTCCATACACATTTAAATTCCTTTATTTCACATTGAAAGCTAATTAAAAATTTTGGATATATATAATGATGAACATAAAAAAATAAAATAAATAAATACTCCTCCCAATAATTAATAGGTATGTTGACTTCAAAGCTTCCTAACCCATGGATGCCGGACGTATGGAAATTTGAAATTTGAAATTTAATGGACAAATTTACTATATATTACAAATTATGAAACTATCAACCTTTTTTATATATACTATAGTATTTTATTTAGTAGGTAAATTTAATGGACAAATTTAGTATTTTATATTATAAAGGCATGAACTATTTTGATATTCATTGACTTTCCGTACTCATTCATAGTAACACAAGGGTTTTTTTTTTTTTAAATAAAATGTCACATCTATTTCCATTAAATTAATAATACAAATACAACACGAAACAAAGAGAAATAAAACATCCATTGTATATATATCTAAACTACAAAGAACAATAAAAACCAGAAAATATACAAATCCAACAAACGTAGAAATCATATCCTTCTTGTAAATCGAATCTTGTTGAAAAACTGTTGTAATGTATACTCCATTCTTTAGACTCTTCCGGACGTTCGGATCTGAGTCCTTTCTGTTTGTGCATCCACGCAGATCTATAGATCTAGGGACAAAATAAACATTTTTCGCTCTTGCTAAGACCGAAAAATGAATAAAAGAAAGAAGTATATATAACACAAGTGTAGATCTGATGGAAAAAGAAGTTCAAGAAGATATATAAACTTCAAACTAGCAAGAAAATGTAAATCTAAAACTAAAAACAAAAACTAAAATATAAATGGGAGGAGGAAGAAGGAAGACAAGTTTCCTTCTTCCTCCTCTAAGTAAACCTGCAAAGTGACGGTGGTAGTAGTGGAAAAATTTGATAAAAGAGGAGAAGAAGATTGAGTTGAGGAGGTGAAGAAGTGAGAGGCGGTGAAGACTAAAATGTAACGACCCGGTCCAGAGTGGGTGGACGCCGGGGTAGAAGGTCTGAGCAAGGAGCGGCCCTAAGGGATGACGACGGGGGCAGGAATGAACTGAATCCTACATCGGAAATGGAGAGGGAGTGATTGGGGCTTATTAGTAAGATGTGAATCTAATACATGCAGACGCGTTTTAAAGCTGTGAGGCCCAATGTGTTGGAATTGGGCCAGAGCGGACAATGTCTACATGGTATTGGATCGGGGTGTTATAATTGGTATCAGAGCCGACTCTCCATGTATGATGTGTGGTTCGAGGATGAACCAGGCGGAAGCTGATGGACGTGTAACGACCCGGTCTGGAGTGGGTGGACGCCGGGGTAGAAGGCCTGAGCAAGGAGCGGCCCTAAGGGATGGCGATGGGGGCAGGAATGAACTGAATCCCACATCGGAAATGGAGAGGGAGTGATTGGGGCTTATTAGTAAGATGTGAATCCAATACATGCAGACGCGTTTTAAAGCCGTGAGGCCGAATGTGTTGGAATTGGGTCAGAGCGGACAATATCTACATGGTATTGGATCGGGGTGTTACATAAAAGGCTAGAGAAGAAGATGTAAAAAGGTTGAGAGATGAAGACCTTGCATCTATCCTATGAATAATATGGAGTTAGCACTCAACACAAGGTTCATTATTATTTATGTTTTCACTACATAGATAAGTCATTCAGACGACAGTTCAAACCCTCGTCCTACAAAAAATAAAACTGTTATTGAGTTCACAGTCGTCTGATAGAACTTCAAATGACGATTGCGTTCTGTCATTTGAAATAACATCACATGACATCAGCCTATTGGTACACTATCATCTTACGCGTATTCCGATGTCGGTTTATTTATTATTATTGTCACCTATATGACCATTGAATGAGAGCCTGCAAAATAAAAATGTCAAAAACTTTATGAAAAATTAGTTTATTGGTTATTGTGATAACAGTTTTCATAATGATTTATGTCGTTGTAGCGTATTATAAATGACATATGTCCTAATCAATTATGTTAAATGATTTTTTTTCAGATGACGGATTTATTTCATTATTTGACTTCCTATTGTTTTTTATATGACAATTTTTTAACCCGATATGGCTTGCTTTCTTCTTTGTCTGGTATTTCATTTGAAATTTTTGTGTTTTATTCAGATTGGTTTAGAAGTCAATTCATATATGTACCTGAATAATGAAATAACAGTACCCAATAAACATCATATTATATATATATATATATATATATATATATATATATATATATAGAGAGAGAGAAATAAGAGTTCAGATGTGACAAAAATCTTATAGTGTGACAAACGAGCTTATGGTGTGCCGCCGATGACCAATTTTATAATTAAGTAAAGGAATGTGGGAAATTTGTAAATAAAAGGAAAATAAGAATGTGCATAAGAGAATGGATGAGGAGGAGGGTGTCAGTGCTGATATCATTGCAGGAAATAAAAAATTGTTTTATTTTTTTTTCTTTAAAATGTATTTTTTTGATTTTCCCAACATCGTTTTTCGAAAATTTTTATACCATTGGACTCGTCTTAATTAGACGGTCATTTTATGATCCCAGAAGCTCAGGTAAAAAAAAAATTGGTGAACGGAATCCGGCGATCCTGTGGCTGTTTTTCTATGAGAAACAATGCCCAGAAAATTTTCAAAAAATTCAAGAAAATATAAAACATCATTCTAAGAAACTTTAATTCTTGACTCAAAGTGATATTTCTTACGGTTTAGTCCCAATAAATTATTGAAGTATGTAAAATGGATAAAATTAAGAAAAATGATTTATTAGGACTAAACTGTAAGAAATCTCGTTACGACCCAACAATATAAGTATTTTGTTGGAACAATATAATAATTATGTTGGAACAATAAAAATATTATGTTGGAACAATATAATTATTCTGTTGGAAAAATTGGTACACTGATTTGAAACAATTGGTACATATATTTATTTTGTTGGAACAATTGGTATACTGAGTTGGAGCAATTGGCACACTGATTTGAAACGATTGGTATACTGATTTATTCTATTGGAACAATATAATTATTATGTTGGAACAAATGGTACACTGATTTGGAACAATTTCGTACACTGTCGGAACAATATAAGTATTCTGTTGGAATAATTTAAGAATTTTGTTGGAACAATATACTTATTTTGTTGGAACAATTGATATACTGATTTGAAACAATTGGTACACGAATTAGAACAATTTGTACACTGATTTAGAACAATGTGCTGGCATCCAGCAATATGTGCTGGTTTTTCCAGAAAATTATCAAAAAAATTCCAGAATATGTAAAAAAATCATTTTAAGAAAGTTTAATTCTTGGCTCAAAGCGAGATGCCTTACGGTTTTGGCCCTATTTGGTAAAGAGCGTTTTTGGATAAAAAGAACGGTTTTGACCAACTTTAGCGGTTTGACCACTGAAACCGCTGATTGGAGTGTTTGGTGGAGAGAGGTTTGGGAGAGAGTTTTGGGATGAAAACGCTAATTTAGAAAACGCTCCTATTCAATTAGCGTTTTGCAATATTAAAATTAATGGATTTCTTTAACCCTAATTATTTTATGTATATTTTTATGTATTAAAAAAGAAATGCCCTTATTCGTATTTTTGCACAAACCGCTATTATCAATCAGCTAATTTTTACCGAACAGGTCTACACAAACAGCTAGTCAAATCAGCTAATATAATCAGCTAACAGCTAATGTAATCATCTAACACCTAACAGCTAATTCTCAAACAGGGTTTTTGACCCAATAAATTGTTGAAACATGTAAAATGGATAAATTTGAGGAAAACATTTTATTGGGACTAAACCGTAAGAAATACCGCTTCGATCCAAAAATTAAAGTTTCTCAAAATAATGGTTTACATTTTCTGAAATTTTGTGAGAATTGTTTAGACACTTATGTTTCTTGCCAGAAAATGCCATCTAATCGCCGAATTCCGTTCTCCGAAATTTTTTTTACCTGAACTTCAGGAACCTCAAAAGGACCGTCTAATTTAAACAAGTTTAACAATATAATTTTTTTTTTTTTAAAAACGAGGTTAGAAAGGTCGAGAAAATATATTTTAAAGAAAAGAAATAAAACAATTTTCTCTCACCTTACCAAAACTATGTAGTTTTAGAGAACTTCTACGGTGGACCGGGTGCAATGGATCTAACCAATGAAAAAAGAGAATCATACTACCTTATTAGGAGATGATTAGTGGAAAGAAAAAAAGTGCACAATTGTCACGTTTCTATTAGAAAGGTCCAATGGACCGGGACCATAGTAGAATTTCTCATATAGGTATATAAAATCTTGGTTCCAAGCTTTTCTCATAAATCCTCATCTGAATAGAGCTTTAAAACTGTTTCCTGGAGTAGATTCCATTCTTCAACAAAGGTATGTATATTTTCTGATTATATCAAACACAAAGATAAAATCATAACTAACCAGAAATTAAAAAAAAAAAAAAGTTGTATTCTCCAATCTTAATCTCCAATTTGTTTAATATGTGGCAGGCCTTTGGAACTCGTTAATGTATGTCATTCAATTGAACTGAAAATTTAAGCTGATAGTTAAACCGAATCATAGATCTAACCATGTCTGACATCGAGAGAGGAACAGTAAGAGATGGTAAATGATAAGTTCATATTAATTAAAATTCAGTATTTCCTAATCATATATAATATATATATATATATATATATATATATATATATATATTTGAATTAAATTGTTAAATTGTAACCGGAGAAAGAAAAAATCGATTGGAATTATACAAAGCAGCGCTGAGTAACGAATGGATAAAAGCCGAAAACATATACAAGAAAGCAGGAATGGAATATGGAGTTAGAATCACATCAAGAAATGAAACTGCTCTTCATGTTTCAGCTTTAGCAGGCCATACTGATTTTGTCCAAAATCTACTCAACAAAATGAACCAAAACGACGTCAGATTGAGAATGAAAGCAAAGCCTCAAAATGGAGATGAAGATGAAAGTGAAAATGGAAACACAGCATTTCATTGTGCAGCTATATCAGGAAACGTCAAAATTGCAGAAGTTATTATAAGGAAAGACAACAAACTTAGCGATCTTGCTATGGCCAGAGGTGTCGGAGATCTCTTGCCGATCTATATGGCTGCCGTAAAAGGAAATAAGGAAATGGTGAGATACCTGTATGAAGCTACAAAACATCATCTTGAAGATCGTAATCGCACAGATCTGGCCTTAGATCGCAAAATATTGCTTCTGGCTTTGATTAAATCCGATATATATGGTAAGTTACACTTTTCGTGATTTTCGTATTTTTTCAATTTTGTGTTTTTAGCAACGTTTTTTTTTGTGTTTTTTTTCATGTTTTCCGTTTTCCATATTTTTTTTCAGGTTTTTGTATTTTCCACATCTTTTCACGTTTTTTTAACGTTTTCGTATTTTCCACATTTCTATTCCATATTTTTTTGTTTGCTATTCTATTCCTTTGGTGCTTAATTTGTGCTTAATACTACATGTGAATATCTTTTTTGTGTTTTATATATGCAATACAGAAAATTTATATTTAGTGGTTGAAAAATATTTTCCAGTGTTGTAACCAAACACCGGAAAATATTTTTCATTGTTGTTGCCAAACACAGAAAAATATTTTACTTTCCTGCACAATATTTTCCCTGCATAAAATTTTCCAAAACACAATATTTTCTCCTAAACAAACAGGGCCTTAATATATATGATTTTACGTTTTCATATATATGAATAGATCATTTGATTTGTTTGCAGATGTTGCATTGGAAATGGCAAAAGCTCTGATAGATAAACAAATAGCTCCTGAGTCAATGGAAGAGGAAGCACTGCAAGCACGGGCTCAAAAGCCTCTAAATCCTCTTAGATTCTTTGGCTGTAAGTCCGTTCTTGTTTGTTGTTTGTTCTTTGCTTACGGTAATATGCATCAAATATTAGTTAATTTTTCTGCATGTTTTAAAATTTTACCAACCACTTTTTCATCTCATCTCATGTTGAAGATAAAAAAAAGCCAAGAACTACTCTTAGAAAATGGAACCAAACAGTTACACCAGAGTAATTAATTGAAATTAAACAACTTTACTAGAACCATATAAACTATGTGATGGACAAAATTCTGTTGATTTTTTTTTTTTTTTTGTCAAATTTGATCGATAACGATTAAAAAATAAAAAATTTTAAGAATTAAAATTATATAATATCCTATCATATTGGTGCCTTCTATGGTTACTTTGTTTTTGACAAAGTATCATTACTTGGTGTGTTTTCACCATTGGATGATGGAACATAAAATTAATCCAATAGTGAAAACACACAAAGTAAGGCTTACTTTGTTTTACTATAAAACCATTTTTTTTTCTTTTCAAAATCATCATTTTTATAGTTTTCTCTCTCTAAACATTAACTTTTTCCCTCGTAAAATAACAAGATCTAAATGACTTCAAACCTAAAAAGTTGAAGAATTAAAATTACTTAAAATATCATTTAATTGTTGAAAATTTTCATTTTAATATCGTTATGAGCCAATTTTAGCAAAGTCAACACCACATGTTTGTTTTGTACCAAAAAAAAAAAAAAAAACTAACCATTTTTCTTATCAACAGTTCACTCACAATTAGCTAATTCTTTTATCTAATGCTCCCCACACACATAAACTTAAATTGCCCCTCCTTATTTATGGTTGTTCAAAGTTGGTGGCTTCAAACAATTTCAATCACAAATAATTTTGTTGAAAATAATATCTATAATATTTTATTTTATAATATCTAGAAATTAAAGTCTAGAATTATCTACCGAATTCTTATTAATCGGTATTGACTTGATTTCTAATACTCCTCCTCAACACCGACCTTTAATATTTCTGCAACTTGGTTTTTAGTTTTCACATATTACATCTTAATGTCTCCATGCAAAACCTTCTCTCATACAAAGTGATAATGAACCTCAACATATTTGGTTTTGGTGTGAAATATTGGATTTTCAGTCAAGTGTATTGCTGACTGATTATCACAATAGAATTGTACTGAGTAATCAATTGGTTGATGAAGATCCTTGATAAGGTGTATAAGTCATGTACATTCTTGAGTTGTGGTGACTGTTGCTCTGTGCTCTGCCTCGATACTCGATAAGGAACCTGTAGGTTGTCTTTTGCTACACCAAGATATAGGTCCTGATCCAAGACTAAACACATATCATGTAGTAGAATGCCTTGTGTCGTGATCTCCAACGTAATCAACATTAGAATATCCATGGTGCCTTGCACATATTGTAAAATTCTTCAAATAGCTTCTAAATGAGGTTTCTTCGGATTCTGCATAAATCGACTTACCATACTTCCTCAATATTATATATCTACCCTTATCACTACAAGAAATATGACATTTTATGACGATTTTGTTTGCTACAAACATAATTTCGTCACTAATAATCAATTAAACATGACAAAATTTACATTTCGTCACTGTTTTTAATTTTCTCACGACAATTTTTATGAACGTCTCAATTGTTCTATCAATTCGTCACTAACAAATATATTTTATGACAATAAGCAGAATATCGTAACCTATAGTTTTGGAAGTAAAATTTAGTAGAATAAATATAGAAGTAAAATATTTTCATGACGAAATAAGAATAATTGGTGACAAATTTTTCGTCATTGTAAGAATTGTTTTTATGACACTTTTTTATTTGTGATAATTTAATTCGAACAAATGGTAACAAATTAGATTTTGTCATTTATTATTATTTTTTGTGATATTATTTAAATATCGTGATGCATTGCGATATTATATAACGATATATGAATGATAGTCACCATAATATTTTTGAAGAAATTTTAGTAATCGGAATAAAATAATAATTTAATGACAAAATATTTGTAATAAATGACGATTAATGTTTCATAGTTGTAGATAATTATTTAATGACGATTGTAATACATGATAAAATAATTTTAAAAATGTGGTCATATCTTGTTACTCTATTGTGACAATATTGATGTATTGTTATTTATTTGAATATTTATGTTACAAAAAGATAAACTATCATAATTTCATATTAATTGATGACCTTTTTATATCGTCATAAAAAATAAATTATTATAATTTAATATTAATTTATGATCATTTTATATCATCGTCAAATATAACATCTTCTTATGATAATTTGTTATCGTCATATCATAATTTTAATCTATCTTTTGTATAAATTAAATTTGTATCTATGCATTTTATTTTTTTAAAGTTGTTATAACAACAAATGTATATTAAATTATTAACATGATAAATAATTAAAAATAAAGAAATAATACGTGGATTAAAAAATTGACCAACATAACATAAAAAATAGTGAAATAAAATAAAGTCTGAAGATTAATATTTGATTAAGGTATTTAATCTGTGGTGAAGCTCTTAGCCTAGTGGTTGAGAGCTTACCTATGTCTTAGGAGGTCATGGGTTCGAATCACATCCGAATCTGGTGGGGATTTTTCTTTCTTCTTTAATGTAAGCGCATTGCGCAAATTTTTTTAAAAAAAGGTATTTAATCTATTTTATTTACGCATTGCGCAAATTTTTTTTAAAAAAAGTATTTAATCTATTTTATTTACGCAGTAATTTAATATGTTATAATATGTTGTTATGTAAAATAATTGTTTTTGTTAAATTTTACATTAACTATATGTCGATTTTTTCTAAATAATAATAATGATTAATTATATTATTAATTTTTATTCTTGATTAAATTATTAAGAGTTAAATTAATAAAAACATAAATAATAGGAATAAGGTGTAAAAATATCCCTAACATTTACAACCAGGAATAATTTTATCCATAACGTTTAAAATGATGCAATTTTTACCCCTAACTTTTGCAGCCAAGAGCAATCCTACTCTTAAAGTTGGCAAGTCGGATCAATTTGAGAAATAATTTATCAAACTGTCTTCTCGGTTATGAATCTTGTCATGTACACTTCACATGCATGTCATTTTATCACTCATTGGTAACAGATCATAAATATACGATTAGGCTTGAAAAAAAATTAATTTATAAAAAAAATTTATAATGTCTTTTGTACGAGTTGGACAAAAAAAATCAAATATTTTACCGAATTTATAAATATTAATCTTCAATTCTATTATTGAATAAAAAATATGAAATTTTTAATTGACCCAAATTTAACAACATTAGGGGTAAAATTACTCTTGACTGCCAATATTAGAAGTAAAATTGCACTATTTTAGACATTAGGGTAAAATTGCTCATTGTTGCAAAAGATAAGGGATATTTTTGCAATATATCCCTAAATAATATTAACATATATTTTTTTTTGTTAAAGTTATTAATCTAGTTTTCCTTAAAATCTCTCATCCACTACCCACTTCACATGAGGGCCACGATCTGAACAATTATTCCACCATCCCCATCAAAACCAGCACCAAATAAGGGCGTTGACGATTACTATGCACCGGTTAAAAAAAAAACATCTTGAATCACTTAGAAATTATGAGTAGTTTATTAATTTTGCTTTTCTTTTTCTATGTACAGAGTTTGTTTGGGAGGAAGGTTTGGTGGTGTTAATAAATTACGCGCCTTTTGCTTGTTGTTTTTGCTCGAATGCTCGTCTCTTCATTCGACTACTGATTAGAAGTTTCCAGTTAAGTTTTCTTTCTAGTGTTTAGGTCCTTCTGATTCCATTATGCTTGTGTTCTGGTTTGTTTTTTTCAGTGATTTTGTTTTGGTTGCTAGGGTTTCATTATAGTCCTTCAGTTATGGATCATTTTGATTCTTGTCCTTGTGGTCCTACAAATGCATTTCTAAAAGTAATCCAATGATGTAAGTTTCAATAATCAGGTTACCAATTGCATGAATCACGAGCAAGGAAAAGCATAGATATTGTATGATGATGCATGAAGCAAAAACTCAACTTCTAGGAGTGGAGGCAAGAGATTGTATTTCTATGGCAACAGATGATCTAGGGGCCTATTACGGGTATTCTTGAATTTCTTTATTTTTTCCATTTATGTTTATTTTCATATAAAATTTCGTTATTTGTGCCTAAGTCTAATATTTGTTTTCATTTAATATTATCAGTTATGTTGATTTTTATGTTTCCTGAATGTGTATTATGAATTGAATCTTTTGCAATAGCAGGTTGGTGTATTTTTGCTCTAATCATATATTCATGGTGAGAGTCAAAAAAGGGAGTAGCATGGAGATATTTAGCAAAAAGGTCTCAAGTGACTCGGTGTTTGAGTTGAAGTAATTTTCCGGAACGAGTACATATATAGAATCAAGTACAATAACTTATCCAATAGTGCAACGCTAACAGTGGAGAATGTCCATAGAAAGGTTGTTCGATTAAAGTTATCACAAAATTATTTGTTTTAATATCAGATTGTAATGTCACAATATATATTTAATATATGACAATTAAGCATTTTGTTATTATAAGATAATTTTACATGACTATCTTTATCATTAATTAAGATGGACCTTTAATGACCATATAATTGTCACTTATTAATACTATTCAGCAACAAATGAGATTTTAAAGCGACAATACTTTGACAGTTATAATGTCGTTAAAATTCTGTAATTCTGGTTTGATATAGATATTTATCACTTTAAACTATATATTTGTTGACAAAATATGAATTTCATTAGTATAATAATTATGTTCCATGACAAAGTTTAATCTTAAGTGACAACAATTGTGATAGTTACAATGTCATTTAAACTCTGTAAATTTTCAAACTTATATTTATTTGTCACTTTAGCTGTGATTTAAGTTGACAAAATTTGAATTCCGTCATTTAAATATTCACTATTCATGACGAAATTAAGTTTTATGTGACAAAATATTGATAATAATAGTGACAAAATAAAAATCACTAAAACAAAACAGAATAATGACACATTATCTTTTTCGTCATATAAAAGTAAATGATTTATGACGAAATGAAAAATCATCATATATACATAATACCACGCTCCTACTATGACATTTGGTGTAACAACAAATTTTCGTCACCTATTGTGTATTGTGACGAAAAATCATGTTTTCATAACAATTTTTGTACGTCATAAAAGACCAAATTTCTTGTAGTGTATTATAGTGAGATAGATCAAGCTGCCAACTAGTTGTTTGTACATGTTAGCATCTTCTAAGTCTTTTTCTTTAGCGGAACATAACTTTGTGTGCACGTTTACCGGGGTTGTAATATGCCTTTCATTTACGCATCACAAACTTCTCCAAAAAATCCTTAACATACTTGTACTGACACAAAATGAGTCTTCCTTCATGCGTTCAACTTCCAAACAAATGAAATAATTTAACTCTCTCAAGGATTTTATTTGGAAATGTATCGATAAGTTAGTACTAACTTGATTAATCTTAGCAACATCATCACCTGTTATGATAAGATAATCTAGATAAACTAATACTGCATCCAAATTCTCACCTTGGACCTTCACGAACAAACTAGAATCAGCGGGTGTCATCATGTATCCAAGAACTCTATTATCTTATTATGCTCTTGGTGCTTGCTTCAATCCATACAATGTCTTTTTTAGCTTGCTTACATAATTCGATTGGGGCTTGCACTTGATCCCTTGAGGTTGATCCATGTAAATCTCTTGATCCCATTATATATATAAGAAAGCATTCTCGATTTCTTGGAGCTTGGCATCGTTCGTTCTTGCAAATATTCCAGCAAGAATGTCTCATGCTTCTTTGGGGTTTTAGCATCCTTGATGCGTTGCAGAAAATTGTCCTCCACTAAAATTGGTAAAGCATATATTGGTTTACCATACTCAACCTTCCACTTTTTAAGGTCATTTTGTTCCGTCGGAGATGTTGTGTCATTGCCTCCAACAGTCTCCCGTAAATCTTGGCCGAACAAGTAAAAGTGTATACATGTACTCCAAGTACTATAATTATCATTATTGAATTTTTTTTAGAATGCTTATAGAGATAGACATATCAACCATGATGACTTGGTTATCTTTTTTAATCAGCCATGTTTGGTCCCACACCAATCATTTTCACAATGCCAGATTGCGCGCTAGCAATACCTCATACCACCCTGATCAAGGATCGTGAACTCTTTAGCACTTGGTGAATGGTCCTTGATTGCCTTTGTCTCTTTAGAGATCTTGAATCTCTTCCTCTATCTGTCAATTTTAATTTTATTGGAGAAGGAGAGTTTTGGCACCTTCGATATTGAGGACTATTCCGCCTTTCTCTAGACCTGTCTCTTTTTCTTTCTGGTTGATATTCCACCGAAGGATTTCTCTTTTTTGGATATGTTTTTGTATCATGATGTCCAGTAGTACACACAAGGAACTTTCATCCCCCTCATTTCTACCTACTTTCCTTGCTTCCAGCAATTCTAAACGGATTGCTTCCATTTGTGAAGCATGTTCAGCCCTCAAAATGTTCATTGACTCTTAAACTGAGCCTATGTTATAAACTGAGTTGTTTCGTAAGTCCATCCATGAAGCATCTTTGATATGGATCTAAAGATACTAAACAAGCTTTGATTTGTTGATCCAAAGTAAGCGTAATAAAAAAATAGGTGGAATCGGATAATTGCTAGAATATGTCAAGCCACATGGAGATGCATCTGAAGAACTTGGAATATCTTCCTTCCTCGGACTGATCAAAACCGGTGAATGAACAATAGGTTAAATAACCCGTGGAGCCACCTATTGAAGAACATGTTCCATTGTAGGATAAACAATAGTCAAATGAATATAGACCATTCTGAAACGAATTTCGATCCATGCTCACTGCACCAAATGATATCGGAATATCCTTAAATGTGCTTAGTTGATACTTCTAATGACCTGAAAGATAGAAAAAAAAAGTCAGAAAGGGGGTTGGTGACCAGAGAACCCTCTCTGATACCTAAATTAGTATGAAGAATACGTAATTTAGGAAGAATGTAATATTCTAGTATTTAGCATTGTGTACCTGCCTTGTTGATCTTGGGCTATTTATAGACATTTAAGTTTGTGCTTGGATACACATGTCAACCTTTGATTGGTTCGGAAGCTATATTCCCGCAATAAGTGATTTTAGCGTGTGTTTTGGGGTCTGAGGTCTTTTCCACCTTGTTACTTCCTGAAAATCCCTTTGCACCTAGGTGGGCTGGCCGAATATATGAAATAATGGGCTTGGGCTTACTTCCTTAAGCCCTTTTCCTTATTTCATACCATATCACTCAATCTTCCACTTTTTAAGGTCATTTTATTCCGTCGAAGATGTTGTGTCATTGCCTCCAACAGTCTTCCGTAAATCTTGGTCGAACAAGTAAAATTGTATACGTGTACTCTAAGTACTATAATTATCATTATTGAATTTTTTCAGAATGCTTACGGAGATAGACATATCAACCATGATGACTTTGGTTATCTTTTTTAATTAGCCAAGTATGTTTGGTCCCACACCAATAGTTTTCACAATGCCAGATTACGCGCTAGCAATATCTCATACCAGCATGATCAAGGATCGCGAACTCTTTAGCACTTGGTGACTGGTCCCTGACTGCTTGCTTTGATACCACTTCTTAAAGATATTAGGACTAAATTGAAATTAAACAACTTTACTAGAACATTATAAATACTCGAATAAAAAAAAATCAATAAGTCGCTCTCACCATGCACTCAATTAAGTTTATTTACTGCATATGTCTATCTCGAACCTATTATTTCTTCACTTACTAATTTTCTTATCAATACTTCACTCACAATTACCTAACTCTTTACACACTATAAGAGAGTGTTTGGTTGAGTTAAAAGACACTATGGAATGAGAATAAGAATGAATGTCATTTCTAATGCTTGGTTACTAATTTTAACCATGGAATGAGAAATGATTCCAATAAATCATGGAATCAACCATTCCCCCTCTCACCCACGATAATCAAGTTGATTCTTATAGTTATTTTTCATTTTATTGGTTTTTTTTTGTATTCCATGTTTTGTCCACCACGTCTTTTTACAATATATTATTACTACTAAACCAAACAAAAGAGATAAATATGCATTCTGATTTCGATTCCGTAGCATTTCGATTCTGATTCCAATTCTGATGCCGAAGTTTGAACCAAACGCTCCCTAAGCTTACATTGCTCTCCTTATTCATAGTTGTCAAAGTCGGCAGCTTCAAACAATTTCAGCCACAAATATTTTTGATGTAAAAAGATATTTATAATATTTTATTTTATATATAGTATCTAGAAACTAAATTGTAGAATTATCTACCAAATTCTTATTAATGAGTGTTGACTTGATTTCTAATATTCTTTATCTTTATTTTATTTCTTTTATAAAAAAAAGTAATTTCAATAGTTTCACTTAAAAAAAAATCTAATGAGATGTGTTTTATATGTTTAGAAAAAAAAAATGAATTTAACTCATGGTGTGATATATTAATTTTGCTGATGTGGCACATATTAGGTTGACTTTATGATGTAGCATGGTAACTTGATGATTTAGTTGTTAACTTGTCATATGGCATACAGATATTTTTCAACGTCGCTGTCATGTTATATATAAACAAGTTCTTTCCAATGTGGTTATTACATTACTATTCTAGTGTAGTTTTATACCTTAATTTATTAGAATGACTTTATTAAAATAAGGAATAAGGTACCAAAATTGATATAAGATTTTTGGAGAAGTACCAATTTAGGCTCAACGCTCAAAATAGTACCAATATAGGATTAACGTTTACAACATAATACCAATTTAGGCTTAACGTTTACAAAATAACATCAATTTAGGTATCGCGTACAAAATAGCACCAATATAGGCTTAACGTTTACAAAATAATACGAATTTAAACTTAACATTTACAAAATATATACAATTTAAGCTAAACATCACAATTAAATTAACCATATTATATTCTTTTCCTATTTTTTTTTAATTAAAACTGACATCTGTCAGGGCCGAGCAAAGGACATTCCAACTAGGTTGGCACCCCCTAAAGAACTGCCCGAGAACAGTGCCAATATTATTAAAGAGAAAATAAAAAATAGTAAAACAACGTAGTATCCTGTAGGAAGTACTTAAGCAAATCGGTACACATGTTGTCCGATTAAATTATAGAAAAAAACAGAAGAGCAGAAGTCATGGAGAACGTCCCACCAGACCAGGCTATCTGCAGTCCGACCAGACCAGGCTATTAACTTTATATGTTATCTTTTTATTTAGTTTTATTTTCTTGTTTATTATAATACAATTAATTAGTTTTATTTTCCATTAAAACCTTATATTTGTTTTTCATCAACCATTTCATGACTCGTAAATTCTATGGCTCATGTAATATATGGACACTAAAAGTAATTGAATATCCACAATATTTTGAACAGTGATGTTGTGGATATTCAATTACTTTTAGTTTGCATATATTACATGAGCAATGGAATTTAGTAGTCATGAACTCAGTCATGAAATTTAATATTAGCATATTATTTTATAAACATTAAGCCTATATTGGTTCTATTTTGTACGTGAGGCCTAAATTGATGCTATATTGTAAACGTTAAGCCTAAATTGATATTATGCGGTAAACGTTAAGCCTATATTGGTGCTATTTTGAACGTTAAACCTAAATTGGTACTTCTCCAAAAACCTTAGACCTATTTTGGTACCTTATCCCTTAAAATAAAATTAACTTTAGTGATATTTCTGAAACTTACTTCAAACTTTCGCAACCATTAATGTAGTTTACTAAACCCTAAACCCGCCATGAAATAACACGCCATGAAAAGAGAGTCTCAGAGTTGATCAAGAAAGATAGAAATCTCATAATATTAAAAGCAGCCAAACTGGGAAATTTTGAATTCCTCTGTATACTAATTGCATCTTACCCTGATGTTCTATTTACATATGATGACAATTCTTACACCATTTTTCACCATGCTATCTTGAACCGTCATGTCGATATCTTTAAATTGATACATATAGGTTCAGTTAAAACAATTGTAACTACATTTAGAGATAACAATGGAAATAATATGTTGCATCTCGCCGGAAAGTTAGCACCGTCAAGTCGACTAAATATTGTGCCTGGAGCTGCTCTTCAACTCCAACTTGAGCTGCTATGGTTTGAGGTCACATATCTAATCTTTTATTATTATAATAATAGAGATAATTTCAAATAAAACATGTGCTTTCGATTTTATACGTATGATTTAAAATAGATTTAAGGCAAATACCTTAACTTTGTTAAAAGCTCACATGTCAAAGGCATATTTTTTTAGGGGAAATATAACTTTGACAAGTCAACTTTTTCTTCTTATTCTTCTGTTCTTTTTTTTTTGTTTGTTTTTAATTCTGGAATTACCAGACATTCTCGGATTTTCTAGGAATCTCATAATGTATGGAAACGCTAGACATTAAAAATTTTGGGATTTTCCATAACGTCTCAGAATTCTAGACGTTTTGAAAATCCCAAGCGTTTTGGCATTCCTAGAATTCTTGAATTCTAATTCGAGAATTCTAGAATAGAATTAAAAAAAAAAAAGTAGAAAAACAGAGGACACATCTATTTTAATAATGTCACTCATTTTGTTTCTCTAAAACCCAATGTATATCGTTGCTGTTGTCATTTCATGCTATTACTGTTCGTGCGAAATCCTAAAATGAGTGACATTGTTGTAAGAAGATGCAGTTGATTTGGAACTTCAATCTGCGATTTTCTCGATTGTGTCGATATATGTCGATATAAGATGAATATCGACATACAGAAATGTGTGATTAGCCATTCTAAATCATAAATTTCAAACACGAAGCACATAAAACATAAGCATATTTTTATATTTTATATTTAACTAAGGAAAGAAATACATAAAACATAAAAAAACGAAAAAAACACAGTAACAAACACACAACACATAAACCAAAAAAAAGAAACAAATACAAAACACCTAATAAAAGTACCTAAACATTAAAAACAAAACAAACACATAATTATTGGTACTCAGGACCCATTAACGCCTTAGCGTAGTCCTTCCTGGACTTCTCCAAGTCCCTCTTGAGGCGCCTTACTGTCCTCCTCAGCCGCCTGTTTTGTCCCATGACTGACTCCAGAAGGTCAGATGTTTCTTCTGCAGCCCAAGACATGGTGTGTGCCATGCCCCTCATGAACCTCACTATTTCGTCCGTGTCTCCATCACGGAACGAAAGGATGAAAGCAGCCATGAGTTCTTCGAACTCGGGCAGAGGATGAGGTGGTGGTGGTGGTGGTGGTGGCGACTGTGGTGATCCTGGTGGTGTCGCTGCCATTGTTTTGAGAAACTTAAGAACTGAAGAGTTTACTAGAATGAATAATAAAGTATGAACAGACAACGAGTCTATTTATAGATGAAGGAACTGTAATATGCATGGGGAATCTCAACAGACTATAGAGTGATATTCGAAGAAGAGTGATATTCGAAGAAGAGTGAAAGTCAAATTAATCATTACCTGCATTTAATGCTCACTAATAGATCATTCTAGAAAAACGTCTATTCATATTCCGTCGATATATGTCGATATATGAGCACTATCGACATATATACAGACAATACTTCGCAGATACGTGCTGTTATAAGTCGATATGTGCCGATAGGTGTCGACATCTATGTTGTATCGACATATATCGACGTATTAAATGCTTAGAGTGATATTCGAAGACGCGTGGCAGTCAAAGTGATCATTACATGCATTTAAGGCACCGCTTAACAGATCATTCTAGATAAACGACTTTTGATCTTCTGTCGAAATCAGTCGATACATGATCACTATCGACATCTATCACGAGAATGCATTATACAGATGTGCCGATATGTGTCTATATGTAAGTTGCATCGACATATATCGGCATATCTTATAGTTTGAAGTGTGTATACCAATAATATATAATTTCGTTAGCTTTCTTCTTTTAGTTACAATAATATATAATTTACTTCTGTGTTTATGGTAATGCAGAAATATGTCCACCCCGAATATTTGTCTGTGTATGGTTTCGTGGGATGGAGAATGGAAAAAAGAGGGGCCCATGGACACTATGATATACGTTGGTGGTCAATCGAAGGTGCTCCATTTTTCAACGCCAACTGATTACCAAACTTTGAGAGATAGAATTCACGCGTCCTTGAACGTTGATGCAACCTGTTTTGACATACAAATGGCAATGCACACAACATACGGTCCAAATAACGATGATCGCCAAAGATCCGTTTCAGAACCATCGATTGATAATGTTCAACCAAGTTTGCATGTGATTGATGATGAAGCAAGAATGAGAAGGAGAACGGATCCATTTCGGTTTGTTCCACAAGTACCAGAGGATGTAGACATTCCGATCAAAACTACAGAATCTTTGGGGGGTGGTGGGTTGAAGGCGCATGATATGTTCAAAAGCAAACGAGAACTGCAATATGCACTTGGGAAATATTCAATTGATAATATGTTCGAATGGAAGGTGCACAGATCAACTAAGTCTTTGTTTGAGGTCTGATGCAAGCAAGTTGATACATGTAAGTGGCGGGCTAGAGGTGGAGTCATACTCGGTTCAGATATGTTCATACTTCGGAGAATTGACAGTATGGACAGTCACACTTGTGATAGGGGTGGACAACTATTGCCACATCACAGGCAAGCGGGGAAACGAGTAGCAGGTATCATACTTAGTGAGAAGTTAGATATGAAGAATCGGGTGTACCGTCCAAGTCACATCATTTGGGAGATTGAAAAATTATTTTCAATCAACTTATCTTACATGCAAGCTTAGAGAGCAAGATGTTGGGCGGTAGATAGCACGAGTGGTACACCTGAAGAATCGTACATGTTGTTACCTGATTATTGTGAGACACTAAAATTTGTTAATCCAGGCACGGTGACACATATTGAAACTGACGATGAAGATAATTTCAAATTCTTCTTCATGGCCATTGGTGCTTCAATCCGGGGTTTTAACGCACATATTCGCCCCGTTATATATGTAGATGGAACACACTTAAAGGTTAAGTATGGCGGGGTACTTTATGTTGCGGTTGGAAAGGATGGTAATAATCAAATTTACCCAATTACATTCGGAATTGGGCCGAATGAATGTAATGAATCATGGGCTTATTTCTTCACCAGGTTGAAAGAATGTATTGGTGATGTTGAAGACCTCGTCATAATATCAGATAGGAACAAGAGCATTGATTATGCAGTCAATATGGTGTATCCAAATGCGGTACATGGAAGTTGTGCTCAACATTTGAAACAGAATGTGAAGGCTAAGTTTGGGGGCGGGAAAAAGTTAGACATAGCGTATTGGCAAGTTGCAAAAGCCTGGCGGACCTCTGATTTCCAGGAAAGATTCGCCAGACTTCGTAGTATAAGTCCGGGGGCAGCGAACTACCTACAGGAAGCTCGTCGAGAGAAATGGACACGTGCGTACTTTTGCGCACTTCGGTATAACATTATGACGACAAACATATCAGAATCATTCAACGCAAGAATGGGAGATGGTAGACGTCTACCGATCATATTGTTGGTTGAGTGTATAAGGACAATCCTCTAAGCATGGTTTCATGAGAGACGCACAAAAGCAGGTATGATATTAGGACCTCGTCCCTGGTATAATGTACTAATAGTTCTTATGTACTCATATATTGAAAATGTTTTTGCAGGGGAACGGGAGACATATTTGTCCGCATTCTATAACGAGAAGATGCATAAACATGTCAATAAGTCAGTTCAGTGTTCATATAAGCCCATTGATGCTCACAATTTTGAAATCGGCGATCGAGGTAAGGGTGGAATAGTGAATCTGCGTGCGGGAACATGCACATGTAGGAAATGGCAATTGTCACAATTTCCATGCAGACGTGTATGTAAGATTGCATCAATGCATCGATTAGAGAATGCATATGCGTGGGTGCATCGCTACTACAAAAATGAGACTGTACGATTGTCGTACCATGAACCCATACATCCACTAGGCCACCAGTCTGAATGGAAAGTTTGTGAGCCTCCTAAGCGGGTGCTTCCTCCTAAAAAGGCTGCGCCTAGAGTGGGACGTCCGAGAAATCAAAGCCGAATACCGTCAAGGGGCGAGGAGGTAACTCCGACAAGGTGCACCAGATGCCAGCATACTGGTCATAATCGAGCGACTTGTACTAGTATGTTACGAGTTCCATCTCGGCTTCCACCAACAATATCAAGTGAAGCAATCTGTTCTAAAAACTCAGCTGGCAAATAGTGTACTCTATATTCTGTATTGATAATTTTTGTACTGATAATCTGTGTATTGATAATTTCTGAATTGATAATTTCTGTATTGATAATTTCTGTACTGATAATCTGAGAGTTTGTGCCTTTTGAATCAGGAGTTCACGTAACAATATGTCATATATACACGTCGATATACTCCCATATCGACTATGTATACGCCGATATGCTCCATATCAGCGTCTATAGACGCCGATTTGTTCCCATCTGTCCCACGTTAACGCAGATATGGTTCCATATCGACGTCCATATACACCGATATGCTCCCATCTGTCGTACGTTAACGCCGATATGGTCCCATATCGACTAAATAGACGCTGATATGTTCCCATATGTCCTATTACCAACAAGAAGATGTCACCAATAATCTACATTCATAAGTTACCAACAAACGTTTACATGTTACAATAGATTACAAGCCAAGCAAATTAGGCATTGTAATTAGATCATTCTGGTCCAACAATCGTTGGTTGAAGAGTTCCAAGCACACCCGCAGCCTATAGAAACGTCCATCAAACCCGGAGAATCCATAATCCGTACATAATGGCCCCTTTTCAACATAATGCTGAGCAAACAAGCATAGGAAGACACCACAATCATTGGATTTGCGCAGCTGTTGTGGGCACCCGCGAGCCCTCTCCCACTTTATGAATCAATTGCCGTTATCAAGCCGCCCACTTTTCTTCCAATACTCGGCCTCTTCCATTGCTCTTGTCATGATACAAAACCGGGGTTCAAGCCATTTGTCTATTGATTCGTTGGATGCATTTGACTCCAGACTATCATAGAACTCCATCCTCATTTCTTCCACATAGTACACACCGAGTAACCAGTGTTCTCCTTTATAGTTGATGGGTATTAGCACATGTTTAACCTCATACCAAGGCCGACTGTGAAACTCTTTCATCCCAGCGATTCGTTGCACAAACAACTTGGATTGTCCCCAATTTCCGGGTTTGTCATAATTATTGGTCATATTTGCAAACTCCATAAATCCAAAGAAATTTGAGTCGATGGCAGTCCAATCCTGAATCTGATGGACGTATTTTCCATTTAATAACCACAAAAATGCATTTACAAGCTGCAACACATGCATAAATAAGTACAAACACAACACATACATAGTTCACAATATAAACCAAAACATGGAAAGTGAGCAATATTTTACTTGGCTGTCTATGTACTTTCCAGTTATCTCTGCCTCTTCAAACCACGATACAGTCTGACCCCAATCAGTTCCACCTAACGTCCTCAGCTGATCATGGGGGGTATTCTTCTTCCAGTCGTCATATGCTTCTAGAAGGTGTCCTTTTATACGATCGCGACCATCGTGTTGTTCCACGGGGTACTTTGCATCATCATCATCATCAAAATGATATTCCATCCGAGGATCAGTGAATGGTGACTTAACGTCTTTCCCACGTTTCTTTTCTCGCTGGGGTCTACCTTTCACTTCTTCCTCCTTGATAGTTACATCCCTTCCTCTCCCTCTTCTTCCTCCTTTTGTCCCTTTTCCTCCCCTTCCATCCCTTCCTCATGCATCCCGTACCCCCCCTCCTCTCCCTCTTCCTCCTCCTCTTCCACCTCCTCTTCCTCCTCCTCTTCCACCTCCTCTTCCTCCTCCTCTACCTCCTCTATTACCCTGCCCTTCCTCCTCATGTTTAACCTCGATAGTCAAATCTTCTATTTCTCCTTTGTCTTCACGTATAGGTAAAGATGATTGGACAACTTGGTTAACCAGAAGAGTAAGCTGTCCATGATCGATCTCAGCATCATGGCCGTCATGGCTCTCATCCTATTAAAACACCAAGTAGAAACACATATTACATCATTGTGAATTCAGTTAAAAGCAACATATTACATCTTCTCCATCTCCTCCTGATGTTTCTTCTCTATTTCCTCATGTTCTTTCTTAGCCCTCTCCTCCTGTTCTTTCTTAGCCCTCTCCTCCTGCTCTTTGTGCACCTTCTCCTCATGTTCTCTCTTCTCCCTCGCCTCGTGCTCTTTATTCTCACTCGCCTCCTGCTCTTTCTTCTCCCTCTCCTCCTGCTCTGTATTTTCCCTCTCCTCATGTACTCTCTTCTCCATCGCCTCCTGCTCTTTCTTCTCTATCTCCTCCCGTTGTTTCTTATCCCTTTCTTCATGCTCGTTCTTCTCTATCTCCTCCCGCTCTTTCTTCTCCCTCTCCTCCTGCTCTTTATTCTCCATCTCCTCCTGCTCCGTCTTCTCATTATCATCCAGACCTTGTCCTCCAATCTCCATCTCATACATATCAACATCCCGTTGTGACTTCAGTTCCTGCACATCACGTTCTACAACGGACAATCTATTTACAAAGGCATTCAGTTTCCTATCTTGCTGACCAAACTGTTCAGTTATCATCTTCTCTTGCTCAGCAAACTTGACATTCATTTTCTTCTCGTGCTCATCAAACATCCTCCTCAGTAGTCGTTCCAGACCAGATTGTTTCTTCTTCTGGACAGGTACTCTAGGTGAGACAATAAAGGCATTTTCATCATTATCAGTCTCAGATTCACTGCCATCCTCTACATCAACATATCCGCCTTCATATGTACCCAATCCCTCATGTTCCTCCTTTTCCATGCCTTCATCCTCTTGCTCCTCTTTCCCCTCTTCTTCCACCTCCTTCCCCTTTGCAACCTCTTGCCCCTTTTCCTCATGTTGCCCCTTTTCCTCCTCTTGCCCCTTTTCCAAATCGGTAAATACATGGTCATAATTACACTACAGACCATCCACATGGTTTACTAGATGATCATACCATGAGCTTTCTTTCTCGGTGTCTTCAGCTGTCAGTTTCGTGGCATTTGGTTTTACACCCGACTAAAAATACAAATGTACAAATAAACAAGTCAGTCAGACGTATAGCACAATAGTGACACATATAGGCACAATGCTTGGTCAACTTACTTCAAAAATGGCTAGGACTTTGGGCAATTTAGCGATAGCGGTCTTTTTCCATCGTAGCCATCGTGGGATGCACTACCATGTCCGGGTGGAATCCCATACTTCGAACAACCAAGCCTGCAACAAAGTTCCAATTCATTATTTATGCCTATTACCAACATTTCTAGTATACAGAATATACACACATCATACCTGAAATACATATGCAAAACCATATAGGTTGTATGAGACACGGTTAATCCTTAACTTCTCCCTATAAGCGATCAATTGATCAATTCGGTCTTTTCCACCATCTATCCCATTAACAAGAGACTTGTAGGTCACATCCCAGCCACAAACACCCCACGGAAACTCGTTAAACAATCTTGGAAATTCAGAAATTTCCAACACCCAATGAAGAACTTTTTTTTCGCGCGTGTTATCCAACACATAACCAATGGCAAAATACAACATGGCAAATGAAAATGCATCCTGATCAGACTGATCCTTCCAAACAGTTTCCAGCATAATTGTTTCCACGTCTTTATAGGATGGTGTAGGGATGCCTAGAAAAACTTATTCCTAAATCTATATGGCTTATTTATCCCACTGAACCTTTCCAGAAATGCTTCCATGTCTCCAAACCGTAACCCACTTAGGAGTCCAAACTCCCAATCCCCAAATCTTAACTCAACACCTCTAACTTTGAAGCAAAGCTCCATGGGTTTGAGGTCTTCACGTATGATCTCCCTTGTTAAAACGGTATGGCAGAGGACTCCTCCAAATACTGTATTGGTCATTTCCAAGTACTGGCCGAAGCAACTCTTCCTAAATAGATTTAGTTGGTCTGATGTTAACAACCCCTTTATCTGGTTTGCTGCTTCTAGGTTACACCTAACCGTGATGACGCTTTCCGTTCCAAATGTTTTTTTGTATTTATATGCAGATTTCTTCTTGGCTTTCTTCTTCGAAGGAGATCCATGCTCATCTCTCTTCCACTTGTCTACACGATCATGCTGAAAAATGTTGTAGACATATCATCAGGGAACATACAATCAAGCTAATTATAACGTTGAGCTAGAATGAGCTAGCGTATGCTAGAATAAGAGAGTTATCAGTAATAGTTCATCGATATGAATGTTCTATCGGCAATATAACGTTGATAACCCGCGAAGCCCAAAACGGGTTATATTCATTTCCAAGCCCAGCCCATATTAAAGCCCCATGGGCTAAGATTGGACGGGACCCGAATGAAGGAAGCGGACGCAGCGAGTAAACCGCCCCGAATTCCTAAACGGAGCGTCAAGACTCCCACTCAAAACCACGTTCATTGCCATGAAAGCCACGAAAGGGACATGGCCTAAAAAGGGGTAACCGCCCTCAGAACGTGGCCCACTAAGGAGTAATCGCCCTCGGCGGTTACCCAAAAAACACCTATAAAAGGCCTTAAGAATAAGGGGGGAGGTACGTTCACATTTTTTCCCACAAAGCTATTGCTAAATTGTAGACTCATTTTTACAAAAACTGACTTGATCGTCGGAGAGTTTTCCCGGAGATCCTGTCTCCGGTTTTGTTTTGCAGGTAACTCCGGCAAAGAATATCAAAGCGGATCCAGCAAGTTATCATTGGTGCGGTGAACGTGGACCTTTTTTACCAACATTTGGTTAAAGGTACACGAAGAACATGTCAGAACCATCACGAACGACCGGTGTTACCACTAGATCAACCAGTATGAACTCCAGGGGACCACGGATTGCGAATTCGCAACCTGCAAGTACTCAACCTGTGGTGCCTAGCTCATCGGGTCCTTCGGGACAATTGAGTCCCTTATTGGAAGTCCAAGTGCAAACTGAGATGGAAATGTCCAATAGTGATTTCGTGCAGATGGCAGGACAAGTCTTGGCTTCGAACATGAGCCAGGCGGCTGGAGATCGAATGATTAATTTACTAACGGCCCTCGCCGAACACAATACCGCCGTGGCGGCTGCTCCTCAAGAACCTGTGGTTATCTCAACACAATCACCGACTATCCCTGTCATATCGGACCTCCCGCAGCCATCTCAGGCGCCGAATCAAGTGGGCCAGAGTAGTCGCACAAACCCACACAGCCACCCGAGCAACTACTCGCACCCAGATCTCATTACGACGATACATCCGACCTGGCAGCCATCCCAACCGTTGCCAGGAGTACAAGGCACTCTTCCGCTACAGCAAGTGGAACCTTTTCCTCACAGACATTCAGAGTTGATGACTCCTGGGCGAGACCACACATGGAACTTTGATCCTATAACGGGACAGCGGTTAGTCCCCCAACAGGCACACGTCTCAACACCGATGGGCGGGTGGATGCCACCCAGAATTCACCAGCAGTGGATGGAAGAAGTCCGGCGAATACCCGATATTGACTTAGAAGATCAATTACGAAGCATGATGGAGCGAATGGGGTACTCGCCTAGGCCGAGAGCAGAGGTCCAGAGCGATTCACCTTTTGCCCCTTCGTTGCGGGAATTCATTCCAGATCACAGAATCAAAGCACATGCCATACCAAAATACTATGGGGATCCAAATTCTGACCCTGAGGCTCATGTCAGGAACTAGAGAGAGTTAATGGATGTTGCAGGGGCAAGCGAAAGCATAATTTGCAGGTTATTCTCGACAACTTTGGGCGGTGCGGCATCTGATTGGTTTCGATCTTTACCGGCAGAATCTATTCACAATTGGCAACAATATAGTCGGGATTTCTGTGCGAAGTTCGTGGGCTGTAAAGCGGCAGATGTGACAGATAGGCAGCTGAAGGAGATCAAACAGAGAAACTATAATTCCCTAAGGGAATTTGTTGTCGCCTTTAACGATATCCTGGTGCGATTGCAGAACCCAGATATAAAGGTATTCGCAACATCATGGCGGATGGAACCACAGATTGGAGCATGCGGGAAGAAATCATTTGTAACAAACCGCGCACTGTAGCCGAGCTCATGAAGATAGCAAAGGAATTCATGGAAGTGGATGATGTCAACAGGGAACATAGGGCCCAAACTCGGCGAGAAAGAGATGCCGCTAGAACCACTTCGGACAGTCGGCGTCAGACCCAGTCCAAAAGTAATTTTGTTCGAAGAGGCGATCGTCCCTTTCAAGGTGGAGGACATCACACACCACTAAACACGACTCGCCAAGAGGTGTTACTTTGGATCGAAAAGAGCCCCTTGAAGAAGGATGTACGGTTCCCCGAGGTGAAAGGCCGAACCAGTTTGGGGTGCTATCCCAGTAAGTATTGCAGGTTCCACAGGTTGAATGGCCATGACACAGATGATTGCTACGAACTGAAGAAGGAAATAGAAAAACTGATCGAGAGAGGCAAGCTGAGTCAATTTGTAAGAAAAGAAACAGCTGATGAGAAAACAACGCTCCCGCATGAGGGAGAAACACGGCCAGAAAAGAAGCAGAAGAAAGGGGTGATAAACGTGATAGCAGGCGGAATCTACGAGCCTCCAACAAAAATAACTCGCCGTGAACGGCGAAAGAGCAACACACATAGGGGGGATGCCCTCAATTACTCATTTGCGAGAATCACGGAGCCACATGCGGATGCCCTAGTAATCACGATGGCCGTTGAAGGATGGGACGTCAAGCGGGTCCTTATCGACACAGACAGTTCTTGCAACGTCATTACCCGGACAGCATTCAACAAGTTGGGAATCAACGACGAGCGGGTGGAACACACCTTCATGGATGTAACTGGTTTTGGGGGTCAATCCTCCCAAACAAGTGAGCAGGTGGTGTTGGAGGCAGAAATGGGCGATAAGAATCTAAAATGGCGAGGTGATTTAGAATTCGCAATTGTTGATCTCCCACTGGCCTACAACATAATTCTGGGATGGCCATTCCTGTCGGAGACGGAGTCGCTCATCTCAATGAAGCATTTAACGTTACATTTGCCAACACACCAAGGGCGAGTCATAGTTGAAGGTGATCAACTTGTATCTCAACAGGCCTATACATTATCACTTGAACCAAAATCGGAAGAGGAGGATAAAGTCGAAGAGAAGCTGCCGGCGGAAGCATTGGGAGAAACGGAACTATTCGCCATCTTGAATGACAAGAGCGTGCGAATAGCGGCTGGACTCTCAGAAGAAACAAAGAAAGCCATTACCGAGGTATTGATCCAATATGAGTCGGCATTTGCCGCCCCAAATGAAGTGCTAAAAGGAATAAGCCCAGACGTAGCAACCCATCGGTTGAATGTAAACAAAGGGGCAACCCCAGTGCGGCAAAAGAAGAGGGGACATGCTCCTGAGCGGCAAAGGGCGATTGAAAAAGCAGTGGCGGACTTGCTAAGGTCGGATGCGATTCGAGAAGTCACCTATCCGGAATGGCTAGCCAATGTGGTGCTAGTCAAAAAGCCGAATGGAACGTACAGAATGTGCGTCGACTTCAAAGACTTGAACAAGGCATGTCCGAAAGATATGTATCCACTTTCTAACATTGATATATTGGTAGATGGAACTGCAGGATATGAAGCTTTATCATTCACCGACGTGAAATCCAGTTACCATCAGATACCCATGGAGAAGGCGGATGAAATCAAAACATCATTCATAACTCACCAGGCGACTTATTGCTTCAAGGTGATGCCCTTTGGATTGAAAAACGCGGGAGCAACATACCAGAGGATGATGAACAAGATATTTTCAGACAAATCCGGTGAGAACTTCTCGATCTATGTTGATGACATGATCATCAAAAGCAAGAAAATGCAAGACCACCCGCGGGATATCAAAGAAATCCTAGAAGTGTTGATCAAATATGGCCTCAAATTGAACCCAGAGAAATGCACATTCGGAGCAAGAGCGGGAAAGTTCCTGGGTTTCATTATTAGCGGCAAAGGGGTTGAGGCGAATCCTGAGAAGGTTAAAGCAGTAATGGAGATGAAGACGCCAAGGAACATAAGGGAAGTACAAAGACTGAACGGGCGGTTGGTGGCATTAGGGCGATTCATATCATGCTCAGCTAGGCGATGTCTACCTTTCTACAATGCCATCAAAAAATCCAAGTCCTTTGAATGGACGCCGGATTGTCAAGAAGCATTTGAGGGGATAAAACGATTACTATGTTATCCGCCCTTAATGAGCAGGCCGGAAGACGGAGAAGATTTGTTCCTTTATGTATCCGTCACCAGCATGGCGATATGCACTGTGATGGTGCGAGAAGAAGAAGGGCAACAATATCCAGTGTACTACGTGAGCAAAGTCCTGAAGGATGCAGAACTCCGGTATTCGAAGTTGGACAAAATGGCCCTCGCAGTGATAACCACGGCGGCTAGATTGAAACCATACTTTCAGGCGCATACTATCATTGTGAGAACTGGCATCCCAATGCAAAAGGTACTGTAGAAACCTGACGCATCCGGTCGGTTGATGGAATGGTCAATTCGCCTGGGCGAATTCGATATCCGCTATGAAGGAAGACCAGCGCTAAAGAGCCAAGTGCTCGCCGACTTCGTGAACGAATTCACCTGGGACGATGATGAATGTCCAAAGGCACAAAAAGAAGAGTGGAGCATGTACACAGATGGGGCCTTATCTGCAGACGGAGCTGGGCTAGGAGTCGTCATCAAAGGTCCGGAGGTTATCCGCCTGTACTATGCAGCAAAATTAACTTTCAAAACTACCAATAATGCCGCGGAATACGAGGCTATGATATGTGGATTGAGGTTGCTCAATGAACTCACCCCAGAAAGAGTGGTAATCTACAGCGATTCCAAACTCATGATAAACCAGATCACAAAAAATTATCTGGTGAAACAGGAGGAGCTAGTAAAATACCATCAGGTGGTCAGCCAATTGACACAAGAGTTAACGCACAAGGGAGTCGTTTGGGAGATGGTGCATGTTCCACGAGGCCAAAATGCAAAAGCTGACGAATTGGCAAAAGCAGCGGCAAGTAGAGAACCATGGAGTCAAAAAGCATGCAGCTTGGAAATAAAATCGGCACCAGCATTCGAGGTTGATCAGATTATGATCATCGAGGAACTGGAAGACGATGAAGATTGGCGGATGCCAATCCGTCAATATCTGGAGCAGGGAGATTTGCCGGTTGATAAGAGCTTAGCCAGAAAAATAATTGGGCAGTCGGCACGATACTCAATGCGGGATGGAACTTTGTATCGGAAATCGTACACATGTCCATGGTTGAAATGCGTTAGTCGCAATAAAGGAGACTATGTGCTGCGAGAACTACACGAAGGAATTTGTGGCGCGCACGAAGCTTCGGCGGCATTGGCAAGAAAGGTCAAACTGGTGGGATACTACTGGCCCAAGGTGGTGGAAGATTCCCAGAAGATGGTTGCGAAATGTCACAACTGTCAAATCCATGCGAATGAAAAACATGTTCCCGGAGCTGAACAAATCACTATAATGACGGCGTGGCCATTCGCAACATGGGGAATTGATATAGTGGGTCCATTCCCAGAAACAACAAAGAAAAGGAAGTATTTGATAGTCGCAGTGGACCACTTCATCAAATGGGTAGAAGCGGAGGCAGTAACCGCACAAACACCTGAGCGAATGATCGAGTTCTTACGAGAGAATATTATCATGCGATTTGGGATCCCGCAGAAGCTTATAACCGACAATGGCACCCAGTTCAACTGTGCCAAGTTCAAAACATACTGCGAAAGCATGGGAATCAAGAATCATTTTTCTTCTGTAAACCATCCCCAATCAAATGGTATGACGGAGGTTACCAACAGGGCCATGGTTCAAGGCATCAAGAAGCAGCTAGGTGACAAAAAAACAGGTTGGGCGGATGAGATACCCCATATGTTGTGGGCATACAGAACCTTTGTAAAGGCAGCAACAGGCGAAACACCTTTCTCGCTAGTTTATGGAGCCGAAGCAGTCCTATCTGTTGAAATCAAGTCGCCCACAGATTGGACAATTTATTATTGCGACACACAAAATCCTATCAACATCAGAGATGCTTTGGATTCTGTGGAGGAACGAAGAGAAAAAGCTTACATGCGAATGGCAATGTACCGTAACAGAATCAAGAAATACCATGACAGAAGAGTGCGAAAAGTAATGATCAACGAAAACGACTTGGTCTTGAAAAAAGCAGATAAAATACAGTCTAGAGATGGCAAAGGCAAGCTAGGCGTCAACTGGATCGGGCCATACAAAGTATCCAAGAAGATGGGACCGGCCACTTTCGAAATAGAAGAAATGAGTGGAAAGAAGCTCCCGCGCACCTGGAATCTAGAGAATCTACGCCTATATAGAAAGGCCGAGTAGTTCGAGGAAATGACGAGTACTCTTTTTCCTTTTATGAGTTTTTCCCACTGGGTTTTCTGATAAAAGGTTTTAATGAGGCTTCGATCCCGCACAATTGGTGTACATATGTAATAAACTTTTTCTCGTCATCAATAAAAGTTATTACATTCACTCAGTATGTTACAACAAAATGCGGATTCTTTCCAAAAACACATAAATGTGTTGCCTGTTAAAGAAAGGCGGATGCATGATTACGCATCACTCGCAAAAAACCTTAGGGTTAAAATCAAAAACACATAAATGTGTTGCCTGTTAAAGAAAGGCGGATGCATGATTACGCATCACTCGCAAAAAACCTTAGGGTTAAAATCAAAAACACATAAATGTGTTGCCTGTTAAAGAAAGGCGGATGCATGATTACGCATCACTCGCAAAAAACCTTAGGGTTAAAATCAAAAACACATAAATGTGTTGCTTGTTAAAGAAAGGCGGATGCATGATTACGCATCACTCGCAAAACCTTATGATCAAAACTTATGACTATTTTCGAAAGAAGAATTATAAGTTAAAGCATAAAATTAAGCGAATAAACGAGTACTCAAAATTGCAAAAAGGGTCTGGCCACCCTAGCTATGAAGAAACACAAATATGGAGTCGGCAAAAGGACAAAGGGCACATATAAAGGGCAAAAAGTGACAATCACACACATATGAAAAGCAACAACCGAAAGAAAATATATATATCAGAGCGGTTTGTTACATGGTTTTTACATACAAAAGTCCAAATATAAGTTAAGCTATGCTACAGCTTCCTCTCCTTCGCCCCTAATGCCCTCCTGGACTGCGGCGACTCCCTCATCTCCTCCGGTAGGAGGATCTAATTCAAGCGAATCCTCAACCCTTGAATCGGTAACCGCTTCAGTAACCTCTTCGGCGAGAGGTACCTCTTGCACAGGTTGAGAAACGGCTTGGGGTGCCTCTCCTTCCACGGGCTGAATGGGGATCTCGCAGCTAATCGGAGGATCCTGAAGACTCTTCCAATCTAAGAAGAGTACCTCATCCATATCATCATCCTCGGCTTCCAGCTTATCCCACTCCCCAGTTAAATCCTTTTCAGGGATGGGAACTTTGGGGCGGTTAAGTACTAGACCCTGATGCCCGTGCTCATAAGCGGCATGAATCCGCTCCCCATACCAGTAGATGCGGGCGCCATCTTCAGCCAAAATCTCCTCAACCCTCTTCTTTTGGGCCTCCTTGAAAGCAGCTAGGTCGTCGAGGGCTTTTTGCAGTTCATCGGACTTGGCCTGAAGGGATTTAAGGGCCTCCTCCTTCTCGCCCACGGCCTTCTGACAGGTGCCCTCTAGGACCTTCACCTTCCCTTGGACATCATCATAAAGCGACTTCTGAGTCGCCAGTTCCGTACCAAGACTTTCCAACTCCTTGGCTCGCTCTGCATCCCTTCGGAGAATGCCCTCAACGAAATTGATAATCTGCATATAACACGTCTCACAAATAAAAATGGGCGAATATGCGGTTACAATGAACACAAGGTATTTGAAAGCGAAGGACAAAGCAATAATATACCTCTATAGAACGCTTCTCGATCCCTTCCACAGCAGTAGGGAGCGGTACTTGCTCGCGCACACGGGAGGCGGAGGGAAGTCACCCGAGGACATTGCATATGGAAGATACAATATCCTTGCAAGAGAAGTTCACGGCCAGGCCGAAAGTCCTAGTCCACCATCCGCTAATATCGGGGATTGGCTGCAAAAGCATAAAGAAAAATATCAAGGGAATGGCAGATAGCTCATGAGGAAAAAGTAGCAATACGAGAGGGAGTAGATCAAGATACCTCGTGAATGGGGGTACTGCTCTTTCCTTTAGACGAGGCGGATACAGGTGCGCCGCCAACAGTAAGGGACACTGAAGTGTTCTTCTTTTTAGAACGAGAAGACTCTGTATCCGCACTTATCTTCCGCTTCCTGGTTAAAGGAAGATCCTCGGAGGCAGAAGCGGGACCTTGTGAAGCGGAAGCCCTAACAGGGGAAGCCGCCCCAATAGAAGGAATCGTCCCGCCAGAAGGATCCGCCCCTACAACGGAAGCGGTTTCCGTCATCCGCTTCTTTCTTCTCGCCAGGGCTTTAGCCTCCCGATCTGCAGCGATTTGAGATAAAGGATCACCCCTGCAAAGGGTTAAAAGAAACCATCAACTTGGAAATAAAAAGTACCTTGCACAAAAACGCGATAAGGAATATAGACAACGCGATCCCCCTCGCGGTACGCAATCGCTACTCGGCTCCTTAGCATATGAAAGGCCTGATCGTATGTCCATACAAAAGGAGGAGTGCTCTTCAAGAACTTGATAACGGTGGATTCTTCCTTGCTGGGATACCCGAAGTTCAAACTCTTTACGTTGGGTCGGCTCCAGCAACGAAGGAAGTTCAGGTTTTCCTCATTAAACTTGATAAAAAAAGTAAGATCGATCCCACTCGCGGATCTTGTTCAGCTTCTCGTCAAAACCATAGTATCCGCTCTGGCGGATGAAAGTGAAATACCCCGCCGAGCTTTTGAAATGGTGGAGCTTGGAGAAGATTTTGGGCGAAAAGGGAACCTCTAAACAATCCGCCAAGAATTTGTCCAGAGTCAAATCGGCCCAGCCGTTAGGATGCAATTGCCCGGGCGCGATTCCGTAACCGCCTAGGACGGAAGCAATCTCATCCGCCAGCGGATAAGTGAAGCCGCAGATAATCTGGGCCACGAAAATAGTGAAGTACCCCTTTGGGTAATCGCCCGGTCCCCTATCCTCCCCAGGAATGATAGTCTCGAGACCTCGGAGCCAGGGATAATGCTCCCGCAAATCATCGATTGTCTCTTGACAAACTAGACTTCCCGACCTATCCTTCTTTGGTAACAAACGAGGGGTTGGGACAGGTGGCGGAATCAACTTTTTGGGGTTAAAACCTAAACCCTCGTCGGTTGTATTCGCCAGATGAAGGAAGTCGGCGGGATGAGAATTACACCCAGGAGAGCTGGTTGAAGCTTCCTCAACCATCTCTTCGACCTCGTTAGAGACCTCACGGACATAATCGTCGTCAAACGGCGCGAAGTCGAGGTCTGACATGATCGATAAAAGGAAAACAGAAGCAAAAAGCCGAACAAGGAACAAATGTGAAAAGAAAAACTTACATGAAAAAGACAACACAGTGAAGTGACGGGATTAAGAGGTCGACGCCGGAGAAAACGAAAGAAGGGAAATGCACAAATTCAAAACTTTGAAATAATCGGACAAAGACGAAGCGTCCCCTATAAAAAGACCCTAAAAGGGCTCTTGCTAGACCAAGGGGGAGGCATGTGATAACCCGCGAAGCCCAAAACGGGTTATATTCATTTCGCAAGCCCAGCCCATATTAAAGCCCCATGGGCTAAGATTGGACGGGACCCAAATGAAGGAAGCGGGCGCAGCGAGTAAACCGCCCCGAATTCCTAAATGGAGCGTCAAGACTCCCACTGAAAACCACGTTCATTGCCATGAAAGCCACGAAAGGGACATGGCCTAAAAAGGGGTAACCGCCCTCAGAACGTGGCCCACTAAGGAGTAATCGCCCTCGGCGGTTACCCAAAAAACACCTATAAAAGGCCTTAAGAATAAGGGGGGAGGTACGTTCACATTTTTTCCCACAAAGCTATTGCTAAATTATAGACTCATTTTTATAAAAACTGACTTGATCGTCGGAGAGTTTTCCCGGAGATCCTGTCTCCGGTTTTGTTTTGCAGGTAACTCCGGCAAAGAATATCAAAGCGGATCCAGCAAGTTATCAAACGTCGATATGAATGTTCTATCGACAATATAACGTCGATATGAATGTTTCTATCGGTAATATAACGTCGACATGACTGTTCTATCGGCAAAATGATCGACGATATGGATGTTCTATCGGCCATTAGGCTGTCTATGACTATGTACTATCTACAATTAGGTTGCCGATGAACATAAACATCGACGAATGACTTCCTAACACCAGACGAACCCAGAAAAAACCCTAACACCAGAAGCAGTAAACGAAACGAAACGAGACGAAATGTTCCTTCTCAAACACAACAAATGTACATCTAATAGAAGATAGAAACGCAAATGTAAAGTCAAGTTATTTACCCTCTTTTTCGTTCTTCCTTCTGAGTTCGATTCGTTGTCTGAGCTTTGTGTTCTCGCCATGTCAACTCTAAGTAACAGAGATTCGCCGGATGAAATGTACAGAATCGGCCAATGAATCGCCGGAAAGTTAGAGAGAGGAATATAGGGGTGTTAGGTTAGAGTGATGGAAGTTCAAATGTTGAAGAGCGGGAGCGGAGTGTTAGAGATGAGGGCAAGGTTGGAATTTAGTTAGTAAAATGTGTTAGTTTTGGTGAGATTTTGAAAGTGTGTTAGAATTGAAAACTAACCCCTTAAAATGTGCTAGTTTTGTAATTGTCCCATATAATAATGGAACTGTTTTTGTTATTTTACCAAACCGTCTGAATATATGGAACTGTGATAATGCATAGTAATATATGTTATTTTACCATATAAGATCTTTATGATTAGCTGCAATATAGATACCAACTTCATTATCACAGTTCATAGCAATATATAGGAATAATGCATTGGAATGTTGAATTCTTTAAGTAGAAAATTCATCCACTTCAATTCACACGGTAGCTGAGATGGCTCGATACTACGCTTCTATCGAGGATCAACTAAAAGTGTTCTGTTTTTTGGATTTCCAAAAAATTAAAAAGTTTCCTAATAGAATGCAATATCCTGTAATGGATCACATGGTCTCTTTGTACCTTCCCCAATTAGCATCAACGAAACTAGTGATATGAAAATTGTTGTATGAGGAGTAAAACAACCCAAGAGAAGCATTACAATTAAAAACAATATAAATGGCATAAATAATGTTTTATACATAAATAATATTTTTATGTGGAACTATCAGTCAGAGTAACCTGCGCGATTAGAACGCTCGGACTATTCTAATCAAGGTCTGCCCTCATTTCCGAATCATGGTTCCAACACTTATATTTATAATAATAAAAAAAATAATATTTTACACAAAAACCATATGTTTGGAGGAACTATCAGTCTAGAGTGATCCGTAAAAATCATGGTACGTCCTCATTGCTGAATCATAGTTCCAAAATTGGTTTTATTTTATAAATAATATGAATTCAATGATATTATCAGTAAATTTAGGGTATCATTTAGAGGTACTAAAACACCGCCAAAATAACAAAAATAGAAAAGAAATTTTGAAATGATGAAATAAGAATAAAAATATAACAAAATAATCTATTGGGGATTGATTCCCTTAAAAATCCAGTTTAACCTCGGGTTATGGTACTGTAGAGACTCCACAAACATTAACGGGGAAGAATGAGTTAGTTTAATTCAATTAAACTATGATTTCTAGATGTAAAAATTGTTTGGGTTGACTAATTAATTTTGGAAAATTAATTAAAGACTAACAACAATAATAAAGTGAGTTAAAAACCTATAAAAAAGCCTTAAACTCAAGACAAATTCTCCTAAAAAAGAACGTTAAATGAAACTAAGTCTATTTATAGACTTAATTAGGGGGAATTGGGATAATTTGGGGTTAAAAATCACCCCAAAAAAAACTTAATTTGAACCAATTCGGATTAATTTTGAAGTTTGGCTCGAGCGGAAGCACGTATACGCGGTCAAGATTCTTTCATGTTGCAGAAGCCTATATGACCACATATACAGAGTCCCAATTGGTTAATAGGGGCATGCTCATGGGACTTCATATATGTGGTCTTATGGACGAGCGGGATTGTGTATACATGGTCTCGATTGCATCTCAGGACTATGTATACAATTGGGACTGTGTATACGAGGTCGGTTGGTTTGTGAGGCCAACCTTATGGGACTATGTATACATTGTCCCATAGGTGACCGGCTCTAGTGTTTACAACAGTAGACACTCTTATGGGACTATGTATACACTGTCCCATAGGTAATCGGCTCTAGTGTTTACAACAGTAGACACTCTTATGGACTCTTCATTGCGATGGTGAAAGAATCAATGTCTTCCATTTCCTAATCCAGTAGTATATAGAAGGCTTATAGCGAGGGCTATTTATTTGACCAATACAAGGTCAGATATTACATATGTTGTTCATACTTTAAGCCAATTTTTTTTATCACAACCTACAACTATACATTTGCAAACAGCCAGAAGAATTTTATTGTACATCAAAAGGTGATCCAGGAAAAAGGTTTATTTTTCTCAACAAAGCCACAGATTGCTTCGAAGGCTTTTGCAGATGCAGACTGGGTTACTTGTGTTGATACAATGAGATCTATTATTGGTTTATGTGTATTCTTAGGACGGTCCTTGGTGTCTTGGAAGATCAAAATGCAAGCTACATTCTCCAGTTCTTCAACTAAAGTAGAATACAAATCCATGGCATATGTTACAACAGAAATATGATGCTTTTGTTATATTCTTTGGGCCTTAGACATCCTTTATAAGCTTCTGATTCCTCTTTTCTATGATAACTAGTATGAAAGGACTAAACACGTTGAATTAGATTGTTACTTTGTTAGAGAAAAGCACAAAGTAGGCTTGGTGCATCCTCTGTCAACTTCAACTATCAATCAACTAGTTGATATTCTCACATCAGCTCTACTAATGAAGTTATTTAAATATTTTTTTAGGCAAGCTTGGAGTTCTTACAATATGCACTCTATAAGTTATTTAAGTAACTAGCGAATCTGATTGCCCTAGTCGCACTCTATTCCTCTTCCTCCGACTATTCACAACAAACCCCAAAGAAATAATAGGCAATTTATAGATCTGTTTGTTGTCTCTCATTTTCTTCCTGTTTTGGAGTTCGTTTACTTTCAAATTGCTACTATCTAGTTGAGGAAGATGGAAGCTTGACTTCCTTCTTCCTCCTCCCACTGTTTTTGCTTTTTCTGTTTACCTAGTTGTTTTTCCTTTTTATTTTTGTCCGTTTATTTTAGTTGGATCCTATATACGTTATCGAATCTTTGAATCCATTTGAATTACGTCTGTTGGTTATAATCTTTGCTTTTGTAACATTTTCGGTTTTAGCAATGGTAGAAACGGCAGATCTCATCCTTAGATCACTGGATCTACGTGGTTGCAAAAAAAAATGAACTTGAATCCGAAGTTTCAGAATGGTTCAGATGATGAAGATTGGACTATAGATGCTCCGCTGCGAATTTGGAGTTACGAACAATATATATTTCAACTGTTGTTTATGTTAGATGTACTTAGGCCATTTCCAACCATACTCTCTATTTTACTTACTCTATCTTTATTTTTTTTCTACTCTATCTTTAAATATAGAGTTACTACATTGAAACTTCTCCAGCCATCTACTCTATTTTACCTACTCTTTAAATATTTTATTATTATTATATTAATTTTTCACATAACATTTATATTTTTATATTATTAATCAAAATATATCCATTTATTAGTTTTATCATGTTTTATGATTTAATATTTTTATTTTCATTTAATATTATTAATCAAATGTATTAAACATGAAATTAATATTTAAAGCAAAAACAAATATTTTGAAAAAAAACATAAAAAAAAAACAATCTATAAAACAAAAAATAAAATAAAATAGATTAACTAATAAAACCTAAAATTGATAAAAGAAAAAATAAATAAAACCTAAAGTAAAATCAGATTTAAAAATAAATAAATAAATAATAATATTTTGCCTTGCGGCAATATGCCGTAAGGCAGAGTGATATTGTATATATGCAGTACCACCAAACTTGTGGCATCTTGCCGCAAGCTTATCCAGCTCCATTGGCTGGATTTTCCAAGGGTTCTCTATTTTTAGAGAGCCCTTGGAGATGGCCTTATAATGGTTTTTTTTTTTTTTTTGCTTTTTGTAGTTCCTTACTGTTTTCATATTGCACTTGCAATCTTATTACTCAATGAAATATTAGCATTTCTATAAAAGAAAATCTGACTTTACCAAAAGTTATAATTAATGCTGACTAGCAATTAAGGTTGGCTTGAGTGGTTAAATGTCTCAAATCGCTTAAACTATATTTCGAGTTCGAATCCTAGCATACACAAAAAGTTTTAATTGGAAGAGGATCCACCTAAAGGGCTCTGACGAGCCACAAACCAAGAAATCGGATAAATTATAAAAAAAAATTAGTGATGATGAAACTAATTAACTTATATATATGTAAGATACATCAGTCACATAGCTGAAAAGATATAAAAAATCATAATAATAATTATATTTTGAGTTACTTAACTCAAATACTGTCTATGTAAAAATATAAGACATTTCCAATGTGATTGTTATATCACTGTTTATGATTTTTTTTTTTTTTTTTTTTTTTTTGTCTAAATAGCCAAATAGACCCTTAAGTGACTATAGACCCAAACTTAAGTGACTATACCAAATTAATATCTTAAGCTGATACGAGGTTCCAAAATTTGTTTTTATTATCCCTTACACATATTCCGCCTTATTGAGCTTAAAACATGTCCAATTTTAAGTGTCTTAAACTATAGATCTTGAATTTGGACTGTAATGTACATATTAAATTTTAGTTGAAAGAGGGTCCACCTAAAATAAAGCTAACGAATCTCGATCTAATTTTAAAATAATAAATAATAATAAAACAAAAATGACAAATTTTAAAAATATTTACATACATATTGTCAGAGCACCTTTATACACTCTTTCCCATTTTTGTGGATTGAAAAACATAAAATGTAAATGGAGGTAGTTCCAAACCTGATATTAAGGATTGCAAGGTAGCTAATACATGATAAAATTATCAATGGCTCCTCTCTCATATCCGATGTATGAACCAATCCCAATTCCTCCCAATTTCTTCTCTTTCCATCTTCATTCTGAAGATCAATCTGATTCAGCATTTCTTTCATTCTCTTCCATTTTTACCCAACAATTCCAACGAACATTGCCTGCAAAATCATGGTTAAAGGTACATATCAAATAACCCTTTTTTATTTTCGTTGTTCTATTCCCTCTTTCTCTGTTCATGAATCTCAAAACTTCCTTCCGAGTGGCCGAGGGGGTCCATTGCACCCCCAGCCACCGGAATCCACCCTGGGAGGGGTGATTCCAGGCGGCCTTCCACCAGGAAAGAGAGTCTGGGGGTGCTGCAATTGCACCCCCAGATTTAGGTTCCTGGCTCCACCACTGTAATTCTTGCATTTGTTTATTCAATATGTGCATGCTCAGTTTCGAAATGACAACATGAATATGATTAATAACAACATGTCTGCAATTTATTTTTTGTTGTGACAATAGGAATTGAATAGAGAAGGATGGTATCAAGAAAGTCAAATTCATTTGAATTCACAAAGAATCCATCCATAAAGTCATGTTTTCCGGAGATCAAATCGGTTGAGAGCTCCGAGAAGAATTCATTAGCAAATGCTAAGATATCACATCATTTGAAGACACGTTCCTATGATGTTGGTGATTGTACAGCTCTTCGTGTCGAAGATAATTTTTCTCTACGAGATGTTAATCATTTTTCAGCCATCAATGTAGAGCCGCCTCCTCCTTCACAAGTTGTGTTATACAACAATGCTTTATTCAATAGTTTACCACCTAAACGTGACCATCACTCAAATCCCCTTTCTGATTATCAAAGCCTCAGGTTTCGTTCTTTCATTTCCCGTCGAAACCTTAGTTTAGCTCCTACAAGGAAGGAAATCAATCATGATGATGTTCTTTCAAATTTACAGCCCAGCTCAGTTGCTCCTTCCTTTATCTTGGAAGAGGAGCCAATTCTACCATCAACATCAAGTGCAGGTATTAATACTGTTCTTTTCGGTATAGTATACATATTAATAGTTCTAGATTTGTATGGAACATAAATAAGCGCAAATTCAGAGCTTTATAGAATCATTTTCTAGTATTCTTGCTAATAAATAAAGGGTAAAGTCTTAAGTTTACGAAAATAGGTAATTATTTATATACTATATGACAGGGGAGATGAGAAATGGTCGCCATAGTAGGCATGTGACTCTATATATAGCAGCACTTAAAGGAGACTGGAAAACTGCTAAAGTATACCTGCGATGGAATCCACATGCAGTACGAGCTACTATTACGAGGGGGCATGAAACCGTTCTTCATGTTGCAGTTGGTTCAAACCATCCATTGTTTGTAAAGAAATTAGTGAAAAGGATGACACCAGATGATTTGGCTCTACAGAATAAGGTTGGAAACACAGCCTTATGTTTTGCAGCTATTTCCGGAATCACAGAAATAGCAGAAGTTTTGGTAAATAAGAACAAAAGTTTGCCATTAGTTAGAGGAAGTAAAGGAGCTACACCTATCTATATGGCTGCTCTTTTAGGAAGGAGAGAAATGGTTTGGTATCTTTATTCTGTAACAGACGACAATGATCTTTCAGCGGAGGATCGTATAGGACTCCTTGTTGCGGCTATAACTTCCAATCTACTAGGTATATGATTCTAACTAACCATTTCTAAAATTTGTTTCTTAAGAAAATAAGAAGAATGAATGTTAACCAAAGTTAAATATTTGTTATCTTTGAAGCAGATATAGCATTAGAATTAATTCAAAAGCATCCTGAATTAGCAATTGCCAGAGACGGAAATGGAGAGACAGCTCTTCACGTGTTGTCGAGAAAGCCAGGTGCATTTTACAGTGGAACTCAACTTGGACATCGTCAAAGATGTATATATTCATGTTAGTTGCTCTCGCTCGCATACTATACTCTTAATTCAGATTCTATTAATAATTTTGTATTAGTTCATGGCTAATAAGCAATTCGAGTTGGTCATTTAATCTAAAAATGTAATGATGTTCATGTTAGCGACTACTGAATACACAAAGGCTTGAGTGCTTAAGTAATGAGTTAGGTGTTTTTGAAGGTCTCCAGGTTGAATTTCAATGTGTTTCTTCAAGTTCTAGAATGGATACTTATTGGTTTTTCCGACGTATTAATCAAGGTTTTGTTTCTCTTGCTGTTATTTTTGTATATGGTTTTTGTCAGGGATAAGCGTCAATTTCTGCCCTAAGGTTATTGGGAAAAATCGATTCTATACTTATGGTAGAAGACAGCACAATGTTGCCCCCATGGTAGAAACTTTCTAGCTATATTTAACCCTTTCTGATGGAATTTTGTCAGTAATTTTCAGGTATCGACTAAGAAAGTATAAAATTGAGCTAAGGGTTTCTACCATAGGAGTAAAATTGAGCTAGAATTTGACCACAAGGACAACATTGGATCATTTTGTATGTTAAGGGTAAAAATTGATCCTCCCAAATAACCAAATTTGATCCTTATCCCTTTTTGTTAACAAAGCTGTGATTGTTCATATGGATTACAGTATCTGCCTTTCTTATTGCAGCTTTATCAACCATGAAATCATTAATGTGGAACAGCTTCGTCTATATCTGTAAGTTTCAGCTAAGTATCATTTAATCTTCTTAATAAATTTAATCAACTAGGCTTGCTCTTTCCAGTTCCAGAAGTCAATCTGATCTATAAAATCAAGTTGAGACATATTCAAGCTATTGAGCTGGTGAAGCAACTATGGCAATTGATTTTGAACCTAGACAATACAGGACTTAAGGAATTAATTAGGACTCCTAGAAGATTAATCTTCACAGCAGCGGAATTTGGGATTGTCGAGTTTATAACAATACTTATTCAGTCACATCCTGATCTTATATGGAAGGTTGATAAGCAAAGTAGAAGTATATTTCATATAGCAGTTTTGTATAGACAGACAAAGGTTTTTAATCTCATACATGAGTTAGGGGCACTCAAAGATTTTATAGCTATTTATAAAGACGAGGACAACAACAATATGCTGCACTTGGCCGGAAAGCTACCACCTCCAAGTCGACTCAATACCGACTCTGGTGCGGCTCTGCAACTACGACACGAGTTGTTGTGGTTCAAGGTATGATTTTGTGTCTCCTCTACATGGCAGGGTATGCAAAGGGAAAATGTAGAAACAGTTACTAAACTTTGAGCAACGGATGCAGGAGGTGGAGAGGATTGTTCAACCCATGTATACCGAAATGGAAAACTCGGAGGGAATCACACCTCAATGCCTCTTTTCAAATGAACATAAGCAAATGAAGAGAGAAGGGGAGAAATGGATGAAGGATACTGCTTCTTCATGCATGGTTGTCGCAACTCTAATTGCGACGGTGATGTTTGCTGCTGCTTTCACCGTGCCTGGAGGAAATAACAGTGATACAGGCCGACCTATTTTTCTTCACACAAGGTCGTTTATGGTTTTTGTCATATCAGATGCACTTTCTTTATTTGCTTCAGCTACATCTATTCTCATATTCCTTTCCATCTTGACATCACGCTATGCAGAAGAAGATTTCCTCCAATCTTTGCCTAACAAGTTAATCATGGGACTAGCAACCCTCTTCATTTCTATAACTACTATGATGGTATCTTTTAGTGCCGCACTATTCATCATTCTCCTCCATGGAATGGAATGGGCTACTGTTCCAATAGTCATTGTTGCTAGCATCCCAGTCTCCATATTTGCCTCCCTGCAATTTCCTCTTGTTTTTGACATACTTAGTCATAGTTACACACGCTTTCATCCTAGTAACAATCATCTGCTGAGCTAACTAGTTTAGATGCTTTCAGCCCTAAATTTTGATTCCAGTGTAAGATGCAGAGCAGGTGCTAAATTCAAACATCCAATAATGTCAAGTAGAATATTTCCTTTGACAAGAGGTGAAATTTGAATCTCCTAGACAGTGATCTAGACATGGCAAGTGACCGGATATAGGATGGGTAAAAACTGTTGAACCGGGTTCAAAATCTGTGAAGTTTTGTATATATAGTCCTTTCTGTATAATTAGGTGGCAGAATACAAAATAGTGGCGATTTGGGTGTTTTATCCCCAAGCAATGCAGTAGTTGATTTCCTGATTCTTTTATTTTATTTTAATGATGTTTTCAGTCCAAGGGATGAACAATCACCAGAAACTAAAGTTACAAATGCTGTAAAACTTTTGGAACCAAAATTCAAGTATCTTTATATTATCCAATGAGAGGTATCTATTGAAACAGAATAAAACCTTATGTATTCCTTCATGTCAGCCAATATATTTATTGTTTCCTCTCTATTCTAAAGCTGAGGTGTACGCTATTGCACTCTTCCTTCTGGCAATGGAGAATGACAAAAAAATTGAATTCATGGATTCACTTATACAACAGCCTTGCCTAAGCAATTTAAGAAGTACTAATTTCATACACAAAAATCTCAGCAGTTGATGTTATCTCAAGATAAAAATGATGTTTAGAAATAGTGCATAAAGTAGTGTATGAATCATTATACACGTACCATATTCATTTCTTATAAACTGTGGTTTATGAATCCCCATTGACTTCGTGTTTCTGGGCCTCTTCAGCATTTTCTTCAGCCCTGATTTGTTCAGAAACAAGCTTTCCAACCTTGACATATTTCTCCATGAATTTATATTCCCAGTCCTGTAAAACTTCAAGTTCAGATTCACCAAGACCATCAAGATTTCCTGTCAGGTCTTTAGGGTCAAAAGATAAGAGAGCTAAAGCTCTACTTGCATCCCTTCCAGCAAACTTTGCATATGGACCACCAGGACCATAAAATATCCTGCATACAATTACAAACAAACACAGTCAACATTATTTCAACTTCATAAACAATTGATTCAGTTACAGATAACTTAGTTAAATGTGTTGTTGACAATCTTTTTTAAATGAAGAACTAGTGAACAGTGGCTTTCTGACAATTCAAGCAGTAATTGTCATCACCACCTGTTCAAATTCTAAGTTTGATTAGTAAATTTTGGAAATTTTGTATATATTGGATAAGGCATCAAATTAGTTCCGTGTCTTTTGCACACATGTAACACAATTATAAATAACTGATTAGGGCCGGAAAGCCAAATAGAATCCAGAAAACTCATTTTCTGTCAAATTTACAACACATAAGTACCAAATTTTAGCCTTAGTCCTAATTTGTAACTAGGTAGAGCTTCATTTCTTACAAGATTTATATCAGCTAATCCAAATTCATGTTTGCTATAGTTTCATCCGGTTGTACTTTTGAGAGCAAGAAAAAAAAAATTGAAAGGGAATACCTGGAAGAAGAGACATCGTAGATCTGACCTTTGATGGCCATTAAAAGAGGCTTATTAGGATCAGAACCATCATAAGCTTTCAATTCTTGCTCAGTAACATCACCCAATTGGACTGGTTCGTAGACTGTTGGAGTATGAATATGATTAGAGGTGGAATTGGAGGAAGAAGATGACTTATTGAACTCTTCGGAATCCACAAACATGCCGCACACCATTTTGTAAACCGCCACCATGAGAGCCGCTATTGTGAAGAATGCCGCCGGTGACAGCCCCGTGTAAGAGTCGATGATATCCATCAATGTTGCGTAGATTGCCATTATGTGTTGACGATTAAGCTAGAAAGAAGAAACTGTAATGAAGAAGAAATAGAATCAGGGAAGATAGAATTGAAATGCTCATACTTACCTACCCCCCAAGACCTTACCTCCCGCTTTGACACCGCCAACCAACCAACAAAACGGCCTTTTTTTAATTAAAAAACAGCTTGTTATACTATTGATTAATTTTATTATATATATAATCAACTACTCCATTGATTAATTTTGAAATCAATGAATTTAGGGATGTTTGGTCCATATAGATAATCAATAAAAGGAAATAAAGAGAAAAGAATAGAATCACTTTGAATTCTTTTATCAGCTTATTTCAGTTTCAGAAATGGAATGAAATAATTTTGATTCCAGTGTGATGTTTAGTTCAAATGAGTAATAAATCATATTTATAGATTGTTTTTAATAATAATTATAGTATAATGCATGTGTTTGTATTAATAGATTAGTCATATGTAAATATAAAAATTAAAATTAATTATTTTATTTTTATTAAAATCAAAAGACAGTGAAACAGATGATATTGAAATAAAATTAAAGGATAAGGTACCAAAATAGAGTTATGGTTTTTGGGGAAGTATCAATTTAGACTTCACGTACAAAATAATTAAAAGAAAATCTATAAACATTCTATTTTAAAAGAAAAAATAATCATTTTAAAATAATTAAAAATAAGTACTAGTAATAAATAATATAATTTTTTTTATAGAAATTGGGACGAGACAGAATTTGAGCGAGGCGAGCACCCATGGTCCAAGAACTGTCAAACCCGTAATATATAAATAAACGAAAAAATGAGTGTTTGAACAAGAGAAGATGAAGGAGAACAAACAAAAGAAGGGGGAAGGAGAAAAGATAGAAAAAGTCAAGGGAAACGCAAATGCGAAATACTACAAATGTCATCATTGATAAACCTGTGGCAAAAAAGCAGGAGCTGAAGGCCACCCATTGATCACAGAGAAAGATACTTCAAACTTTGCCAATGCATCAGCAACTCTATTTCCTTCTCTAAAGATGTGTGAAAAGATAATGTTCATTCTAGAGCAAATGCTGAGGCAGTGCAACCATTCTTGACGAATACTCCAAGGAACATCCAAGGAGCGGAGTCTAAGCAGGTTAACTATGTACATTGAGTCTGACTCAACCCAAAGTTGATGCCAATTTTTCTCCCAAGCAAGTTCAATTGCAAAAATAGCGGCTCTCAATTCAGCCATATAAGCAAAAGAATGAGGGGTAGAAAAACCAAAACAACCTTTGGGAAAGCCACGATAGTTGCGAAAAATGCCTCCCGCACCAGCCTCGCCAGGAGTGCCAAAAGCAGAGCCGTCCACATTGACTTTAACCCAGCCCAGAGGAGGTTTAAGCCAATGGACCGGAATAATGCTGGGGGCAGGAGGCGGCCTAGGAGAAGACAGAAGGCGGGATAAAATATCAGCATCTCGCCGAGAAGAGCAAAAACCTTTAGAAATGGCCAAGGACTCTCGAATCAATCGAAAGAGGGTGATCTTCGAGTGCTGAATAGAAGGAGAAACATCCTTAAAAATTGCTTCATTCCTGCAGTGCCAAATTAACCAGATACAAGTGACAGCGGCCACACGCCAGAGCAACAACACCTGTGAGCTAAAATGAATGCTACGAAGATTGGTGAAGAAGTGGATGAATTGGGAATGACGAGGCAAAGAGCAGTCAAAATGGATATCAAGGGCTCTCCAAAAAGAATCTACAAAAGAACAACTAATGAATAAGTGGTTAATGGACTCAACATCCCTACCACATAGAGCACAACGAGAGGCAATGGAGAAACCAAGACGCTGCAGGAGGTCATGAGTTGGAACTCGTCCATGCAAAACTCTCCAAAAAGTGAAGGAACGAGAAGGGGGAGTGGAAGCATTCCAAACAAATTTATACCAGTCCACAGAGGAGGAACTAGGACCGAGAACCGAATAGTACTCTTTGGCAGAGAAAATACCCTTCGTAGAGGGCTGCCAAGCGCAGAAGTCAATATCATCTCTACCCCGATGAATAGATCGAATACTGTCTTGAACAACCGCAGGTAGAGTACCTAAGTCAAGCCACTCAGAATTTACCAAAAAATCATCAACAGAATTATAGCGAGAACGCTTATCCTGGTGATCAAGACCCAATCTGTTCGCCACCGATGGTACTATCCACCTATCCGTCCAGAAATTAAGTGAAGAAGACTGGCCAATCCACTAAAAGGTCTGGTCCCAAATGGAAGAATAAACAAACTTACAAGAAGACCAAATCGAGGAAGGAGAAATGGTAGCTTTAGGCAAACCAGAGATAGCCATAAATCTAGATTTCATCAGAGAAAGAGCTAGACTGGTACCTTGAATCAGTTCCCAACACATCTTACCCAAGAGAGCCTGGTTAAAGATCCTAAAGTCTTTAATACCCAAACCACCTCCTTCCAAACTTTTGCAACAAGTCTGCCAAGGAACCGTGATTAGTTTCCTTTGGTCGATACAACCCGTCTAAAGGAAGTTCCTAACACTTCTATTGAGTTTATTCAACAATCCCACTGGCCACTTATAGATCATGAATGAATGAACCAGAGAACCAGTCATAGCAGACTTAATTAGAGTTAAACGCCCTGCAAAAGAGAGAGAGCTGCCTTTCCACTTGCTAAATTGAGAGAGAAATTTGTCAGTAAGACTGCTGAGATGATGACCCCTTGGAGCTCCTTTGAATAGAGGGACTCCTAAGTAATTGAAAGGGAGAGACTCCAAACGGATGCCAAGGCAGTGAGCAAGACGAACCCTTCTCGGAGGACTTACTTGAGAACCAAAAAAGATAGCAGATTTGTCCCAACTAACCTGCTGACCGGAGATCTGTTCATAGAGCAGGAAGAAATCCTTGAGAGCATGCAAGTTACTCAAGGATGCCACTCCAAAAATGAGCATGTCATCAGCAAAAAGAAGATGAGAGGGAAAAGCATTTCCTCCAGAATAATACATGGGAGAATAAGAACCCTCCCTCACCAACGAGAGAAAAAAATCCTCAGCAATGTCAAACAAAAGAGGGGAGAGGGGGTCCCCTTGTCTAACCCCTCTATAACAAGAAAAGTAACCCTTCGAAGAACCATTAATCATCACAGAAATACGAGAAGATGCCAGAATGTTTAGGATCCAATCCCTGAAAGTGAGAGAAAAACCGAAGGAATCCAACACAGCCAAAAAGAAGTTCCAATCTAAAGTAATAAAAGCCTTACGAATATCAATTTTTAAGGCCATGTGTCCAACAAAACGTTTTCTGTCCAGCATATTGACTCCCTCAGAAGCTAAGGCAATTCACTAATGAATGCTTCTACCTTTAAGGAAACTATACTGGTTGGGAGAGACAATCCTTGCTGCAATAACTGCAAGGCGGTCAGCAAGAATTTTTGTGATGATTTTAATACCAAAGTTACTCATCACAATTGGACGAAAATTTTCAATTCTGTCAGCTTCAGCTACTTTAGGAATTAGAGCCATAATACTAGAGTTTAAACCAGACAAGATGCAACCATGATCAAAGAAAGCCTGAACCATATTGCAAACGGTTGGTCCCTTATAACGTAACAAGTTAGTTCCAATGGGGGGGGTTAGGAACTATTTAAAATTTTGTACGTTGAGGCTGACTTCTTTTACTTTGAAAAGGAATTACACAGCGCTCTAAGTTAACTCAAGACACTAGCTTAGTCAACTGGTGACTAAGTCAGCTTCTTTCTTTGAGTCAGGAGATAGCACTTAAGTCTATTCCTGAACTCAGATACTCAATGCACACAACTCAGTGTGACCTCTTTACTTGGCCAGTTTTGGTTAAGCAAGCAATATATATATATATATTAAAGGAGTTTAAGGTTAGAACGATGTTACTCAGCAGATTTATCCAGGTTCGGCCTCTACGCCTACGTCTTGTCCCCGGAACACGTTCCGAGCTTTCGAATTCTCTACTGAGCTCTTTAACGGTAGAGCATCAAACCTTTTACAACAAGAAGCTGAGTATAACAAGAGTACCTTCCTCTATACCTCTACTCACTCCTATTCTGTTGCTGAGTACTATAACCGAGTACTCAGCCTCTCCTTTCTAATTCTAGAAATGATAATAAGTTTGTCCTAAACAACAATTGCTAAGACACTTTAAATGACTAGATAATCACTCTAGACTTTTACACAGTAATATGGAAATTGGTGTAAGTATTTGCTTTGCTTTTTCACACAGATTCTTCGAGTAGAAAATTGGTCAGCGTAATGGCCTGGTGAAGATCTGCATCGAATGAAGCAACTGAAAGGCCTATTTATAGTGACACTTGAGGTATCGGTTATTTCAAATTTCGAAATAACCATTGGAGGGAAACGGCTTGATGTCGTTGTCACTCAGTACACGCTCAGTGTCGTTGGCCAATCAGATTATTGTATCTTTTGTCTTCGGTCAGTGCTGAGCAGCTTTTAGACAGACAGGCAGAATGTTTCGCCTTTTATGGCAAAGTCTTCCAGACAGCTTTCTGTGTCTTCTAAACTTTACCCAAAGTAGAAATACTTTGTTTTGAAGTTGTTCCTTGCTCAGCTGCTGTCTTGTACTCTTTGTCGTCCAACTCAGCAGCTTCGTTCCGAAGTAGATAAAGAAAGTCTTCTAGATCCTTCTTCATGCTGAGCTGCGTTTTGTCCACAACGACAGAGTTTTGTTTACACGGGCCGAGTTGCCTTGGGCCTTTGACTTTCCTTTGGGCCTTTAGCCTTTTAGTGTTTATGTCATATGAATAATTTAACTCAACATTGAACAAACACATTAGTGTAATAAATCAAAGCATTTAAACTTAGTGTGTTTTAAAATATTTTTAAACATATACTCAAATAATTTTGTCAAATCAAAATCATGTGGAAAGGTGTTTCAACAAACTCCCCCATTTTGATGTTGGCAAAACTATTCAGTGAAGAACTCAGTTTTGAGCTCCCCCATGATAGATGACCTTTTATAACTTAATAAACTCCCCCGTAAGGGTTGAGCTACTGACACAGTTTTACTCAAAACATTTTAAGGTTTAATCGAGTAGGTCCTAAGTCAGTTTTCAAATAAAGGTCAGCTCATGAAACATATTCTATTAACTCGGTTTTAAGCGAAAGATTTAACTATCAGAGAGCGCTGAGTATTTTATTGTTCAATGAGTCTTATAGGACAATGTTTTAATCATACAAGACAATGTTAACAGCATACAGTCAGAAGACATTCAGAATGATAAACACAGTTGATGTATGCAAAACATAATAGCTCAGCATCACATAAGATTTGAAAATTTTGATGCAAGCATAGTATTAATAAGTAGTCAGCATTATACATAACAGGGATACTTAAGACTTAGAAACTAGCTATCATAACTAAGTTATTTCTTCTTATATATCAATTTTCCCTTTCCCTTAAGCTAACTACTTCCAGCAGCCTCATGCTGAGTTCTTCCTGTTTGTTCTTTCTCCCCCGTTTTGGCAGCATCAGGAGGAGGAGGAGGCCTGAAGGTGCTGTTTTGAGCAGCTTCAGATATACGAGCTGAGAAGTCCTTCAGCTTGCTGGTGCTTTCATTTATGCCATCAAAGATAGCAACACCATCGTCGAATACCTCTTGAGGCACACCAATTTCAGCAGCGCTGAGGATGCTCAGTGCGTAGGCTTGAGATTTACCCATCCAAGTAAGTGTATCAGTCAGCGCAGCATAAGCCTGATGAAACATCTTGAGCAGAGATGAGTCATAGAACTGACGATGAATGTTGGAATGACGGACATGGGTAAAGATTTGATGTGTATACTGGAGAATCTCATTCTGCTTCATCTGGTCAGTGTCCATCTCTGCCTTGTTTAGATTCAGAAGACGAACAACTTCGTCGATCTGTTCTACTGAGCATTAGGAGTAAGAGGAAAGATGATGGTTTGTCTTCTCTTGCTCAGTTTGAAGCTGGGTAAATAACTGATGAACTTCGGCAGAAGTTGCATACCCTGAGTTCGCAACTGACAAGGCTTGAAATTGCCCCTGAAGGGAGTTGATATGTTGAACCATGGTCAGCTGGAGTTCAGCCAGCTTTGTTATGGACTCCTACTTTGGTTGTTGGGCTTGGATATTGATCATTACACTCAGCACGTCTTTTAGACCTCGAACCTCATTGAGAAGTTGAGTGACTTATGGAAGCTAAGTGGACTCATTATCGGAAGACCCAGCAGCAGTGTCTGAAGTTTGATGAAGATCTTGGATCAAGGCCTGAGCCGAGTTAATTATCCTTCTACCAGACTCAGTGGCAGTGAGGTAGTTGTATGAGTCTTCATTAGTTTGACCAGCTGGTGGAGGAGTGAGATTCAGTGCATCATTTGTAGTGCCAGTGGGGTCAGTGACTGGTCTTAGTGTTTCAACCTGCACTTGTTCTGTAGAATGCAGAGGTGATTGAACAGCAGCATTGGATGCAGGTTCAGAGTCAGGCTGAAGCTGACTTTCTGTTGAAGGTTGGATAGGTTCAGTGCTGACTGGAGCAGGAATTTCCTTAGCCGGCAGAGGGCTAGGTTCAGCATCTGCATTGAGAATTGGCTCGGTGTTAGTTGGGTTCTCAGAAGCATCTAAATCGGCTTGTTCCTGTGGAAGAGAAATAGAGGCTTGCTTTTCAGTGTGCTCTGGCAGAGTAGTAGAAGATTTCTTGAAGAATTTTAGCTTTATAGTCGATGGATCGGTGGTTGGTCTTTTCTGCGTTAAGTCATCCATGACGTCAAACACAATTGTTGGGTGTGCCTTGACAAGTCTTCTTCTTTTTCCCTGGGTCCTTGGAGGAGTGGGATCAGCGTGAATTGATTGAATTGAATGAGATGGAGAATTTACTCCTTCATCAGCTTCCTGATGTTCAGTTTGCTCAGCTTCTTCTTCTACAGTCAACTCAGTGTGAGTTGGCTCAGCATCTTCTTCACTTGTTGTCTCCTCAGTGTCATCCTGACCACTCTCTTCTCCTTCTTCTTCTTACTCATCATCCTGATCTTCCTCATCTAATTCTTCTTCCAACTGTTCAATGAACTGATCATCCAGTTCAACTTCATCGTTCTGTTGCTCAGCGGCAACACCTTGACTCTGAGTATAGTGAGAGTCGTCGGGAACAAAGAAGCCAGCAGGAATGGCATCGATTGGACTTAACTCTGAAGAGTTCTTCTGCTTCTTACTCAGAGGTTCGTCATGAAGGTTTTCCCTTTCATCTGCCTCAGGCTCATCTTGCCTAGGTCTTTTCTCAGCTGACTTGGGCTCAGCGTGTGCAGTCGTTCCTTTGGACATAATCTTTATCTTCTTAGGAGCGGGAACAGCTTCCTTAGAGGTGTTTTGCACAGGTTTCCTCTTTCTGTCAGCAGGGGCCTTAGTTCTTTTGCCCTTTTTTATTACCGTCCCCTCAGCGTTTGGGTCAGCAGAACCTTTTGCTTTCTTGATTGGCTGATTAAACTTTAAATCAAATAGGGCAGCGTCAATAATCTCTGATCCTTTGGCTTTGGTTTCCTGCGTTAGGTCTACTCGGTGGTCAAGGAGGATTTTGGTAATGAGTGAACCCAGCCTTAGAGTGCCAGTGCTCCTTTGAAGGTCGGCAATCAAGAATACTGGCATATTGATGGGTTTGTATGTCAGCATATTCTATATGAAGCATTGCTCAAAGTTTGTTGCTGAGCTGGTGCAATTTATCTTCGGGTAGATGTAATTAGTCAGCAGGTAGTGTGCCATCTTTTGGTGTTGGCCCATTGAAGTACTGGAGATTTCTCCAGCATGGCCAGTAGGTTTGCAGAATGTAGTGGAATACCCAGTGATGTCCTGATCTCCAGACTTCCTAAGAATGGCTCCTTCATTCTTGAGTTTCAGAAGGCTGGCTAGGTAGGTGGGATTGATGAAGATGGTTTTGTCCTTCACCTTGGTGGCTAAGTGGTCCTGGTTGTCATCAGCGACACACAGGTTGTGGCAGAATTCCCTTACCAAGTCAGGGTAGGTATTGTAGCTTATTGAGAACAGCTCATGTTGAAACACCTTTCCACAAGATTTTGATTTGACAAAATCATCCATGATTAAGAGGCAATTAAATTTAAATGTTTTGATTTAATTGTACTAATGTGTTTGTTCAATGTTGAGTGCAAAAATATATATATAAAGTAAGACAGGTCAAAAGTCAGCATAAGCCAAAAGCTGAGTGGAACGGAACTCAGCATGAAAGGATAGAAGCTGAGTGAAGTAGAACTCAGCATCAGAAGCTTCTTTCAAAATTGCCCGAACGAAGCTGACTAAATCAGAAGACTCCCTCAGAATTAACAAGAACGAAACTGACTAAGAAGGAACTCAGCATATAAGTTGAACATTCGAAGATAACGAATGAAGCTGAGTAACAGTCAGGACAGCACGAAAGATCCGTTCACTAAAGGACAAAGTCTTCCAATCTTCTGCACCAATAATTGAAGCCTCGAAAGCACACAAAAGACTAATTTCGAGAATCATGGGTCTGTGGATTATTGGTAAAAGATAACTGGCACAAAAAGACAAGTCTGATGCAAGAAGACAAAACCTGACGCCTGAAGAAAACAGAAGAAGGGAATGGCGGAACAGTCTGAAGCTGACCAGAAGATGTCCCCTAAAAGAGCCGTTTTGGACACAACGACTAAACCAATTCAAATGATCCAATCTTCAGAAATTCATCTATAAAAGGACAATGAGAGTTCTTGGATCATTTGCTCAAGCATCAAAAGAAAAATACAAGAGAGAAAATTCTGAAAGCACTCAAATACAAAAAGATCTTACACCAATTTTTCTATTCTCTGTGTAAATGCTAGATTGATTGTTTTGTAATCATCTAAGGTGTTCTTTAGTTGAAAAAGAACAAGTGTGTGATCAATAGGAATATTGAGAGTGTTGAGCTGAGTACTTGGTTGTAAGTATTCAGTGGTAGAAAAATCTAAGTGCTGGGTTGTAGTACTTAGTAGGAGCTGAGTAGATGAATAGAGGACATACTCTTGCATACTCACTGTCTTGTAAAGGGTTTGTGCTCTACCTTGAAAGAGCTCAGTATTGGATTGAAAATCCCAGGAGGAACTGGGGACTGGACGTAGGCAGAGAGGCCGAACCAGGATAAGTCGTGTTGAGTAACTTCTAAACTCTCTCTCTCAATATATATATATATATATATATATATATATATATATATATATATATATATATATGTATGTGTTGCTTGTTGTATTTACTCAGCTTATAAATTGTTACAACTGAAACTGAGTAAATCTGAGTGTTAAGTTGGAAGCTGACCTTTCAAGTGTCAATTCCCAAATCTCAAGGCAAGCAGTCTTAGTCAGCATAGAACTAAAACTGTCTGACTAATCAAACACCCGTGCTGACCAACACGCTGAGTTATCAAACTCTTAAAATAACATTAAGTCAGCATAATTAAAAGCGAAAAAGTTACATTAGTTTCTAACCTCCCCCCCTTTGGAACTAATTACTAGGGACCAACAAGTGGTATCAGAGCCTAAGCTCACTACTCAAAGATCTAACAATCTTGAGCTGATCCCGAAAAATGGGTGAAAATAGCACTTGTTTCCTCCCAGAAAACCAAACAACATAGATACTCCCTGAGGGATTATCAATCATTAGACCTCCCCTATTCTTTGGGTCAAATTATACATTCTGGAAAAATAAAATGAAGAACTTTATACAAGCCACAAACATGAGTACATGGCTTGCAATTGTTCAAGGTCCACATGTGCCATTCAAAACTGTTAACAATGAGAAAATTGTTAAAAGTGAAGCTGAGTGGACAGAGGATGACCTCAGAAAATTACAAAATAATACTTCGGCTATCAATATGCTTCACTGTGCTTTAGATGCTGCAGAATACAATAAGATTTCAGGTTGTGAGTCAGCACAGGAGATCTGGAAGAAGCTGGAAGTAACTTATGAAGGCACCAGCAAGGTCAAGGAATCTAAAGTGAACCAACACATGCGATTGTATGAGCTGTTCGAGATGACTGACAATGAGGACATCTCAGCAATGAATGCCAGGTTCACCAACATAATAAATGAGCTTAAAAGACTCGGTAAGAATTTCACTGAAGAAGAACAAGTAAAGAAGATCTTACGAAGTCTTCCCAAAAGCTGGCAAGCTAAGAAGACAGTTGTAGAGGAAGCTCAGGACCTGACCACATACAAATATGATGAGCTGATCGGTTCCTTGCTGACCCATGAAATTTCAATGAAAAACTTTGAAGCTAAAGAAAAATCTGAGGACAAGAAACAGAAATCACTAGTGATGAAAGCTGACTCCACAGAAGCTGAGTCTACTGATGATGAGGAAATGGCCATGTTTACTAGAAAAATGAAAAAGTTGTTCAGAAGAAATGAAAGAAATAGTAAGCGGCCATACAAGAGAGGAGACAGATATAAAGCTGAGTCCAGTGACACCAGATACAAAAAGGACAGCTCCAAGCCCGTCACATGTTATGAGTGCCATCAAACTGGGCATATTAAGTCAAGATGTCCTAGTCTGAAGAAAGATACAAATGGAAGCAAAAAGGCAATGGTGGCCACGTGGAGTGACAGTGATGAGTCAACATCATCCGAAGCTGAGCAAAATGAAACAGCCAACATATGTTTCATGGCAGATGATGGAGCTGACCAATCTCAATCTGAGCAAGCCGACCTCTCTGGAGATTCTGAGCAGGAGGAAAACAACAATGAGGTAACATCCTTACTTTTGCTTAGAAACGAAATGGTAAATGCCCTGAGTGACTTATATACACTAACTAAGAAGTGTAACAAAATGAGTAAGGCACTCAGCAGGCGCTGTGACGAGATTGAGAAGGTCAAGCTAAGTGACCTCCGATATCTCCTCCAGGACAACTCAGATTTACATACGAATATGCAAATCTTACATAAGTTTGTCACGGAGGTTCAAACTGAGTCAAAGAAACTTAGAAAGGATGTCACAACCTTACAGAACCAAATAAAAAGTTCAACTAAGAATAAACCCCATACTGAGTACTCAGGTACTGGTCAGCATAAACAGCTTACTCAATGTAGCTGTTGTGGGAAGAAAGGACACACAAAAGCTGTGTGCTGGCATAACAAACAGACTGTCCAATGTGACTTCTGTGGTAAGAAATGTCATACTACCAAGGTATGTTGGCATGCTTAGCACAACAATGCTGACCACACTCAATATCACCCTCAAAGGGTAACTATGTGTGGCTTTTATGGTAAAAGTGGCCATACTACAAAAGTATGTCGTCACAAGTTGAAATATGACTTTGCACATGTTTACACTAACAAGAAAGGACCCAAAAAGAATTGGGTACCTAAAGACGAATAGTTTAAAATACAGGTTAGCTTGACATGCGTGGAGAAATCAAAACTCTGGTATATAGACAGCGCATGCTCAAGACACATGACAGGTGATGAAACTCAGTTCATCACACTAGAGCTTAAACGAGGAGGTAGTGTAAGTTTTGGAGATAACAAGAAGGGCAAGATAGTTGGCTCAGGAACTATCGGAGGTAACCCTAAAATTGAGTCAGTCTCCTTACTTAAAGGTCTCAAATATAATCTTCTAAGTGTAGCTCAGCTTTGCAAGAGTGGAAGGAAGGTTATATTTGATGATACTAAGTGTCAGATACTCGAGGGAAAAACAAATGATTTGATTTTAACAGCCCCTCGTGTAGAAAATGTTTACATATTGAGTTTGGAAAAGGAATTTTCAAAAAGTATATGCTTGGTGTCAAAAGAGGATAACTCCTGGCTATGGCATAGGAGACTTGGGCATGTCAGCATGGACCTCCTTGCCAAACTAGCTAAAAAGCAATTAGTTAAGGGATTACCCAAATTAAAGTATGAAAAAGATCAACTGTGTAATGCTTGTCAGCAAGGTAAACAAATTAAAAAATCATTTCATAGCAAAAAGGTTGTCTCAACCAAAAGACCATTGGAATTACTACATTTGGATCTTTTCGGACCTATCCAGCCACTCAGCATGGGAGGTAAGAAATTTTCCTTAGTTATTGTAGATGATTTCTCTAGGTATACTTGGGTCATCTTGCTAAGTAACAAAGATGAGACATTTGAGATATTTACCACATTAGTCAAAAGGCTTGAAAATGACAAAGACCTAAGAGTAGCTCACATTAAAAGTGATAATGGTGGAGAATTCAAAAACCAATTGTTTGATGAATTTTGTGAAACTAATGGTATTGACCACAATTACTCTGCCCCTAGAACTCCTCAACAAAATGGAGTTGTTGAAAGGAAGAATAGGACAATAGTAGAAATTGCTAGGACAATGCTGAGTGAAAATAGGCTTCCAAAGTATTTTTGGGGAGAAGCTGTCAATACAGCATGTTATATATTGAATAGGGCATTAGTAAGACCTATATTAAAGAAAACCCCTTATGAACTTTGGAAAGGACGAAAGCCCAATATTGGATACTTTCGTGCCTTTGGGTGTAAATGTTTTATACTCAACACTAAGGATAATCTGGCAAAGTTTGATGCCAAAGCTGACGAAGCGATCTTTTTGGGATACTCAACAAACAGTAAAGCATATGGAATTTATAATAAAAGGACCCAGGTTGTAGAAGAGTCAGTCCATGTAGATTTCGATGAAACTAACCCTGCAGGAAGAACAACTCAACACACAGAGGAAGAACCCAACTCAGCTCCTGCTGACCAAAATGGACATGCTGAGTCATCAGTACAAGAACTGACCAAAAGTAAAATCGAAACTGAAATTATCTTTGCTGACCAATCTGTCCCTGCAAAGATTGTAGAAACACCTGTTCCAAACAACTCAACATTACCCAAGGAGATAAAAATTCCAAGAGGACATTCAGAAAAGTCCATCCTTGATGATGCAAACAACAAAGTAATGACTAGAGATCAGCTTAGGAAGTTCCTTAGCAACGTTGCTTTCGTATCAGTTCATGAACCAAAGAACTTTGCTGATGCTGAGCATGATGAGTATTGGATCAATGCTATGCAAGAAGAGCTTGACCAATTCACAAGAAATGAGGTATGGGATTTAGTACCTAAACCTAGGAATCAAAAATCCATAGGAACTAAGTGGGTTTTTAGAAACAAACTAGATGATCATGGAAATGTAATTAGGAACAAAGCTCGACTTGTAGCCCAAGGCTATAGTCAGCAAGAGGGCATTGATTATGGTGAAACCTTTGCACCAGTTGCTAGGTTAGAAGCTATACGTATATTGTGTGCATATGCTAGTTTCATGAACTTTAAATTGTATCAAATGGATGTTAAAAGTGCATTTCTTAATGGATTTATAAACGAGGAGGTATATGTTAATCAACCTCCGGGCTTTGAAGATCCAAAATTTCCAAACCACGTTTATAAACTCAAGAAGGCCTTATATGGCCTGAAGCAAGCTCCAAGAGCTTGGTATGAAAGGTTGACCAACTTCCTACTGACCAGGAATTATGTCAGAGGAAAAGCTGACACAACCTTGTTCATTAAGAAAAAGGGTAAACATACCCTACTTGCACAAATCTATGTAGATGATATAATATTTGGTGCTACTGACGAATCTTTGTGTCAAGAGTTTAGCAAACATATGCAGACTGAGTTCGAAATGTCTATGATGGGAGAACTCAGCTTCTTCCTTGGACTTCAGATCAAGCAAGGTAAGAACGGCATCTTCATTAGTCAGTCCAAGTACACCAAGGAGATGTTAAAGAAATTTGATATGGAAGATTGTAAGCCCATATCAACCCCTATGGGTACTGATACTGTCCTATGCAAAGATGAGAAAAGTAAGTCAATAGTAAACTTTATCGAGGTATGATAGGCTCCCTACTTTATCTCACTGCTAGTAGACCTGATATACAGTACTCAGTATGTTATTGTGCAAGATATCAAGCTGACCCAAGGGAATCTCACTTAATTGTTGTAAAAAGAATTTTTAGATATTTGCAGAGCTCAGTTGATGCAGGTTTATGGTATCCAGCCTTAAATGACTTCACACTCATAGGATACACTGATGCTGACTATGGACGGGATAAGCTAGAATGTAAGAGTACTTCAGGAGGATGCCATTTCCTTGGAAGCTGTCTAGTATCTTGGTTCAGCAAGAAACAGTCATCAGTTGCTCTGTCTACAACTGAAGCTGAGTACGTTGCTGCTGGAAGTTGTGTAGCTCAAGTCCTATGGATAAAGCAACAGCTTGAGGATTATGGAGTAAGAACTGAGACAATAGAGATCAAATGTGACAACAAAAGTGCCATTGATCTATCCAAGAATCCTATTCAACACAACAGGATGAAGCATGTCAGCATAAGGCATCACTTCATCAGAGATCACGTACTAAAGAGTGAGATCAAGCTGACTTATGTACCAACAAATGAACAGCTTGCAGATATCTTCACCAAACCTTTGGCTCGTGAACAATTTAACATACTAAGGGAAGCCATCGGTATGTCTAATCCTCTTCAACAATTCTAAGTATTTGAATAAATGTTGAGTGATTGTCATGCTGACTGATATCAATCTAGTAACTACTGCACATTGAGCTTAATAGTCTATGTTGAGTAGATACAAATGCTGAGTAAATAGACATATTGAGTAATCACCTTATGCTGAGTGAATGTACATGTTGTGTGATGAACGTATGTTGAGTTACTAAGAGATAGGAAATCCATCTACGTAGAATTAAATACTCAGTATCATAAACGATTCATATTCTGGAAAACTGAGTAAATGCCCACTTGCATCGATAAAAAATGACACGTGTAACAAATCATACCTAGGAAAACGCAAGTAATGATGAATACCCATGCGCCGAACCTGTTATAAATGGCAGAATCTTTGTCGATTAGAGTCCCAAGATGAAAACGGCTAGTTCATTAATGACTAAAAACTCTATAAGTAGCAGAAGGACCCCCACTCATTTCTCTTTACGCTTACGATCTTTTAAAATCGAATTCTCCTCTCTCCCTAAATCTTAAAAACCTTCCTCGATAACAATGGCTTTCGGCAAGAACGAAATCCCTAACCTCACCACTCAGCCTGGCCAAACCTCTGGCAAACCCACTCAAGCTGACCACGCTGGTTCTTCGAGGCAAATTGAAAGGAATATGATCAAAGTCCATAAAAAGGTCAATAACTTGGAAGTATTGAAATGTAGATGGTTCTCTCCAGGTTTCGTCACTTCAGAGAAACCGTTCTGCGACTGGATCGAGAAGAACAAATGGACCGGTCTCTTCTCACTCGCCGGAAAAACGTACCCAGGCTGGTCAGAGAATTTTACTCTAACATGCTTGTTGATGAGGATGATGCTGACTACTTGGAGACTACAATCAAAGATCAGAAAATCACCATAACCCCTGCCTATCTAGCTACTTTGCTTGATTTACCTGATGAAGGAATAGAATTTAGGACAACAAAAGAGAAAGTACCAAAGGAAAAACTTGACAAGATCAAGGGGTTCTGCAAACCCAAAGATCATAAAGGGGAAATACCCAGCACGTGTATGGGGCAAGACCAGAAGATGGCTCACTACATGCTGACCAACTTCATCTTCCCCAAACTCAACTCAGCCTCATCTGCCTCCAATTTTGAACAGTGCTTCATATGGCACATGTTGACCTACACTCCACTCAACATGCCCGTTTTTCTGGTTGGGGCTTTTCAACGCAGTGGAAAGAAGCTCAGGCTGGGTTCTTTGATCACTAAGATCATTGAGGACAAACAGATTGAGACAATCAATGAAACTGACACTTTGGGAAGTGAGATCACAGCAGCTCTGCTGGTTGGACTATTGTACAATCAACCTTTGAAGGGATATGAAGAAGTTATTGATGATGAAGCTGAGCTAGACATTGAGCCTGAAAATGAGCCTGAGAAAGAAGTGGAGGTTCCTGCTGAGTCACCTAAGGAAAAGAAGACGAAGAAGAGAAAGGCCATTGAAACAGGCTCCAAAGACATCCATGCTGTACCAAAGAAAGTGAGACTAGTGCCTTAAGAAAAGGTTAAAGCTGACAAAGCTAAGGAAAAAGCTGAGTCGGCAGAGAAGAGAAAGATGCTAGAAGAGCCTGAGGATGAAGAAGAGGGTACTCCAGAATCCCCCTTGATGAAAAGGAAGAAGGTTAATTCCTTACAAACAGTTGAAGCTGATCCCCTAGATTGGGTTGTATCATCCAAAGGTCATGGAACTGACCTAGAGAAGGAAGCTGAGAAAGAACCTGAGCAATAAGCTGAGAAAACAAATGTTGAAGTAGAAAGGGAAGTTGACAAAGAAACTCATATTGAGGAAAACATCCATACTGAGCAGGAAGAACCTGCTGACGTTGAGCAGCCTCAGGATGATGTTGAGCAAAGAGTTGAGGAAGAAGAAAATGTTGCTGTTGAGGATCATGTTGAGCAACATGAGGATCCAACTATGGTAGAAGAGACAGTTGATACTGATGAGGAGAACATTGATGCTGACCCTTCTCCTCCCAAGGAACAAAGGTTCAAGCGGCTTAAGAAGAAAGCCCACAAAACACAAGTTATTGATCTTCTTGCAGATTCTCCTCTTCCAGAACAATTCACTGGCATGTCTGAGCTACAGTTCGCATATTTTGCAAATGACCCTGAGTCTCCCTCTAAGGAAAAACAAGCCTCTGTTACTCAGGATGAGGAACAAGCCAAAACCCTTGAAGATCCAAATCCAACTGTTCAAGAAGGAACAAATGCTGCTTCAACTTCACCCACTCAGGATGAGCAGGTCAACATGACTAACCAAACTCCACCTCCAACTCAGCGTGTTGACAACTCAGCTCCTGAAGGTAATCTGCATCAAAGCCTAGTCACCAATCAAGGTGATCAATCTGGCAAAGAGCAAACTCCTCCACCATCAAGCTCAATTCCAGCCTCTGAGACAAATGCTGGCCAATTCCAATACTTGAATGCTACTGAGTCAGGAAGACACATCATTGCCTCTGCTCAGTCCTTGCTTCAAGATTTGAACACCTCTCAAGCTGATGCTACTAGATCGTCTCATGCTGAGTCCTTCCACCTATCTGGCATCACTCAGCTTCTCAATGAACTGAGAGGACTCAAGGATCTGGTAAGTATTATAACAACTGTTCAAACTCAGCAACCAAACCAAGATCAAATAGCAAAGCTGAATGAACTAGTTCTCTCCATGGTAAACCATCTGAACTCGATTGAAGGCAAAATCCAACAACCCTCAAAAGTCAATCTATGGTACGCCACTTCTGCTGAACTTCAAGGATATTTTGCCAAGTTCACTGCAGAACTGACCAAATCGAGCACACCTGGCAATACATTTGCCACTTCTGTTGAACTTCAAGAATGCTTTACCAAGCTTACTGCTGAGCTGACCAGTACTCGTGACTTAGTATCTTCCTCTTCTCAGTGTACAATTGACCAACTGAGTGAAGCAGTCAGCCTACTCAACATCAACAAAGCACAGATGGATGTTGATCCAGTCTCCAGCAGTGAACTCTTGAGCTTTTCACAAGCAATAATGAAGGCAATGCGCATCAACAATGCCCAGCGCATATTTTATGACTCTGCCTTGCTCAAGATGTACCACCAATCTTTTGGTCAGCTCACCAGCTCGCTCACCTGGCTTAGCAAATCTCATGAATGCCTGCTCAGCATGATTAGCAGTTCTCTTCGGGTTCCTCGCCATGTCCAAGATGATAGTGTTCCTATCATTGATGGCTTACGAGAAAGTACTAAGCGGCTCTAGCGTTACTCCACTCACCTCTCCGCTCATGCTCGCACTGACACATTCATTTATAAACCCGATGATGGCAAAACGGGGGAGAACGGCCAAGAGGGAACTCAGAGACAAGGAGGAACTCAGCTTACAGGAAATGCCTCAGGAAGTAAAGACAAAGGCAAAGGAATAGCTAAAGATGACCACCAAGCTCAGAAGAAGAACTAGATATAGTCTAGTAAATGTTTAGAACTTAGCATAGAAACCTTCATATATGTGTTTGCTTTATTTTCTTGTTTAATCTATGCCAAGTACTATTTTCTCAATATAGTCGATAAAATTGAACAAACAAATTAAGAAGTAAAACATACTCAGTATACATTAACACTAAAACACTTAGGTAATAAACTGAGTAACAACATACTTCTAATATTTTTGAAAGCTGACTTAAATTCAAAAAGTTCAGATCTTGAAAAATCCAACATTAAACTAAGTCAGTATACACAAATGTCTTAAAGATAATTCAATTAAATCTTGGAAGGTTTAGAATTAAGTTAAGACAATATGTGCAACCCTTACGGGGGAGTCATTTCAAAAATATATCAATCATGGGGTAACTTATAACTGAGTTCCATAATTATGTATTTTGCCAACATCAAAATGGGGGAGTTTGTTGAAACACCTTTCCACAAGATTTTGATTTGACAAAATCATCCATGATTAAGAGGCAATTAAATTTAAATGCTTTGATTTAATTGTACTAATGTGTTTATTCAATGTTGAGTGCAAAAATATATATATAAAGCCAGACAGGTCAAAAGTCAGCATAAGCCAAAAGCTGAGTGGAACGAAACTCAGCATGAAAGGATAGAAGCTGAGTGAAGTAGAACTCAGCATCAGAAGCTTCTTTCAAAATTGCCAGAACGAAGCTGACTAAATCAGAAGACTCCTTCAGAATTAACAAGAACGAACCTGACTAAGAAGGAACTCAGCATAGAAGTTGAACATTCGAAGATAACGAATGAAGCTGAGTAACAGTCAGGACAACACGAAAGATCCGTTCACTAAAGGACAAAGTCTGCCAATCTTCTGCACCAATAATTGAAGCCTCGAAAGCACACAGAAGACTAATTCCGAGAATCATGGGTCTGTGGATTATTGGTAAAAGACAACTGGCACAAAAAGACAAGTTTGATGCAAGAAGACAAAACCTGACGCCTGAAGAAAACAGAAGAAGGGAATGGCGGAACAGTCTGAAGTTGACCAGAAGCTGTCCCCTAAAAGAGCCGTTTTGGACACAACGGCTAAACCAATTCAAATGATCCAATCTTCAGAAATTCATCTATAAAAGGACAATGAGAGTTCTTGGATCATTTGCTCAAGCATCAAAAGAAAAATAGAAGAGAGAAAATTCTGAAAGCACTCAAATACAAAAAGATCTTACACCAATTTTTCTATTCTCTGTGTAAATGCTAGATTGATTGTTTTGTAATCATCTAAGGTGTTCTTTAGTTGAAAAAGAACAAGTGTGTGATCAATAGGAATATTGAGAGTGTTGAGCTGAGTACTTGGTTGTAAGTATTCAGTGGTAGAAAAATCTAAGTGCTGGGTTGTAGTACTTAGTAGGAGCTGAGTAGACGAATAGAGGACGTACTCTTGCATACTCACTGCCTTGTAAAGGGTTTGTGCTCTACCTTGAAAGAGCTCAGTATTGGATTGAAAATCCCAGGAGGAACTAGGGACTAGACGTAGGCAGAGAGGCCGAACCAGGATAAGTCGTGCTGAGTAACTTCTAAACTCTCTCTCTATATATATATATATATATGTGTGTGTGTGTGTGTGTGTGTGTGTGTGTGTGTGTGTGTGTGTATGTGTATGTGTTGCTTGTTGTATTTACTCAGCTTATAAATTGTTAAAACTGAAACTGAGTAAATCTGAGTGTTAAGTTGGAAGCTGACCTTTCAAGTGTCAATTCCCAACTCTCAAGTCAAGCAGTCTTAGTCAGCATAGAACTAAAACTGTCTGACTAATCAAACACCCGTGCTGACCAACATGCTGAGTTATCAAACTCTTAAAATAACATTAAGTCAGCATAATTAAAAGCGAAAAAGTTACATTAGTTCCTAACCCCCCCTTTGGAACTAATTACTAGGGACCAGCCATTCTTCGAAATGCACTCACAGAATGGTTGCTCTTTTTCCACAAATTCTTTTGAGAACCACCTTGAGTAGTCAATCTTGTATTCCCTGACGTTCTCATAGACCTTGGTGTAGGTTCGTTGCTTAGGGTTCTTCACCTTAGAAGAGTTACCTTAGTCAGTCTGGTTTTTCTTGCTCGGTGTGGTAGCTTTGGTTTGACCATGCTAGGTAGGAGGCTTAGGGCTTCCAGCAGATAGGTGACCGGCATCGGAGATGTTTACAGAATCGTTCGTCATTTTCGCAGAGAAGATATGAATGATTTGAAGTTTTTGAGAGAGAAAATATTTATGCCAGAGAATTCTGTAAGCATAAGGAGATAAATATGGGGATTTTCCCATTATTTATAGAGGTGAGAGGTGGATCTTATCGTATCCATGTGTCAGTTTGTCCTTGGGATTGTCAACCGACAAGGATACTGGCATTTATGACACATTTGGCGCATACGTCATCCTAGGTGGCTATTCACGTGCTTTAGCATTAAGTGCAACGGATCGATTTACTCAGTTGGAGAATCCTAAATGTTCTATATTCTGAGTAGTCAGTTTTATACAAACGGATGGTTTAAGTAATTGGTTGCTCAGTTTGAGATAACTACTCAGTGCGCATATTTGCTCAGTATGTGATATTCATTCATTTAGCATTGAACACTCAGCATACATCTATTCACTCAGCAAATAATAGCATAACTCATTCAGCAGGGTAATTTACTCAGCATGAATTTATATTTAGAACTGGAATTTACTGAAGAGGATTAAACATACCAATGGCTTCTCTCAGTATGCTGAACTGCTCACGAGCCAGTGGCTTCGTGAAGATATCCGCAAGCTGCTCATCCCTTGGGACATAGGTCAGCTTGATCTCACCTTTGAGTACATGGTCTCTAATGAAGTGATGTCTGATGCTGACATGCTTCATCCTGCTGTGCTGAATTGGGTTATTTGATAGATCAATTGCACTTTTGTTGTCACATTTGACCTCAATTGTCTTTGTTTGAACACCATAGTCTTCAAGCTGTTGCTTAATCCATAGGACTTGAGCAACACAGCTTCCAGCAGCAATGTACTCAGCTTCAGTGGTAGACAAGGCTACTGATGCCTGCTTCCTGCTGAACCAGGATACAAGAAAGCTTTCTAGGAAGTGGCATCCTCCAGAGGTGTTTTTTCGTTCAAGCTTGTCTCGTCCATAGTCAGCGTCAGTGTATCCAACGAGTGTAAAATCATGAGTGTTGGGATACCATAAACCTGCGTTCACTGAGCTTTGCAAATATCTAAGGATTCTTTTTACAGCTATGTAATGAGATTCTTTAGGGTTAGATTGATATCTAGCACAGTAGCATACTGAGAACTGAATGTCCGGTCTACTCGCTGTTAAGTAAAGTAGAGAGCCTATCATACCTCGATACAATTTGCTGTCTACCGACTTACCATTCTCGTCAGCATAAAGGACAGTGTCAGTGCCCATAGGAGTAGATATTGGCTTGCAATTTTCAAGATCATATTTCTTCAATATCTCCTTAGCATATTTAGCTTGACTGATGAAGATGCCATTTTTCCCTTGTTTGATTTGAAGTCCAAGGAAGAAGTTGAGTTCTCCCATCATTGACATTTCAAACTCAGTCTGCATTTGCTTGCTAAATTCCTTGCACATTGAGCCAGCAGGGTGTCTTTACCCTTTCTCTTAATGAATAAGGTTGTATCAGCTTTGCCTCTGACATAATTTCTAGTCAGCAGGAAACTGGTCAGCCTCTCATACCAAGCACGTGGTGCTTGCTTGAGGCCGTACAGAGCCTTTTTGAGTTTATAAACGTGGTTTGGGAACTTAGGGTCCTCAAACCCTGGAGGTTGATTAACATAGACTTCCTCGTTCACAACTCCATTAAGAAATGCACTCTTAACATCCATTTGAAATAATTTAAAGTTCATATAAGATGCATATGCACATAAGATTCTAATAGCCTCTAGCCTTGCCACTGGGGCAAAGGTCTCACCGTAGTCAATACCTTCTTGCTGACTGTAGCCCTGAGCTACAAGTCTTGCTTTGTTTCTGACCACGTTCCCTTATTCATTCAGCTTGTTGCGGAAGACCCATATTGTTCCTATGGTCTTCTGGCTTCTTGGCTTTGGCACTAGATCCCATACTTCATTTCGTCTGAACTGATCAAGTTCTTCTTGCATTGCATTCATCCAGAATTCATCATACTCAGCTTCAGTGAAATTCTTTGGTTCCTGGATTGAGACGAATGCTACGTTGCTGAGGTATCTCCTGAGTTGATTTCTTGTCATCAGGGTATTCTCAGCGGCATCAAGAATAGCACTTTCTGAGTGGCCTCTTGGTATTCTAATCTCCTTTGGTAGATTGATGTCTTGCGCTGGCTGTGTTTCAACAATCTCTGCAGATGTAGATTGGTCAGTGAAAATAATTTGAGTTTCACTTTTACCTTTAGTCAGCCCTTGAGGAAATAACTCAGTGGCTGTTTCTTGGTCAGCGGGTGCTGAGTGTGGATCATCCTCGGTCAGCGGCTGATATCTTCCTGCAGGGTTAGTTTCGTCGAACTCAACATGTACTGACTCTTCTAAAACTTGAGTTCGTTTATTAAAAACTCTGTATGCTTTGCTGTTTGTTGAGTAGCCTAAAAAGATAGCTTCATCAGCTTTTGAGTCAAACTTAGCTAAGCTATCTTTGGTATTCAAAATAAAACATTTACAGCCAAAGGCACGAAAGTATCCAATATTGGGCTTTCGTCCTTTCCAAAGTTCGTAGGGAGTTTTCTTTAGTATAGGTCTAACAAGAGCCCTATTAAGAATATAGCACGCTGTGTTGACAGCTTCTCCCCAAAAGTACTTCGGAAGCCTATTCTCACTCAGCATTGTCCTGGCTATTTCAACCAAGGTTCTGTTCTTCCTTTCAACAACCCCATTATGTTGAGGCGTTCTAGGAGCAGAAAAATTATGGTCAATGCCGTTGGTTTCACAGAATTCAACAAACTGTTGGTTCTTGAATTCTCCACCATTATCACTTCGGATGTGAGCCAATTTTAGGTCTTTGTCATTTTCAAGTTTTCTTACCAAATTTGAAAATGTCTCAAAGGTCTCATCCTTGCTACTCAGCAAGATGATCCAAGTGTACCGAGAAAAGCCATCTACAATGACCAAGGAAAATCTTCTTCCACCCAAGCTTAGCGGTTGGACTGGACCGAAGAGATCCAAATGTAGTAACTCTAATGGACGCTTAGTTGAGACAATGTTTTTACTATGAAATGATTGTTTGGTTTGTTTTCCAGCTTGGCAAGCATGGCATAGTTGATCTTTTTCAAATTTAAGTTCTGGCAGTCCCTCAACCAATTGCTTTCTTGCTAATTTGGCCAGGAGGTCCATGCTTACATGACCAAGTCTCCTGTGCCAAAGCCAGGAATTTTCTTCCTTTGATACTAAGCATACAGTTTTTGAAATTTTTTTCTCTAAGTTCAGCATGAAGACATTATCAATGCGAGGGGCCATTAAAATTAACTCATTAGTCTTACCCTCGAATATTTTACATCCAGTGTCATCAAATATAACTTTTCTCCCATTGTCACATAGCTGAGCTACGCTGAGTAAGTTATATTTGAGTCCGCTGAGTAGGGAGATAGACTCAATAGTAGGATTACCTCCAATGGTTCCTGACCCTACTATCTTACCCTTTTTGTTGTCTCCAAAACTTACGGTTCCTCCTCATTTACGCTCAAATGTGATGAACTGAGTTTCATCACCAGTCATATGCCTCGAGCATGCGCTGTCAATATACCACATCTTTGACTTCTCAGCACACCTCAGGCTTACCTGCAATGTAACTAGTTACTTTTAGGTACCCAATTCTTTTTGGGTCCTTGCTTGTTAGGTTCAACAGGTAAAGCATCATATTTTATTTTATGGCGGCATACTTGGACAGTATGGCCATTCTTTCCATAGAAGTCACAACTGACCTTCCGTTTAGGATGTCTCACTGACTGGTCAGCACCCCAGTGCTGAGCGTGCCAACACACCTTTGTGGTGTGTCCTTTCTTCCCACAGAAGTCACACTGGACATTCCGCTGAGGATTCCATCTCTGCTGACCAGTACTTCGGTACTGAGTATTCAGATGAATATTTCTTTTGTTTGGAACCTTTAGTTGGTTCTGAATGGATGTGGCGTCCTTTCTCAGTTTCTTAGAATCTGATTGGACCTCAGAGACAAACTTTTGCATAATTCCAATGTTACTATGCAAATCTCAGTTGTCCTGAAGAAGATATCGAAGGTCACTCAGTTTGACCTCCTCAACCTCGTCACATCGCCTGCTGAGTGCTCTAACCTTTTTATTACACTTTTTGACAAGTGTGTAGAGGTCACTCAAAGCATTAACCATTTCATCTCTGAGCAAGGGTAGTGATATTACCTCAGTTGAATGTTCCTCATCGTTAGATGCAATTGAGGGGTCAGCATGCTCAGAAACACATGGCTCAGCAAGTTCGTCAGCCATGAAACAAATCTTTGCTGACTCAGTGGCATCAGCTTCAGATGATGATGAATCATCACTATCACTCCAGGTTGCCACCATTGCCTTCTTGCCGTTCTTTCTTTCTTTCCTCAGCGAGGAACAGCTTAACTTGATATGGCCAGTTTGATGACATTCAAAGCATGTAATGGGCTTTGAGCTGTCCTTCTTGTACTTGCTGTCACTGGAGTCAGCTTTGTACTTATCAAACTTTTTATAAGGATTCTTAGAATATTTGTCATTCTTTTTGAACAGCCTTTTCATCTTCCTGGTAAACATAGCCATCTCTTCATCGTTTGTTGAGTTTCCATCAGTGGAGTCAGCTTTCATGACAAAAGACTTTTGCTTCTTGTCTTCAGACTTTTCCTTCACCTCGAAATTCTTCATCGAGATCTCATGGGTCAGCAGTGAGCCGATGAGTTCATCATACTTATAGGTGGTTAAGTCTTGAGCTTCCTCAACAGCGGTCTTCTTTGCTTGCCATTTTTTAGGAAGACTCCTAAGAATCTTCTTGACTTGTTCTTCCTCAGTGAAGATCTTCCCAAGTCTCTTGAGCTTGTTGATAATGTTTGTAAACCTTGCATTCATGTCAGAGATTCCTTCATCATCGTTCATTTCGAACAGCTCATATAGTCTCATCTGCTGGTTCACCTTGGACTCATTCACTTTGTTGGTTCCTTCGTAGGTGACCTCCAGCTTCTTCCAGATCTCTTACACTGACTCACAACCTGAAATCTTGTTATATTCTGCAGCATCAAGCGCACAGTGAAGCATGTTTATAGCCAAAGCGTGGTTTTGTAGCTTCTTGAGATCATCTTCTGTCCATTTGGCCTCAGCTTTGACAATTGTTTGGCCAGCCACAACTTCAACAGGAACAAATGGGTCTTGGACTATTGAAAGCCATGCACTCATATTTGTTGCCTGAATAAAGTTTTTCATCCTATTCTTCCAGAAGGTGTAGTTAGACCCGAAGAATAAGGGAGGCCGAGTAATGGATAGCCCCTCAGGTAAGATCTGAGTTGGCTGGTTTCCTGGGAGAAACTGAGTGTTGTTTTCAGCCATAGTGGGGATCAGCTCAAGGTAGTTAAACCTTTCACAGTGAGCTTTTAGGCTCTGATACCACTTGTTGGTCCCTTATAACGTAACAAGTTAGTTCCAGTGGGGGTTAGGAACTATTGAAAATTTTGTACGTTGAGGCTGACTTCTTTTACTTTGAAAAGGAACTACACAGCGCGCTGAGTTAACTCAAGACACTAGCTTAGTCAACTGGTGACTAAGTCAGCTTCTTTCTTTAAGTCAGGAGATAGCACTTAAGTCTATTCCTGAACTCAGATACTCAATGCACACAACTCAGTGTGACCTCTTTACTTGGTCAGTTTTGGTTAAGCAAGCAATATATATATTAAAGGAGTTTAAGGTTAGAACGATGTTACTCAGCAGATTTATCCAGGTTCGGCTCTACGCCTACGTCCTGTCCCCGAAACACGTTCCGAGCTTTCGAATTCTCTACTGAGCTCTTTAACGGTAGAGCATCAAACCTTTTACAACAAGAAGCTGAGTATAACAAGAGTATCTTCCTCTATACCTCTACTCACTCCTATTCTATTGTTGAGTACTATAACCGAGTACTCAGCCTCTCCTTTCTAATTCTAGAAATGATAATAAGTTTGTCCTAAACTGAAGGATTTGAAGCGGAAATATGTTGGTATTTAGGAGACGAATTTCACAAAATTTCCCTAAACAAACAATCAGTGTGATCCAATCACTCTGATAAACAGTCAAACATCCGATGTCTGACATCAAATCCTTAACCAAGATCATTAAGTTCTTCAATAATCAAATTGATATTTATACTACGAGATTGAAAAAATACCTCTTGTAGATTCCAATCGGGTATTAAAGCTTCTCTAGTGGTGAAGCCTCTAGTCAATCCACTAAGTCGATTAGATCAAGCCTTGCAGAAATTGATTAATCTTGCTCAAAATCGAAAACCGATTCTGTATTTGATTTCTGAATCGAAATCGTATGTTTGTTTTTCTCAAAATTATCAAGTTATATAACTTGATATATAATAAGAATGATGGTGTAGTAGGACACGTAGTGTCCTACTACATACATATTATTATTATTATTATAATAATAATAATAATAAATAATAAATTATATTATATTTATATAATAAATTATATTATTATTAATAATATATATATATAATAATTAATTAACAACTTAATTAATTACCATTATATTTTTAACGAAATAGACACCTCTCAATACTAACAGTCAACACTTGACAATTGTATTTTAAAAAGGTTATCAATTTAAATTGAGCAAGAATAATTATTTATAATTTCCTCATTTCAATTGAATATCAAACAGTGTTAGAATGTTTTGTCAATCCCATTGACATATTCAATTGTGTCAATTAATTAATTAAAACACTTTTAATTAATCAATTTAACTAAAGCTTGATGCATACAACTTATAAGTGTATGACTTTCTAGGTTCATCTTTAACTGGCATTAGAGGCATAATAATAACACTTATTAATTATGTTAGGAATCCAATTCCTTGTACTACAACTGTATCCTATATAAGCTTAGCTTATATATACTTATAGTCCTCTAAAGGTCATGATCTCCAGCTAACACACTGTGCCATGACGTCCCAATTAAAGAATGAAGTTACTTGAACTTATAATTAAACTAATTATGAACCATCGATCATAATTTCCATGCACTAAAGTCCTTTCATTAAAAATCCCGATCTTGACTAGAGCCACAAAGTGTCAAGCTCTAATTGTCAAGATACTAAGAAATATTGATTAAGTCTTTGATAAAATAAGACTCTTATCAAAGAACCATTCTTTGATACTTATCTCATCAGGTGAGTCTTATTGTCCTGGCCAGGAACTCATTCCATCAAAAAACCAATCAATAACTATCTTAGAATTTATCTCTATTTACTTAGAGTAATGAATCCTCTATTAGCAAACTCTTGTTACACTACACAACTAACTATAGCGATTCACTACCGGATTACCAGAATTAATATCCCAGTACAAAGCAGGAACAAACTATAATTACCTGCGCAAGAACAACTAAGTTTCCTCAAGTCAAAGGACTATATGCACTATTATGACCTAGATAATAATTATGTTGACTAGGAGTAAACCTTTGTGCAATTATTATCTAACGTCACAGTTCGAACCATTCACCTCTTTGAATGTCCACATATTTATTCTGATTTCAACATATCAAACAGAATGAGATTTTCTGTTTTTGATTAATATCTCATACTAATCAAGAAAATAAACAGAGGTGATAATCTAAGGATAGATGAGTGTCCAATTCATTATCCACCGATTATGAACATTTAAGATTATTATTTTACCAAAGAAATATATCTCATTATTATTACATCTTAATAATATTATCTCTTTGTAAATAATCTTTGGACTAATATGTATATTCATTAAGTAATTAAACAATACAAATAATTACACATGAATACATATTTTATTAACTGCCATTTGGATACAAAATTCACACTGTATAATATACAAAAGGAATGGCCTAGGGCATACAATACTTACAATCTCCCACTAGCACTAGAGCCATTCAGTACAATATTTAAGACCTATCTTCTCAAGATGACGGTCTAACTGTGACTGAGTCATTGGCTTAGTAAATGGATCAGCTGGATTATCAGCTGATGCTATTTTCTGCACCGAGATATCTCCTCATCCAACAATCTCTCTGATTAAGTGATACCGCCTAAGCACGTGTTTGAAGTTCTTGTGAGACCTTGGTTCCTTGGATTGTGCAATCGCTCCATTGTTATCACAATACAAAGGGATTGGACTAACAATGGAAGGAACCACACCAAGTTCGGTGATAAAGTTCTTCAACCACACTGCTTCTTTAGCGGCACTTGAGGCAGCAATATATTCAGCCTCAGTAGTGGAATCAGCTACAGTATCTTGTTTGGAACTTTTCCAAACAACTGCAGCTCCATTATATGTAAACACATATCCCGAAGTGGATATAAGTTTCTCCTTATCTGACTGAAAGCTAGAATCTGTAAAGCCTTCAATTAACAGATCACCTCCTCCATATGTTAAGATCATATCTTTAGTTCTTCTCAAGTACTTAAAGATAGCCTTAACAGCAATCCAGTGAGCCATACCTGGATTTGATTGATATCTACTTGTTAGACTAACAGCAAATGCAATGTCTGGCCTTGTACACAACATAGCATACATTAGACTTCCTATAGTAGAAGCATAAGGAATCTTGGCCATTTCTGCTCTCTCTGCTGGAGTCTTAGGTGATTGCTCCGTGGAGAGTTGCAAACCATGTCTAACAGGTATCAATCCTCTTTTGGAGTCTTCCATTCTAAATCTCTTTAGAATTTTCTCCAAATAGAGTTTTTGAGATAGCCCTAATATTCTTTTAGCTCTATTTCTATAAAGCTTAATCCCAAGAATATAGGCAGCTTCTCCCAAATCTTTCATAGAGAAGGTAGAGGATAACCAGACCTTAACATTAGTTAACATACCAATGTCATTCCCAATTAACAGAATATCATCAACATACAAGATAAGGAAAGTGATAGCTCTCCCACTAACCTTCTTGTAAACACATGGCTCATCAAGATTTTTGACAAACTCATAACCCTGTATGGCTTCATCAAATCTTTTATTTCAACTCCTTGAAGCTTGCTTAAGTCCATAAATGGATCTCTTAAGCTTACACACTTGAGAACGTTCCTTGGATATAAAACCCTTCGGTTGTTCCATGTAGATTTCTTCTTCAAGAAATCCATTGAGAAATGCAGTTTTAACATCCATTTGCCAAATCTCAAAATCAAAGTGTGTTGCAATAGATAAGATTATTCGAATACTTTTAAACATAGCTATAGGAGAGAATGTTTCTTCAAAATCAATTCCCTCCCGTTGGCGATAACCTTTTGCCATAAGCCTTGCTTTATAAGTATCCACAATTCCTTCAGAATTCAGTTTGCGTTTGAATACCCACTTACAACCTATAGGAACTATTCCTTCAGGTGGGGTAACAAGTTCCCAAACTTCATTCTTATACATGGAATCAATCTCACTTTGCATTGCTTCTAACCACTTAGAAGAGTCAGTATCACATACTGCTTCTTCATAAGTAACTGGATCATCAGGATGGTCAGTACTACCAAAAACAAATAACTCTTGTTCGTGGTTAGTAATTAAACCATACCTATCAGGAGGATGTGAAACCCTTTCAGACCTCCTAAGAGTTGGAGTGATGATATCTGTTGTTTTGGTAGGCTCATCTGGCTGATCAATTTGCATTGGTTCAGCATGTTGGATTTCTTTATTAGATGATTCCTCATCCAATAAAATCTTTCTACCTTTACCACCTTCTTGCAGAAACTCTTTCTCAAGAAAAATGGCATCCCTACTGATAATAACAATTTGTTCATCAGGGAGATAGAAATAATAACCCATAGATCCTTTCGATTTAGGGTATCCAACAAATCGGCCTTTAGTAGACCGTTCCTCTAATTTTTCTGTTTTCTGCTTTTTTATATAAGCAGGGCAACCCCAAATTTTAACATGATTCAAAATTGGTGCCCTTCCAGCCCATATTTCATATGGTGTGGTAGAAACAGATTTAGAAGGAACACGATTGAGAATGTACAGTGTTGTCTCAATTGCATATCCCCAGAATGAGATAGGCAAATCAGTATAACTCATCATCGATCGAACCATGTCCAACAAAGTCCGATTCCTCCTTTCAGACACTCCATTTAATTGTGGTGTGTAAGGAGGAGTAAGTTCAGAGATAATTCCATTTTCCTAGAGGAAATCATCAAATTCAGTACTCATATATTCACCACCTCGGTCCGACCTTAGTGATTTAATATTTTTCCCAATTTGATTTTCTACTTCGGCTTTGAATTCTTTGAATTTGTCAAAAACTTCATATTTGTATTTCATTAAATACAAATAACCATATCTTGATTTATCATCAATAAAGGTTACGAAGTAGTGATAACCTCCACGAGCTATTTCACTAAATGGCCCGCAAACATCAGAATGTATTAATTCTAATATTTCATTGGCTCTCTTCATTTGTCCCACAAATGGTTTTCTAGTCATTTTTCCTTGTAAACACGATTCACATGTTGAATAATCGGATTGAGAATTTAAATTTGTTAAAATTCCCATCTTATCCAACTTAGTGAGTCTATTACTAGAAATATGTCCTAGACGGAGATGCCATAAATATTTTGAATTAAATTCTAATTGTTTATCTGTGGAATTATTATTCATCTCTTTTAGGTTGCCAAGCAAAACTTGCTTATTTTCATTTTTGTTATTTGGTATATTTTTATCAACATAAAATAAACCACGATGTAAAACACCAGAACCGATAATCACATTATCAAAATATACTGTACAAGCTTTATTACAAAATCGGAATTCATAATTCCTTTTTGTCAAACTAGATACAGATATTACATTTTTATATGCTCCTGGTATATACAATACATCTTTCAATAACAAAACATGATGGTCTAACATAAGTGAAATATCTCCCACTGCCCTGGCTGCAACCCTTGCACCATTTCCTAGTGTGAGTTCCACTTCACCATCTTCCAACAACCTTCTATTTGCCAGATCCTGAACATAGGAACATATATGAGAAGTTGCTCCGGTGTCTAAAATCCAGGCATTAGATGAGTTATGAGAAAGATCATTATTTAAATCAACATTTAAATAATTATTAAGAGAAATACCTGATGCAGAAGCTGCACCCTTACCCTTCTCTAAACTTTTCAGAAAGATTGGGCAATTTCTCTTAAAGTGACCTTCCATTCCACATTGGAAACATCCCTGCTTAACAGCACCCTTAAGTTGTGTTGAGGCTTTTGGCCTCACAAATGATGGACTTGTATTAGTGGTCTTTTGAACTTTCTTTTTCTTCTTTTTAGGTTGGGTTTTACCCTTCCTTTTAAAAGAAGATGCAGCCACTACTACAACATCATCTTTCTTTTTATCTTGGTCCACCATATTCTGTTGGTGAACAACCAGATTCTGCAGCAACTGAGCCAAAGTACACTTCACTTTGTTTAACTGGAAGTTTGAAACAAAACCTCCATATGAACGTGGGAGCGAAGAAAGCATGAGATCAATTTGGAGTTCATGAGCCATTGCAAAATCCAAATTTTTTAAAGCTTGGATTAAATGGATCATTTCTCCAACATGATCAGAAACATTCTGGCTTTCTTTCATCTTCATCCTAAAAAGCTTACTTGATATCTTATATCGCATACTCCTACTGGTCTCACCATACAGGTCTTTTAAGCCCGATAAGATTTCAAAAGATGTTGCTATATTTTCATAATGCTTCTGTAATTCATTATCCATAGAAGCAATAATATAGCATTTGGCCTGGGTATCATCATCTACCCATTTATCATATGCCTCATGTAAAGCCTTTGATGCATCCTCTTTAGGGCATGCAGGCTTAGGCTTTAGAATTACATATAATAAACGTTGTTGAGTTAACACAACTTTAAGGTTTCTCAGCCAGTCCACATAATTCGGCCCTGTGAGCCTATTACGGTCTAATATCGATTGGAGAGGTGTTGATAACATGTTTGGAATCAAAGAGTAACTGCAGAAAATAAAGATTGATAGTCAGTTATATATTTAAGGTGAATTAAACGAACCAATATGACATGGACTTTTATCATAATGGTTTCCCACTAATTTGGCGAATCCTATACTTCCAAATAGGAAACGATAATTCTTTGGAATGAATTACTAGTGGGTAAATCGAATTCTTATAAATTCTATTAGGTTCTCCCTCAACTTCACATTGGTATTCTTGGGATAACTAATAAATTCATAAGTTGACAACACTTGTCAATCACCTTACACTATGCTATGAAATTCAATGTAACACTTTTCTAGCTCCTAGTATTGTAATCCTCAGTTTCCCTTTGACATTCTTGGATTTCAACACTAGATAAATCCAACCCACTAGATCAGCAGATTATATTAAGCCCGAATTAACATTGTTCAGCTTCACATTGGCATTCTTACAATGTTAATTACCTAATGTAACCCACAAATTAATTCAATGGGAATTAACTTTCACACTAATCACACAAACTATTTGTGTATTAATGCACCAGTGGAGAGCCTCGATACAACTCTTGTATCTTTATCGGATTTAATATTTATTTGGAAGATTTCTGGTCTTGCAATTAAATTAAATTTAACTTAAGGTCTCACTTTGTATATTAACCAATTTAAATTTCTAACATGCAATTTTGCATGCAAAGAAATTTATCTTGAAGTAACACTTAATCCAATTTATTAGTTAATGTTTGCACATTATCCAATAACATGCCTTGTGGTGATCAATCTTAGCATTCATCTAATCTGATTGGTATAATTATGGATTGGATAAAATTGAATATGTAAAATTACATATCTTTATGTAGTAAAATCAAAATTGATTTTATTACATAATTGACCCTTTTCGTACAATTGACCCTCAATTGTTTCTAAATGTAACACTTACATTTAAGGCCAATATATAATTTTAATCACATTTCAATTTTATAACAGTAGACAACATATAAACTACACAACTAAAAATTGTCTAAAGCATGCCCGCACCATAATTTCTGCAATCTGTCAATTTCGCCGTTTCTTCAATTTTGCTCCAAAATTACAACAAGAGCAAAATAATAAAAGCAAAGCCCCAACAATCCATAATTATATCAATCAAGAGAACACAATATCGATTAACTATAAAAGAACTTAGATGGCTCTGATACCACTTGAAGGATTTGAAGCGGAAATATGTTGGTATTTAGGAGACGAATTTCACAAAATTTCCCTAAACAAAAAATCAGTGTGATCCAATCACTCTGATAAACAGTCAAACATCCGATGTCTGACATCAAATCCTTAACCAAGATCATTAAGTTCTTCAATAATCAAATTGATATTTATACTACGAGATTGGAAACCTCTTGTAGATTCCAATCGGGTATTAAAGCTTCTCTAGTGGTGAAGCCTCTAGTCAGTCCACTAAGTCGATTAGATCAAGCCTTGCAGAAATTGATTAATCTTGCTCAAAATCGAAAACTGATTCTGTATTTGATTTCTGAATCGAAATCGTATGTCTGTTTTTCTCAAAATTATCAAGTTATATAACTTGATATATAATATATATATATATATATATTTATATCATTCTTATCATAAGATAAGAATGATGGTGTAGTAGGACACGATAGTGTCCTACTACATACATATTATTTTTATTATTACAATAATAATAAATAATAAATTATATTATATTTATATAATAAATTATATTATTATTAATAATATATATATATATAATAATTAATTAACAACTTAATTAATTACCATTATATTTTTAACGAAATAGACACCTCTCAATACTAACAGTCAACACTTGACAATTGTATTTTGAAAAGGCTATCAATTTAAATTGAGCAAGAATAATTATTTATAATTTCCTCATTTCAATTGAATATCAAACAGTGTTAGAATGTTTTGTCAATCCCATTGACATATTTAATTGTGTCAATTAATTAATTAAAACACTTTTAATTAATCAATTTAACTAAAGCTTGATGCATACAACTTATAAGTGTGTGACTTTCTAGGTTCATCTTTAACTGGCATTAGAGGCATAATAATAACACTTATTAATTATGTTAGGAATCCAATTCCTTGTACTACAAGTGTATCCTATATAAGCTTAGCTTATATATACTTATAGTCCTCTAAATGTCATGATCTCCAGCTAACACACTGTGCCATGACGTCCCAATTAAAGAATGAAGTTACTTGAACTTATAATTAAACTAATTATGAACCATCGATCATAATTTCCATGCACTAAAGTCCTTTCATTAAAAATCCCGATCTTGACTAGAGCCGCAAAGTGTCAAGCTCTAATTGTCAAGATACTAAGAAATATTGATTAAGTCTTTGATAAAATAAGACTCTTATCAAAGAACCATTCTTTGATACTTATCTCATCAGGTGAGTCTTATTGTCCTGGCCAGGAACTCATTCCATCAAAAAACCAATCAATAACTATCTTAGGATTTATCTCTATTTACTTAGAGTAATGAATCCTCTATTAGCAAACTCTTGTTACACTACACAACTAACTATAGCGATTCACTGCCGGATTACCAGAATTAATATCCCAGTACAAAGCAGGAACAAACTATAATTACCTGCACAAGAACAACTAAGTTTCCTCAAGTCAAAGGACTATATGCACTATTATGACCTAGATAATAATTATGTTGACTAGGAGTAAACCTTTGTGCAATTATTATCTAACGTCACAGTTCGAACCATTCACCTCTTTGAATGTCCACATATTTATTCTGATTTCAACATATCAAACAGAATGAGATTTTCTGTTTTTGATTAATATCTCATACTAATCAAGAAAATAAACAGAGGTGATAATCTAAGGATAGATGAGTGTCCAATTCATTATCCACCGATTATGAACATTTAAGATTATTATTTTACCAAAGAAATATATCTCATTATTATTAAATCTTAATAATATTATCTCTTTGTAAATAATCTTTGGACTAATATGTATATTCATTAAGTAATTAAACAATACAAATAATTACACATGAATACATATTTTATTAACTGCCATTTGGATACAAAATTCACACTGTATAATATACAAAAGAAATGGCCTAGGGCATACAACACTTACATAAACAACAATTGCTAAGACACTTTAGATGATTGGATAATCACTCTAGACTTTTACACAGTAATATGGAAATTGGTGTAAGTATTTGCTTTGCTTTTTCACACAGATTCTTCGAGCAGAAATTTGGTCAGCGTAATGGCCTGGTGAAGATCTGCATCGAATGAAGCAACTGAAAGGCCTATTTATAGTGACACTTGAGGTATCGGTTATTTCAAATTTCGAAATAACCATTGGAGGGGAATGGCTTGATATCGTTGTCACTCAGTACACGCTTAGTGCCGTTGGCCAATCAGATTATTGTATCTTCTGTCTTCGGTCAGTGCTGAGCAGCTTTTAGACAGACAGGCAGAATGTTTCGCCTTTTATAGCAAAGTCTTCCAGACAGCTTTCTGTGTCTTCTGAACTTTATCCAAAGTAGAAATACTTTGTCTTGAAGTTGTTCCTTGCTCGGCTGCTATCTTGTACTCTTTGTCGTCCAACTTAGCAGCTTCATTCCGAAGTAGATAAAGAAAGTCTTCCAGATCCTTCTTCATGCTGAGCTGCGTTTTGTCCACAACGATAGCGTTTTGTTTACACGGGCCGAGTTGCCTTGGGCCTTTGACTTTCCTTTGGGCCTTTAGCCTTTTAGTCTTTATGTCTTATGAATAATTTAACTCAACATTGAACAAACACATTAGTGTAATAAATCAAAGCATTTAAACTTAGTGTGTTTTAGAATATTTTTAAACATATACTCAAATAATTTTGTCAAATCAAAATCATGTGGAAAAGTGTTTCAACACAAACATCCTTCCCCACAATATCCCAAAAGAATCGATAAAAAATTCCCCCAAAACCATCAGGGCCTGGGGCACTATCAGGATCCATAGAAAAGACCGTGTTTTTAATAGTTTCAATGGAAGGTTTAGAAGTTAATTCCTCGTTTTCCAAAGAAGTTACTAAGTTAGGAATTACCTCATTAATTGCAGAAAGATCAACAAATTCCTTGGAACTACGAAAGAGATTAGAGAAATACTCAATTACATGATCAGATAATCTAACCGTGTCAAAAGTGGGACCCTCATCTCCGATCCTCAAATGATGAATGCCGACCTAAGTCTTTCTAACTCTAGCAGACCTTTGAAAAAAACTAGTGTTCCGATCTCCCTCTTTAAGCCATTTAACACGACTTTGCTCTCTGTACATCATCTCCTGCCGAAAAAACTGTAAATCAAGGTTGGAACAGGCGGCAGAAGCATCATTACTCAACTCCGGAGAATCACCCTATTCAGAAATTTGCTTTTGAATATTAGCAAGTTGAGCTTCAGCCAGGTGGATATTTGTCACACCCGACCCTAAACGACCTCAATCGGCATCGGGCGTGAAATGGAAAGATAATAATCAATACTTAGGAGTCTCCAATTTATCCACATATCATTATATTACAATTGCAATACCAAAGTTCTAACCATAATTCTAACAATAAGCATCCAACTTCCAAACCTCGCCTAATCGGGCGGTAACCTTCTCTCTATCATGTACTTTCTCACCTAAAAACATTTAAAAATGTGAGACAAAAATCTCAGTAAGAAACTATCAGCTATCAAAACCAACTTTACTTAACATAGCTACATATATACATTTATAAATGGATTTAATCAAAACCTTATAAAATATACTCAAAACTTAAGTTCATATATAGTCAAAGTAGTAAACCAAAATCATAAAAATATATAATCTTGTATCAATTCTTGAGTTCAAAACCTTATAAAATATTGTAATCAAATAAGTGTTTTATCAAACCAACTCGTATTTAACCAAACGTATAACCTTATATCAAAATCAATCATAACCGAAAACATAATCCAAATGAACTTAAAACATTGTATCCATCCTCGAGTTTCTCCCCTGAAGTATCAATCCATAACCACATATATAGTCGAGACGTCTCTTAACATTGCCTATCCCATATGGTCTTACCCGACACTTCTTTGCCATACCCAATAGGTCTTTCAAACTATGTACACATGCCATGTCCCTCACTGAACATGGTCTTCAAATATGGAACCACCGATCCGGATAGCTCTCAATGGATATAAAATCATAAAATCATAACGAGCTCAAATATCCTTTCACAATCAAATTCCAAACTATTTCATAACCAAAAATCATTTGGCTTCAATTAGCCCTTTTGTATGATAAAAATCATATTTGGACTTCAATCCAAAATAATAACAACAATAACCGCAACAGATTTCTCAATCCAAAAACAATTCGTAAGAAATCATCAAATTCATTTTGTTCAATATAGATTTATATTGAAACCAAAAACATATATGTATATATGCAAATCAACCAAATTAAGCCTTAAATCAACATAATCGAGTAAAATCTGAAATTCACATAGAAGCATAAGCAATAGCTTCATTTGAACCGTAATTTCACAATAAAAAGCAAAATCAGGAAAAACCCCAATTTTAAATTCCTGCATAACCCTAAAATATCAATTTCTGAAACTTCTTTGATTATATGTATATCTGTATACATAAAACTCAAAATATAGGTGATAGTTACTTACCTTGGTCACTAATTGAACAAAATACACCCGATCGATTCGCCGTTAAATTCTGTCTAAGATGTTTCCCTCCAAACACTTCCGAAACTTAAAAACTTTTCAGTTAGGACCTAGATCTATACATAAGGATGCTATGTTTTAAATTTCGAGTGATTCGGACGGTCGAATCTCCGTAAATCAAAGAAACGGTGGAGAAACGGTTCAGAGAAAATTGATGAATAAAAAAAATAGAAAAAGAAAAGAAAAGAAATCAGATATCATCCTGATCTTCCCCGCCTCTCGCGAATTTATATTTATCCATATTGGTGAATATCCCGTTTGATCCTCCATCTTTATATAATCTTTTAAAATTATCCTAAACTTTTAATATATACCTAAAACCATCAAATTAGCTCCAAACTTTTTTTATAGCACCAACTTAATTCCACACACCCAATAACTATAATATATATTACTATCAAGGTATAAATTCTAGAAATTTAGATACGGACGTGACAATATTAGAATCAATTCTGCCAAACACGTTTTTATTCCAATCCCTGAGAATAGGCCTAAGGGTGCGAAGTTTATGACATAATAGTTGAGCAGGAGGGTGAGAGATGTGGGATGTAGTCCAGTGATTAGCAATTACCCCCTTTAAAGAATCATTAGTGGTCCACATTTCATGGAATCTGAACCTAGCAATCCTTTGGTCCCCAAGCCTGCATTGAAGGAGCATCGGGCAATAATCAGAACTATATCTTGCCAACGTGCAAGAGATAGAGTCCCAAGAATCCAAAAAGCCCTCAGACACTAAAGCCCTATCCAGTCTACATTCAATATGAGCGGCCCCATGTCGACCATTGGACCAAGTAAACCTCTGACCCAAAGTATCAATATCAATAAGATCACAATCATCAATAAAATTCTTGAATTCCTTGCAGGATCCAGCAGCAGGAAGGGAACCAAGCTTCTCATGAGAGCCCGTAATAGCATTGAAATCCCCAAACACCAACCAATTATTATTTGGAAAGGCACAACTATAAAGAGATGACCACAACTCCCTTCTTTCCGAAGCCAGGTTACTACCATAAACAAAAGAAATCAGAAAAGACTTATCACCCAGCTGGTGTTGAACAGTAACATGTTGGGCATGAGAAGAATGAAGAGAAAGAGAAGAAGCATTCCTAGATAGAAGCCAAAGAGTCGATGAATTTTTATCATTCCAGGCAAAGAGAGCGGCTTTATGGTTTCATAATGTCGTAACCTCTTGAATACCAACAACGGTTTTACTATTTAATTCATTAGAAGACAAGCAAATGGAGTAGCTCATGCTTTGGCTAGAGCGGCTTCCCAACAAGCTAGTCCTAGTTGTTTGATGTTATTCCAAGTTTTATTTCTTTCTCGGTGTTAAACTTTTGCCACATTTTGGCTCATTAATGAAACTTTTTTATAACTCGGGGAAAAAACCTTGATCAGAGCACTTCCCTGTGAGGCGCCGTTGGGATCGGCCGGGGAAACTCCGATGCCAAAGTCAGTAATATTTCTGAGAATAAACTGTAAGCACAAAAGTAGAGAATCGGTAAGTGTACCTTTTGATGCGAACCCACGAGGAACGGTGCCTCGAAAACCCGACAACTAGATTTGATTCCCAAGAAAGCTAACGAATCAGGGTTGGATAGAAAAGAACCTTTGTAAAACAGAGTTACAAAGACCCAATCCCAATCTCCAACAACCAAGAATACGATCCGAATGATAAATTGAGACGGAAGAAAACCCCTGCAAAACGAAGTTGCAAAGACCCAATCCCTAGTCAAATGACCTATATGCTCTTCTAATGACTTACTATACACCAATATATCATCAAAGTAAACTACCACAAATTTTCCTATAAATACACGCAACACATGATTCATTAAGCGCATAAAAGTTGATGGTGCATTAGTTAGACCAAAAGGCATAACGAGCCATTCATACAAACCATGTTTAGTTTTAAAAGCAGTTTTCCATTCATCCCCTTCTCTCATTTAATCTGATGGTATCCACTTTTTAAATCTATCTTACTAAACACTACAGCTCCATGTAATTCATCCAACATATCATCTAACCTAGGGATAGGATGACGATACTTTACCGTTATGTTGTTGACGGCTCGACAATCAACACACATTCTCCAGCTCCCATCCTTCTTAGGCACGAGAAGCACAGGAACAGCACATGGACTCATCGACTCTCTCACGTATCCCTTAGCAAGCAACTCTTCCACTTGGCGTTGTAATTCCTTAGTCTCCTCAGGATTACACCGATAAGCTGGACGGTTAGGGATAACTGCTCCAGGTACTAAGTCGATCTGGTGTTCGATGCCTCGAATAGGTGGCAACCCTTCAGGCAAGTCTTCAGGCATCACATCTTGATACTCCTGCAAAAGAGAGACACAAGAACTAGGCAGGACATTGTCAGCTTGATTTACATATGCCTCTTTATAAATAAGTAATAACACAGGCTTATTCATAGAAATAGCATACTTAACCTCACTGGATTTTGCAAAGAAATTGACCTTACTCCGCCCCACACTGTTATTCTCTCTTGACTCTCCTTTTGCATGTGGCCCCTCTCCTTTTAAACTCTCAGAACTATTTTTACCTCGACTCTCTCGCTCTTTGGCCACATCAATATCAATTATCTTTTTTTTTTCAGATTTGGCTTTTCTCTCCCCAAGTCCCCCTTACCATCACTCTTCTGATCATGCTTTTCTCTCGAATCTCTCTGTTTATCAATGGACTCAGGTGCCTTGTTAGAAACAGCCCCGTTGCGGTCTCTGAGCTTAATTTGGTCCTCATAGACCTCTTCTGGTGTCAAGGGAGCGAGAATAATTTTCCTTCCATCATGCATAAAACTATATTGATTCTTTCTCCCTAAATGCATAGCATTTTTATCAAACTACCATGGTCTACCTAGCAAAATATGACCGGCTTGCATAGGAACTACATCACAAAGCAAATCATCTTAGTATTGCCCAATCTTGAGTGACACTAAAACTTGCTTATTAACCTTTATTTCCCCACAATCATTTAACCATTGCAATTTATAAGGATGTGGGTGCTTTGTTACTGGCAATCCTAACTTCTCTACCAAAGTAGTACTAGCTACATTAGCACAACTACCACTATCAATAATCACACTACATACCTTGCTTTGCACGAGACATCGAGTGTGGAAAATATTTTCCCGTTGTTTCTTATCTTCGGCAATCTTCATTTGAGCACTCAATAGTCGTAAGATGACTAGTGATTCTCCCCTCTCGGCTTTAGTGTAGCCGTCTGCCTCATCAGAATCAAATTCCCCTTCATCTTCATCTACCTCACACTCACTCTCACTATCAGTGACCACTGCACCTCCTCTCATCACCATAGCTCTTCTATTCGTGCATTCAGAAGCTATGTGCCCGAAGCCTAAGCATTTGAAACATTGAATTTTACTTGCTCTCGGCTTTTCCTCTACCTTCTGCTTGTTCTTGTCAGTGGAGTCTGTCTTAGGTGTGGGTTTGTCAAACTTGGATGGATTTCTGCTTCCCCTCTCTTGACTTCCCCAACGGTTCTTCCAATTAGAGTTGGTAGATGAGGAACCCCCATTGTAGGTTCGAACTTCCTTCCTCTCCTTAAGTTGGCGTTCTGCTGTCTTTGAGGCATGTACCATGTCTTCCAAATCTACACAATGTTGAAATTCGACAATATTGGCTATGTCCCGATTAAGGCCAGCAAAAAATTGAGACTTGGTAGCTCTCCGATCTTCCACTACATCGGCTCTCAACATTGCCATTTCCATCTCCTTGTAGTAAGCATCTACGCTCTTAGAGCCTTGTCGAAGGGATTGCAATTTTCTGTATAAGCCATCATAGTAATCATTAGGAACAAAACGCTTCCTCATAACGGCTTTCATCTCACCCCACGTGTCAATTTGTGGCTCTCTGCTTCTAAATCTAGAGGTCACAAGTTGATCCCACCAAACTAATGCATAGTCTGTGAACTCAATCACTGCTGCCCTCACTTTCTTCTCATCAGAATAATTATGACAGTCAAATAGGAGTTCAATTCTTTTCTCCCATTCTAGGTAAGATTCAGGATCATCCTTACCATTGAATGAAGGAATCTTCAGCTTCACATTCCCAAGACCTCTGTCTTGTCCCTCATGTTGCCAAACTTGTCTATCCCGGTTATCACGTCGATTTTGTTCTTCGGCATTGCGTGCTTCTTCAGCAACTCTATGATTCTCCTCAATCACATCCATACGCTCCATTAACCGGTTTAACAAGGTCAATACTCGTTCCTCCGCCATTTTTTTTCTACACAGAAAAAGAAACACAACCAAACAGATAACGTTGAACAAACACAAGAAAAAATTTATCCAAGCTCACAATCCTCTCGGTGTTTCACTCAATTCTTTGGCTTTTCACTCTGATACGCTCACCACTCGTTGCCTTTTACCGCTCGATTTCTCTTATTGTGCTCTTTAAAACACTCAGTAGAATAAATTCAGTTTCAAAACCCCGAAAGTTCAAACCGGAATTAAATCCTACAACTTAAGAAGCAAAACGGTAAACAAGAACGGATCGCAGATAACAAGTCGATGACCAAAATTAAAGTGACGATATGGAAGTATAACACGAAACAATGATAATCCAAATACGAATGAAAAAACTCAAATTTTATTCACTATAATTTGGAAGCACCTAATTTTTGTGCTATGATGTGAATTGTAATTATCAATTCTCTGTAACTTTTTTTTTTGACTTTTTTTTTTTGGCTGCTTTACTTTCTTTTGTCTTCTTTCTGAATTGAATTTGAAATCAATTCCACAGCAACTAGATTTGGTTAGGTAAGCACATAATTTTTTTTTGAATTGAAATCTTAATTCAATTCCACTACAACTTCTTTTTCGATTTTTTTTTTCTTTTTATTTATATATATCTTCAACAAACTAGAATTGGTTAATTGAAGCAGATTTTTTTTTTCTTCTGAATTTTAGATTAGGCCAGAACCTATTCTTTGATTCGACAAAACTAAGAAAGGAAGGGAAAAAAAATAATTAATTGAAAAAAAAGAAAGAAAACGGATAGATGAAACCTGAAAAAGTTAGAGCTCGGCTCTGATACCAAACTGATGCGAACCCACGAGGAACGGTGCCTCGAAAACCCGATAACTAGATTTGATTCCCAAGAAAGCTAACGAATCAGGGTTGGATAGAAAAGAACCTTTGGAAAACAGAGTTACAAAGACCCAATCCCAATCTCCAACAACCAAGAATACGATCCGAATGATAAATTGAGACGGAAGAAAACCCCTGCAAAACGAAGTTGCAAAGACCCAATCCCTAGTCTAACTAACAAGGATTCGATTCCGAATTGTTCAGTTGTAGTGCTCCAAAGAACACAAGAGAAACCCTCTCAAGAGAAGAAATTCCAAACTTTAATTTTGATGATAATCGATGTCTGCCGTTACAATCCAAGGGAAAGCTATAAATACCTAACCTAAATCTAATTAGTCTTTGGACGTAATAGTCCTTACAATAAAATAAGGAATGAAATAGGAAGTTAAGGGTATATTGGTAACCCTTCCTAATTATTAAATAAAAACAGAAGCCGATATCTGTTAAGCCGTGCCCACGTCAATTTCCAGGCCACTTTTGTTATGAAGAAACAGAAGCCGATATCTGTTAAGCCGTGCCCACGTCAATTTTCAGGCCACTTTTGTTATGGAGAAACAGAGGCCAAAGTTGTCTAAGCCGTGCCCACGCATTAGGAAAACTTCCGAAATTGTTGCTAAATCCTTGAGAACAATGCCAATCAATCTTGAACATTCTCATGTGAGTCCGAATGCTCCAATTGACCTCCGTATTCACATCTCATGCAACTTGAAAGAGATACGACAATTAATGGATCATTAATTTCAGAAACTACGCTTTTATCCGCGATGTCCATCACTTGGACCATATATGATTCAAGCTCCTCTTCAAACTGTTTGGCTCTTGCTCGGGTAATAGGTCCATCGGGAAGCTTTAATTGAGTGATGTGAGATCCCAAGTTTGAGCTCTGATTTCCATTTTCATCATTCCCTCCCTCCTCAAGAGGATTCGACCTCGAATCAGTATCTGCATCATAAAAGGATAGATCAGAAACATTAAAAGTAGCAGAAACATTATAATCACCAGGCAGGTCAATCTTGTAGGCATTATCATTCACTCGCTGCAAAACTCGAAATGGTCCATCGCCTCGAGGTTGCAGCTTATTTTTACGAAGTACAGGAAATCGCTCCTTTCGAAAATGCACCCACACTAAATCACCGGGAGCAAACACAACTCGTTTACGATGTCGATTCACTTTTGAAGCAACTCGTCGATTCTTCGCTTCAATATGCTTGCGAACCTTCTCATGAATGGATTGCACTAACTCAGCCTTTTCAACGCCATCTGTACTAGACCTCGCATCCACAGGTAAAGGTAACAAATCCATAGGAGTAAGAGGGTTAAGTCCATAAACAATCTCAAATGGTGAAAACAAAGTAGATGAATGAATGCTACGATTATATGCAAATTCAACCATAGGCAAACATTCTTCCCAACTCTTAAGATTTTTACCGACTACCGTGCGCAAAATTTGACCAAGGGTTCGGTTAACAACCTCAGTCTGTCCATCCGTCTGGGGATGACAAGCTGTAGAGTATAAAAGCTTAGTACCTAGTCGACTCCATAAAACACGCCAAAAATGACTCAAAAACTTGGCATCTCGATCGGATACTATAGTCTTAGGGACTCCATGTAACTTAACAACCTCACGAAAGAAAAGATCAGCAACATTAGTAGCATCATCGGTTTTATGACAAGGAATGAAATGTGCCATCTTACTAAACCTATCAACTACGACAAAGATAGAATCACGACCTTTCTTTGTCCTAGGTAACCCTACAATAAAATCCATGGAGATATCTACCCAAGGCTCCGTAGGTACAGGTAATGGTGTGTAAAGACCTTGAGATAAAACCTTAGATTTGGCCTTTTTACAAGTGATGCACCTGGAACAAAACCTATTGACATCTCTACGCATTTTCGGCCAAAAAAAATGTTCATGCAAAATATCTAAAGTTTTTGTAACCCCAAAATGGCCCATTAAACCACCACTATGAGCTTCCTTAACAAGTAATTCTCTATATGAACATTGTGGGACACAAAGTCTATTCTCACGAAACAAAAACCCATCAAGTATATAGAACTTGTCCACAGCAGACTTACCACACAAAGAGTAAATGTCACCAAAATCAACATCACCATGATACAACTCTTTAAGATGTTCAAATCCCAAGAGCTTAGTGGTTAATGAAGTTAAGAGAACATACCTGCGCGATAGTGCATCGGCCACCACATTTTCCTTACCTTGCTTGTACTGGATGGTATAAGGAAAAGTTTCAATGAATTCCATCCACCGAGCATGCCGCCTGTTTAATTTCCCTTGTCCCTTGAGATGCTTCAGGGACTCATGGTCAGAATGAATGACAAACTCTTTGGGCCAAAGGTAGTGTTGCCATGTCTCCAATGCCCTCACTAGAGCGTATAGCTCTTTGTCATATGTGGGGTAATTAAGTGCAGCCCCACTCAGCTTTTCGCTAAAGAAAGCGATCGGTCGTTTATCCTGCATCAAAACAGCACCAATACCTATGCCAGAGGCATCACATTCAATCTCAAACGCTTTCTCAAAGTTAGGTAATGCAAGGACAGGAGCAGAACATAATTTATCTTTTAGAATATTAAAAGCATTCTCCCGTGCTACCCCCCATGAGAATCCAACCGTCTTTTTAATCACCTCTGTAAGGGGAGCAGCTAAAGTGCTAAAGTCCCTCACAAATCGTCTGTAAAATGATGCTAAGCCATGAAAGCTTCGCACCTCAGACACATTACTAGGTGCAGGCCAATCACGAATTGCCCTTACCTTTTCCTCATCTACTTCAATTCCCTTAGCAGTCACGATATAACCAAGAAAAACAATTCGATCCGTGCAAAAAGAACACTTAGACATGTTAGCATACAATTTTTCCTTTCTAAGCACATCAAAGACACTTTTCAAATGACCTATATGCTCTTCTAATGACTTACTATACACCAATATATCATCAAAGTAAACTACCACAAATTTTCCTATAAATACACGCAACACATGATTCATTAAGCGCATAAAAGTTGATGGTGCATTAGTTAGACCAAAAGGCATAACGAGCCATTCATACAAACCATGTTTAGTTTTAAAAGCAGTTTTCCATTCATCCCCTTCTCTCATTTAATCTGATGGTATCCACTTTTTAAATCTATCTTACTAAACACTACAGCTCCATGTAATTCATCCAACATATCATCTAACCTAGGGATAGGATGACGATACTTTACCGTTATGTTGTTGACGGCTCGACAATCAACACACATTCTCCAGCTCCCATCCTTCTTAGGCACGAGAAGCACAGGAACAGCACATGGACTCATCGACTCTCTCACGTATCCCTTAGCAAGCAACTCTTCCACTTGGCGTTGTAATTCCTTAGTCTCCTCAGGATTACACCGATAAGCTGGACGGTTAGGGATAACTGCTCCAGGTACTAAGTCGATCTGGTGTTCGATGCCTCGAATAGGTGGCAACCCTTCAGGCAAGTCTTCAGGCATCACATCTTGATACTCCTGCAAAAGAGAGACACAAGAACTAGGCAGGACATTGTCAGCTTGATTTACATATGCCTCTTTATAAATAAGTAATAACACAGGCTTATTCATAGAAATAGCATACTTAACCTCACTGGATTTTGCAAAGAAATTGACCTTACTCCGCCCCACACTGTTATTCTCTCTTGACTCTCCTTTTGCATGTGGCCCCTCTCCTTTTAAACTCTCAGAACTATTTTTACCTCGACTCTCTCGCTCTTTGGCCACATCAATATCAATTATCTTTTTTTTTTCAGATTTGGCTTTTCTCTCCCCAAGTCCCCCTTACCATCACTCTTCTGATCATGCTTTTCTCTCGAATCTCTCTGTTTATCAATGGACTCAGGTGCCTTGTTAGAAACAGCCCCGTTGCGGTCTCTGAGCTTAATTTGGTCCTCATAGACCTCTTCTGGTGTCAAGGGAGCGAGAATAATTTTCCTTCCATCATGCATAAAACTATATTGATTCTTTCTCCCTAAATGCATAGCATTTTTATCAAACTACCATGGTCTACCTAGCAAAATATGACCGGCTTGCATAGGAACTACATCACAAAGCAAATCATCTTAGTATTGCCCAATCTTGAGTGACACTAAAACTTGCTTATTAACCTTTATTTCCCCACAATCATTTAACCATTGCAATTTATAAGGATGTGGGTGCTTTGTTACTGGCAATCCTAACTTCTCTACCAAAGTAGTACTAGCTACATTAGCACAACTACCACTATCAATAATCACACTACATACCTTGCTTTGCACGAGACATCGAGTGTGGAAAATATTTTCCCGTTGTTTCTTATCTTCGGCAATCTTCATTTGAGCACTCAATAGTCGTAAGATGACTAGTGATTCTCCCCTCTCGGCTTTAGTGTAGCCGTCTGCCTCATCAGAATCAAATTCCCCTTCATCTTCATCTACCTCACACTCACTCTCACTATCAGTGACCACTGCACCTCCTCTCATCACCATAGCTCTTCTATTCGTGCATTCAGAAGCTATGTGCCCGAAGCCTAAGCATTTGAAACATTGAATTTTACTTGCTCTCGGCTTTTCCTCTACCTTCTGCTTGTTCTTGTCAGTGGAGTCTGTCTTAGGTGTGGGTTTGTCAAACTTGGATGGATTTCTGCTTCCCCTCTCTTGACTTCCCCAACGGTTCTTCCAATTAGAGTTGGTAGATGAGGAACCCCCATTGTAGGTTCGAACTTCCTTCCTCTCCTTAAGTTGGCGTTCTGCTGTCTTTGAGGCATGTACCATGTCTTCCAAATCTACACAATGTTGAAATTCGACAATATTGGCTATGTCCCGATTAAGGCCAGCAAAAAATTGAGACTTGGTAGCTCTCCGATCTTCCACTACATCGGCTCTCAACATTGCCATTTCCATCTCCTTGTAGTAAGCATCTACGCTCTTAGAGCCTTGTCGAAGGGATTGCAATTTTCTGTATAAGCCATCATAGTAATCATTAGGAACAAAACGCTTCCTCATAACGGCTTTCATCTCACCCCACGTGTCAATTTGTGGCTCTCTGCTTCTAAATCTAGAGGTCACAAGTTGATCCCACCAAACTAATGCATAGTCTGTGAACTCAATCACTGCTGCCCTCACTTTCTTCTCATCAGAATAATTATGACAGTCAAATAGGAGTTCAATTCTTTTCTCCCATTCTAGGTAAGATTCAGGATCATCCTTACCATTGAATGAAGGAATCTTCAGCTTCACATTCCCAAGACCTCTGTCTTGTCCCTCATGTTGCCAAACTTGTCTATCCCGGTTATCACGTCGATTTTGTTCTTCGGCATTGCGTGCTTCTTCAGCAACTCTATGATTCTCCTCAATCACATCCATACGCTCCATTAACCGGTTTAACAAGGTCAATACTCGTTCCTCCGCCATTTTTTTTCTACACAGAAAAAGAAACACAACCAAACAGATAACGTTGAACAAACACAAGAAAAAATTTATCCAAGCTCACAATCCTCTCGGTGTTTCACTCAATTCTTTGGCTTTTCACTCTGATACGCTCACCACTCGTTGCCTTTTACCGCTCGATTTCTCTTATTGTGCTCTTTAAAACACTCAGTAGAATAAATTCAGTTTCAAAACCCCGAAAGTTCAAACCGGAATTAAATCCTACAACTTAAGAAGCAAAACGGTAAACAAGAACGGATCGCAGATAACAAGTCGATGACCAAAATTAAAGTGACGATATGGAAGTATAACACGAAACAATGATAATCCAAATACGAATGAAAAAACTCAAATTTTATTCACTATAATTTGGAAGCACCTAATTTTTGTGCTATGATGTGAATTGTAATTATCAATTCTCTGTAACTTTTTTTTTTGACTTTTTTTTTTTGGCTGCTTTACTTTCTTTTGTCTTCTTTCTGAATTGAATTTGAAATCAATTCCACAGCAACTAGATTTGGTTAGGTAAGCACATAATTTTTTTTTGAATTGAAATCTTAATTCAATTCCACTACAACTTCTTTTTCGATTTTTTTTTTCTTTTTATTTATATATATCTTCAACAAACTAGAATTGGTTAATTGAAGCAGATTTTTTTTTTCTTCTGAATTTTAGATTAGGCCAGAACCTATTCTTTGATTCGACAAAACTAAGAAAGGAAGGGAAAAAAAATAATTAATTGAAAAAAAAGAAAGAAAACGGATAGATGAAACCTGAAAAAGTTAGAGCTCGGCTCTGATACCAAACTGATGCGAACCCACGAGGAACGGTGCCTCGAAAACCCGATAACTAGATTTGATTCCCAAGAAAGCTAACGAATCAGGGTTGGATAGAAAAGAACCTTTGGAAAACAGAGTTACAAAGACCCAATCCCAATCTCCAACAACCAAGAATACGATCCGAATGATAAATTGAGACGGAAGAAAACCCCTGCAAAACGAAGTTGCAAAGACCCAATCCCTAGTCTAACTAACAAGGATTCGATTCCGAATTGTTCAGTTGTAGTGCTCCAAAGAACACAAGAGAAACCCTCTCAAGAGAAGAAATTCCAAACTTTAATTTTGATGATAATCGATGTCTGCCGTTACAATCCAAGGGAAAGCTATAAATACCTAACCTAAATCTAATTAGTCTTTGGACGTAATAGTCCTTACAATAAAATAAGGAATGAAATAGGAAGTTAAGGGTATATTGGTAACCCTTCCTAATTATTAAATAAAAACAGAAGCCGATATCTGTTAAGCCGTGCCCACGTCAATTTCCAGGCCACTTTTGTTATGAAGAAACAGAAGCCGATATCTGTTAAGCCGTGCCCACGTCAATTTTCAGGCCACTTTTGTTATGGAGAAACAGAGGCCAAAGTTGTCTAAGCCGTGCCCACGCATTAGGAAAACTTCCGAAATTGTTGCTAAATCCTTGAGAACAATGCCAATCAATCTTGAACATTCTCATGTGAGTCCGAATGCTCCAATTGACCTCCGTATTCACATCTCATGCAACTTGAAAGAGATACGACAATTAATGGATCATTAATTTCAGAAACTACGCTTTTATCCGCGATGTCCATCACTTGGACCATATATGATTCAAGCTCCTCTTCAAACTGTTTGGCTCTTGCTCGGGTAATAGGTCCATCGGGAAGCTTTAATTGAGTGATGTGAGATCCCAAGTTTGAGCTCTGATTTCCATTTTCATCACCTTTGATCCTAGGAAGCTGGGGTATTTATATAGGTTTTTCTAACCTTCAGCATTAATGGGGAAGCAGGTGGAGAGTCATTTCATTACTCATCTTTAATTGCTATTAATTCTCCATTAATCCCAGCATTTAGCATTGAAACCCTCAGAGTTGAGGTATTTGAACAGTCAAGTCTTTATTCCCCTTTAATGGCTATTAATTGCCATTTAATTGTATCTATTCCCATTCATGGATGGTAATAAAGGCGCCTTTTGGTATTCTTGGATTCGTCAAGGCGTATGTACGCTCTCCTTGAGAACAATGGCGGGTCTCCATTACTCGCTCTCATCGGGCGTATCTCGTTATGGCGTATCTCGCCATGGTCCACGTGATGTGGCATAATGCTAGAAATTCCTTCCTTTTCTTCGTTATTTATATATTCACCCCTGCATTAATTCTGCAATGATTGTCATTAATTCCATATTAATCATGCATAAATATCTCTTTTAGAAGGAATAATGGTTTGCCATTATTTCTATTTATTTTCCCTTATTCCTTATTCAAGAATAATTTGGGTTGTTATCAGAAGCCCCCCCTAAAGGTATAAAAAGCTCTTTAGGGTTGTTTAAATGGTGTTTCATTTTTCTATCTTGGAGGAAAGTGGACCCGCCCTAGATGGGGGATCACATATGGATATGATACGCTTTTAGGGGATTTTGCTTCTTCATGGATAGGTGGCCAACCGTATCCATTGTTATCCTCTAGGGGCTTCTTGAGAGTTATATTTCCTTTAGAAAGGGAATAACCCGCCCTTTATGGGACTATTTTTTCCTACCGTGTAGGATTATGATTCGCCTTAGTGACTTCTTTTCTTCAGTTCTGCCATATTAAGGAGAATGACCCGCCCATAGGGATCAGTAAGAATGATCATCCATTTAGGGACTTTTGTGCATTTTGTAGAGGCGAGACTTTGTTATTTCGATGATGAAGATGAGGATTCATTACTTTTATGAAAACGAGACTTCATTAATTGGATGAAGACGAGGCTTCATTGATTGGATGAAGATGAGGCTTCATGAATTGGATGAAGACGAGGCTTCATTGACTGGATGAAGACGAGACTTCATTGTTTGGAGATGAAGACGAGGCTTCATTACTTGGAGATGAAGACGAGGCTTCATTACTTGGAGATAAAGACGAGGCTTCATTACTTGGAGATGAAGACGAGGCTTCATTGACTGGATGAACCCTTTGCTTTCCAGAACTATTTTTACTAATGCATTATATCTTTTAGCAAGTAATTTTCTAGAATCTGATTTAGGATTTCTCTGATTGTTTAGGGTAGGTGGCCAGCTGTACCCCAATGTGTGAACCTTTGTGAAGGTTAGAAGCTTTTATTCCTGGTGAGGAAGTTAAGCTGCCTTAGGCGATCGATTTGCTTCCTATCTTTGAGGTGAATCGATCCGTCGCCAGGTCTTGAGACTCTTCTTTGGGAAGAGTATTTGAGAGTGTAAAGTTCTCACGTCTGAGAAATGTTTTAACTCTGTCTCTGACGGCAATCAATTTTTTCCTATCTTTGAGGTAGATCGATCTGCCGTTGAGATTATTGTCCGATTGTTTGAAAAACTTAAGTACAATTGTTTTAATCCTTATGGTCGCCATTTACTTTTACGTTTGCATAAGTAAATATATAAGTTTGTAGGATTTAATATGGAGTAGGTGGCCATCCATACTCCGTTGTGCGAACCTTTGTGAAGGTTTGAAGCTGTTCTATTCCTTCTAGAGGAAGTAAAGCTGCCTAGGGGATCAACTTGCTACCTATCTTTGAGGTGAAGCGATCCGCCCGTAGGACTTGTGAACCCTTCTTTGGGAAGGGAGTGAGAGAGTGTAAAGTCCTTGCGTCCAATGAATGTTTTAACTCTTTCTCGAATGGTGATCATCTAAAGATGGATCCGCCTATGAGAGTGTTCTCCTATCTTTGAGGAGAAAGTTGAGCTCATTTGAAAGCTCCTGAGGGTCTGTGCTTCTTATCTTTATGGAAAGGGGATCCGCCCGTGATGGGATCAATTGTCCTATCTTTGAGGTAATTGATCCACCTGTGGAACTTTTCATTCGTCAGCCACTGGGCGTATATCAGCACTAAAAGCTAGGCAAATGAATATAAGAAGTATGGCGAGAAAGAATAAATTATAAAATGTAGGATACTATAACAGTTTAATGCACATATAAGAATATGTAAAAATATTGATTTTTAGGCCTATGGTTCCGTCTTTTCTGAGCAACTAGAACCGCATCCTCAATGATGTTTAACTTATGAGTAATCACATATGGGCTTACTCCTGTGGGGATCTCATTCTCCTATGTAAATACGCTTTCAGACTCAATGAGAACTTTTTTAACATCCTCTTTGATCTCAAGTTTTAATCCTTTGGCGATCCGCATCCGCTTTCCATCAGCAATAAGGAGCGTTTCTGTGTCGTCCAAAGCTGTAGTGACAAGTTAATATTTCTCACCTTCGTCCTCTTTGGATTGTGGGCGGATTGATAGTGACGCCGAGTATAAATCTCTTTAGCCACCTTTTGGTTCCCGCTAATCATTACTCCTCCTTTGTTGGTGGGAATGTACATTGTCAGACGACGGATGGAAATTAGGGCTGCAACCTCATTAATCCTTGTTTCATTGACGTGAGACCTCTGGGCCTCATAGGTGTCAGACGGTGTACTATATCCTTTGTATAACTATTTATCTTGATTCAATAATTGCTCTTTCTTAATTATACAGCTATTGGGATGGATAGTTCAATATAATTAAAGGGTATCGTTCGTATCTTTAAGGAATATTCATTTATTTAGATCGGACGGTTACTGCAACTTTTCTAAATTTGAAGAGTGGTAATGTTTATAATTATTAACATTGTTCTATCAAATTCTAAAATTATTATGAAAATATTTAATAAAATAAAATAATTAATCAAAAGTAAATATATAAAACTCAAACCATGGATTTAATTCATCTTTAGAAATATCTTCTATCTCTTCCACCACCTAATATTACGACAAAAGAGCCAACAAAACTACAAATGAAAGGGAAAATTTACCTTTATACACATTATTTGACTTTGATTAATGGTTCCAAACAAGTTAATACTATATTTGTCCTTGTCCAGAATAAGAAGACTCAATCACCAAAAAAAAAAAATTATAAAAATTAAATTAGTAAAAGACAGACATTTCATTTTTATATTCAAATTTCCAAATAAATTTACGGATAAATTAGAAAGAATTATACATTTACTGTTAATAATATAATAACTATTTTAAAGTTATTTTTCCCAGTAACTTGATATTTTAACATGTTTGAAAAAGTTGAAACAACACACTAACTTATCAAAACTTAGTTGGTATTTTAATATGTTTGAAAATGTTTACAATAAACATTTTAGATTTATTAAAATTTGGAAAATTGAGAGTGTTTAAATCTAACTTTTCGGAACATCGGGTCCGTTTGTTTTCTCTGCTGTTTGCTGTTGCTGTTTGCAGTTTCCTGTTACGGTTTGCTGTTTGCTTTTGAAAAGGCTGTTGTTTCAAAAAACAGGGATTCCCTGCTTTTATAAAAAGCTACTTTTCGGCTTCAAAAGGCAAACAGGAGGTGTCTAACCAAACACCTCAAACTCTCCTTTTCAAAGTGAAAAGGCAAACAGGAGGTCGAAAAGCAGCTACCAAACACCCCCTTAATTTTTCATTTCAAACACCATAAAATTTCAAATACCATAAAATATGGGGCTCGGCTAACTTTATGCAACAACAACCATCTTATTCTTTAAGGGCCCGTTTGGTAAGATGTAATGGGCTTTGTAATAGAATGCCCATTAGATTGAAGGGTCATTCATGTTTGGTTGTACTTTAAAATTTTGTTGTAATGGAATGAGAAATCCATAGATTAAATTTTGTTTAACAACTATTGTAATCCCCATTACATAAAAAAAAAATGGATTGAATTCTCATTACATCCAACAAGTTATCCTAATTTCATTTTTAAAGTTCCATCTAACCTCTCATTTGTCAAATCTCACTTCTCATCATTCTCAAAAACGCAAAAACTAGAAAACCTAAAAACGAAAAAAAAACATGAAAAATAAGAAAATGAGAAAATAGAAAAAAAAACGGTGAAATGGAAAATGAAAAAAAAAACGAGAAAAATGTAAAAAAATACTATGAAAACACGGAAAATAAATTTGATTAAAAAAACACGGAAAATTATATACTAATTTCACGATTTTCATGTTTTTTTTTGTTGATTTTAATTATTTAAATAAAATTTTACGATTACATTTAACTAAGCAAACGTAAATATTGTAATGGTAATTACATTTCATCATTTTTTTTACCAAACATGGTAATGGAATCACAATTCCATTCCATTACATTACAAGTTTGATTACATTACATTGCATTACGTCATACCAAACGCACCCTAAGGGTTTTTTTGCCTATATCCTCCATTTCTCTTATTCTCTTCTCTCTCAGACCGTAATCTAACAAGTCTCAAACTTGATCTACTTTGAGTTCTTTTTTCCTCCTTCCCTACCGGGTTAGGTTTTCCTACATTTAAAGTGTTTTTATTATTATTTTCTTTTTAATCGGTGTTCATATATTTTATTGGACCTCCTTATCCATTTAAATTGTATATGCTATCTATTATTATTTCATTTAATATATGCTCCATGAAAAATAAGAAAATGAGAAAATAGAAAAAAAAAACGGTGAAATGGAAAATGAAAAAAAACGAGAAAAATGTAAAAAAATACTATGAAAACACGGAAAAAAAATTTTGATTAAAAAAAACACGGAAAATTATATACTAATTTCACGATTTTCATGTTTTTTTTTTTGTTGATTTTAATTATGTAAATAAAATTTTGCGATTACATTTAACTAAGCAAACGTAAATATTGTAATGGTAATTACATTTCATCATTTTTTTTACCAAACATGGTAATGGAATCACAATTCCATTCCATTACATTACAAGTTTGATTACATTACATTGCATTACGTCATACCAAACGCACCCTAAGGGTTTTTTTGCCTATATCCTCCATTTCTCTTATTCTCTTCTCTCTCAGACCGTAATCTAACAAGTCTCAAACTTGATCTACTTTGAGTTCTTTTTTCCTCCTTCCCTACCGGGTTAGGTTTTCCTACATTTAAAGTGTTTTTATTATTATTTTCTTTTTAATCGGTATTCATATATTTTATTGGACCTCCTTATCCATTTAAATTGTATATGCTATCTATTATTATTTCATTTAAATATTTTTCAAATTTAGTAATTGCATAAACGATTAATCTTGCATGTGGATCAATAGATTTACATGGTTACAACAAAAGAAAAGATCCAGATTTGAATGTTCATAATGATCTAAATGATAAAGATTGGATTTGCAGCTGCTTTTCTGTTGGATTTACAAGAAGTATATGTTTTATCGTTCTTTTGTGTTTTTTTAATATATTTTATGACTTTTTTGCTTTTTGCAGTTGTTTTATTCCCTTCCTAGATCTTGTATTGTAGGTTTTATTCCTTACTACTTTAGTGTTGTACTTGTACTTTTTTTCATCTAATGCAATGATGTAAACATTTCACTTAAAAAATATGCAACAACTTTTAGCTTTTTAAAAAAAACGTTAGTATTTTAGAGTTTTTCTTTAATGAATAATTGTTTGAATTTTTTGTATTTATTTAATATTGATAAAATTACTTTTCTCATTTCTCCAAAACACATTTATTTTATAATATTATTCTTATCTCCATAATATTACTGTCGAAAGAACAATATTTTACTCCGTTCAATAAATTATTATTACTTAGTTATTTAGATGATATTTTATTTATTTATTTGGTAGGAAAGGGAAAGAAAAAACAACAAAAACTAACACCTAACCCGGGATTAGCCTAGGAAAGCTAACCCCCACCCGATCATCCGATAGAATCGAACAAAGGGAGTTCGGAGGAGAAGAAAAGGTAGAAATTCCCGGCATCCTTTCATGGCCCTCCGCAACAAGGCGATCAGCCACCCTATTATGCTCCCTGTACACATGAAAAAAGGAGATAGTATAGAAAGAAGAACACAATCTTCTGATTTCTTTAACAAGGTTTTGGCTACTCAAACACATAGCCTTGTTATTAGCAATCATATTAACTGCTTCAAGGTTGTCAGAATCCACGAGCAGTCTTTTAAGCCCCAGCTCAATAGCCAATCTAAGACCAGAGAAGATACCCCAGAGCTCAACAGAAAAAAAAGAGCCCATCCCCAGATTCTGAGAAAAGCCAGACACCCAATTGCCCCCAACATCTCTCAGAACCCCTCCAGCCGCAATTCTGTCGTCCACAAGACACGAGCCATCGGTATTTAATTTCACAAACCCTTCTCCCGGTCTACTCCGGCCCAAAAGATGCTCCACAGAACTCTGGCTAGTACTGGCTAAATAATCCCCTTTGAAGCTATTGATAATAGTGTTAACTTTCTTGGAGAAATAACCAGGCAAATTAGGAATCACTATAGCTTTTTCACCAAACACCTTAGTATTCCTCCACTGCCAAAGCTGGTCACAGACAACGGCAAAGAGAATAGCACCATGCTCCAACTGAGGCAGTAACAAACCATTCACACCATTTAACAACCAATCATTTTCAGAGTGGGCAAAGAAGTTAAGAAGCAACTCACTTGGAATCACTTTCTCCCATACAATCTTACTCTTCGCACAATCCCTAAGAACATGATAGATGGTTTCTGCCTGCACTTTGAACCTACAACAAGTATCTGCCTCAACTAAATGGCGTCTCTTCCTTTCCACATTAGTTAGCAACCTATTCTTAGCGCTACGCCACAGGAAGCTCCTAATGCGATAAGGAACTTTTAAGGCCTAAATATTCTTCCAAGAGATAGAAGGAGGGATATCCAAGTTAGGACTGAAAGCTTCAATAGCAGATTTGCAGGAATAAGTACCATTGTTTGTAAAGGACCAACAGTGACTATCCCCATCCTCCTCTTTACAACTAACTTTAACTCCACGAATTTTCAGGAGCATTTCCAGATTAAGGTAAGATTCAAATCTCGACCAAACCCAATCTCCCTCCGAGTCCACCACATCAGCGATACTCCAATTTCGGATCTCCAGAGGCAAAGGAGAATTACACACTTCATATAAAGGGGTCTTATCGAGCCAGGTATCATTCCAGAAACTAATAGATCTGCCATTGCCCACCGACCAACCAATCCCAGAGCAGAACTCCGAAAAAACAGCGTTAACCCCTTTCCATAAGAAAGAACAATTAGGAGCTCTCTCTTTTGGGCCCCCGAAAATCTTATCATTTTTGTACTTCCCGCACAATAATCGAACCCAAAGAGCGTCCGGATTCTGCCACATCCTCCAAAGAAGCTTCATTAAAAGCACTTTATTATTATCCTTGGCTTGTCTGATCCCTAACTCACCCCTATTCTTAGATTGGCACACCTCTTTCTAGGGAACCAGATGAATCTTTTTCCCATCTTCCGAATCCCCCCATAGGAACCGACGATTGATCTTATCAAGGCCATTCAGAACCGGCTCAGGCAACCTACAAGCTTGCATTAAATGATTCAGGGCAGCACCATTCACAGACTAGATCAAAGTAAGGCGACCCGCAAGGGAGAGGGTCTTAGCTTTCCAATTAGCACAATTCTTATTAGTCCTATCGAGGATATCCTTAAAAGAGGCTTTTGATACTCTATCACTAGGGCTGTAATCGAGCCGAGCTGAGCCGAGCTTTGGCATGTTCAAGCTCGGCTTGCTATAAAATTAACGAGCTCGAGCCCGAGCCGAGCTTGTTATAAAATTAACGAATTGAGCCCGAGCCGAGCTTTGGCTTGCTCAACGAGCTTGAACCGAGCTTCGAGCTTATTTCGAGCCCAAAATCCTCTTTTGGACTTAGTTCATTAAGAAAATTATCTAACCATGAATTGTTTGTGAGTAAATTGTTAATTATATTTGTGAAGTTTGCTCGTAAATAACTCTTTAATTGTGTACATAAACAAGCTCACAAGCAAAGTTCGTGAATAAATAAACAATATGCTTACAAATAGTTCGTCTATTACTCATTTATTATGTTTGTGAACGAACTCATCTAATAGCAAATGAAATAATATTAAGTTTAGATATTTGTGAACTAACACAAAACTATATAGTTTTCTACAAAACTAAAATTTGTTCATAAATGTTCTAATCGAGCCTGCTCGCGAGCTTTCGAGCCGAGCTTTGGCCTGCTCAAACTTGGCTCGTTTACGAACTAAGCTAGTAAATCGTGTTCACGAGCGGCTCGTTTACAAGTCGAGCCGAGCTTTTATCGAGTCGATCACCGAGCCGCTCATAAGCGGCTCTGTTCATTTACAGCCCTATCTATCACTATGGAGAGGAATCCCCAGATAGTTACCGAGAGATTTGGTTAGAGGAATACCAGAAATCTCACTCAATTTTTTACCAACCCTTGGGTCCATATTCTTATAGCATAACATTCTAGATTTTTGGATATTAATCTTTTGGCCTGAAGCAGAACAAAAGTTGGTCAGGATATCCATTATCACACTAATTTGATCCCCATTCCCTTCCACAAAGATCATAACATCATCGACAAAGAATAAATGGGTGATCGGGGGACAGAATCTATTAATGGTAACCGGATGAAGCCTTTCAGTGTTCACAGCATCTTGGATGAGATGAGATAACCTCTCCATAGCAATAACAAATAAGAACGGGCTCATAGGGTCCCCTTGACGGATGCCCCGGGAGGGAGTAAACTCCTCAGACAAACCCCCATTAATTAAAACTTGGAAAACAGGGGAAGCTTTCTTCAGATCCAGTTTTAGGGCCACAATGCCACGCTTACCCTTTTTGATCTTCATTGAATGGACCATCTCCTGAGCGATAACAATATTGTTCATCATTTGTCTCCCTGGGACAAAGCTGCCTTGATTTTGGCTAATAATAACAAGAAGGATACAACGAAGCCTATTAGCCACAATTTTGGTAATCACCTTGTAAAGAACATTACACAGACTAATAGGCCTCATTTGCAAGAAAGAAGACGGCTTATCCACTTTAGGAATCAGGACCAGAAGAGTTTTATTAACCATCCTAATCCTTCGATCCATTAAAAACCCCTTTGACGAAACCATAAATACCATCTTTTACAGTATCCCAGTGTCTATGGTAAAACCCGGCCGGAAGCCCATCAACCCCCGGAGCTTTAGTAGCTCCAATGTTGAACACTGCCTGACTAATCTCTTTCTGATCAATAGGGTGAAAAGCATCAATCATCTTATCCTCACCAACCATTGGAAACGTAGTCCTAGTACGAGCTATATCCAACTCCATCGGCTCCTCTTTAAATAAATCTTTATAGAAATTGATTGCCAAAAGACGGATTTCATCTTCCTCATAAACCCAATTCCCATTAGGGTCCTTGATAGCCTCAATTCGATTCCTGTCTCCTGATAACAGTGGAAAAATGGAAATACCTCGTATTCTGATCACCATCCTTAATCCAAGCTTTCCTCGATTTCTGAAACCAAAGCAACTCCTCTTGCCTCAGCACCGCTTCCAACTCATTCTGGAGAGACCTAAGAAGACTACTCAAACTATGATCAAATCTGGTCTCCAAGATACGTTGACTACCTTCCACCCTGCTCAGAATTTTCTGTTTCCTTCTAATAATGTGGCAAAAAATGTTTCTATTCCAACCCACCACATTCCTTCTAAAACTTCCGCAGCCATAAGCATATTGGACTGGGGTTTCCAATTATCATGAACAAAATTCTTGAACTCAGGATGAGATTCCCAAGCCACCAGATACCTAAAAGGTCTTATCCCTTTAGAACGAGGAGCTCTCATCAACCTAACTAATATCGGACAATGATCAGAATGACGGAAAGGAAGATTCAACACATATGCTTCAGGAAACCTACTCTGGGCCACAATGTTAGCATAAACTTTGTCTAAACGAACAAATGTATTATTACGTTTCCAAGTAAACTTATAACCCGCTACACCAAGATCAGACAGACCACAAAGATCCATATTCTGTTTATGATTGAGGCAGTGATTAATATAATGATTACCTCCCCTTATTTGATCACTCATAAGGGCAATATCATTAAAATCTCCAGCAATGAACCAGGCATCCATCATACCCGTGCTTAAAGAAAACAAAGCCTCCCATAGACGTTTACGATTAGCAAGGATAGGATCAGCATACACCATAGTGATAAAGAAGGGTTTATTACCAGGATAAGTAACTTTACTGTGAATAAATTGCTTATCCATCAACACGATATCAAACTGAACAAGATCCGGCTTCTAGAAAAGCCAAATCCCACCAGCCCGACCCGTGGCCTCCGACCTGACACACTTCCACCTTTTAAATAAACTAACCACCTCATCAGCTTTAACTCCACTAACTTTGGTTTCTAATAACGCAAAACAAGAAGGGTTAAACTGTTTAATTAAATCCTTTACATAGATGCAGGTCGCCTTGCTAGCCGCTCCTCTCACATTCTAAACAAACAGATCCATCAAGAGAGGACAGCAAACCCATGCCCGCCCAACTAAGCCAGGTATTTATTCGGGGCTCCTAAGAGCCTAGTGGAGGTACCTGTCGCCCCCCTTTTCTCCAAGGTACTAAAAGAATTTTGGAAATTCTTTTGACTACCCTTCAGTTTTTTCATTTTCATTTCATTAACCCCCATGGTTTTCCCATTTCTAGTCTCAATGCTGAGTTTAGAAAGACTAACCTCATTATTCCTCTCAGAAACTTGAGAAAAGTGAGTCTGAGAATAATCCTGATGATCATCTTTGGATTCAAACAAAGGGTTGACCGTCTCCATATTGTTATCAACGGGATCAACAGGCTCTAAGTCTGGCATTCCCAACTCTGTTTGCTCATCAATAGAATCCGGGTCTTGACCATCTTCCACAAGTAGAGCCCCAAACCTTGAACCAGAACAAACCTTCAAAGGATTGCCAGGTACAGCACGATCCTTTGGACTAGACATCTCCTTCATTCCATTATCCTTTTGGGGCAGACTTTGATTACTAATAATATCAGGAGGAAGATTGTGGGCCACTGGAGCACGTGTCCTCCTTCTCCCAGAATGCTTAGCAACCATCCAAGGACCAAAAAATTTCCCATCCCCCTGGATCCCCTCTTCCCTAACCAAAACGGCCTCTGCAACAACCTCGCTTTCCTTCTTCTTCCTAGGGCAACCTTCATAATTGTGCCCAAACATCCCACATTCATAACATATGTTATGGATACCTTCATACTCAATAAAGTAGATGGTATTTTGAAGATAGAATTTAGACAAGAGGGATTTTGCTAGGTCAATATCAATACAAACCCTAGCAAACTTGCCTCTTTCAGCTCCAATTGTAGTTTTGTCCACATGATGGACTTTCCCCACAAGCCCTGCAATCTTCTTAAGGAAGATTTCATTATAATACTCAATTGGGAGACCTGGGAATCTCACCCAAGTCAGAATCCTGTTAACTGAACAATCCCTTGGATTAAAATTAGGGACCCAAGGCTTAATGGCAAGAACATGGTTAGATATAATATATGGTCTCCCATTAATAACTGCTTCATAATCTTCGGCCTGTGTAAATTTAATTACATAATAATCATTTTCCAATTCAGTTATACTTATTTTCCCTTTCCTTGCCCACTGAGCACGAATTCTCTGTGCAAAATAATTAAAACCAATTTTTTTCCCTAGGACAGTCACAATTAAAGATAATTTCCATTTGGACCAAAGGGAACGTTTATCAGCAGACGATAAACGAATAACAGTACACAACGGGTCATCTTGCTCATCATCCTCTACATCTGAGTCTGAAAGAATCTCCTCCCATTCCTCATCCGCCATCCCTCCAATGATGGAATTCTCCTCCTCTACAATCCCCATAACGGTATCCTTCCATGATAATTTAAGGTTCCATGTATACAAGGATTTATTGAAAGCCTCTGCAGGAATTGTCGTTGCCTCGCCTGAAACGCCAGACGGCTCTATCCCGCCCTTCACATCAGATCTGCCCTCCCCGCCAATAGCCTCCCCTTCCGTTGCCGACGCCACCGGGTCCGCCTCCCTCGCCTTTCCCTTATTTCCGTTGGACAAGCCCGCATCGCACAACCCTCCCGGTGCCGGAATAGCGGCCGAATCAATCGTCGGGACAGCTGCCGAAACAGCTGATCCCGACCTCCTCTCCATACCGCCCCCATCGCCTCCCTCCATCTGACCGCCAAACCAAGCCGCCGCAGCCACCATCCCAGCCGCCTCACGACCCCCTTCCTCCTTTTGTCCGCCCAGCCGAGCCGACACAGCCCCTCACCCCATCCGCAACCCGCTCTCCTTCCTCCGACCGCCCCTCCCTAACCAGCGCCGGCCCGCCACCGGAACGGGATCTCTCCCTTCGCCTTTCGTAAGCCTTGTCACCAACCTTCTCTCTCGGCTTTTCTTTCATGATCTAGAAATATTTAGATTATATTTATTAATTTGTGTATTAAATTTTTTATTTTTATAATTTATTTATTAATTAATTTAAAATATATTAATATTAGACATTTTATGTAGTAACAGCAACAACTAATCATAATTTTAACAAACAGTTATAATTGATCAGCTAATAATAATAGCAACAATTATTAGCTAAATGTTGAATCAAATAAGCCCTCAATGATATAGCACAATTTTTAGATATTTTATGTTATTGTTGGGTTAGTAAGAAATCATTCAAAAGTTCGTTAATATCATGTTTGGGGATCATGTGATGTGTTTATAACAATATAGGAAGTTCAAGTCATGTATGCAAATAATAATTGTAATTTTATTATCTTTGTTAATAGAGGTGATTTGTAAAAACTTAATATAACAATAATTTTAAATATTTGTATCATTTCGTGCCATTTTTGGGTTAGCATGTCAACCCTGACCTAACTCAAAAAATTTTGTATCAATTTCGTGTCAACCAAAAAATGACACATTTGAAGAGAGTTAAAAATAAGGGGTGAGATAAGCTTTTAGTGACTCTTTAAATCACTTTGGTATGGAGGATAAACAGAGTGGTATAAGAAAATAAAATCAAAGGATCAATTATCGCATATTTGTTTTAGAGACAGAGAGATAAAGAAGATATAAGTTTCTCAACCCTTAAATCTTATACCTAGAAATGGTGATATAAAGGATGAGATAAGCTTTTACAATTTTAATAAAATGATTTTATCTTTCTTTTTTTTGAAGAATATCTTTCAAATCATGTTATGCAATTTAAGTAAGCGTAATATAGTAAAATATATTATTTTATCAATATTTATATTTCATTATCTTTGTATTTTATCATTATTCATATTCTAACATTTATTCTTATCGTTATTAAATACCAAAACCAAAACGCTCCCAGTGATTTCTTGTTTTTTTTCATTGATAATTTATTATTGAGTTTATTATTGTTGGTGATGATAAGTAGCAATCACTTATCAAATGAGTAAATCTGAATGCTAAAATTGTGTGTTTATCTCCAATAAAATTATGTCATTTGGTAGGTTAAAAATAAATTTATATTTCCAAAATATTAGGAGCAAATTTGTAAATTATCCAAATTAATAAAATACGATTAAAAAAAAAAAGAGTAAATAATGCATTGTCTTTTTCAAATTGAATATTGTGGTGGAGTGAATGGAAAAGCAGACATCGTAAAAATGAGGCGCCATCTATGAGCTCTCTCGGCGAGAGACTATAACCAGTGCGTATTCCCCTGCACCAGGCCACCGCAATGAGCGACCGTTTCTCCAAAATTAGACAACCTAAATCCCCAAAAACTAATGCAAATTCTTCAATGGCGCGAAAATCATCTCTTCTCAAACAATCCCTACTTTTCTTCGGTCTTTTCATCCTCGCCATCTACGCCGTCTTCAACACCTTCTTCAACCCCACCACCCCTTCCCCCACCTTACTTTCCGAACTTCCCTCTCGAGCCAATTTTGTCACCTTTTCCGGCCAAGTGAAGGGAAATTACGGAAATAAGGTCAAGATTTTCATGTATGATCTACCAAAAAAATTCACTACCGGCATTATCGAGCAACACGCGCTGGCGCGTGGCTCCAAAGACACGGCGAATGTTAAATACCCCGGTCACCAGCATATGGGGGAGTGGCACTTGTTTTCGGATCTGAACCGACCGGAACAAGATAGGATCGGTTCACCTGTAATCAAAGTTGACGATCCCGATGATGCTGACTTGTTTTATGTGCCGGTGTTTTCTTCTTTGAGCTTGATAGTGAATCCGATTCGGCCTCCCGGAGCTCAGCCTGTGTTCACTCAACATTATAGTGATGAGGAAATGCAGGAGCAGTTAGTTGAGTGGCTGGAGCAGCAGGAGTATTGGAAGAGAAACAATGGGAGAGACCATGTTATTATTGCTGGGGATCCGAATGCGTTGTATCGGATTATAGACCGTGTAAAGAATTCGATTCTGTTGTTATCTGATTTTGGCCGGGTTAGACCCGACCAAGGGTCGCTGGTGAAGGATGTGATCATACCTTATGCTCATAGGATTAATACTTATAATGGAGAAATCGGCGTTAAGGATCGGAAGACTCTCTTATTTTTCATGGGAAATCGATATAGAAAAGATGTGAGTTGCTCTTTTCTTCTTTCCTATTGTGATTATTGCTGAATATCTCATAATTATGGATTTTTTAGCTTCATTGATTGTCCTTTTATGCCTTTAGATTCTATGTTTTGGTTCTAATATGTAAGATTTATTTTAACAGTAAATATATGCCTATACCACATTTATCAAAATATTGCCATTGGTGATCACTCAATGCAATGAAATTTCTATGCTTAATCTCTTCATATATTGGGGTGCCTAGCTTATTGTAAAATACATTTGTCTTTGTTATATTGTATATTCTAGTAGAGTTCTCTTCATTGTTGTGTTTGGCTGACTTCTTCTCTGACATATATGTTTGAGGAGCTATTTCATGCTGCTCTGATATTTTCTCTGAATGCTTGCTTATAGGGAGGAAAAATTCGTGATTTGCTTTTCCAAATGCTTGAAAAAGAAGACGACGACGTTGTGATAAAACATGGAACACAATCTAGGGAGAATCGCCGTGCAGCTTCACATGGAATGCATGCATCCAAGTTTTGTTTGAATCCTGCTGGAGATACTCCTTCAGCTTGCAGACTTTTTGATTCTATTGTTAGCTTGTGTGTTCCCGTAATTGTCAGTGATAGCATCGAGTTGCCTTTTGAAGACATCATAGACTACAAAAGGATTGCAATATTCGTGGAGACAACAGCTTCTCTAAATCCAGGATATCTAGTTAAGATGCTGAGAAGAGTAACACCACAGAGGATTCTTGAATATCAGAAAGAGTTGAAAAAGGCAAGAATTATTTTGCTTCTATTGACAATCTTTTTAAGCTTTTATCTCTTTGCTTTTGGTTGAAATTGAAATCAATGCAGGAAACAAAAATATAATAGGGTAATGATTAGAATTTATTTTGTTAGTTTCATTCTTTCAGTGACAAAAGCTATGCTCTGAAATGTTTTTACCTAAACAAAAAGGAAAATGAATTTGCTAGTCTTTTTTGGCATATTTTTATTGTTTCTTTTCTTATGGTAGATCTAACAGCTTAACCGACAGTAAATTCTGTGTTGATTAAGAAAATAGCAATTGCTAATAGCCCATTTTATTCTTTGGTCCCATATTGTTTCGTTAAGCTCTTTTTTTCTTCCAATGGTGCCAAGCTGTTGTTATATTAGTATCCTGACATAGACTTGATTCCCACAGCTTTGATTAGAACTGCATTTATTTAACCCCTTTTAGGTCTTCTCGCAGAAGTAGACTTCATCCCCGACTTATTCACCAACTCCAAAGCCTCTACCATTCCCCAACATATCCTTCATGCAAGGATATTTATCCAAACCAGGCTTCACTTGAAATGTCTCTTCCCTCACCCTAAAATAGTCTGATCCTTCTCCACATCCGTAGATGAGTACATGCACTATAGTGATGAAAATGCACACAACCATTACCCTCATTCTCTTCCCTCACTCTAAAATAGTCTGATCCTTCTCCACCATCCTTAGATGACTACATGAACTATAGTGATGATAAAGCACACAACCTTCACCCTCATTTCTCTTCCATTGCTCTCTCCAGGTGAAGCGTACCTTACCGGCTTTCCCTGGAATCCCATTATCCACCATCATCATTGTCCAGAAAATCTCATTTTTCTCAAGCATTCTATCAAATACCTTTCTTGGAAACCTTTTTTTTTTTTTGTAAAGTACGGATTATTTTGGAAGGAATAAGACAAACATTCATGCGGTAGCAAGGAGAAGATGATCGTAATAGGTAGTATTTTCGTCCTATAGTCTTTATAAGCTTTTTTTACTATCCTCCTTTCCTTATGGACTATAATGCCCCTTGTGTTCGTGTGATTTTCTCTCAGAAATTATTGCTTGAGTGAGCCAGATTGACCATATTTTTCATCACAAGATTTAGAACTCCGATTATGATATGCATTTTTCATTATAAATTTGTTTGTTAGGTTATGTTTGGAATTTGCGTTTGGTTAATCATTATCTAACTTCCGGAAAAGAGCCTTAAGTAATATCATGCCTTGCAAGTTTATATATTAAATTTTTGAACCTTTAAGCTTTCTAAGGGATCCCCAGCCGCTTTGTTTCTATTGAAGTCATCTTTTGGCTGCTAGATTGCATATGATATAACATTCAGTGTTTAATTAAGATTTTCTGGTTTCAATTGTGTGGTTCAGGTCAGTCAGTATTTCGAATATGGTAATTCAAATGGAACTGTGAATGCAATATGGCATGAGGTTGCACAGAAGCTACCTCTTGTAAGATTAATGGTTAACCGTGACAAAAGGGTCGTCAGGACGGACTTAACTGAACCAGACTGTTCTTGTTTGTGTACTAATCAGACCGCACTTACTCAGACTTTATGATGCCAACTTCTCCTACTTTTTCTGAAGACGATACTTACGAAACCTGGTACAATCGACTCCATACATCTGGGGAAAAAAGCCTTTCCCTTTCTTCGGTTTTTGAAAACCAGTAACACTATCATATGGGTATTTATTCGGAGGCAAAACATACATAGTCCAAGTCTTTTGAGAATGTAGGTTTTGGCCATCAAATTGTGTCCCCTTTTGCATATTTTTGTTGTTGTACTCATAGTAGATTTAACTTTCTTACCTACATTTACCTTGTATGCTATGAAGCACAAAATTAGAGTTGTTCAAAATTCTAATAGTTATAAAATTCATTTGTATATACTAGAGAATAAATCATGTGGTATTATAATTAATTCTTTTTAATTGTTATCTTTTGTTATAATCTTTGATTATAAATTTTTTTTTGAAAGGTTGTAAAGTTTATTGGTTACTTAGTTTTTTTTTTTTTTTGATGATTTATTGGTTACCTAGTTATTTGTAGTTTTAAACGAATTGCTCAAAGCTTTTATTTAGCTCTATGGAACTTCTTTAGTATATACTGTAAAGGAATTTGCATGCCCTTTATTTAGCTCTATGGAGTTTGATGAACCAACCCAAATATTATTTCTGTTCGGTTATTTTATTAAAAAAATCGAATAAAACCGAACTTAATTCATAGCTATATATATTATTGTATTAACTAGTATGTCTGAAATTGAATAAATTAGATGCGTTATTATTATTAATATTGGATTATAAAATTTTAAGATAACTTTGTCTTCTATTATTAAAAAAGAAAAAAGATAACTTTGTCTTCTCTTTTTTAATTATATTCAGTTTATATTCAAACTTAAAAAATCTAGTTCGATTTGATTAGTTGCTTCTTTTTTTGTTTCCTTCAATTGTATTCAGTTTGGATTTTTAAACCGAACGGATCCATAATATCCATATGCACTCCTATATTTTTTACCAATTCTTCTTTAGTTTTATTTTATAGTAATGCACCTTTTTTTAATAAATAAACCATATGCAGTCCTTTTAATACATAAACAACTCCATTGTGACCAATTGGGCATGGTTCAATTTGTAACTGAATGTGAAAGATCACGAGTTCAATACTCCATATCTGAAAAAAACAGAACTCATCCATTATGTGTGCCTAACAAACAAAACAAGTAGCTTAATTCATGATATTTTAACTATGCATACATAACGTGACATTCAACAAGAAATGTATCAAAGAAAAGAAAAAATAAAAAAAGGCTTAAGTACACTATTTTCTCAGTTAACTTGTCTAGAAAAAATTCATTCAATGGTTTCCTGAACTTTTAGAGTATTCTGATATTTTTCTGAACTTGTTTAAAACATTACCATAGCAAAATGTATATTTCACACGCCTTAAAAAAGTTAAACGAAGTCACACATCCAATTTGGACTGACACATAGAAAAACGACATGTTCTTTTTTTTTTTTACCATGTAATGACATTGTCACTTTTACCTACATTTTAATAGTCTAGTGTACCGAAACAAATACTTGTCACACCAAGAGCAAGGAACATTTTAAAAATTCTGCTCAAGTAACAAAAGATATTAGATTCAACGATGAAAAATAAATAATTAACCCCTTTCATTTTTCCGGTGTGATAGTTCAAATGCGACATGTCACTTATATGTAAATTTGTTTGACTTTTTTAAAACACGTACAATACACTTTTCCACATGTAGTTCACTCTTTACAATTAAGGAATTAATTGACTATATTTTAAACAAGTTAAGAGAGTTATCAGAGTATTTTAAGCAAGTTGGGGCTCGAAAGATTAGAGAAGATTAGACCAATCAAATTTTTTTTTTGAACAAATTCAAAAGAAGAGTGATGTACTAAGCCAAAAATAATAATTGGAAAAAATAAAGATAAATACAATTGATGAAAAAATGCTAAATACAGAAGCTAGATAATACTTTTTGCTCGGGGTTTATGATGTTGATATTAATCAAAAGAAATTAAAATAATATAAAAAAAACTCTGATTAATTTCGAATTCAAAGAAATCATCTTATAAGCGAAATATAAGATAATAGCAAACCTAAAAATAGGAACTGAATAACAACTCAACTCCTACAAAAAATAAGAAACTAAAACCATGTTCTCTAAAAAGCAGCAGTGACCTGCACTGGTTTATTTGTCGAAAAATATCGTGTTTTGGAAAATATTGGATATGGAAAAATCGTGTTGGAAAATAAAATATTTTCCGATTTTTAAGCACCACACCGAACAATGAGAAAAAGTAGTAGGTGCTACTATTTTTAAAAGGCTAAGAATGATGAAAGGTTTCAAAGGCTTAGAAAAATGTCTCTTTTCCCCACTTAAAATTTTCCGAAGCAAACAAACACCAGAAAATCATGAAGATATTTTCCGGCACAATATTTTTTCTGCAAACAAACGGAGCCTAAATCACATCATAGAATCCATTAGCAAATTCATTTCTAATACAAGGCACTGAATCATATGATCAACAACAATATAAACCACTTGAAATAATTACATTTACATCACACCAAAATTTGCAAATATAAGCTCCTAAACATGTGGCCAGGTAAAATATGATGATTGATAATGGAAAATTTTCGACCTTGCACCCTCTTTTTCATCAACCACATTTTCTACTTGTACATAAGAGGGCCAGATCTTGATACTGCAAATCTTGGCAATGGACTCGGACCTGTGCTGCCTGATGTTGAGCCTTCAAGTTTGCCTCTGCGGCTTGAACTGTAATCCAAGGGTCCAGAACGGCGAACATTCCGATGCTTGCTTTCGTTGTTGCGAAGGTTTCCACTCTCAGTATCATAAGTGTGATCCTGGTTAAGCGATGATGAGCCCTTAAAGTATCCCGAATCATATGCACCATGCTGAGGCGTTGAGTCTCCTCGAGGCTGCTTAACCGCAGGAGAAGCGTGTGACAGTGATACAGCAGGTGAATGGCGAGGTGATGAATTTAGTAGAGCTAGTGGCATGGAAGGCGAATTCGAGTAATACTGGCTGTAAATTGATCGGAGAATCGCATAAGGAATATGAGCTTCGAGAAAACTTCTCGGAAGGTATGGGGAAATCTCGCAGAGTTGGTCCAAGAAAATAAGCTTTGCTACCAGATGAGATCTGCTCAGAACAGAGGGATCTCCATTAATAATTGCCAGATTCATAGCACGAAATGAACTACTAACAGAAAAGAAAAAAGAACTACAAAGCACCCCTATGTTACATGGAACCGGAAATGTGAGAGAAACGTGTAAATAATAAAAATTTGGATATTTTTAAAATTATAAGGATGTATGTTTAATTTATATATAAGAAAAAAGGGCGGCCCGGTCGCACTACGCGTCCCCGCTGGGCGAGGGTCCGGGAAGGGGTCCCACCACAAGGGTGTACTGGGGGCAAGCCTTCCCCTGCCAATTTATTTGGCAAGAGGCCGCTCCTAAGACTCGAACCCTTGACCTCTTGGTCACACGACAACAACGTTTACCGTTGCGCCAAGGCTCGCCCTCTGTTTAATTTATATATATATGAAAAAAAAAAAAAAAAATTATATACAAGTCAAATAATAAAGGGGAAAAAAGGACTTTTTTTTATTTTGAAAGCTGTAGAAGATATGATCTAGGAAATATTAGAGATTTACCGAACAAGTGATTTAGCATTTATCCGTTTCTGAAAACACATTACATGCTAAAAAACGAGTTACCAAATTTTAAGAAACGGGTTTCCATTTTTTTTTTAATTATGGAAACATAACCTAAAACTTTTACTACAAGTTTTCAAGAGTTTCGGTTTCCGAAATGGATACAGAAAAGTGAAACACTTTAAAATCAAAGTTTCCGAGCAACATAGAATAAAAATATAGAGGTCTAAGAAAACATTGCAACTTAAAGATTGTGATTTAAATTTTGTTATAAGATTCCTGAAACACTATACAACTGATTAATCTTCCAAAGAGTAAATGAAAATAGGAAATTATCTCCATGCCAATTTCAAATAATTTGTTTTTTGGAAACTTTATGAGAAATCCTCTCAAAGACATAGTTTTGAGAAAGAACACACTATGTGATAAAGCACGACATGCAGTGTTGTGCAGACAGAAGATCGTTATGAATGGATGGCGGTGGAATATAAAAAGCAGAAACAGAATATGCAACAGATATGAATGTTTGAATTGTCCAAGTACACGAAGAAACAAGTCCAGACTAGAAAATTAACTTGGAATCTCTTTCCCCCAAAGAATTGTCAATAAAGTAGACACAACTTGAAGATTCAAGTTTTATGCAGATATGCATGTTGAAATGAGACTAGAAAAGTAGCATGACATCACATTCACAGACCAATCAAAAGGGTAAAAGGGACAGATTTGACACTTCAACTTGGTTCAATTTGCCTCGAGATGAACTTTGAGTACTAATTAGTATTTCTGCTTCGTATTTTGGGTCAAATTAGTCTAAAATGACACATGAAATCAGAAATTGGCACGTATTAAACAACCATGAAACATATGATGACATATTTAAAAAAAAAATGTCATGGACTTCATTGATACTCAAAGTTTGTGGAAAATTGATTTTGTGAGCCAAGTGAAAGGGTCAATTTGACCCATTATCCCAAATTCAAAAGATAAAGAGTATGCATAAAATGTCGGGTAAATTACATTCATGGTCCCTGAACTATAGTGCTACTAACATTATAGCCCTAAACTTCATTTATTGACATAAAAATCTTTAAATTTGCATTACTGTAATATTAAAATCCAAATCAGCAAAAATCCATCAAAAGATCATCGAAATGAGGGTAACATAGGTATTTATTTGACAATAATTTTTTGTGACTTGGATAAAAAAAGAGTCAATGATGTAGTCAAACTTGTTCAGGTCATTATTAAGTTAATTGTTTTATGGGTTTTTGTTGATTTGGACTTTAATGTTACAATAGTGTAAGTTCAAGAATTTTAATGTCAAAATATGAAGTTTAGGGGCCATAATATTAGTAGCGCTATAGTTTAGGGGCCATGGACGTATTTTACCCCATAAATGTCCACATATGCATGTAATCGTTGCTATGTTACCTATTCACTTCATTCCAAGAATCTAGCACAATTCCAGCAGCAAATTTGACAAAAAGCTGCATTGCAGATTTTATGCTTGCTTCTGTTGACAAATTGCTGTGTAGTTCAGGATCCAAACCCTCGCCAGAATGACCATTGGAAAATGATTGCCTCTGCTGATGTTCACGTTCCATTCTCACAAACTCACTTCCTGCAATCACAGCACTCATGCACCTGCCAGCAATATTCGAAACCATTATCCGAGTTCGTAATCTTTGAAAACATTATCCGAGTTCATAAAGTGTAAACACATCAGCAAAATCAACACCAGTTTTTATCTGTTTGAATTTGAACGAATGAAACACAGAAAAGCTAATGGGAATGACAGCTTCATGTTTGAAATCAACTAACCAAGCTAATGCATATAGCACAAACTGTATAAATGAATACACACAGGAAGAGATAATGAGTGAATCACAAGGACCACACTGCTAAATTTTCTTTCCTGGAAAATGATCAAATGAATCGAACATTTACGACTAAATCCGCTTATCCAAGCAAAAATAATAATTTCTTTTTTTGAGAATCCAAGCAAAATTAATAATTTCAACCCTTCAAGTATGTGATAAAACTTTGGAACTAAAATTTAAATTCAATTAAAAGGTGAGGAACTAAACAAAGCTTAATTCAAGTAACAGAGAGAAGAGATTAAAGTTTATATTTCTCCAAAAGTCCAGGAATATTTATAGTATACTCAAAGTTAATCACATGCACATTTTCTATTTTATCCAAGATTTGAAAGTGAGGAACTAAACAAAGCTTAATTCACGTAACCGAGAGAAGAGATTAAAGTTTATATTTCTCCAAAAGACCAGGAATATTTATAGTATACTCAAAGTTAATCACATGCACATTTTCTATTTTATCCAAGATTTGAAAAATTAGATGGTAAACAGGCTTGAGAGAAGAAGACCAGCGAATAATGAACAGAAGACCAGCGAATAATGAACTCATATGATATAATTTTTAACCAACCTTCAAGTAAGTGCTGAAAATATCTTAATCAAGAGAATATCATGCAAATCCAAAACCAACCTTGCCAAACAATGGATATTGTTGTTGAAGCCCCCTGTATCAACGTTGAAGCCAGTGGTATTCCATATATTTGATGTCATAAAGGTGGCAAATAAGTACGGCAATAAGGTCCAAGAACCATCATTTGCACCCCCAACCTCTTCAAGAATTGATCGAACCCACTCAGAATCATGATTCACAACTGTACCAATACTATTTGCCACACTTCTTAAACTCCTAATTTCTCTCTTTTCAGGCATTTCTTCAGGTATATGCTTAACTACCCCAGCAAGTAGTGAATATATCAAGGGTGCACCTTCTTCGAGAACAATCCCAGCAGCCTCAGCTAGAAGCTGATCAAAAGCAAGTGCTTGCCCTGCCTCAATACAAAATCCAATTACTGTGTCTAAGTCCACAATCTGCTTTGAAGATGCCTCTCTTTCTATTCGATCACCAGAATGCATGCTACCAGCAACAGCCTCCAAGATTTCTCGGTTTGAACGCAAGGATGTGTCAATGCAATTTAAAAGTGCAGCAGTGTGTTCTTTCATCATTCTGTCTAGCCTATCAACTCCATAGCCACCAAAAACACGAACAAAGGCCTTTAATTCTCTGAGATCAGTAACTGACTCTGCAAAATATCCACCAACAGGCCTTGTGCTTTTGAAACATTTGTGCATTGGTGTAAACAAGATTCCAGCACCTGATATATCTTTGACGATGTTTTCTATGTACCAGTTGCATACAACTTCAGCAGCTGATCCAGAGAGCTGTTCTGATGGTTTTTCAAACAATTGGAGAAAAGAAACAGGTCCTGAAAAGGCCTCTGTGAGAAGAACTTCTCGAATACCATGTGTTAGGTCCATGCTTATGTGCTGCTCTGCTAAATGCATTATGGTCATGTGCCTACGAATTAGCGACTCTAGGACAGAAGGCCGTTGGAGATCATTGTCAGTTTTTAGCACTGAAAACAACCTTCTTCTGAAGTTCCCTAAGAAGCACTCTCTCATATACTGCAAACAGTTTAGCTGTCATAACAATATCCAAAGAAATGGATGGGTTGCATGTAGTGGATAAAGGATGCAATGCACATAGATTGTTCAACAGGGTAAAGAACTCATCCTCCCCACACAAAGCAAATGGAAATAGAAAGGGACAGTGTTCTAGAGCTATATGTTCATGATTCAGTACAGATACAAAGTAAGCATAGTCCAGCCAAGTTAAGGCCACCACCAGCAGATTTTCTGTAAGGTTATCCACAACCCTTACCAATATTCATCTTTTTTTTCAGTTAAACGCCAGTTTGACCTTAAACTCGAAGCCCATATTTAATTTAGTCCATACTTTTTTGGCTCAGTTAGCATTTCAATACCCCGCTTGAACTTGTCAAAGTACTGAATCTAAAAGCTCAAACTTGTAAAGAAAGGCCCCGGAATAGTTTAACAAATTTAACACATACGTTATGCAATTTTGAGCTTAATAACCATTTATAATGATGGAAATCTTGTTATTTTGTGAGAATAGAACATAGTCATTAAAGGCGCATGAACAGATAAGAGAAGTAGGACTTTGATAAACTTCTTGGTGGATTCTCCTAGTGGAACAGTTTTTTTGGAGTCCACTGATGCTTCAGAACAATCAAAGACTGGAGAGATGATGCTTTCATTGCTTGATAAAGTGGTGGAACATGTTGGAGAGAAAAATGTTGTTCAAATGTCACTGATAGTGCAGCTAACAATGTCAAGGCAGGTTAGTTTGGAATTGTAATTTAAATCTTTTCTTATTTTTTATCATTTTATTTTTTTATTAATCACTGTTCTATAGTTTAGTAAGATCTTTTACTTATGTTAGCTTTCTTTTATAGGTAAAGGTCTGATGAGAAAGAGACCGAATTTATATTGGACTCCTTGTGCTGCCTATTGCATTGATCTAATCTTGGAGGATATAGGGAAGCTAGAAAGAGTGAAAGATACTTTGAAAACAGGTGTGAGCTTAAGTTCCTACATTTATGTCCGATCGGGTTTAGTGAATATGTTGAGGCGTTTCACTAATGGAAGGGAGCTTATTAGGCCTAGTGTAACAAGGTTTGCCAAAGCATTCATAGTCAAAACCAAATTTGAGGATGAAGTTCACTTCTGAAAAATGGACAAATAGTAAATGGGCAAAAGAGGCAGCTGGTAAAAGAGCAGTGTCCACTGTGTTGAATGACAACTTTTGGACGAATATTGTGTATAGCTTGAAGGTATTTGGTCCTTTAGTCCGTGTTCTTAGACTGGTTGATGGTGAGAAAAGGTCAGCAATGGGATATATTTATGAAGCAATGAATAGGGTTAAGAAGCTATTGAAGCATCCTTTAATAAGAAAGACAAGAAGTACAAGGAAGTCTTAGATTATAGATAGAAGATGGGAATGTCAACTTCATCAACCCTTGCATGCTGCTGGACATTATCTTAACCCCGAATTCTCCTACTCAAATGCTAGTAAAATCCTTAAAGATAAAGAGGTATGTGGTGGGTTATTTGAATGTCTAATGAGGTTGGTTCCTAACCTTGATGTACAAGACAAAATAATGAGTGAATTAAGCTTATATCACAATGCGCAAGAGCTGTTTGGAACTCCTTTGGCTATTAGGCACCGCAGCACAAAACCTCTGGTAATTATTCATGATATCTTAACTTCTATATTTATACTCTGTTTTTCTTCATGTTTATTATAGGTTTGTTCGTTGCTGTTTTTTATGTTTATTATAGGTTAGTCTGTTGCAGTTTTTTGATGTATAGGTTAGTATGTTGCTGTTTTTTGCTGTTTATTATAGGTTATTTTGTGAGAATAGATTGACTTCAGCTTTTACTTCTTTATAATGTTGTTTACATTTTACAATTCGAATTTTGATTGTCACAGTGAGATGTCAGCATTCAAAATTCAGAATCTCTCTGAGGTGAAGGAGACATGCTAATTGTTTTACTATTAGTAAACCCTATCCCAGAGATAATTTTGGTTTGAAAAGAACAAACACAATAAGAAAAAATGTTGAGGAATACCAGATTCTGTTATCATATAATCACATGAGGTAGAAAGACCATAAACCAAAATAGAAATTGCAAGCCTCACCTCCCTCAAAACAAATACGTGGTTTAGAACACATATTGGCTCCATGTCATTCAGAACTGAACACAAGTTTGTCAACCTTTGCATAGCAGCTTCTAACCTGAAATAAGACAAAAATGAAGACCCAACTCTAGCTTGAAATCAACACAAAATTCAAGACCTAAATGTGGAATTTCTGGAGTTACACCAGTATAGGTTAGAATGGTCTTACATTTTAATAGAACTGTTATTTTCGGGATAACTCTCATGTCCAGGCAGAGGAAAACCAACTGTTCCCCTGGGAGATTTAGCTGATGGAATTGAAACTCTAGATGTGTTGTTCAAATAAAAAGCTGCCTGCTCTGGAAGAAGCTGAAATTTTCAGGAAAGAAATAATAATAATCAGCAAAGCCTCAATGAAAAGTTCCTTATATAATATAGCAATAATTGAAGATAACAACCTGACCCTCCAAGGCACCAAATCCTCCTTCAGAATCAAGAATATTAATCAAGCCCTCCAATCCTCCCATGATAGATTCAATAAGCGATTCAACATACAGGACTGCATCTCGCCCAATCTTAGTAACCTGCTAGCAGTAAATAGTAAATATCAGATCCTTTCTGCTTCTTTGACCTGATGAGAGAAAATTTGTGGCATGAATTTGTTTGCTGATGGATTGGGAATTGAGAAGGGGAGGGGGAACTTATGTTGACACAGACGATAATTTTGGTAGGGCATAATTCATCAGGAAAAAAACTTCAGATACTAATGAATGCCTAAATGCAACAATCATTCAATCAAAAAGGTTATTAGTCTAACATCTGCAGTATTATGCCATAAACTTGTTCTTTGTTGACAATAAACCATTTAACTGAACAGCTTAAGTAGATAAGTGAAGTCCAAGATTAGTTTCTATTATCTCTGACGCACCCTTGCATGCGAATTCCTCTTCGGCTTGAAATGTGTACAATACACGTCCATCCTACCATGTGTTGAAATTTCATTAATAAATTCTCTCTGATATTTAACCAAGCATGTAAACAATCAATGTTATGCCCTAACATCCAATCACTATTAGATAGTAATTACATATTTTACTGATGCAACAAAACTAATGGCATTCTTTATTATCAAGTATATATCCTACAAATAGTTATATGATAAAGTCCATAAAAGGATTAACTGTCCATAAGAAATGATAACGAGATTATTATGGTGAAATCATTGCTCACAAAAAGGTTATATTATTAAACATAAGATTGGACATTATTAAAATATAGACTAGGATATACAATGTCGCTTCCTTATGAAGTTGTTGTTCTCATAAAATATAGTGTGGTGATATTTAAGCAAATACAAATTACAATAATGATCGTTGGTAAACAAAATAAAACAAGTACGCTGAACTGAAAAAAAAAAAGAAAAAAAAAACCATTTGGGTAATACCAATTACAGTTGTGCAAGTAAAAATTTATTATAAATCCTCAAGACTTTATATCACCATAACATCTTGAGCATGTAGCAGTATATTTAACTCTATTAGCTGTTTCTCGTTCATGAGTTGCTAATACTATCGAAATTGGGTATAAGTACAACCACGCTAAAACAGGCGAGTGACTAATGAAAGATTTACGCCTCTTACTAGTAAGAATGCATATGCCATGGCCTCATGTAAGAAATTCTTACATCAGGTGGAAAAAAACTCTGAAAGGGTGTTACAAATTTCCATTTCATGTGAATTGTGTCTGTATGCATGTGGAGTCAAAAACCAATAAATTAGCTTATGAAATTGGCACTAGTTCCACAACTTTTTAGTGTGATATAAAGGAATTTATCGCATGGTAACCAGGCATGAAAGAGTGAAGTCAAACCGCTTTTGACTATTCTAATCATTTAGGTGATGCATTGCTAGATGTCATTCACGATGTAGAAGTATGAATTGATTAATTAGTCTAATTAATGATAAATTTGCAAGCTTAAATATATATAATCTTATTTAAATAAGGATTAGAACTCATTTGTTGTTAATGTGTATCAAAACCTAATCACACACAATATGCATTCGGATTTAAATGAATACTACTTGAGTATGGATTTTCATTGAATAAATATCAAATCCTTACGGGATTCAGGGTATTTCGGTGATTCCATGAATTATAACTAGGTTAGGATTTTAGACATATTACGAATACCCTATAGTTAACTGGCTAGCAACCCCTATTAAAAATATAAGAGATATGGACAGGTAGCATTCTCTTTCTAGCCAAATCAGCCTCTCCTTTTTCAGGTATCTCTATTATTGTTCATGTGTATTACCTTTGCAGCCCAAACATTTAGCTTCTGGTTTTCTATAACTCAATTACATGGTTCTAAAAGAGACTAATTGAAGAATTAATTAATCAATGATATTCTTTAAACTAATTATTTGATTATTAAGTTGCATAAAATTAATCACCGGAATGTGTTAAGTGGAAAATAAAAAAAAAATTGATGTCCATTATGTTTATGTGTATCATGCATGTTTATTTCTTAATAAAACGAATAATCAAGGAATTGAAAAAATGAAAGTTGAGTTGAAAGACCTTTGGCTATTAAGTCAAACTTTTCTTAAAAGTTGGTGATAAGAATGTGATTGGACTGGTCTTAACACCATCCTGGTGATACCAACTGAATTCAATGAAGTTCTCAAGGACAAGGAAAATAGAGATGAAAGGGGTTTTGGTATGCATCAAACCTACAAATACCATGATTAAAAGAACATGGCAACTTACGACAAAAATAAAAGTAATCTTCTCCAATAAAACATCCAAAATTGAGAATAATTCATCTATTTTAAAGGATTAGTTGCAGGATTCCATTATTTTGTTAGGTAAATCTACATCCTCTATGTCACATCTAAGAGAGCCATTATACCATAATCAAAATTTGAAATAAATCTTAAGTCTACATTCTCTACATACTAATTACTAAATAACTTAACCAATATGAAACAAGCAAGTTATCTAAAAATAAAAATAACTTGATTGGAAAAAAACACTTAAGAGTTCTATGCTTACATAATTTACATGAAATGCCTAGCTTATTTTTGAATTTTTTTTGGGTTCATGGGCTACATCACTTGCTATAAAGTTCATAAATAAGAAGTGTGTACATGCTTGGAAAATAGCAGATTGTGTTAGACATTGAAGATCTGGAAGGAGAATATCACAAAAATGCTTATGATAGCAGAACAAGTATCCTTGGACATTTCTAAGAATTTTGTTTGCTTCATCAAATTGTCCTTTCTGCACTTTTAATTTTTTACCCTTCAAAGTCATTTCATTTAATTTTTTTTGTTTTTGTTTTTGTTTTTTCCACTAACAAATCATTATTAATCAACTACAATACCACCCTCGCACAGCCCATAATAAATAAAGTCATAATGCATCACCTCTTCTGGAACAATCGGAGAAGCACATTCTGGAAAGCTACTAGCAACACCAAGCCATGCACAACAATGTTGGGGACGTCCCTCTGGTCCAAACATAGTGTTCCTGAAAACCTGCATTACTATTATGTGAGCCTATAGTTACATTACATAAGGGCTGTTTCCTCGAATGCAATAGAAACCTATAGCAAGCGACCTACAAATGAAATGAAAGGAAGCAAGTACAAAAGTCAAAGCAACAAAATATGCATACAACTTTCCAATTCCATTACCACATAGACTAAAGGACAAAGATAAATCGGGAGGTTAGCAACCTTTGAGGGTGTTGACGAGCATAGCCTTTAAGGCCCACAAATTTACCATAAACTGAGAAGGTAAACTTACTGCTGTAAGGTGCTGATGGTAGAAATACAGTTTTCTCAGGCTCCCATGCTTTGATAATTGAAACTCAAGTTCATCAATGCATCTGAATTGAAAGAGATCCATATGCATTATTGCTTTTGTACTTTATAAAGTTCTAACATCCTACAAACAGAAAATGGATTGAACACAAAGCACCCAGAATATTTGAATTATACAAAATGTACTGCAGAGCAAACATTAAACTCCAATGCAGTCTCAGAATAGGAACTTCAAGAGTTAAAATTCCAGAAGGACCTTTAACATTAATTTTCCAAGACAAGGTTCATATAAAGATAATGATTCTTATCTTTGCACCCAACCCAATTAAATAACTAGAAAACAAGCCACTGGGCAGTTGGGCAAAGAGAATTAACAGTACACAGTATACTAATATATGCAAGCTTCTAGTATAACATTTAAAACAAAAATCTAGACTGGTAGCTGCTAAGAGCTAAAGAACCACAAAACAAAACAAAAAAATGTAAGCTTAAGCTTGTAAGTGAGACACAAGAGAAATGTCATATTTTAATGCACTCTTTACATGGATGTCTATAGGGTTTAAAACATTGACAACCACAAACAAAATTTGCATTAAGCTGAAACTATAATGAACAAGGTTTAACTTTTAACTCTTTTTCATTTATCCACAATCTTTCAAGATATCTACACTCATTACTAATAACAACAGTCATAGTAGCAATAAGAAGTTCAACAATACCTGGACCAGTTATATGCAGCGTTTCCTTCTAGTAGTAAGCCTTCCTTTCCAGTAGAGACAGTTGCTTTCTCCAAATGTCTTATGTTTATTGATGACCTAGCTGATGTGACAATCATCAATATTGATAACCAATCCTTACGAAATTCCTGCTTGATGACAAGTTTCAATGCAATGAACAACATGCTCGTAATAAGTTTAAAAAAAAAATGAACAGTAAAAATGATAACAACAACGACGAGCTTTCACTAAATTTATCACTAATTTCAGCAAAGCTGCTAAGTTCTTATTTAAATAAGCAAACTCACCCAACTCAACTAATGTTTCTATAAGAGCAACAGTAGCTATTCATAAAATTTTAGACTGTACAATGAGGGGAAAAAAACGAGAAGCATCTACTGAGTATGAGCGAGAAGCATCTACTAAGAAAATTATAGTAAGCAACAGTTCCAAAGTATAAGATACCAGCAGAAATCCATAATACCTTGGCATGAAAATAGAATTAAGTATATGAAAAGCATGGTCTAGAAAGACCTCTTACAGATAAATCACATGTGATGGCAGGAACACTTGCACCCTGTGGCTTTGGTATGTTCTCAAGATGCTGAACAATCTTCTGTAGAAGCCCCTTTAAGCCAGAATCAAGATCAAGAGCCACCATTCCAGGAGTTCCCAGCAAAAAACGGATTCTACCACCACAAGAAGAAAGGTATGATAATGCATAACCTCGAACAGCTGCATTTACATGTAAAATATTTCAGGATTTTCATCCATATTAGTGATCTGTGGATCAAGAGAAGAACATCGGAGAATATATGGCACCTCTGCAGTCAAGTTTACATGGCTAATGTTTGAGATGCATACTAGCAATGAACATGAAAAAGAAAAAAAAAAATCATAAGATTTGTGTCTCTCTATCTAGCGAAAAATGTTTGGCTTTCTATGTCTATGTAAACTGGCAATAAAATTACTAGAAATGGCTATCAGGGTAATAACAAATGTTTTATGGGGAAGAACTAACTTGCCTAACCTTAATGAGGAAGGTGATCCAGAGAATTTTTATACTCAGATAAATCAGTTTGATAGTACTTTTAACTTTGAGTACCTTAATGTATGGAAAAGAAACTGAGTACAACACTTGTTTGAACTTTGAAGGGATATGTATATACTCGGTGCCAGAGTTTCTTATTGCTCATTAGACATTGTTGATACTTGAGATGGAGGAATGAGTTATATGTTATTCATATTCATCGTGGAAAGGCAATCCACTCAAAAATTGTATGCTTCTATTAAAGTTCGTCAGCAAGTTGGTATTTGAGTTTCATAAGCTAATCATGGAACCCAAAATGATTTCAAGAATAGGGAGTCTACCTACATTGATTGCACATAGGAAGCTAAACGAGGACTAAATCTTTGAGAGTTTGATGAAAAGAATGACATTTCTTCGAACCGCTCCACCAATTAAACTTTAGCATTCAAATGTTTTTTGAGTATTGTGGTTGTGAGGAGAAAGGACATATTAACAGAATTTCCTTGTGAAACAAACTGTAGCACTTGTTCTACTATGCTGCCCTATAAGCAATCAACCCCAAACTTTTCAAATCAGGAAAGAATGTTGTAGTTAATGTACCACCAAATAACTATAACCCAAGTCCTAATCTTAGTGGGTCTGGCAAAGAAGGGACCCCAAAATAATTATCATTATTCCTTTACAAGATTTACTCATATCAAGTCCATTCTAACCTGCAATATATTTGCGTACTAAACAAGATAGACGATCCATCCCATCAAGTAAAAAACCAATAGTAGGGTCACTTGGATCCTGCAGCAAAAAGAAAGATAAAAATTTAGGTTCAAGCGTTTCACAAGTTTAATGACAGTAGTATTACTTAACAACTCGACGAAGTTTCAATCTAAACTAGTTGGGCGTCGCATTTAGACCCCAGACTGACTATTCAAAAAATTTGCATGAAATCTTAGCAAATGCCAGTTAGATTAACAATAAGAAATGTTGGTTACAGTTTTGAGCAACAGAAGGAAGAATCTGACATACTATGTCTACCGGTACCATCCGAGCAGCTTTAGATTTTGATGATGCAATTCCTACATGCTGGAAATACCAGATGACTTCAGATTGAGCCAACGCCAACGCAGAAAATATCATCTGTAGGAAACACCACAGATTTAAAGAAAATAAGCAATATTATTCCATGAATTTTTTGTTTAACATGTGAAAATTTTAATTTCTGAAGATATGGGGAAAAATCAAAATGAAAAATAAGCAATATATTAAGTCATTCATTTTTTACTGTTAAATTTCCCTTTTATACTGATCAGGCTGTAATTCCTTGTTTCAAAATCTCTACAAGATCAACCTTTTCAATAGTATAAGTATAATATACACAAGAACACAAGCAACTCCCACAACATTAATTGAAAATATTAGTGATGACAAAGTTTTCACCTGCAAGACAGGTCAAAGTCATCCACAAAACTAAAACAAATTAAAAGAATATAATTGGGTTCTTTACCTAGATATACAAGGTATATCATAGCGCATTGGAAGCACAATCTTTCAAGCAGTCCTTTTTCATGTTCAATTGGTCACTCAAGAAAAGTACCACAAACTCAAATTTGTAATGGAAGTTCTAATGTATTGAATAGCCTAACCACAATATTCGTTCTAAAGGACCAGAAGCTTCACACAATATATAGGAATAGAGTTGTGTACAGAAATAGCATTAATGGAATATGTTGCTCCTTCAAGATTATATTTGATTTCCTCTAAATGCACAAAAGACTTAGGAGGCTTCCACGCTTTTCCATTTTGTTCAAGGATTTTAAGCCCACATCTCAATAACAATCCCCACCCTAGATTGAACAAAAGAATTTAACGTGTTGCTATCTGGTTGGCTACATAATTAATGAAACTTATCTAAAAAATGCAAAAATAATATCTAAATTTCTGAAACCTTATTTCAATGCAATATTAAGTAATTATAAATGAAGAGCAACCACTTTATACAAAGAGATCTTAGAAATGCCTATGTATAGCATTACTTGGATGTTTGGAGCCAACAAACTGGGCTGATCAGTGAAAAATAGCACCATTCTTCCAATTTCTTGCTTTAACAATATTCTCCTCTCATGGTGAATGGCATCACATGATAAAAGCGCCTGTTCATGCACTTCACTGCAAAGGTTTAACAAATCCCATTATTATACTACACTCAAGTAGACAAGTACCGTACACCATATTCTCTAACCTTTTTTTCCCATGAAAGATTTTAATAAGGGTAATCTATTCTTCTTTCCACTTTTTCAGACAAAAGGTCTCCTAATGCATGTAATCAACAAGTAGGAGATATTTAACATGAATCAAGGCAAAAAAGGGGTTTCGTATTTTGTTGCACTGTCTACACAAGGAGAAGAAAAGGTCGGGGGAATTCCGGATTACAAATTGTAACATTAAAAAAGATTGTTGAAATTTCAATTCACTGGGAAGTATTCATCCATTATCCAGCTTATTAGAATGTGAATGGTTAGAACCGATCCTGTTAGGAATAAATGCAATTACGATAAACGAAAAAATAAGCAAACACACAAGAATTGTTAACCCAGTTCGCCACTCAATATGAATGACTACGTCTGGGGGCACTACCAAGCCAGGATATTTCACTATAATGAAAGAGATGCGGATTACAGAGAAAGAGGTTACATTTATACTGCTTAAGAAACCCTAATCGCCCAAAAAATTTTAGTCTATATATATTAGTTGGATCGCTACAGTTTGGCCCATCGCTTCAGTTGGGCCTGTATATATTAGTCTCCAAAAGCCCAATAGTTCCTAGCTATATGAATTAATCATTCTTCCCTTATTACAAGAAAACGGTCACTGAGTGCTCTCTATATATATTATCATGAATGCAATACACAAACACACATATACACATCTGCCTTTCTCATTTTTGCAGGCCATCTCTTGTAATTACATTGAAATATTCATTCAGTTCCAAATTAAGAACTTATTCATTCAGCATTCTGTCACAATCAGTTTCCTTCCTGAAGCCTAAATAAGCCATCAAATGAGAAATGAAATTCTGATGCTTCTTAATAAACAAACAGAAACGTTCACCTTCCTTTAAGTTAAACTGGTCAAGAAAGATGAACAACACCAAATCTTTTTAACCTACAGACTGAAAATACCATGTTTGAACAACTTGTTGGGGTAAACTCATGCATGCATGACAGGTTTTCAAACCTTACACAAATTATTTGCTTTGGCAAAAACTAGTTTGAATGCTAATAAAATAGTACAGCAGTTATTAAATCCATGCTTTTCCTCAAAATTTTAACAAGGAAAATTATTCATGTGTGTACATTGAGAATTTACTCGCTTTTGAATCAGAAATCACCGTAATTTCCAGAAACTGGATATGGAGAAGCTTATTGACCTAAAAACAGGAGCACAAGAGCTAACAGTTTCTTTTAGGATAAATAACATGTCTCATTCTAGGACTTATAAAACTTTGTTAAGCAACAACGAGTAAAGCTTTTAACATCACATCTATAAAACGCAATCTATCATTATACCTTATCATTTTCTCAACCTGTTTTGCCACACTGTATTCCAAGTCTGCTTCTTTTTGCTTAGTACGTCCAGATTTAGCCATTTTCTTCGATTCTAATATCCGTGGTAAGACATATAACTGGTAATCCTCATGTAATAACACATACTGCAGATTCAAGATTTCAACAAAAATCAGATATTGCGATGGGCAATACAGTTTTTCTTTTTCCTTTTTAAAGCACCAAACTTACCTCATCCCTGAATAATGTGAGAATCAAATTTTCCTTCAGCACAACCTGAGACCATTTTGCAAGTATAAACCCATAAAGAAGAGTAAGCCAGCACAAAACACATTATGGAATATGTTATGAAGCGGTATCACATTCATTAATGACCAGCGGATAAGAATGACTATTTTACTGGGAAGAAATGAATAATAATATGAAGAATGAAGCAATGAAAGAACAATGGCATGTTTATACGTTCTAGCAAGTTCATTCACACCCATTAAAGTAAAATAGTTTTTTTTCTCGAAAACACAACAGAAAAGTTTAATATTTAAAAGAAAAATTAAGCAAAAAACAAAACCTTTGAACAGCCTAATTCATTGCATTATTGCATTAGTTAACCATTATTTTCTATCAGCATTGACATTTGAAGAAAACTAGTTCAAGGAACTAAAGACACTCCGAAACAACCTGCAAAACCCCAAGGTCTGACAACTCTATCCTGCCCCTCGAGCAATATTAATGCTAGTTAATGATGTGGGACATACCAGAGCAATATCAATGCTAGTTACACGAAGCAGCTCATCAGGACAAACAAGATATCCAAGTAGCACCCATTCCTTGTAAGATGTAACATTTGCTAGATCTTGGGCCCGCTATCATTATGATAAGAAATTAGGCATGTAATTGCAATTATCAGTAAATGTTATAGTTATTTATGATGAAAGTATTAGAAATACTGCAATAGTATTTACCATAGGATGTGCAGAATTTGTAAGTATATCTGGATACCGAGGATGATATGGACTTAGAAATCCCTCATTTCTGAGCTTCCGCGTATCTGTTGATAAGAAAATAATGGGACCCACAGCCTCTAATACCTGGATAACAAATTAAAAAATCAAGCATAAAAGTTATAGGATTTATTCTGAAAAGAAAATACTAAAATGAAAAATGAAAGAATTAACAGCCAGAGCAGAGACAATCATCTATCCAACTAACATGGACACTAACATCTTATTATGAAATCATTTAATCAATCAAACCATATCAAGCATTAGAATGATTTCCACACATCTAGCCTTTTACCTGCAACTTATACGCTTTTTCAATATTGGTTCTCAAAAGAATAATTTGATGAAATCGAGTACTTTATTAACTGTGAAATATATCTTCTGGTCAATTTGTCAATCGCTGGTTCAATTTTGTTGCAGTTATTAGTTCACATATGTGCAACCGAACTGATCATTAACTTTTACATGTTTATTTCTGTAGAAACGCTTACTACCAACTTACAACCCTCTACACACACGGATCTGATTAATTAAGTATACTGTCTCAAGAGAGAAAGCTGCCATGTGTTAGTTATGTCCAGAATTTCGTAAAGGTAATGATTGCGATGATGATGAATATATTATCTCAGCAAAGAAGAGATAAAAAGAAATAAAAAGACAACCTCTCCGATGCGTGGACTGACAAAATTGAGGTCTTCCTGTAAGCCTTTCAATGGTGGATCATAGGAATCTATAAATTGAACCAACCTAAGATAAAAAAAAATAAAACACAAAGGAAATAATAATATTAGATGAGTAAGTTAAAGATAAAATATCAATCACATGATAGAGTTCATTAACAACAAACCAAAGCAACCATGCAAGAACGAAATTATGCAATGATTATGTGTAACTATGAGCTCGCATGTCTCGCATAACTCTCCATATCTAAAGACTTGTTTTGGTAGAAATAAGAGTTGCACTAGTTCTACTAGGAAGAAAATTTGCTTGGCTTATTTTAAAATCAAATTGATTTCCTTTATCACATTTCTTATAGATACACTTTTCTTCATTTTTACCAAGCAAGTCTGCTAATACAATTCAATTTGGGACCAACTTAAAAAAATGGAACCAGTATATTGAATCTCACCAAATCAATCTACACTATGAATTTTGTTTATTTTAGACAACTCAAAATAACATGTAAGAGTCAACTTTTTGTCACACAAATAAACAAACTAAGCTAATGTTATTGAAATGTTACCAAATTATAGATAAGGTTCCCTAAATGATTATAAATACAGATGGAAGTATGGTGAGCTATTTTTCTTATGGATTAATTAACTACAATGAGAAAAACAGAAGGACAATGTTAGTGTTCAGTGCCATTTTTTCGCCTTGCGCCTAGCTCCATGCCTCACGAAAAGAACCAGTCTATTGGAGACTAGGGCAATAGCATGCAGCCTCATGAGCATTGGACCTAAGGCATGTCTTTAATAACTAGACCTATTCCATCCCCATAAACGCATTTTATGGTGGAAAAAATTAATGGTATTCAAGTGATTTATTGAAATGAAATAATCATTTTAATGATTCCTTTTTCCTTCAGTTTCCCCTACGAAATATCTTTCCCCTAGCTTCCATTTTATTCATCCTCGCTTTGATTCCTCACTTCCTTTTTTTCCCAAACCAGGTGAATCGTGAAATATTGTTTGTCTGGACAGTTGGTTTGCAATTTAGGTTTAGGAGTAGTTATAGGACTTAATGTTAGGATATCTTAGGAAATGAATAAAAGGATAGAAGTTGGATATGCAAAAGAAACTAAATAAATGCCTAATTTATAATGGTAAGTGGTAATGGCTATTTGTTCATAAGACAACTAAGTGTTTTTTCCATTGGGACACTCATAGTGGGCTTATAAGTACCAAGTCAATCAAATATAATCATCAACTACAACATCAAGATCCTTCTGAAACTCTGTAGATTTAGATGAGTGCTGGTTCTGAATTTAATTTTTCATAAAATAGGCCCTGATTGTATTATTGAGCTTCTATTGTAAGCTTTAGCAAATCCAGAGCAATTAAGAAACACCCGCCTTGTAAAATAGGTGCAGATAGATGTATTCTCATCCTAGAATACAATCATTAAGTTAAAAACACCAAAGCCTCCTAGCACCACTAAAAATGCTTCCTTACCTGTTAGATTCAGAACTTATGCTATTATACTTGTAAGCCCCAAGCTGAAAGTATAGCAACTTTATCCAAATACACTTCTAATGGTTCTTAATATACAGAATCCGGTCAGCTAAGAATAAATAAATGGCATAACGCTAGAACTTGACCAGCATAAGAACACACTTACAATGAATTTGCAAAGAAAGCAATTCAAGTGATTGATTCAAACTCAAAATACGCACTTCACTAAGCAGAGTTATATCCTTTCTAACATAAGCAGCAAAATGAATGTATTCAGACATATATTCCATCAAGATAAATAGCTCAAGACTGAAACCAGATTTCATAATGTTAATAACATCATTGAAAAGGTAAAGGGCTTGATATATAATGAAAATCTTTTGAATTATAAGCTTTTCGCGCTTAATCAATCACATGAAAATGAGCAAAGGTTGCAACCAGGAATTAATGAATATATGAAAAGGAACATGGCATTTCATTAAAATATTTCTTCTAGGAGAACAAACAAAGATAACCCCATTAATCAAAAGCTATCCATACCGATGATAGAAATCACAGTCTCTGTCATTTCTTGTCATTGCATGCAGAAGATTATACATCTGTAGCATCATTTTCCTTGGCATCTGCATGACAGCTTTGAAATTCCAGTGTCAAAGTCTACACAAGTTCTCAAATAAAGGATCAAGGAAGAAACTATACAGAAGAAAAAAACAACCAAAGATAATGAAACAGAAATGTGACTTGCCTTCTCAGATAAAAGGTTAACACGCACGAAGGAACAAAATAGATCCATAAATGCATGTAGTATAAGTGAGTTCTGATGGGGCTGCAAAATTCCACAAGCATTATATTTTTGTCACTCTACAGTAGAGACAACAAAATAAAACAAAAAGGTTCGGCGTGCGAGGAAGGACATGCAAGTAAACATCTTCATGGTTCCATGTCCATTAGTAACTGTTTAAGAGACTAATCAAACTTTTAGGTAGTGCTTGGTAAGGGGGATTGGAGGAGGGAAGGGGAGGGGAGTGGAGGGGGTGGGGTGGGGCACAAATATCAAGCATGTATCCAGTCATAAATATGTCTAATACATGCCTTGATATTTTGTGTCCCACTACCCTCCACTTCCTCCCTCCAATCCCTCTTAACAAACATACCCAAAACCGCACTTAGTTTTGATGAACTTGTTTAGCGTTGTTGAATGATTAATTATATGTTGCATGACAATGGAGAAAGCAGTTTTGAGACTCACCAGCAAGGTAATGACTGTGCTACTTAGATCCAATATAAGACGCAGAGCTTGTTCTCGAAATGCCATCAAGTCAATAAGCAACTGATACACATAAAAGAAGGCTATTACTTACTAGACGTAACTATATTGATTCACGTTTTCACAATGATCAGAAAGCAAGCAATATTCCCTGGTTCTCATCATAAATAAATAATAGTTCACTTATGTTGCTTCTCAACAATGGGTAATGAACCTTGTACCTTCCTTACAAGATACCCCAAATTCGAACCATGATAGCTATCTTCCCAAAATGAAAGGTAATAAAGATAATGCATTTGAAGTTTATATATGTTATAATATGATTACAGAAGAATAGCTTCGCAGATCATAGTGTACCGATAATGAACATGAATTAAGATTAATACTAGCTAATTCATAATCGATTTGAATTTCAAGTAGGCCTATTTGGCCACATAGCAGCAAGAAATGTTCCTTTCTATTCTTCTTTTCTGAAGAACATGAAAGGTTCCTGCTTACCCCATCACTACCAGCATTGAGCAGAACTTAGTTAAATAATTTATGTTTGACAAAACTTTTCTGAGAGGTGATGCCTGTGCATTGACAAAACGGATTCATTCAACTAAGGTACAAATAAAGGCTTATCACCACTAATCATTGTTGCTGAATGAACTCCATGAAAGTATTCATTAGCAATATCATGCACGAACTACATGAAAATCTAGCATTCAAAACGTCTTCTCAGCAGAACATTAAGGATGAGTAAAAAAACAAGTAATTCCTTTGTAAAAAAAAGCAATGCCAGTATAATCATTAGCCTATTTCAGCAATAGTATTGTGATGCATGACAGAAACTCATCTACAATAAAAAACAAAAGGCTTGAAATTTCTAGCAAGAAAAGGAAATGACAGAAAGAAAGAAAATTCAAGGTTTTAACATGATAAACTGCAATTTATTTGAAGATAACAGCAAAGACATCAAGTCCCGAAAAGAACGGTCATTACTATAAATCAAAACCACCATATCCAAGCATTCCTAAGGCTTAAAACAAGTAGAACATGACCTAAAGGCCTATAGCACACTTGAAACAGAATAAAAAGGAGTTCTCTAATCTTAGACAGAAACATTTGCAACAGATAAACATAATTTCTATATAAACTTAGAAATGATAAATCATTGTTACATTGAACTGATATTTCCCAGTTTACGGAGCCCGGGCCACAAAATTGTTGATGAGACAAGCTCGTTAAGGATGCTCAGAGCTGAAATGGCAAACCAAACTCAAATTTGATATTAAGTTAAGCTCATTCTCTCTATATTTGGTAATAATCCAAGCTTCTGGACCTAAATGCTCAGCTCAGCAGTTGGTTTACAGCCCTAGCTTCTCAGTCCACATATATGAGCTCTAAAACTAAAGATGTCTGCTAGGAATCAATTATCAACTAATCCAGGCACACGTATAGAAGAATCATGCACTGCACAATATACATGCTAAGAAAGTTCTTAGAAAGGCAAAATGTTTTCATGCACAGATAAACATGTTTAGCCAAAAAATAACTATAATAAGCAATACAAATACTGATGACGTATGAAGAACAAACATGAAATTGACAAGCTAAAAAAAATACCTCCATACCTGGACCCATGGCTCTAAACTCTGCAAATGAACTTCTGCACTATCGTTCAGAGCATCTAAAGCAACCTTGTCAACCTGCATGATCCTTCCAGTTCCAGAGTTATAGAATTCATCTATTTTCCTACAAAGACACCATAGGAAAGAAAAATGTGCATCTGTAAAAAGATAAGGTCAATTCTTACTCGTTCTAGCTGCAATTTGCTAAAATGCTCAGGGAACTTCTTTGACAACATTAAGCAGATTCTCGGATGGTTTGGGAATATTCCAGCTTTCCAAAATGCTTCTGAGAAAACATGATTAACTGGATCCGGATAATCAAGGATTTGATTTAATCTATACATTTTGGCCATAAGTCCTTCAGCTACATCAGTAAGCTGTACAATCCACTGCAAATTCAAACCCTTATAAGACCCGCCCGAACTCTGAAACTGTCCATCAGAACCCTGACTCTTGTTCCTAGAAGGCCTAAATGTGACTGGAGAAGTCATATCAGGACCCAAGTACTCAGTCCATCTTGATGGACCCTCCAATTCCCTCGATCTTGCAGATGTGGGCGAGAGCGATGCGTCACGGTCTGAAAAATCTTGCCGCTGTTTTGTCATCAATCTTCTTCACTGAGAGCTCTCCGCGTCAATTTCTGATAAGAGACAGCTTTTCACGAAATTAAACGTCGCTCCTTTGATAGCAAAAGTGTTGATAAGCACCTTAAATTACATTTGACTTTCCATTTTCAGAGTTTCTTCCGCTGTTATAAACACATTAAACCAAATGAAGTAGTTTCAGTAAGGTATGGAAAGATGGAAAGACAGTGAATCAGAATTAGGCATCAGAAAAGGGAAAAGGGAAAATTCACCCAAATAAGTGGAGCTACTGCTATTACAATAATCAAAGAGAATACACACTGGCTACCATTGCAACAAATCCAAAGACCGAGAAAGAGAGTAGACTAAATTCTCAGGAGATCAAGCCAACCATTATCGATTTGATCTAAAATCAACCATCCAAATGAAAGCAAAAACATATTCAATCCTAATCAGGCACCGAATAGGAAGAACTAACAAGACCCATTAGCAATGCATTCTGAATTACAACAAAAATCATCATCTTTAGGAGTGGTTGAGAGAAGAAATAATGAAATTAAACAATTTTGGTAAATAAAAGAAAATGATTGCAAAAGTCCACCTACCTACTCCATTGCAGTTTCAACAATCAAGACAACGCAAAAAAGAAAAGATAACGGAAGTTGAGCTTCTCTGCTTCAGAGAGTGAGCTTCAAGACATAGGAAGAAAAATAGCTATAACCGTTGCCAATCTAATACCCGAATATAAATTCTTGGGTCGATATAGGTTTTTTTTCTTATGGAAGTTAAAATTTTAATTATGACGCTATCAAAAAAAAAAAAAAAAAATTAATTATGACGACTAGAAAAATATTTTTTTATTATTTTTTTCAATATATTCAAAAAAAAACATATTATTTATTATTTTGATCAAAAAAACATATTATTTATTATTTCCGACCATTAAAAGTATAAATTTACATTTTTGTTTCAAAAAAATATAAATTTACATTTTTTTTTTAATTAAGAGATAGGAGGCAGACAAATGCATTAGGACATCCCGACTAGGTCGGCACCCTCTAACAAACACGCATCCACAAAATTTACATTTAGATATGAAATATTATGAATTTACCCTAATGTTTCTAAATAAAATTAGCTTTTATTCATATTTAACGGTAAATTTAAATAAATTATTTTATCGTTTTTTTTTAATTGTTTCATGTTTATTGGATTCTATATTGGCTTTGAAAAAATCTATCAATCCTTTTCTTCTTCCATTTTCTTTCTTTTTCCTTTCAATCTTTTTATTTTGTTGATATACTTTGAGGAGTACGAAGAATCTTCCTTCTTCCTTATCGTACCGGGTTAGATTTCTGTATTTCTTTTTATTGTTTTTTTAGTCTGTGTTCATATATTTTAGCGGAACTCTTTATCCGTCTGATTGTATCTGCTCTCTATTATTTTGTCGTTTATGCTTTTTTTGGATTTAGCAAGAACGGAAATGATTTATCTTGTCCATAGATCAATTAATTTACGTGGTTGCAAAAAAAAATGACTCAGATCCGAATCTTCGGAATGGTCTAAAGGATGATGTTTCGATTGTAGATGTCTTTCTGCACATTTGGACTTGCGAGAAATATTTGTTTTATATTGTTTATGCCTTTTATGGGTTCTTTTTTCGCTTTTTGTAGTTATTTTCATCCATTTGTGAATATTGTATTTGTTTTAGCCTATGTATAAAGTCATTTTGTTTGTTGTATTTCTTTTTTTTATGTAATTTCGTACGAGCTATAAAAAAAATCTTAAAAGAAAATTCGATAATGGCATAGTATAATTGAACTTATATTAAACATTATATATTTCGACTATAAGTTGTAATTAAGAATTTGGATTAATCTTTCAAAAAAAAAAGAATTTGGATTATTATTCTAACGTGCCTACTTATTCACAATATTCTAATAAAATCAGTTTCAAATAATTTTTAGTAAGATATATATATATATATATATATATATATATATATATATATATAATCTATAATAAACACATCAAATCTTGATTTAAGGAATTGTGTATGAAAGTGAGTGGAGGAGATGTTGAAGTTGGTTGGAAAGATTATGTTTAGAATATGAAATAAATAAAAATATTGATTATATCCTTCACTTAGACATTAATTTAACATAATTAGTGATTCTATATTTCTTCCATCTCAAATTGAAATTTATTATAATACTTTGATATTTAGCTCCTTATAAATTATACATAATTTTATTTTATAACAAATGGAGTATTTATCTTCATAATTATAACATACTAGAAGTAAACCCGCACCGTGCAAGATTTTTTTTGAAAAGAAAACAAAATTATTAATCACTTCTTAAAGCTGGAACAAAAAAAGAGTGGGAGTAAAACATCTGAATCTTTATAATGTGACATAGAATCAGTCGTCCTAACTAAAGTATGAGCTACTAGATTTGCAGATCTCTGACAAACCGAGCACGGCAGTTATAAATTTCTCTTATAAGAGATTTACAATCAGAAACAATAAGGTCTACCATAGAACTCACATTCTTTTTATTGTTGATAGTATTGACTAAAAGTTAAGGATCTGAAATTACATTTCCTTCAACCAGCTCAAAGCTTCTCAGATGTTGATGTCTTCAGCGATAAGTACATTAAATGTAAAAGGCAGACAACTATTTCAAGCTTGAAAAAAACCAAGAGTCTTATAACACACACAACCCTTTGAACGAAAACCAAAGATCTGCCATCTTTTTCTTCATCATCAGAATTTTAATACCTCTCTTAGTGAGAAATCTGCCGATGAGACTCCAGCTCGGAGCTTTTGGTGTTGGTTGGACCTCAGCATCGTCAACTACCCCTGCATCGTCACTATCTTCTCCCAAAGTTATTTTTGCATACGACTCATTTACGCATTCCATGATCAGAGAGAGAAATAGAAAAAACAACAAAAGGAAAAGAAATCTCAGAGAAAAAAATCTTATCAACAACGAGACATTCTTAATCAAAACGATATTAGCCCTATGTAGAGTATTACTTGCGATAAATTTTAGAACAAAGGAAAAAAAAGTGTACGAGATTTATCATAAGTTATTATTTAGATTAAAACACACCTGTTGAAAAAAAATTGCAATTAAATATTTATATTCTATCACTTTGAATTTTCTCTTTGACAGCTCTATCACTTTAAATTTAATTTTGCCTTAAATATGTTTTTCATAAATGAATAAACCAATTACATTTTAAAATATCAACTCTTCTCAAATCACAATAATACTTCACTGTGGTTACGTTTTTTTTTCAAAATTAATCATTAAAACAAATATCATATCAATTTCAAAATCTAACGTGAATAAAATTAATAAATGATTAGAAATACTTTGAAACCAATTCAAATAATTTGTATTTAATTTGTATATAAAATGTTAGAGTAAAAGGAATTTGTTAGAATTAACAGATATATTATCTGTTAATAACCGAATCCACATCAGCAACCAAGTTTTAGTTAGTTAATAGATTAGCAGTTAACAGCTTATTAGCTAATCCACTTCACACTATAAATATATCTTCTCTCTGATCACATTAATCATCAAGTTACAACTTGTATCTTGTAATTCTCAATTCCTTTGATCAATAATATATCATCTTTCAATTCTCTGTACTTTGATCTTCTCTAAATGGTATCAGAGCTTCCGCAAGAGATCAATTGTTAATTGGAAATGAAATCAAAGGTGAAGCAAAAAAAAATCAGATCCTTGAATCAGAAAGTGAAGAAGAAGAGCAAAATCACAACAATTCAAGTAAAGATCATAATCAAGAAGAAACGGAGGAGATGGCAAATGTTGATAGTTCTCAATTCGAACTCCACAATTCAGATCATCATGGTGTATCTCTTGTAAGTGCACCCCTAACTATTACTGATTATCTTTCTTGGTTGATGGCAATCAAAATTGGTTTGGCTGCAAAGGATAATTTGGATTTTGTTTTACGTGATGATCTTAAACCTGCAATTAATTCTCCATTGTTCAATAAGTGGCAAAGATGTGATAAGATGGTTAGGTCTTGGGTTTTAGCTTCGATTTCTACAGATTTGGCAAAATCTTTCTTATATGCAAAGACTGCAAAAGAGCTCTGGATTGAATTAGAGTAGAGATATGGTAAATCAAATGGGCCATTGATCTACCAAGTTAGAAAAGTTCTGGCAACTCTGAGTCAGGGAGATTTACCAGTTTGTGTGTACTACACAAGAATGAAAAAGTTATGGGAGGATCTTGCTATGCTAAATCATGTACCCGCCTGTAATTGTAATGCTTCAACCAAGAAGATGACTGAATTGATAGAAGAAGACCATTTGATGCAATTTTTTATGGGTCTTAATGATTCTTATGAACAAACAAGAAATTAGATCTTAATGATAGGTCCCCTTCCCTCTGTGAATAAAGCATACTTAATGGTGCAAAAGATGGAAAAACAGAAGCAAGATGTAGTTGTTGGAGGTGGAACAAAGTCTGATAAATTGGAAATTGCTAATGTTGTTCTTTCAAGGAATGAAAAGAGTGAATGAGAAAGATCTAAAAAGAGATGTTTTGCACTCATTGCAAAAAAGTCAGGCCATTTAAAAGATACAAGTTTCAAATTAAAAGGGTTATCCGGACTGGTTTAAATCCAAGAAAAGAGGAGTTAAGAAATCCAACCAGTATGCTCATAATGTTCAAGAATAGTGTAGCAACAATGAAGATACAAATGCAGATCAAGGACAGTCTCAATTCTTCAGCAATTTTATGCATAAAGAATTATAGAAGTTCATATCTAACAAGAAAGCAACCGATCTAGCCTACTTTACTAGCTTTACAGGTAATGTCACTAACTATGCCAATCTGAAATGTATAGGTACAAATGATTGGATAATTGATTCTGGTGCAAGATCTCACATGTGTGCAAAACTTGAGAATTTTATCACAACTTCTCAATTAGCAAATGCACAAAAAGTAGTTCTTATAGATGGGATTATGAAGATGATAAAACAAAAGGGCATTGTCAAGTTCAGTGACAAGTTTCAACTCAGAAATGTCTTATATGTGCCTAGTTTTCAGTTCAATCTTTTATCAGTAGGACAATTACTGAAAGAAGAAGAAATTAGGATCAGTTTTTACCCAACTCATTGTACTTTACAGGACCTGAAGACAAAAGAAGTGTTGGTTGTAGGACACATGGATGAGGGACTATACAGATTGACAAAAGGTTCTTTTCATCCATAGTTGCTACAAGGTGATATTGTTGCTTTTCATAGTACTGTTTTAGTGAATTCTGCTGATTTGGTAGATGATGAAAGTGTATACTGGCATTACAGATTAGGCCATGTTTCTTGAAGTTAAAACATATTTCTAGTATAAACTGTAAAGAAATAGCAGTCCCGTGTGAGATATGTCCACTTGCCAAACAACATAGACTCACTTTTCCTAATATTGTATCTTTGTCAAATTCAGTTTTGGAACTTTTGCACACAGATATTTGGGGTCCTTATCACTTAAATTCAACTAACAATGCTATATTCATTATCATCATCGTGGATGATTACTTAAGAGCTCTTTGGACTATATTACTAGTCCAAAAAATAGAAGTTTGTGATGCCATGAGCAAATTTATATTGTTAGTGCAGAATCAGTTTAGCACTAGAGTTAAGAAACTTAAAAGGGACAATGGTACTGAATTTATCAGTCATGCTTTCTAGAATTTTTTTATCTAAATTTGGAATTTTCCATAAAAAATCTTGTGCATATACACCCCAACAAAAGGGGGTTATTGAAAGAAAACACAAGCACCTTTTATAGGTGGCCATAACACAGCTTTTTCAATCAGGAGTTCCTAGTACATTCTAGGAAAAAGCCATCAAAACTACAGCTCACATCATCAATTTGCTTCCAGTTGAAAGTCTTGGTTGGTAGACACCATTTGAAAGGCTCCATAAGAGATCTCCAGATTATACACACATCAAAATCTTTGGTGATGGCTAACAAGAATATGCATCTAGCACCTCAAGCTCAAAATTTGGTAGAATTTTTAATCTTGAATTTAGTAAAGCTGGACTTCCTTTAGAAATAGTTGAATTTGAGAATAAATGCAAAAATAAGCAAATATGGATCATTAGAAATTCCTATGCATTTACACATGGAAAAAGATATACATCACTGTTCCAATTTAGTACGCATCAAATTGGCAGAAAATCTCGCATTTCACAAGAAAATAATAGAAAGTTGTAGCCCCCAAAAGCCTCTTAGACTATTTCTTGGTAGGTGCACATAACAAGGGTTCATCTATACTGTGGAAGAAAATCTACTGTCCTCAATTCGGTGTCCCCTTCTATGTCCCTCTCACAAAAAGTGGTCCCTTTTTGTTATGTGGGTTCCCTTGGATCACAAAATATATTATTTTAATTAAATGGGGACCACCTTTTGTGAGAGGGACATGGAATGGGACATTGAAATGGGAACATCATATTTTCTTCCCCATATTGTGATGAAGCATTTAAGAGGTTTAGCCCCAATACTGAGACTGCCCGTTCAACTAAGCAGCTACTGACTAGGTAACAAAGACATTATCCCAGATATGGAGTTCTTCAAGTTTTCATGTGAATCCAGCAAAATGTGCGACAAAGTACTTTCAATACCAACTAAAGCAAGCGCAAGCTCCATGAGAACTTGGAAATATATATGTAACAATTAGTCTTCGGGACTAAAAGATAACCCAATTGCTTGCAATACAATGAATGCATGTCAATGCCATTCAACTAAAAATCGTTCTAGCTAAGCTCCAAAACCAGTTAGTTGACCTTCAATTAAGTAAATAAGTTTGCGGTTGAAGGGGTCTCTCGCGACACAAATTTGAGGAATAAATAAAGCAATTCCTTGTTATTTAATAGAATTCCTACTGTAAAAAACACACAAGCTAATCCAAAATTTACATAGCAGCTGAAAACTCAAATCTAATGATCCAATGGTAGAAAAATTTGTTGGTCCCTTATAACGTTACAAGTATAGTTCCAAGGGGGGGTTAGGAACTATTTAAAAATTTTAAGCTAGGGCAGACTTCTTTTTCGTGAGAAAAAGGTTTGGACAGCGGCGCTGAGTGAATAACAAGATACTGGCTTAGTCAACTAGTGACTAGGTCAGTTTCTTTACTTGAGTCAGGAGATAGCACTTAGAGTCTATTCCTGAGCTCATATATTCAACACGCACAACTCAACTTGACCTCTTTACTTGGTCAGTTTTTGTTTAAGCAAGCAATAAATATATAAAGGAGTTTAAGGTTAGAAATATGTTACTCAGCAGATTTATCCAGGTTCGGCCTCCAAGCCTACGTCCTGTCCCCGGAACACGTTCCGAGATTTCGAATTCTCTACTGAGCTCTTTAACGATAGAGCATCAAACCTTTTACAATCTTAGCAACTGAGTATAACAAGAGTACCTTCCTCTATACCTCTACTCAATCCTAATCTCTCGCTGAGTACTATAACCGAGTACTCAGCCTCTCCTTTCTAATCTCTAGAAATGATAAGTGTTTGTCCTAAACAATGATTGCTAAGACACCTTAGATGATTGAATAATCACTCTAGACTTTTACACAAAAGATATGAAATTTAGTGTAAGATTGCTTTGCTTTTGCTTGCAGAACTTTGCGTAGAAATTTGGTCAGCGTAATGGCTTGATCAAGTTCTGTATTGAATGAAGCAACTGATGGCACTATTTATAGAGACGTCTGAGGTGTCGGTCATTTCGAATTTCGAAATAACCGTTGGAGGGAAACGACTTCCTGTCGTTGTCATCCTGACTTGCTCAGAGCTCTCGTCCAATCAGATTTGAGTATCTTCTGTCCTCGGTCAGCTTTTGGTCAGCTCGGCAGAGTGTCTCTCTATTTATGGTAATGTCAACTAGACAGCATACTGTGTCATCTGAACTTTACCCAAAGTGGAAACACTTTGTCTGGAAGTTTTCCTTAGCCAGCTGCTGTCTTGTACACTTTGTCGAATCAACTAAGCAGCTTCGTCCCGAAGTTGTTCCCTGAAGGTCTTCTAGATCCTTCTTCCGCTGAGTTGCGTTTTGTCCATAACGACAACGTTTTTGACATACACGGGCCGAGTTGCGTTAATTTGTTTGACTTGGGCTTTGACTTCCATATTGGGCTTGGGCCTTTTAAACTTTGTATCTTATAAACAATTTAACTCAACATTGAACAAACACATTAGTAGTGTAAATCAAAGCATTTAAACTTAGTGTGTTTAGAATATGTTTTTAATTATACTTAAACAATTTTGTCAAATCAAAATTATGTGGAAAGGTGTTTCAACAAAATTCATGTGACGGTTAATAATTAAAACTACCAAAAGCAATATTAGTGGCCTTCCAATAGGTATTAAATACTTCCCTGACACATATGTTTGAGCCCATATGCAGAGTCAAAAAGAGCTCCAAAGGATATAAGAATAGATGACTCTCTAGAAGGCATCGTCTAATGGAAAGTTGGGAGGATAACAACAATAATGATCTATGTTCATGTTATCTCTTATTTTACATCTAATTCAACCATCTCAACCGAGTATGAGCGAAATTTCATCATGCAACGACAGCATCTACTAAGAAAATTATAGTAAGCAATAGTTCCAAAAGTATAAGATACCAGCAGAAATCCAGAATACATTGGCATGAAAATAGAATTAAGTATATGAAAAGCATGGTCCAGAAGAACCTCTTACAGATAAATCACATGTGATGGCAGGAACACGTGCACCCTGCGGCTTTGGTATGTTCTCAAGATGCTGAACAATCTTCTGTAGAAGCCATTTTAAGCCAGAATCAAGATCAAGAGCCACCATTCTAGGAGTTCCCAGCAAAAAACGGATTCTACCACCACAAGAAGAAATGTATGATAATGCATAACCTCGAACAGCTGCATTTACATGTAAAATATTTCAGGATTTTCATCCATATTAGTGATCTGTGGATCAAGAGAAGAACATCGGAGAATATATGGCACCTCTACAGTCAAGTCTACATGGCTAATGTTTGAGATGCATACTAGCAATGAACATGAACAAAAAAAATCATAAGATTTGTGTCTCTCTATCTAGCGAAAAATGTTTTTCTTTCTATGTCTATGTAAACTGGTAATAAAATTACTAGAAATGGCTATCAATGTAATAACAAATGTTTTATTAGGGAAGAACTAACTTCCCTAACCTTAATGAGGAAGGTGATCCAGAGAATTTTTATACTCAGATAAATCAGTTTGAGAGTACTTTTAACTTTGAGTACCTTAATGTATGGAAAAGAAACTGAGTACAACACTTGTTTGAACTTTGAAGGGATATGTATATACTCGGTGCCAGAGTTTCTTATTGCTCATTAGGCATTGTTGATACTTGAGATGGAGGAATGAGTTATCTGTTATTCATATATTACGTATTTGCGAAGTATGCGAATTCGCATGCGGAATAATTGCGAATGATGTTAAGTGTATGGAAGGTTGTGTATATATTTGTGGAACTAGCAGTTCTCGAAATTTGCATATGGAATATCCGTGAAGTATGTGAAGTGCAAGTGTGAAGTACGTGAATTCGCATATGGAATAACTGCGAATTATGCAGAGTGTATGGAAACATGTGTATACATTTGTGGAACTAGCAGTTCGCGGAATTCGCATATGGAATATCCGCGAAGTATGCGAAGTGTATGTGCGAAGTAAATGAATTCGCATATGGAATAACTGCGAATTATGCGCAGTGTATGGAAATGTGTGTATACATTTGTGGAAGTAGCAGTTCGCGGAATTCGCATATGGAATATCCGCGAACTACGCGAAATGTATTTGTGAAATATGCGAATTCGCATGTCAAATAACTGCGAATTATGCGAATTCGCATGTGGTATAACTGCGAATTATGCAAAGTGTATGTTATTTCATTCTATCATCTCATTCTTTTTTGTTTATTATTGATAAAAGCATGTCAGCCGAGTTTTTATTGTGTGTGATCATGTGGAATGGCCAGTGGAAAACCATTGGTAAGACCATGACATATGAGGGGGGTGAGAAGAAATTGCTGAAGATGTCATCGGGAATCAGCTTGGAAATGCTGCAAGAGAGAGTATACACTACTGCTCGTGTTGATCCAATGTCATTTAATATGCATATGACTATGCAGTTAACTTACGGTCCAAACAAACTACCTAGGGCAGTAGTTCCGATTGTTGATTCAAGTGATGTTGAGTGTTTTTTAGATTATTATCGGATGAAAATTGACGATGTTATCCCACTATATGTTAATTTTGACTCACGAACAATCCAACAGCGAGTCATGAAGGTAGAGAATGTTATTCATTCAAGTTGTGATGCCAATGCCACAGTTGAATTGGAAACAACTCCTGAAGTAGACAACACAACCGTTGAACGCCCAACTCATCGGCCAGGAAAACAACCAATCACTGAGTGCAATATTGCATCCAATCCTGGTTTAGATGATATTAGCTCGAATCCGAAATGTAGAAACAATAAGGAAGAGGACTGATCCATTTTGATGGCTCTCTAAGATCCATGATGCACCTAAGTTTACTATTGAAGATAGTTCATCAAAAGGGGTCATCGGTTTAAAGGTACACGACATATTCTCCAACAAACGAGAATTGCAGGATGCACTAGGAAAATAAAATACGCAGTGAACAACAGGTTTGAATGGAAAGTGTACAAGTCTAACAAGTCCATGTTTGAGGTTAGATGTAGACATAAGGATGCATGTAAATGGACAGCTAGAGGAATTGCGATATCCAATTCAAGTATGTTTAGGCTCCGAAGAATGGATACAATGGCCAACCACACATGTTCTAGAGATCAAATGTTACCACATCACAGGCAAACGGGGGAATGAGTGGCTGGCATACTACTTTTGGATAAGTTTGATATCCACGGTAGAGTGTTTAGACCAAATGACATTGTGAAAGATTTTTAGACCGACTATAAAATAAACTTATCGTACATACAGGCTTGGAGAGCTAGGAAGTGGGCGATAGAAGATGTGATGGGTTCACTGAAAGAGTCATACATGTTGTTACCGGACTACTGTGAGACGTTGAAAGCATGCAACCCAGGTACAGTAACACATATTCAAACTGACGATGCTGATCATTTTCAGTACTTCTTTATGGCGTTTGGTCCTTCACTTAGAGCTTTTAAAGAACACATTCGCCCTGTCATTTATGTTGATGGAGCCTTCCTAAAAGGTAAGTATCCAGGACAATTGTACATTGCATTTAGGAAAGATGGTAATAACCAGATATATCCTATCGCTTTTGGGGTTGGACCAAACGAGAGCAATGAGGCTTGGACTTGGTTTATGACCAAGCTCAAAGAATGTATTGGGGACATAGAGAATTTTGCCATCATCTCTGATAGGCACAAAGGAATTGACTATGCTGTGAATTTGGTGTTTCTGAATGTAATACATAGATGTTGTTGTCAGCATTTGAAAATGAACGTGCAGGCTAAATTCGGGTCAGTTAGAAAGATAGGCGATGTGTACTGGTGAGCTGCTAAAGCTTACAGGGTTTCAGATTTTATCGAAGCATTCGCTCGACTCCGGGAGCTACATGGCCCAACAACAGTATATCTAGAGCAAGCTGGTATCCAGAGATGGTCGCGTGCATATTTTCATACCCGTCGTTATAACATAATGACAACAAACATTATAGAATCATGGAACACGGTAATGGTTAAAGGAAGACGTTTGCCTATCACAATATTGATAGAGTACATTAGAACTAATGTCCAACGATGGTTCTACGAAAGATAAAAAGTGGCTGGTAAATATTTTATACGTTATGTCATTTCTGGTAATTTAGATGATACATAAATACATTACCTTCATGTTTTCATTCCCATGAGCACGAGAACATCATCTGTCAATTTGGGGTGAACGGAAGATGACGGAACATGTTACGAAAGCTATACCTTATACATTCCATGGAATAAACCAACACACATTTCAGATTGGGGACCGAGGGAAAGAGGGAGTTGTTGACTTAAATGCAGGTACTTGCACGTGTAGAAAATGGCAACTTTCTCAATTTCCTTGTAAACATGTATGTAAAGTTGCATGCGAGAATCGACTAAGTAACGCATACCAATGGGTTGATAAATACTACACCAACAACGCAGTTAGATTAGCTTACGCAGAATGTATCTACCCAGTCGGACCCCCCAGACGGAGTGGACAAACTGTGACCCTCCAAGGAAAGTGCTTCCCCCTCTAAGAGGTTCTGCACCAGTTGGACGACCAAGAAGTCAGAACAGAAGACCGTCACAAGGTGAAGACCCATTGCCAAGGGTATGTAGCCGATGTGGGAATAGCAGGCATAATAGGTTGAATTGTCATCGACCGTTGCCAAATACAAGTCAAACTCCAAGTACAATGGCAAGTTCACGAAGTTCTAGCACTTCGAACAATTGATGCGGTTTGAATTTTTAAGAGCAAAATTTATCCTTATGTTTTGTAAGAACATGTATCCTTATGCCTTGTGAGATTAACTATTCTAATGAATTTGTATGATGAAGCTTTATTATGTTTTGTAAGATTGTGTATCCTTGTACACATGTTAATGTAGTGAAAAGCAACTTCGTGAATAGATGTACAACTTCGTGAATGAATGGTTAAATGAGTTCGCGAATATATGTGTCTGCGGAGCAGGAGGTCTTTTCGCGAAGCTAATGTACTTCGCATATCCATGGTTACCTTCGCGAATCTGGAAATTGTGAAATAATGAATTCACGAATAAAAGAACAACATCGCAAATATGATGTTATGCGGATAAAACAATATGTAACACAAATTGCACAAAATATATAACACAACTAGCACACAATATATAACACAAATTGCACAAAATATATAACACAACTAGCACACAATATATAACACAAATTGCACAAAATATATAACAAAATATACAAGATGCACAAAATATATAACACGTACAAAAATATTAATTGTACAACTCAAAATTTATACAGTTTACCATGGAAAATTTCAAGGATGACACGTAATCTGAGGAAATCTCCGTCATCTGGATCTACTTCAGACACCTGCCGACCAGCTGTTAAAAGTTGAGAAAAAAGGCACACCAGCAACCCATAATCGTTCGATGTTGTTCTCTGTTGTGGAGTATCCGGTAGCCTAGTCCACCCTATCCGGTTGTTGGCATTTTGACCATTCCACCCTATGGTTTTACCAATAGCAACTGTAAGTACGGTCATGGGCCTCTTGAGTACTTGACCAAGCTTCTCCTCACTGTCATTAGAAAGACAACTATCATATATGTACATATGCATATTCATTGTATTTAGCACTCCTAATATCCAGTGGTTTCCTTTGATGTTGTATGGCATGAATATTTGCTTCAAACCCTTCCATGGTCTCATAAACATGTCATCTCTACCATTGATCGTACTAGACACGTGGCCCATATCCATATTATGTGACAACTGTATATATCCAGTGAATTGGCTATCACATGTAGTCCAATCCGCATCTAATCCAGACTCGATCGACTGGCACCGCAACAGATACAGGAATGCATCGATGTGCTAATTCAGAAAAAACAAACCATAATATAGACATAAGTCAAACATGTGCATCACAAACATGCAAAATCACAAACATATGCCTACCAAACAAACAACGCATAATATTTAAAAGCAATACCTCCCCATCCCAATATTTTCCCAGTGTCTCAGCTTCTATGAACCACGAGATTTCCGAATGTAGTGGTTCCGTCCCTTTAACGATCCTTGACGACTTTCTGTTGCAAAAATTCCTCCAAACCTCATACGTACACACATCTTCCTTATCAAGCCGGACTGACCATGACATAGGTACGGCAGGTGCTCTAGGAACGGTGGGACTCTGTGATACGACAATAGCCATGCTCTGAGCTACCTTCTCAGCTACTTTCTTAGGTCCCTTCTTGGCTACCTTCTTGGTTTCCTTCCTAGCCACCTGCTTACACAGTTTTCTTTTCTTTTCCTCGGTGTACGGTGTTGTCACGTGATGTGATCGCTTCCTTTATCGCACCGCCCTAATCGGTTGAGGCTGATGCACATCATCTATTACAGCTTGTGTGTTCTCGCTTAAACTGATAATTTCTTCCTGTCAAAACATAACGACCGAACACACTTTAAGGAACATATTTCAAATTAAATATAAAACTACATGTATATAAAGTATCGTATACATCTCTTCTCTTGTGGTTCCGTGTCATCACCGACTTCAATCACCTCCCCACACTGCTCTTCCTTCCTCTCACCCTCTTCCTTCTTATCCTCCTCTCCACACTGCTCTTCCTTCCTCTGATCACCCTCTTCCTTCTTATCCTCCTCTCCACACTACTCTTCCTTCCTCTCACCCTCTTCCTTCTTATCCTCCTCTCCACTCTGCTCTTCTTTCCTCTCACCATCTTCCTTCTTATCATCTCCACCCTGCTCTTCTATCCTTTCACCATCTTCCTTCTTATCCTCTCCATATTGATCTTCTTTCCTCTCTCCTTCTTCATTCTTCTTTTGTTCTTCACTATGTTCCCCACCATGCTCTTCTACAACGTTCTCCTCCCCCACAACGTTCTCATCCCCACCTATTTCCCCCTATAAATTCTAAATTCATATACATATCACATCCATTACGCTCTCCCATCCGATCTGCCTTAATCTCAGCCTTTAGCTCCGCCATCAACTCCTCCATCAACTCCACCCTCAACTCCGCCCTCAACTCCTCCTTCAACTCTGCCCTCAACTCCACCCTATCTCGCCTATTAGACTCACTTAACTCCAATATCATCTTCCGCACCAATTCATCTGCCAATGAATCTTTAAGTTCCACCTTCAACATTTTAAATCTCTCCCGCATCTTTGCCTTCCTCTCTTCTTCCTCATTTGCATGTACATTCACTTCATTCTTCTTCTTACACCTCTTCTCATTTCTAATTCTCTCCTCCTCATCCATCTCATCATACTCTTCCTCATTTTCCACATCCTCTTCGCCCTGATTACCTACAACATTCTCTACCTCATTCTCTTCCTCATTATGTACCTCATTCTCTTCCTCATTGTTCTCCTCTTCTTCACTTAGCTCAAACCCCTTACAAGGTTCGAATAACACATCAAGGTCTACGGCTTTCCCATCTAAATAATCTTTGATTGGCGTATACCAATCGTATTTTGCCTCGACTTCCTTGATAACAAGTTCAGATGCTTGCACATCAGCTGACTGAACACATGTAAAATCAAACCCAACTCCATAAGCACATGTTATTTACATCCAAAGCACACATTAATTATGTACATAAGACATATGTACTTACCTTAAAAATTTCTTCAGCTTCTGAGAAAGTTATATTCTTTGCACTTATCCATCGACATATACGAGGGTACACAGTCTTTGATCTCCTCATATAGTATTTAGGGGGTGCATGTAATATCTCCAGTATCCAAGCCTACAAAGTATTAAATAAAAAGCATTACAGTTGAAATCTAATATGAAGTAAATCAAATGAATATAGGAAACATACATGGAACGCTTGTGCTAATCCATGAAGCTGATATAGGACGGCCTTTGCCTTCCTTGTTGCTTGTGGAACGCCTCAAATGCCTTCTTCCTTGATGGACCCGAAACAGCTCGTTCCATCGTCTTGTACAGCTCATCCCAAGCAGGCACACCCTATGGAAACGAGTTAAACATAGTGGGGAAATCAGTTAGGTTGATGATATTGTTATCAACCTTTTTCAATCGATCAGTTGTGAGTAGGAACCTATATATAACGAACAACATAGCCATTGCTACCGCATCATCGTTATTTTTGTTCTCCCAATTAGTCTCTAAGAAGGTATCAAATATATTTTTGTGATTTATGCTCCGTCTACCTCCAAAGTAGAGCTTCCTCAATCTGTTTTCCCTTTTGTAATTACTCATCCGCTTGAAAATTGGTAACGGATCACCTAGTCTCAAACTGGTTATGAGTGCGAATTCATGCTGACCGAATTTCACTTCAACACTATTGATGTTGAACCACATTTCGCCGGATTTTCCCTCTTTCGGTTTGATCTCCATTGTAAGAACCCTATGGCATAGAGGAGAGGACAACGAATACACTTTGAAGTCCACCAAATGCCCGAAGCATGTTTTCCGAAACATGTCCAACTGCATTGTAGATAATTTTTGTTTCACTTTCTTCATCACCTCAGCATCAGAACGAACTGTGATAGTAGCTCTTGTATCCAAGGTGTAGGGGTACTTGAAGTGATATCTTTGGTACTCTTTGTTGGTCCCTTATAACGTAACAAGTTAGTTCCAAGGGGGGATAGGAACTATTTAAAATTTTAGTACGTTAAGGCTGACTTCTTTTTCTTTGAAAAAGGATTACACAGCTGTTAGACAAGGTGCCGACGGCCTCGCCCGGGCGGACCGGGGGGTGGACACCTCATGGCGACGTAAGCGGTGATTGGCGTCGAAAGCAACCAATCGTGGAATCAAGCTGCTCGGCAGGACCGGAGCCTGGAGTATGGAAGAGTCGCCACCCACGAATGGGAAAATGAACACCGATCCCTTGCGGGAGACCGGTGAGGGTTCGGGAAACTTAGGTACGAGCCGAGAAGGCTAGCTCCTTTCTAGAGAAAGGCTACTAGGCACCCCGACATCGCCCGGTTATGAACCACCGGCCTCCTACTCAGCGTGTTAGGCGATAACGGACTAATCGCATATTTCTTTAAGTTTGAAATTCATTTGAAACCTTTTCTTTCTCGCTTTGAAAACCGTTTTGAGCATGTCATTAAAAGCCACTTTAGTAAAGAATCACCCATTTTGCATAAATTTAAAATACATAGGAGAGAGAGGGGGAGAAGAAAGAATTGATTTATTCACAGTGTGATTTTATGTTTTAGACTATACACTAATTCTAAGCCAATTTCATTCCCAAAAAAAAAACGAGTTTATTTACATTATTCGTACCTTAATCGTCGTTGGAACGATTTAGGTACGTTTCAAAACCCCGTTAATCTACATGACATCGACTCGAATCGCCGTTGGAACGACTCGAGCGTTTGAAAACATGAGATAAGAAGTTTTAACAAAAAACGTGGTTAAGCATACAAGTCCATTTATTTTTGTACAAAATCACTTAGGCAAGAAAACGATTCAAAACTCTATTATTTACAAATAGAAAACGATTTTAATTACAAGGTTCGCTCAATCCGTCGTTGGAACGGATTAAGGTTTCAACACGTGATATTTTGGAAATGGTTTAAAAATGACAAAAAACGTTATTTACACTTTAGGAATATCTAGAAAAGCTTTTAATTTAAACAAACAACTTGAAATCTCTTTTTGTCTTTTATTTTCCCCTTTTCACTCAATTGGCCCTTACTTGAACATCATTACAATAATTACCAAATCAATGCCAAATTTACCCAATCAAATAAATTTTAAAATATATACATATATACAAAAATAAAATAAAAATACATATATATACATAGTTTTATCTAAAAATAAGGATATATCTATAGATAAAAATGAGTAAGAAATACTATATGATATAATAAAGAAAATGAGAAAGAATACTGAATATAATACATCTTTATTTTAGTTAAAGCTATGTAAAAATAATGGGCAAAAATCCCAAAATAAGAGAATATCATTTATCCCAAAATGGTTTCACCTAATAATAGCTAATATAACCCAAACAACCCAAAAACTATATATATACATACATATATTACTTTATAACATCAAATCCAAACAAATTAAATTCCAACATGAACTAAATAGCTATATAATACATAATTAATGGTTATAGGACTTGAAAATAATTTTTATAAACATATTACATAATTAAATACATATGTACACAAGTATAAATATCAAAAAGTTGAGAAAAGATGGTTAAAAGGGTGATTTTCGGATTCCAGCAGATTACCGATGGAAAATCCGTTGCTAATCTGCTGTTAGTGACAGAAATGACAGAATATCAGACCTATACTCTCCAGATTTATTCAAATGCTTTAGATTAGATCTATTCTATCATTTTGGACCTCCGAACTACCAAAATAGGATCATAGTCTATAACGGAGACTCCTAAAACGACGTTTTATTTTTAAACGTTATTTTAGAATTATTTTCAAAAACTTATAATTACAACGTTTTTTAATCCCGAACTACCTTTGAGTCGGATCACGGTTCGTATTGGGATATTAAAACGAGGTTTTTTATTTCAAAAACAAAACCAAACGTTTGTTTAACACGAGACGAAAATTAAATAAATACAGAATAATAAATAAAACGTGATAAATAAATAATTAACTAAATAAATAAAACTTTAGAATAAATAAATAAAATGAATAAATAAATAAATAAAGGAAATAAATAAAACGAGTCTAGTCCTCGGATAATACCTCAAGATCGGTATTGACAGCTGAAGTCGGTTGATTCCACGAATCGTGATTTTTCGGTGTTTTTGGTAAAATATTTAACTTTGGAAAATTTGGATTTTTTTAGAAAAAAAATATTTTTCCCAAAAAATTCACTTTCTCTCTCTAAAAATTTCCTTAGAGTGAGAAGCTCTCCAAAAAGTCCCCCCCAAATGCATGGGGATCCGTGCCTTTTCAGTTGGGCAAACGCCCAACTTCTGTTGGGCGCACGCCCAACCAACTTTGGGCGTGCGCCCAACGTCGTTGGGCGTCCGCCCGACTGATGTTGGGCGCACGCCCAACGTAGGTTGGGCGCGCGCGCCCCGCTGCCATTGGGCGTGCGCCCCGCGCTATCGGGCGCGCGTCCAACTACCGTCGGGCGCGCGCCGACTGTCGCTAGGCGCTCGCCCAACGCCGTTGAGCACCCACGAGCCGTCCACTCGACGACCGTAACCCCTACAGATCCTCTCGTGATTTTTATTTTTTTTTTTGCTTTAAATTATCGGAACCAACCGCTTCAACCGTCTTGTTATGGGTTTTTTTCACAGGTCCTCCGACTCGGTGTCTACAGTTGCCCCTACTTTCCTATTTTGACAGTGATGTGTGTGTTTTGAAAACGTTTTTTTGTTAACGCAACACATGCAATGTAAATATATTAAAGTAAAAGACACGTATAGAGTAGGAGGAAGAATACCTGATCTCCATGCCGCATGCTCCGGCCTTTTCTTCGATCTTTGCCTTGTCTGTCTCGTCAATAGCAACCCTGGTCCACGACCGCGGGTAAAATGGCTCAAAAGCAATCCTGGTCTCTAAATCGACCGCAGGCAGAAAAGGCTCAAAAGCAACCCTGGTCCACGACCGCGGGTAAAATGGCTCAAAAGCAACCCTGGTCCACGACCGCGGGTAAAATGGCTCAATAGCGACCCTGGTCCACGACTGTGGGTAAAATGGCTCAAAAGCAACCCTGGTCTCTAAATCGACCGCAGGCAAAATGGCTCAATAGCAACCCTGGTCCACGACCGCGGGTAAAATGGCTCAAAAGCAACCCTGGTCTCTAAATCGACCGCAGGCAAAATGGCTCAATAGCAACCCTGGTTCACGACCGTGGGTAAAATGGCTCAAAAGCAACCCTGGTCTCTAAATCGACCGCAGGCAAAATGGCTCAATAGCAACCCTGGTCCACGACCGCGGGTAAAATGGCTCAATAGCAACCGTGGTCTCTAAATCGACCACAGGCAAAATGGCTCAAAAGCAACCCTAGTCCACGACCGCGGGTAAAATGGCTCAAAAGCAACCCTGGTCTCTAAATCGACCGCATGCAAAATGGCTCAAAAGCAACCCTGGTCCACGACCGCGGGTAAAATGGCTCAATGGCAACTCTGGTCAACGACCGTGGGTAAAAGGGCTCACTAGCAACCCTGGTCTCTAAATCGACCGTAGGTAAAATGGCTCTCTCTAGCAATTTTGGATTTTAACATCGTTGTCTGTATTTTTACTGGAGCTATCATCTCGGGTATTTGAGTTGTTGATAGGAACGTCCTTATCTCTTCGTCGGGAACATTTTAGACTAAAAATTATTTTTCCATCGACTGTTGTCTATATTTTGACTGGCGCCACTGTTCTGTAAAATTTCGGCTATCGTCTAGAGTCATATCCTTATGGTATTGGTCACTACCTGGCATAAACATAGGCTGAAACGGACTGCAAATCGGAGGTCTGTGCACCTGGTAATTAATTATTTACTTTTTACCTTTATGTCACGTCGTACCTTTTTCGCTATTTATGGGAATGTCATTCCCTTCTTCTATATAAGGTGGTGGGGTTTTATTTCAACCCCACACCCTCTCTCTCTTCTCTCTCTCTCTCTAGCACTAAACTATTCTCGTGATGGATTCGGATAAATACGATGGCACGAAGGGTATGGACGCGGGTTTTGAGAACTTGACTATAGTGGCTCCTTTTCAGCATCCTGCTTCTCATCTGAGCCGGACCAACATCAATCCGATATGTACCCCCTTAATCTTTATCCTTTGACAAGACTTCTAGGCCTTAGCAGCCCCATTTTGAACGTCATTTGCATGCTAACCTTTAAGCTGCTTAGAAGACTTTTAGTTAGAAAACGCGAATTTTTATGCACGTGAGCAATGCTTTATGCTTTTTGTTTGTTGAAAGAATATAAACTATATACATGTGAATATTAAAAATATGAACAATGCATGCCCACAGTAAAAATGTGAATAGTGCACGTGAATAGTAGAAAACATGAATAATGCATGCTAACCGCAAAAAACATGAATAGTGCATGTGAATAGTAAAAACATGAGTAGTGCACGTGAATAGTAAACACGTGAATAGTAAAAACATGAATAATGAAAACGTGAATAGTGCACGTGAATAGTAAAAACGTGAATAATGCACGTGAATAGTAAAAACGTAAACGGTGCACGTGAATAGTGAAAAAAGTAAACAACTAAATTAAAAGTTTTTAACCCAAGTTAGAATTAGATTAAGCTCCTCGCAAGCACGCGGGAGAGTGGAACACCAAAAAATAATGAATTAACCAAATCCTATACAAATGATCCTACGAATGAAATCTCACAGAGTAACGATCCTAACTGACAGGAACTTCTAGGTTAGATTTAAACATAACCGAAAGAATAACTAGGTTAACAAACTTTTATTAGACTTATGCATAGAAGCGAGGTTCTCGAGGAGTAATGACTTTAGTTTGGCCCTTTGCCTTACCCGTTCTGTTCCTTCCAGGTCATTGGCATTTCAGGGACCACCGAGGACATTCATATCTGGCATGCCATGCTTAGCCCGGTGGCTAAAGCCCGGGTACGAGAGTTGGGCTTCGAGCCTTTCATCCTGGCACTGCCTCGTGCCAACGGAGTGTGCGACCGGTTCGGCCTGCGCGCCTTATGCGAGAGATGGGTAGACTCGACCCACACCTTTCACTTCTCGTTTGGGGAGATGACGATCTCGCCCCGCGACTTCTCCCTACTGACCAGATTGCGGGGGTAGCGGCATCCCGGTCCCGCTTTTCTTCAACATGGTGCGTCCTCGGGTTGACCGAGCTGAGATATCTGCTCTGATTGGACCCGGAGTCTATACAGGTGTCAAGTCCACCCCGATGAAGTTTGTTACCACCTTTGGATTATTGAGTCGTAGGGACTTCTGTGACCGAGATGACACGGATCAGGCCACTCGCAGCTTCCTTCTGTACGCTTTAGGCGAGACGATCTTTCGCACTAAGAGCGGAACCATACATGCGGGTCTCATCCAGGCTTTCCGTGATTTGGGTGCGGTGTCGTCCTACGATTGAGCAGGAGCCGGCTTGGCTTTTCTATATAAATTCCTGGACTTGACTTGCCGGAAACGCAAGGATTTCGGTGGTTACACCTTTGCCCTCCTGGTACGCCCTTTATCCTTGGCTTGTCTCTTTATTCTTTTCATGATTTCTGCTTCTGACATCAGTTTCTACTAGCAGGTTTGGGCCTATGAGAGGCGGATTCTTCCGTGCATCCGCAGGAGTAGGCCACGCACGGTTAGGCTTCCACTCATGGCGAGGTGGAGTGACTTTAATCTGCGCGACGAGAGGAGCCGGACGGTGGCCCGACTCCTATTATGGATCGACACGCGGAGCTTGGGACAGGTGAACGTCTCCTAACTATGCCGGATTTTCGTTTGATCTTGTCTGACCTTTCTTTTGTTTTTCAGATTTCATTCAGATGGGACGACCTCGACTTTGGTCCCGATTATGCTTATGTCACCCGCATTCAGGGGCAGCAGTGTGTGCTCACCAGCCCATGCGTGCGAGCATGGTATTTGGGCGACCGGAGTTTTACTGGGGATAGCGCCACACATTGGATGCCAGGTGAGATTCCCGTGTCCATGTTTGCGGTGAGGGTCATGCCCTTGTCGGACATCCGTCGCGATTTGACCCGTCGATTTGCTCCTCGAGATGTGTGGGACCACGCAGGGGGCTGCATCCACTATTTATTGACTCTGTTGACCCCGTTGGATCCTCCCGAGGTCGCGATGGATGTGGACCCTGCGGATGACGTGTTTTCGGCGGAGGCTGTTGCTGCGGTCTTTGGTCAGGAGGAGATTTCGGTGAGTGCTTTGACTTATTTATTCTTTATTTACGAGACGGTTATGGGTATTTATTGTGTCTTTACATGCAGGAGGGTTCCTTGAGGAGCGCTCGGACGTCAGACTTTTTCGATGGTGCTCGGGCCCGGACGTCTGCGAGCGAGCCTTCCTATTATGCAGGCGAGTCCTTAGGCGTTGCCCGACCAGAGTGGCTTCGCGTTGGCACACCCTTCCCGATCCCAGGGAGAGATTTTCTAGTGATTCATTACGGCGAGGCGGGCGTGGCCTACTCCGGCATCGAGACAGCCCATTCGGTTTTTACCTCGAGGATGCCGTTCGATCCCCCTGATGCCCTCCATACTTCGAGGGAGACGTGTACCGATTACATGGGATTGTCCGGTTATTTCAGAGAGCAGCTCAACCTGCGCTGTGCCGGCCACCTGGTGAGTATTCTTATTCTGTATTAGTGTAGTGAAATGTATGCGTGTGATTAGGGGTGAGCATCAGTTCGGTTCGGTTACTAACCGAACCGAACTATCGGTTAACCGAACCGAATTATCACTTGTTTTGAAAACCGAACCGAACCAAATAAGAGTAGTAACCGAAATTTACCAAACCGAAATTTTTTGGTTCGGTTCGGTTACCAACCGAATAACCAAAAAACTCTCTTCTATATTTTTATAAAAAATCAAAAGCCACTGAAGTGACCAAACAACCAAAAAACATAAAAATCATGTACTGAAGTCAAAATGTTATGTTTTAGGAGAGGAATTATGTTGTGGCTGCTATATATATATATGCTGAAAAATTAGGTCTCAAAATCGTAAATGGTTGAATGAGGTAAGATAATGGGCCATTGTTTTTTTTATGTTATCAGGGTTTTATTCTTGGTTGGGTTGGGCTTTAATTTTTTTTGTAAGTTTATATATTTATAAAGATAAATTATAGTTTTTATATTTATATTAGTTCGGTTCGGTTATCGGTTATACCAATAATTTTTTTTACTAACCGAACCGATAACCGATAACCAAATAAAATCAAAACTACAACCGAACCGAACCAGAATGTTAAAATAACCGAACCAAAATAACTTTTCGGTTCGGTTATCGGTTCGGTAATCGGTTACCGGTTTTTTTGCACACCCCTACGTGTGATGCACATATGTATGTATGACTTTAGTTGTTGTCTGTTTTGATACATTTTTTTCTTCTTTTTTTTATTTGCAGAGCGATCTTCATGCAAACGAGCAGCGGCTCAGTGAGTCGCAGCGGGATGCCGATGCTAGGGTCGGGCAAGTCTATCGAGAGAGAAATGCTCATTGGTCGGAGATGATGCGAGTGGAGATCGAGGGGCGTCTTGCCGCAGAGGAGATGACACGAGTGGAGACCGTGGGGCACCTTGCCACCGAGGAGGGTCGTCGGGTTGCCGAGGAGGGTCGTCGGGTTGCCGAGGAGGCCTTATCTGCGGAGCGGGCTTCTCGTATGAGGGACTTTGAGGACTTCTGGGATCTTCCTCCTCATTAGGCTCATTATTTGTAGTTTTCTCATTAGTATTACCCCGATGTATAGCTTGTATATAGGGAGAGGGGTGGATAGGACGTAGGCTTTTTATGTGAAAGTGGTAGGAAATGTATAACTCATGATTCATAATACAATGCATTCAGTAGATTATAATGATTCCAATCATTCTCTTCAAATATATTCATGCCTTTATTTATTTACAAACAACGGAAATACTTAGCCGCTTATACATTATTTTCATAATTGCTCAAAATATAACCACTGTTACCAGGACCCGCCTTTTTCGGTGTTCAGATCCCAGTGATTTTTCAACTCTCCTTTTATTATCCCGGAATTTTCAAACGAGTGCCCTTTCGGGTTTTCACCCATTGGGATGTCCCTTATTGTTGCATAGGTCGCCCTTTGCGGGTTTTCAACCTATCGGGAATTTTCATTTCTTTTTTTTTCTTTTTTTTTTACGAAAAGTATTTCTTGAGCCTATCCAGATTGGTAGGTTCGGAGAACTCCATGCCGTCCATAGTAGTTAGCTTCACCGCCCCTTTGCTTAGGATTTTCTTCACGAGGAATGGTCCTTCCCAGTTTGGCCTGAACTTTCCCCTAGGGTCGGTGTGCGTCATTCGGATCTGTTTCAGCACCAGGTCCCCTTCTTTGATAGGGCTGGCCTTGACCTTTTTGTTGAAGGCCCGGGCCATCATTCTCTGATATAACTGCACATGATAAAGAGCCTCCATCCTTTTCTCGTCCACCAATGCTAATTGCTCATATCGCTTCTTCACCCATTCCGTCTCGGGAATCTCTACTTCTACTGCGATTCTCAACGATCGCTTTTCAATCTCAATCGGGAGAACGGCTTCGGCCCCATATACCAAGGAGAACGGCATTGCCCCAGTCGACGTTCTAACCATCGTGCGATAAGCCCATAAAGCGAGCGGAAGCTGCTCGTGCCAATTCCGGTGCGATTCCACTGTCTTTACAAGAATCCTTTTAAGGTTTTTATTAGTCGCCTCTACCACCCCATTAGCTTGCGGGCGATACGGAGAAGACCTATGATGCTCAATACCATACTCTTGGAAGAGACTTCTCACCTCTCCCTGAAACTGGACCCCATTATCCGTGATCATGTGATGAGGCACTCCGAACCTGGTGATCAAATGCTTTTCAATGAACTTCCTCATCTGCTTAGACCCCAACTTGCTAAATGATTCTGCCTCTACCCACTTGGTGAAGTAATCAATGGCGACTGCAATGAATTTGTGTCCGTTCAACGCATTAGGCCTCACCTCCCCAATGATATCAATGCCCCAAGCCGCAAACGGCCAAATGGGTGCTAACACGTGCAGTTCCATAGCTGGTAAGTGATTATAATCTCCGTGGATTTGACAATCATGGCATTTCTTCGCATATTCGTTACAATCTCTTTCCATGGTGAGCCAATAGAAGCCTTGCCTTATGATTTTCTTTGCTAATACTGCTCCTTCCATATGGGCTCCACAAATTCCCGAGTGTACTGACTCCATTGCCTCACGGGCTTCTCCCTCATCCAAGCACCTCAATTGTAAACCATCGGCGTGTCTTTTGTAAAGCAAGTCGTTGTGGATGACAAATTGCTGAGCTAACCTTCTGATCACAGCCTGATCCCTAAGTTCTAATTCTGCCGGGTATGTTCCACTTTTCATGAAGTTTACGATATCGAAATACCAAGGCTTTTCATCTTTACGTCTTCATAGCACGGTTTGTGGGACCTCCTCAGCACCAAAGGCTTCGAGGCAAGATTCCGAGGGTTATCCCATACTGACACCAAAGTGGCCAAAGCATCCGCTGCCTGGTTCTGTGCTCGAGGAATGTGATAAAAACGACACTCGCTGAATCTCTTCACCAATCCCTCCAACTGGTCTAGGTATGGACGCAACCTTTCTTCCCTTACTTCCCAGTTTCCATGTGCTTGTTCGATAATCAGCTTTGAGTCACCCCAAATTTCAACATATGATGCTCCCAGTGCTGCTAACGACTCTAACCCGTAGATGCACGCTTCATACTCGGCCATATTATTGGTGAGAGGGAAGGATAACTTCTTTGCCATTGGGACCCTTTCTCCTTCTGGTGAGATAAGTAGCACTCCTACCCCGGCTCCATTTGAATTAACTGCTCCATCGAAGAACATTTTCCACGGTATAACTTCGATTGTGTTCAAGTGCTCATCGGGGAAATCATAGTTTATCTCTTCCTCTTCCGCATTTAGAGGCTGATTGGCCAGAAATTCTGCTACAGCTCTCCCCTTAATAACCTTTTTCATTACATATTCGATGTCAAAGTCAGACAAGAGCAACAACCATCGGGCTAGCTTCCCTGTTAGAGACGAAGTTTGGTACAGATACTTTACGGGATCCATCCGGGAAAAAATGATCACTTTGTAAGATTGAAAATAGTGTCGTAGTTTCCTTGTTAGCCATACTACTGCCACGCACGTCTTTTTGATCATGTTATACTTAAGCTCGTATTCCAGGAACTTCTTACTCAGATAATACACCGCGTGCTCCACACCGGTGTCCCCTTCTTGGGCCAGCATTGCCCCAACAGATCGCTCCTCGATTGCTACATAGAGGAGAAGCGGTTTTCCAAGTTTAGGCGGTCTTAAAACCGGTGGATTAGACAAATAGTTCCGGACACACTCCAATGCTTGCTGGCACTTATCATTCCAAACCGTGGGTTGATCTTTCGGTAGCAGCTTAAAGATAGGCTCGCAGATCGCAGTGAGTCGTGATATGAACCGACTGATATACTGAACCTGCCCTAGGAATCCTCTCACTTCTTTCTCATTCTTTGGCGCCGACATTTCTTGTATGGCCTTTACTTTGTCGGGATCCACCTCAATCCCCTTGTTACTGATCACATAGCCTAAGATCTTCCCCGATTAAACGCCAAAAAAGCACTTCTTCGGGTTCAACCTTAGCTTGAATTCTGCAATTCGGGCTAAAAACTTCTCAAGTGCAGCGAAATGCCCCTCTCTCGTCTCTGACTCGACCATCATGTCGTCCACATAGACTTCCACCTCTTTGTGTATCATATCATGGAACAGTGCCGTAGCCATCCGTTGATAAGTTGCCCCGGCATTTTTCAAACCAAACGACATTACTTTATAGCAGTATGTTCCCCACTCAGTTGTGAATGAGGTCTTTGCCTTGTGCTTTTCTGCCATTTGAACTTGCATGTAGCCCATGAAGCCATCAACATTCGTGTGCAAGACGCTCGATGTTGCACTGTCGATTAATACGTCGATGTGAGGCAATGCGAATTCATCTTTGGGGCAAGCCTTATTGAGATCTCTATAATCGACGCACATTCTCACTTTACCGTCCTTCTTCGCGATTGGTACTACATTTGCAACCCAAGCGGGATAGTCGATTACTTCGATGAACCCTGCTTCTAACTGTTTCTTCACTTCCTCTCTGATCTTATCTGCCCATTCCGGCCTCATGCGTTGGAGTTTCTGTTTCACGGGCTTAGCATCGGGGTATGTTGGAATACGGTGAGTTACGATTGATTGATCGATTCCTGGCATGTCTTCGTATGTCCAAGCAAACACTATTTCGTATTTTTTAATTATTCTCTCAAATTCTTTCCTCTTTTCAGTAGTTAATTCTTGAGCAATTTGTATAAGTTTAGGATTTTCATCCGTGCCAAGATTGAAAGTTGACATTTCTATTGTATTAATTTCAAATGTAGGCATGTTATATGAATGAGAATGCATGGAATGATCAGAATCAACATCAAGCAAGTAAGCAAAATCAGAATTCATTTCATTGATAGTGTTGGCGAGTACATCATCGGATTCAAATAAAGCAGTAATACAATTGTCATCAACAGGGTTCTCGGGTTTCTCATAAGCCTTGGAGGTGTTGGGCTCGTCCGCCGCTCCCACAGTTGCCTCAATAGTGATGACCTGCTCCTCGGCATTCAGATCTAACATCATGATCTCCTCGACGAAGCAGCTTGCCTCTCCTTTGCCCCAGCTGGTGACATCATTGGAGATCTCAAAGCCCGGCAGAATCTTTCCTTCGGCGCTAGTCCATGACTCGGGAGTCCCAGAATAAACCTTCCTGTGTCCCTCATTCACAAAATACTTCTTTAGGCCCACCTTTCCTTCACCACCTGTGTTGGACGGGCCTCCCAGCTCATATCCCAAACCCCTCCGAGTTTTCTGACTCTTGAAAGTCCGGAGATTCTGGCAACCCTTGATGGTGTGCTCCCAAGCCCATACCGGGGATGAAACCCCCTTTCATCATCTTCACCACATCGGCGGTCATGCTAGACTCGTATATCCCTGAAACTTGGAATCCGGAGAAAAGCTGAGGCTCAATTCCCAACGCCGCCACTGAACTCAACTTCTCAGCTCTAATCGTCACTATCTCCTCCCCGAAGGGGAATTTGATCATTTGGTGGAGCGTGGAGGGCACACCTCCGAGCTTATGGAACCATGGGTGTCCCAACAACACACCAAAGGTCACCGGTATATCCAGCACAGTGAACTCAGTTTCTTCCTCATGCGGCCCTACCTTCAGCTTGGCCTTAAAGACTCCTTCAATGTGCCTGTGGCTATCATCGTAGGCTCTGATCACGGTTTCCGAGGCAGTCAAGTCTCCTCTTTCCACTCCCAACTTGGACAAAAGTTTCAGCGGGCAAACATTAATGGCCGATCCATCATCAACCATCACACAGCTAGTCTTCTTCCCATTAATTTCAGCTCGGATGTATAAAGGCTTGTTGTGAGCCTTACCCTCTTCCAGGAGATCTTCGTCGGTGAAAGTGATTTCAGTCTTCTTCCGGGCCATAATCGCCCCTACTAGCGTTGTCGGCTCAGTATCGGTAGAAATGACTAAATTCTGCAGCTCCTTCATCAGATTCTCACGGTGGTACTTGGAATGACATAGGACTTCCCACACCGTAGACTTAGCTTGTGTTTTCTTCAACTGCTCGAGGACTTGGTCATCTGGCTTGGGAGCCGATCCTTCCCCTATTTCTGTCTCAACTATGGGTGCCTTCCCTTCGGCCACCCGACCTGATCTTGTCATAACGGCGATCTCCGGCTCATCATCAGATTCATCCCAAATATTGATAGGAATTCTCCGATCAGCATCCTCCTCATCCGAGGAACTTTCCCAAATGTCCACAACCATAAGATCCATTGCGTGAGGGACGTTTGAATTCAAATACAAGGGATCCGCTGATCCATACACAGTCCAGCCTATCAAATCATCATAGTCCTTGAGGGACACTTTGTTCATCCTTCTTGCCGCCATCGGAATTGCGCCTCTTTGTATGCACATGAGCTGCACCTTATCACTCATCGTCTCTTGACACTGCTCGTAGTGGTACCTCCACCTCCTAGCGTAATCCACAAACGGTTCCTCGGGGAATTGCCTGATCCTATCCAGATCTTCCAGGGATCCCGCCCATGGAACATACATCTCATACCTTGATACAAACGCATCCCTAAGAGCTATCCAATGACCCATTTCTTCCTCTGATAGGCCTTGGTGCCATAACAAGGCTTCTCCCATGAGAGTTTCCGAGAAGTGTTCATGTAACTCACATTGAGGGAATCCAGCATCATACATATGGTTGCGGAACAACCTTGCGTGCTCCACGGGATTTCGATATCCGCCATACTTGGACATTGCCAACACCGCTTCAGGTGTTTCATAAGAGGGTGAGTCCGGTGTTTGCTCCGCAAGCATCCATACTGTATATTCCTTAATGAACCTCTTGGTCATCGCGGCCCAATCGCACTTGATACGCATCGGGAGAGACATATACCACATCAGCGGCTCCCCCATCAGTGAATTGCAAAACAGACTGGTGATCTCTTCTTCCTTAAAACCCAACGGCCCCATGGCCGACAAGTAGAAGTGAAGGTGCTCCATTGGATCCTTGTTGCCATTGTATTTACTGACAGCTGGCAACGGATGCTTAATAGGCCCAATTTGCAGCACAAAACACTCTGCGGTCCTATCCTTAGCTTTCTTGTACTTCTCTAGGAATAAATCGGACAACTGTTCCCAATCATGCTTGCAGGAGTCAGGCAATGAGTGGAACCACCCCAAAGGCTCGCCTATTAACGAATGGTGGAACCACTAAGCAATCTCGTCCATCCCAAAGGATTCAACAAACATATCATGCATATACTCACGCAAGTGCACATCGGGATTCTCTCCTCCACTGAATAGACTCAATTCTGGCACAATAGTTCGAGACGACCCTTCCCCGGTCTCTTCAGCACTATCTTCATCATACGGTGGTCCGCCGTCTAACCCTTCATCCATCGGTTCACCATCCTGCTCCTTGCCAAGGAAGGACACGTATAAACCATTTCCAACATTACTCTTCTCATCGGAGTCCAACAACTCCTCTTCATTTTCCCCGAAGGATTCCATGACTAAACTTGCTCCGAGCCCAGACCCGATCATGCTCACCCTGTGGTTAGGCAATGGATTACGCCTAGTGGAAGGGTTCGCTGACGAAGGATCAGCTATCTTCTTTTCCTCAATCAAATCCTGAATCTCGTGTTTCAGTCTCTCGCAGTTCTCAATAGTGTGCCCATAATTACTATGGAACTCGCAGTATCCCCTAGCTTGTATCTGTGGAGTAGGCGGTGCTTTGCTATAAGGAGTGAGGGCTTTCAACAATCCCTTCTTCTGCAACCGTTCGAAAACTTTTGCATAGGTTTGATCAAATTTGGCGAACTGCCTCTTCTCGATAGCATTAAGATCAAACACTTTCACTGCGGCCGATTCTGTACTCGCGCTTGGCCCTCTGGCACTATATCCAGACTTTGTCCACTTGGTATAAGCTTTCTTTGGCTCTCCGTCCCCCTCGACTGTCAAGGCGCAGCTATACATCTGATTGAAATCGGTAAGAGGCATATACCGCAGCTCATTCTTAATATACGACAACGTGTTGCCAATTACCATTCGGATCTGATCCTGTTTAAGCGGCTTTTGCTTCATAACCGCCGCCTTGGCTCTCCACCTCCTCACAAAATCGGAAAAAGACTCACCAGTTTGTTGCTTAGTGCTTTCCAGCTCCTTTAGAGTAACCTCAAGCATAGTGTTGAAACTATACTGAGCGATAAATGATTTTGCCAACTCTTTCCAATCTCTCTTCATCACCAATGGCAACGCGTGAAACCACACGAGGGCAGCCCCCTCCAGATAGGTATTAAACAGTCCAAGAACTTGTTCCTCGGTTAAGATCGTGTGTTTCATCATAGCCACATACTGATTCATGTGGGCAGTAGGATCCCCAGTTCCATCGAACTTCTTCATGTCGGGGAGCCGGAATTTCAAAGGCAAAGCAGTTGCCGATAAACAATTCTTCAAATTATAAAAGTCTTGACTTCCGGAGCTTCCCCCTCGCAGATCCTGCACCTCCTAAGTAATGTGCTGCTTCCATTCCTCTTCCTTAGCTTTCTCCTTCTCAAGCTGCTTCTAGATGTAATCCTGATAGTCATCCTCGTTCCCGAAGCGGGGACCAGTGTTCACCTCATTCTCAGCGCGCTTACTACCACCCTTGTTATCCTTCAATGCTAGCTGAGCTAGCTGGGCCAAAATTACGGCCAATTGATCATTAATGTTGTTCACAGAATTTTCTAATTCGGCTACCTTTTCGTCGGTCGCAGACATACTAGCAGAAGACTGAGTATACTCGGACGAAGATGATTTAGAAGCCACAACTGCCGATTCGGAACTGTCAATCTGTAGCTGATCAAACTGCCTGACTAGCCGGTTACTTTCGCGAAACCACAACCGCTTAATGATGAAGTCTGCGCGAACGGCATCCATTAGTATGTATGCATGATTTTATATACATGATTCGTGGTGTGTACGTTTATTTATTTACGGATATATAAGATAAGAAGAACAAACGTCAGTTTAATTACACGTATCACAACATCTCTTTTCCACCCTTATTCCTCCACACACTCGACGGTCCAAGTCTCTTTCCTAGGATTTTGGTTTGGGGCTCACATTGCGGTCCAGGGGACGCGTGATGCCGTCGATTATTGCGGAAAAAGTAAGTCATCCATCAGATAATACAGTTCGTTTTGACGTATCAACGTTCAGTGACTAAGATATCAACCAAATGGATTGTTCTTTCGAATAACTCGTCCCTCGTTATTTTACGAGATGCATCAGTTCCGGTTTTGACACCCTTTGAACGCATCTCGGTTTTTAGACATGGTACGAGTTATTTTTCTGGTTCAATCGTCTGTTATTGACAATGACTCGTTCCCTTTTATTCGCGTGGGTTCGTGTCTCGATTACGACGGGATCTTTTGGATCTATCGAGAGACGTAACCACGTGTTTATTTAGTGATGAAATCACTTTTTATTTTAGGGAACGGACTCATCGCGTAACGTGTTTGTTTTTAGCGTTAAGAATCCATTTGCTCGTTTTGGCTACGTGAGAAGACGGCGAGTCTTATTTGAGCGCACGGTAATCTTTCGGCTAGCAACAAGTTTTTATTTCTTCCAATCTACGGGACATATCAGCCTAGCGTGGTTATAGAAAATCAACGTTTCGTTGAATCGCATGCTTATTCGAAGCAGGGATATTACCGTTTTTTTTTCATTTAGGCACGAGTCAAGCAAACACGCAGATCGGGCCATACTTCTTATAGTTTTGGTAACGGTCGAAATGATTGAGCCATTAGTCAAACCCACAGTCTCGTCCATATGGCGCAATTATGCGGTTTAGCTTAATTCGGCTTTATGATTTTAAACGGCGTACATATCGGCTCGAGGCACGTATTTAACGACATTGGTTCATTTTCTTTAACTACTCTCGGGATGGATATATATCGTAGATACAGAATGATTTTGGTCATTTTTATCGTTTTGTTTTTCTTAGTCACTTTCGCGGATACATCCATTTCTCTTAAGAACAACACAAGGCGTAACGTAAGAGTTCTTTTTCATTCAGTAGGGACGGGCCACGTTTACAAAACTCTTTACGTTACAACGGGGTCGTTCAAAATAGAAATGTTCTTTGTTTTCGTTTCGTCATAATTTCGCTTTATCCCAACGTATTTAAAGAATGTGAATAACGGCTATCGTTAATATAGTCTTTTGAATCGAGATATAACCATCCTTAATACCAAACCGATCTACTAATACGTGCTTACGTCATAACGCATTTCCTGAACATGTGCCTTCTTCGGGACACGGAAAGGGACCAGGCGGGTCGCACAAGTTCATTCATATGAGATGACTAAGTCGTCTTTAGTTCGCATTGTTTCGATGTTGTGGGGTAGTTTGTATATCGATTTAAGAGTATATATTAACGCATCGCTTCATTTCCTTTACATATTTTAAGACTAGACACGTATCATGGCAATTTGAAAACACGAACTGATTCATTCATCACATAAAAAATGGTAACGGGTAATCCTATGGCAACTTCTAAGGCTGCTATATGCTGACACGGCTGATCGCGGGACCTCACAGGACTGCACAAATTCGCCCCTAACGAATGGATGGGGACCCTTTGGCGCCTTACTGTAAGGGGGAACTTACACTAGCCTCTTTCGAGCGACGAATGGACTCTCGCTAGAGGTTTCGCGGAAATTACCCAAAAGGTTTGCAATAATGCGTAAGAATGCATACGAAAAGAAATAATACGATCCGTCCCCGTTAAGGGCTTAATACACGCCTTCCGGAATCAAATTTCTCGCTTCCCCAGTAGAGTCGCCACTTGTTAGACAAGGTGCCGACGGCCTCGACCGGGTGGACCGGGGGGTGGACACCTCATGGTGACGTAAGCGGTGATTGGCGCCGAAAACAACCAATCGTGGAATCAAGCTGCTCGGCAGGACCGGAGCCTGGAGTATGGAACAGTCGCCACCCACGAATGGGAAAATGAACACCGATCCCTTGCGGGAGACCGGTGAGGGTTCGGGAAACTTAGGTACGAGCCGAGAAGGCTAGCTCCTTTCCGGAGAAAGGCTACTAGGCACCCCGACATCGCCCAGTTATGAACCACCGGCCTCCTACTCAGCGTGTTAGGCGATAACGGATTATTCGCATATTTCTTTAAGTTTGAAATTCATTTGAAACCTTTTCTTTCTCGCTTTGAAAACCGTTTTGAGCATGTCATTAAAAGCCACTTTAGTAAAGAATCACCCATTTTGCATAAATTTAAAATACATAGGAGAGAGAGGGGGAGAAGAAAGAATTGATTTATTCACAGTGTGATTTTATATTTTAGACTATACACTAATTCTAAGCCAATCTCATTCCCCAAAAAAACGAGTTTATTTACATGATTCGTACCTTAATCGTCGTTGGAACGATTTAGGTACGTTTCAAAACCCCGTTAATCTACATGACATCGACTCGAATCGCCGTTGGAACGACTCGAGCGTTTGAAAACGTGAGATAAGAAGTTTTAACAAAAAACGTGGTTAAGCATACAAGTCCATTTATTTTTGTACAAAATCACTTAGGCAAGAAAACGATTCAAAACTCTATTATTTACAAATAGAAAACGATTTTAATTACAAGGTTCGCTCAATCTGTCGTTGGAACGGATTAAGGTTTCAACACGTGATATTTTAGAAATGGTTTAAAAATGACAAAAAACGTTATTTACACTTTAGGAATATCTAGAAAAGCTTTTAATTTAAACAAACAACTTGAAATCTCTTTTTGTCTTTTATTTTCCCATTTTCACTCAATTGGCCCTTACTTGAACATCATTACAATAATTACCAAATCAAGGCCAAATTTACCCAATCAAATATATTTTAAAATATATACATATATACAAAAATAAAATAGAAATACATATATATACATAGTTTTATCTAAAAATAAGGATATATCTATAGATAAAAATGAGTAAGAAATACTATATGATATAATAAAGAAAATGAGAAAGAATACTAAATATAATACATCTTTATTTTAGTTAAAGCTATGTAAAAATAATGGGCAAAAATCCCAAAATAAGAGAATATCATTTATCCCAAAATGGTTTCACCTAATAATAGCTAATATAACCCAAACAACCCAAAAACTATATATATACATACATATATTACTTTATAACATCAAATCCAAACAAATTAAATTTCAACATGAACTAAATAGCTATATAATACATAATTAATGGTTATAGGACTTGAAAATAATTTTTATAAACATATTACATAATTAAATACATATGTACACAAGTATAAATATTAAAAAGTTGAGAAAAGAGGGTTAAAAGGGTGATTTTCGGATTCCAACAGATTACCGACGGAAAATCCGTTGCTAATCTGCTGTTAGTGACAGAAATAACAAAATATCAGAAACAGTCCCTATACTCTCCAGATTTATTCAAATGCTTTAGATTAGATCTATTCTATCATTTTGGACCTCCGAACTACCAAAATAGGATCATAGTCTATAACGGAGACTCCTAAAACGACGTTTTATTTTTAAACGTTATTTTAGAAATATTTTCAAAAACTTATAATTACAACGTTTGTTAATCCCGAACTACCTTTGAGTCGGATCACGGTTCGTATTGGGATATTAAAACGAGGTTTTTTATTTCAAAAACAAAACCAAACGTTTGTTTAACACGAGACGAAAATTAAATAAATACGGAATAATAAATAAAACGTGATAAATAAATAATTAACTAAATAAATAAAACTTTAGAATAAATAAATAAAATGAATAAATAAATAAATAAAACGAGTCTAGTCCTCGGATAATACCTCAAGATCGGTATTGACAGCTGAAGTCGGTTGATTCCACGAATCGTGATTTTTCGGTGTTTTTAGTAAAATATTTAACTTTGGAAAATTTGGATTTTTTTAGAAAAAAATGTTTTTCCCAAAAAATTCACTTTCTCTCTCTAAAAATTTCCTTAGAGTGAGAAGCTCTCCAAAAAGTCCCCCCCCAATGCATGGGGATCCGTGCCTTTTATAGGCACGGATCCCAAAAAAAATTTGGGCGTAGCCCGAAGGGCGTCGGCCTACGCCCAAAATGATTGGGCGGACGCCCAACTTGGTTGGGCGAACGCCCAACTTCTGTTGGGCGTGCGCCCAACCAACGTTGGGCGTCCGAGCAACGTCGTTGGGCGTCCGCCCGACGGATGTTGGGCACACGCCCAACGTAGGTTGGGCGCGTGCGCCCCGCTGCCGCTGGGCGTGCGTCCAACTGCCGTCGGGCGCGCGTCCAACTGCCGTCGGGCGCGCGCCAGCTGCCGCTAGGCGCTCGCCCAACGCAGCTGAGCACCCGCGAGCCGTCCACTCGACGACCGCAACCCCTACAGATCCTCTCATGATTTTTATTATTATTTTTGCTTTAAATTATCGGAACCAACCGCTTCAACCGTCTTGTTATGGATTTTCATCACAGGTCCTCCGACTCGGTGTCTACGACAGCGTGCTGAGTAAATTAAGACACTAGCTTAGTCAACTGTTGACTAAGACAGCTTCTTTCTTTGAGTCAGGAAATAGCACTTGAGTCTATTCCTGAACTCAGATACTCAATGTATACAACTCAGCGCGACCTCTTTACTTAGTCAGTTTTGTTTAAGAAAGCAATATATATATTAAGGAGTTTAAGGTTAGAAAGATGTTACTCAGCAGATTTATCCAGGTTCGACCTCTAAGCCTACGTCCTGTCCTCGGAACACGTTCCGAGCTTTCGAATTTTCTACTGAGCTCTTTAACGGTAGAGCATCAAACCTTTTACAACTTAGAAGCTGAGTATAACAAGAGTACGTTCCTCCGTACCTCTACTCACTCCTAATCTCTCGCTGAGTACTATAACCGAGTACTCAGTCTCTCCTTTCTAATCTCTAGAAATGATAAAGATTTGTCCTAAACAACAATTGCTAAGACACCTTAGATGATTGAATAATTACTCTATACTTTTACACGAAAGATATAAAATTTGGTGTAAGTATATGCTTTGCTTTTTCTCCTAGAACTTTGAGTAGAATTTTGCTCAGCGTAATGGCTTGATAAAGTTCTGTATGGAATGAAGCACTGAAAGGCCCTATTTATAGAGACGTCTGAGGCATCAGTCATTTCGAATTTCGAAATAACCGTTGGAGGGAAACGGCTTCCTATCGTTGTCATTCATTTCTGCTCAGTGCTCTCGGCCAATCAGATTCAAGTATCTTCTATCTTCGGTCAGTGCTGAGCAGCTTTTAGTCAGTCCGGCATAATGTCTCTCCATTTATGGTAAGGTCAACTAGACAGCTTTCTGTGTCCTCTGAACTTTACTCAAAGTAGAAATACTTTGTCTAGAAGTTGTTCTTGCTCAGCTGCTGTCTTGTACTCTTTGTCGATACAACTCAGCAGCTTCGTTCCGAAGTTGTTCAACGAAGGTCTTGTCGATCCTTCTTCCGCTGAGCTACGTTTTATACATAACGACAGCGTTTTGCATACGCGGGCCGAGTTGTCTTGATCTGTTTGACTTGGGCTTTGACTTCCGTATTGGGCTTTAAGCCTTTTAGTCTTTATGTCTTATAAACAATTTAACTCAACATTGAACAAACACATTAGTGTAATAAATCAAAGCATTTAAACTTAGTGTGTTTAGAATACATTTAATTTTACTTAAATAATTTTGTCAAATCAAAATCATGTGGAAAGGTGTTTCAACAAACTCCCCCATTTTGATGTTGGCAAAACTATTCAGCGAAGAACTCAGTGTTGAGCTCCCCCATGATAGTTGACCTAATATTACTTAGCAGACTCCCCCGTCAGGGTTGAGCTACTGACTTAGTTTTACTCTAAACGTTTTAAGGTTTAATCGAGTAAGTCTAAGGTCAGTTTACAGATATAGGTCAGCTTAAGGAATATATTCTATTTTACTCAGTGTTAAGCGGAAGATTTAACATTCATAGAGTGCTGAGTATTTTATTGTTCAATGGGTCTTATGAGACAGTGTTTTATAAACATACAAGACAATGTCAAACATTTTATCAGCATAGGATACAATCAATAAGTATTATAAGCAGTAAACACAGTTGATGTATTTGAAGATACATAGTAACACAATACACAGCATCATATAAAATAACTCAAGTTTGGATAAAAGATGCAAGTATTGTATTGAAATAAAGTAGTCAGCATATACAGCAAAAAGATACGCAAAAGAAAAGAAACATAGAAACTACAAAGTAAAGCCTATTTCTATTTCTTCTTCTTTTTCTTAGACTGACTACTTCTAGCAGCCTCCTGCTGAGTTCTAGCTTGTTCTTTCTCCCCCGTTTTGTCAGCATCGGGAGGAGGAGGAATTCTAAAGGAGTCTGTTAAGACCGCGGTGGTCAGTACGCCGGACAGCTCCTTAAGCTTGTCGGCACTTTCATTGATGTCGTCGAAGATAATAACGCCTTCATCCAAGACCTCTTTAGGTATTCCTAGTTCAGCGGCGCTGAGCAGGCTCAGTATGTAGGCTTGAGACTTACCCACCCAAGTAATTGTATCTGACAGTGCAACAAAAACTTGATGAAATGTCTTCAGCAGGGCTAAGTCATAGTATTGACACTGGATATTGTTATGACACACATGAGTGAAAGTCTTTTGGGTAGTGACCAGTATCTCATTCTGCTTTAGCTGGCCAGTGTCCATCTCTTGCTTATTCAAGTTCAGCAAACGAACTGCTTCGCTAATTTGCTCCACCGAGCATTGAGAGTAGGAAGCCAGCTGATGGTTGGTCTTGGTTTGCTCAGTGTGAATCTGGGCAAAGAGCATCTTAACTTCATTAGAAGTTGCATATTGAGTGTTCGCAGCTGACAAGGTCTGGAATTAGCCTTGAAGAGTGTTAAGATGTTGAACCATTGTCAGTTGGAGCTCAGCCAGCTTCGTTATTGAGTCCTGCTTGGGCTGATGTGATTGGATTGAGATCATATCACTTAGCATATCCTTCAGTCCTTTAATTTCAGCAAGTTGGCAAGGTAGGTAGGGTTGATAAAGATTGTTTTCTCTTTTACCACAGTTACTAGGTAGTCCCGGTTATCGTCAGCGACTCGCAGATTATGGTAGAATTCCCTTACTAAGTTAGGGTAAGTTGGATCTCTGATTGAGAACAGCTCGGTCCAGCCATTCTTTGATATCCATTCACAGAATGGTTGCTCGGTTGTTACAAAAGCCTCAGAGAACCATCTTGAGAAGTCTATCTTGCATTCTCTAACGTCTTCGTAGACCTTCGTATAGGTTCTGACTTTGGTCGGTTTTCCTTTAGAGGAGGTGGCTTGGCCAGCTTTTCCTTTGCTCGGTGTAGTGGCCTTAGTCATTTCAGGCAGAGTAGAATGCCTGGAAGGTTCATCGGAACTGGTCTTAGGGTGACCGGCACCAGAGATGTTCATGGAAACCTTAGTCATAGTTTCAGAGAGCGATTTGGAAGTTTTGAGAGTTTTTAGAGATAAAGTGCTTATGCCAGAGAATTCGATAAGTGTAAAGAGATAAAAATGGGGATTTGCCCATTATTTATAGCTGTGAAAGGTGGATCTTATCGAATCCATGTGTCAGTTTTACCTTGGGATTGTCAACCGACAATGATCCTGGCATTTATGACACATTCGGCGCATACGTCATCCTAGGTGGCTATTCGCGTGCTTTAGCATTAAATGCAATGGGTCTTGTACTCAGCGTTTAGAATTCTAAACGTTCTATATTCTGAGTAGACAGTTTTATACAGACGGATGGTTTAAGTAGTTGGTAGCTCAGTTTGAGATAACTACTCAGTGCGCATATTTGCTCAATATGTGATATTCATTCATTTAGCATTAAACACTTAGCATACATCTATCCACTCAGCAAGTAATAGCATAAGTCATTCAGCATGGTAATTCACTCAGCATGAATATGTATTAAGAGCTGGAATTTACTGAAGAGGATTAAACATACCAATGGCTTCTCTCAGTATGCTGAACTGCTCACGAGCCAGTGGCTTTGTGAAGATATCCGCAAGCTGCTCATCCGTTGGGACATAGGTCAGCTTTATCTCACCCTTGAGTACATGGTCTCTAATGAAGTGATGTCTTATGCTGACATGCTTCATCCTGCTGTGCTGAATTGGGTTCTTTGATAGATCAATTGCACTTTTGTTGTCACATTTGACCTCAATTGTCTTTGTTTGAACACCATAGTCTTCAAGCTGTTGCTTAATCCATAGGACTTGAGCAAAACACAGTGTCCAGCAGCAATGTACTCAGCTTTAGTGGTAGACAAGGCTACTGACGCCTGCTTCTTGCTGAACCAGGATACAAGATAGCTTCCTAAGAAGTGACATCCTCCAGAGGTGCTTTTTCGTTCAAGCTTGTCTCGTCCATAGTCAGCGTCAGTGTATCCAACGAGTGTAAAACCATGAGTGTTGGGATACCATAAACCTGCGTTCATTGAGCTTTGCAAATATCTAAGGATTCTTTTTACAGCTATGTAATGAGATTCCTTAGGGTTAAATTAATATTTAGCACAGTAGCATACTGAGAACTGAATGTCCGGTCTACTTGCTGTTAAGTAAAGTAGAAGGCCTATCATACCTCGATACAATTTACTGTCTACCGACTTACCATTCTCGTCAGCACAGAGGACAGTGGCAGTGCCCATAGGAGTGGATATTGGCTTGCAATTCTCAGGATCATATTTCTTCAATATCTCCTTGGCATATTTAGCTTGACTGATGAAGATGCCATTTTTCCCTTGTTTGATTTGAAGTCCAAGGAAGAAGTTGAGTTCTCCCATCATTGACATTTCAAACTCAGTTTGCATTTGCTTGCTAAATTCCTTGGACATTGACTCATTAGTAGCACCGAAAATAATATCATCAACATATATTTGAGCCAGCAGGGTATCTTTACCCTTTCTCTTAATGAATAAGGTTGTATCAGTTTTGCCTCTGACATAGTTTCTAGTCAGCAGGAAACTGGTCAGCCTCTCATACCAAGCACGTGGTGCTTGCTTGAGGCCATACAGAGCCTTTTTGAGTTTATAAATGTGGTTTGGGAATTTAGGATCCTCAAACCCTGGAGGTTGATTAACATAAACTTCCTCGTTTATAACTCCATTAAGGAATGCACTCTTAACATCCATTTGGAACAGTTTAAAGTTCATATAACTTGCATAAGCGCACAAAATTCTAATAGCCTCTAGCCTTGCCACTGGGGCAAAGGTCTCACCGTAGTCAATACCTTCTTACTGACTGTAGCCCTGAGCTACAAGCCTTGCTTTGTTCCTGACTACATTTCCTTGCTCATCCAGCTTATTGCGGAAGACCCATCTTGTTCCAATGGTCTTCCGACTCATTAGATGAGGCACTAACTCCCATACATCGTTTCTTCTGAATTGGTCAAGTTCCTCTTGCATTGCGCTCATCCAGAATTCATCTTCCTCAGCATCAGCGAAGTTCTTTGGTTCCTGAACTGAGACGAAGGCTACGTTGCTGAGGTATCTCCTGAGTTGGTTTCTTGTCATCAGGGTATTCTCAGCGGCATCAAGAATAGCACTCTCTGAGTGTCCTCTTAGTTTCCTTATCTCCTTTGGTAGATTGATGTCTTGTGCTGTCTGTGTTTCAACAATCTCTGCAGGTGTAGACTGGTCAGTGAAAACAATTTGAGGTTCACTTTTACCTTTGGTCAACCCTTGAGGGAATGACTCAGCGGCTGTATCTTGATCAGCGGGTACTGAGTGTGGATCATCCTCGGTCAGCGGCAGATATCTTCCTGCAGGGTTAGTTTCATTGAACTCAACATGTACTGACTCTTCTAAGACTTGAGTTCGTTTATTGAAAACTCTGTATGCTTTGCTGTTTGTTGAGTAGCCTAAAAAGATAGCCTCATCAGCTTTTGAGTCAAACTTAGCTAAGCTATCTTTGGTGTTTAAAATAAAACATTTACAGCCAAAGGCTCGAAAGTATCCAATGTTGGGATTTCATCCTTTCCAAAGTTTGTAGGGGGTTTTCTTTAGTATAGGTCTAACAAGAGCCCTATTAAGAATATAACACGCTGTGTTAACAGCTTCTCCCCAAAAGTACTTTGGAAGCCTATGTTCACTCAGCATTGTCCTGGCTATTTCAACCAAGGTTCTGTTCTTCCTTTCAACAACCCCATTTTGTTTAGGCGTTCTAGGAGCGGAAAAATTATGGTCAATGCCGCTGGCTTCACAGAATTCAACAAACTATTGGTTTTTGAATTCTCCACCATTATCACTTCGGATGTGAGCCAATTTTAGGTCTTTATCATTTTCAAGTTTTCTAACCAAATTTGAAAATGTCTCAAAGGTCTCATCCTTGCTACTCAGCAAGATGATCCAAGTGTACCGAGAAAAGTCATCTACAATGACCAAGGAAAATCTTCTTCCACCCAGACTCAGCGGTTGGACTGGACCGAAGAGATCCAAGTGTAGTAACTCTAACGGACGCTTAGTTGAGAAAATATTTTTACTATGAAAAGATTGTTTGGTTTGTTTTCCAGCTTGGCAAGCGTGGCATAGTTGATCTTTTTCAAATTTAAGTTCTGGCAGTCCCTCAACCAGTTGCTTTCTTGCTAATTTGGCCAGGAGGTCCATGCTTACATGACCAAGTCTCCTGTGCCATAGCCAGGAATTTTCTTCCTTTGAAACTAAGCATACAGTTTTTGAAAACTTTTTCTCTAAGTTCAGCATGAAGACATTATCAATGCGAGGGGCAGTTAAAATTAACTCATTAGTTTTACCCTCGAATATTTTACATCCAGTGTCATCAAATATAACTTTTCTCCCATTGTCACATAGCTGAGCTACACTGAGTAAGTTATATTTGAGTCCGCTGACTAGGGAGACTGACTCAATAGTGGGATTACCTCCAATGGTTCCTGACCCTACTATCTTACCCTTTTTGTTGTCTCCAAAACTTACGCTTCCTCCTCATTTACGCTCGAATGTGATGAACTGAGTTTCATCACCAGTCATATGCCTTGAGCATGCGCTGTCAATATACCACATCTTTGACTTCTCAGCACATCTCAGGCTTACCTGCAATGTAACTAGTTACTTTTAGGTACCCAATTCTTGTTGGGTCCTTGCTTGTTAGGTTCAACAGGTAAAGCATCATATTTTATTTTATGGCGGCATACTTGGACAGTATGGCCATTCTTTCCACAAAAGTCACATCTGACCTTTCGTTTAGGATTTTTCACTGACTGGTCAGCACCCCAGTGCTGAGCGTGCCAGCACACCTTTGTGGTGTGTCCTTTCTTCCCACAGAAGTCACACTGGACATTCCGCTGAGGATTCCATCTCTGCTGACTAATACTTCGGTACTGAGCATTCAGAGGAATAGTTCTTTTGTTTGGAGCCTTTAGTTGGTTCTGAATGGATGTGACGTCCTTTCTCAGTTTCTTAGAATCTGATTGGACCTCAGAGACAAACTTTTGCATGATTCCAATGTTACTATGCAAATCTGAGTTGTCCTGAAGAAGATATCGAAAGTCACTCAGTTTGACCTCATCAACCTCGTCACATCGCCTGCTGAGTGCTCTAAACTTTTTATTACACTTTTTGACAAGTGTGTAAAGATCACTCAGGGCATTTACCATTTCATTTCTGAGCAAGGGTAGTGATATTACCTCAGTTGACTGTTCCTCATCATCAGATGCAATGGAGGGGTCAGCATGCTCAGAAGCACATGGCTCAGCAAGTTCGTCAGCCATGAAATAAATCTTCGTTGACTCAGTGGCATCAGCTTCAGATGATGATGAATCATCACTATCACTCCAGGTTGCCACCATTGCCTTCTTGCCGTTCTTTCTTTCTTTCCTCAGCGAGGGACAGCTTTACTTGATATGGCCAGTTTGATGACATTCAAAGCAAGTAATGGGCTTTGAGCTGTCCTTCTTGTACTTGCTGTCGCTGGAGTCAGCTTTGTACTTATCAAACTTTTTATAAGGCTTCTTAGAATATCTGGCATTCTTTTTGAACAGCCTTTTCATCTTTCTGGTAAACATAGCCATCTCTTCATCGTCTGTTGAGCTTCCATCAGTGGAGTCAGCTTTCATGACAAGAGACTTTTGCTTCTTATCTTCAGACATTTCCTTCACCTCGAAATTCTTCATCGAGATCTCATGGGTCAGCAGTGAGCCGATGAGTTCATCATACTTATAGGTGGTTAAGTCTTGAGCTTCCTCAACAACGGTCTTCTTTGCTTTCCAGTTTTTAGGAAGACTCCTAAGAATCTTCTTGACTTGTTCTTCCTCAGTGAAGATCTTCCCAAGTCTCTTGAGCTCGTTGATGATGTTTGTAAACCTTGCATTCATGTTAGATATTCCTTCATCATCGTTCATTTCGAACAGCTCGTATAGTCTCATCTATTGGTTCACCTTGGACTCCTTCACTTTGTTGGTTCCTTCGTAGGTGACCTCCAGCTTCTTCCAGATCTCTTGCGCTGACTCACAACCTGATATCTTGTTATATTCTGCAGCATCAAGCGCACAGTGAAGCATATTTATAGCCAAAGCATGATTTTGTAGCTTTTTGAGATCATCCTTTGTCCATTTGGCCTCAGCTTTGACAACTGTTTGGCCAGCCACAACTTCAACAGGAACAAATGGGCCTTGGACTATTGAAAGCCATGCACTCATATTTGTTGCCTGAATAAAGTTTTTCATCCTATTCTTCCAGAAGGTGTAGTTAGACCCGAAGAATAGGGGAGGCCGAGTAATGGACAGCCCCTCAGGTAAGATCTGAGTTGTCTGGTTTCCTGGGAGAAACCGAGTGCTGTTTTCAGCCATAGTGGGGATCAGCTCAAGGTAGTTAAACCTTTCACAGTGAGCTTTTAGGCTCTGATACCACTTGTTGGTCCCTTATAACGCAACAAGTTAGTTCCAAGGGGGGGGGGGGGGATAGGAACTATTTAAAATTTTAGTACGTTAAGGTTGACTTCTTTTTCTTTGAAAAAGGATTACACAGCGCGCTGAGTAAATTAAGACACTAGCTTAGTCAACTGGTGACTAAGACAGCTTCTTTCTTTGAGTCAGGAAATAGCACTTTTGACAAGTGTGTAAAGATCACTCAGGGCATTTACCATTTCATTTCTGAGCAAGGGTAGTGATATTACCTCAGTTGACTGTTCCTCATCATCAGATGCAATGGAGGGGTCAGCATGCTCAGAAGCACATGGCTCAGCAAGTTCGTCAGCCATGAAACAAATCTTCGTTGACTCAGTGGCATCAGCTTCAGATGATGATGAATCATCATTATCACTCCAGGTTGCCACCATTGCCTTCTTGCCGTTCTTTCTTTCTTTCCTCAGCGAGGGACAGCTTGACTTGATATGGCCAGTTTGAAGACATTCAAAGCAAGTAATGGGCTTTGAGCTGTCCTTCTTGTACTTGCTGTCGCTGGAGTCAGCTTTGTACTTATCAAACTTTTTATAAGGCTTCTTAGAATATCTGGCATTCTTTTTGAACAGCCTTTTCATCTTTCTGGTAAACATAGCCATCTCTTCATCGTCTATTGAGCTTCCATCAGTGGAGTCAGCTTTCATGACAAGAGACTTTTGCTTCTTGTCTTCAGACATTTCCTTCACCTCGAAATTCTTCATCGAGATCTCATGGGTCAGCAGTGAGCCGATGAGTTCATCATACTTATAGGTGGTTAAGTCTTGAGCTTCCTCAACAACGGTCTTCTTTGCTTTCCAGTTTTTAGGAAGACTCCTAAGAATCTTCTTGACTTGTTCTTCCTCAGTGAAGATCTTCCCAAGTCTCTTGAGCTCGTTGATGATGTTTGTAAACCTTGCATTCATGTCAGAGATTCCTTCATCATCGTTCATTTCGAACAGCTCGTATAGTCTCATCTGTTGGTTCACCTTGGACTCCTTCACTTTGTTGGTTCCTTCGTAGGTGACCTCCAGCATCTTCCAGATCTCTTGTGCTGACTCACAACCTGATATCTTGTTATATTCTGCAGCATCAAGCGCACAGTGAAGCATATTTATACCCGAAGCGTGATTTTGTAGTTTATTGAGATCATCATCTGTCCATTTGGCCTCAGCTTTGACAACTGTTTGGCCAGCCACAACTTCAACAGGAACAAATGGGCCTTGGACTATTGAAAGCCATGCACTCATATTTGTTGCCTGAATAAAGTTTTTCATCCTATTCTTCCAGAAGGTGTAGTTAGACCCAAAGAATAGGGGAGGCCGAGTAATGGACAGCCCCTCAGGTAAGATCTGAGTTGTCTGGTTTCCTGGGAGAAACCGAGTGCTATTTTCAGCTATAGTGGGGATCAGCTCAAGGTAGTTAAACCTTTCACAGTGAGATTTTAGGCTCTGATACCACTTGTTGGTCCCTTATAACGTAACAAGTTAGTTCCAAGGGGGGGGGATAGGAACTATTTAAAATTTTAGTACGTTAAGGCTGACTTCTTTTTCTTTGAAAAAGGATTACACAGCGCGTTGAGTAAATTAAGACACTAGCTTAGTCAACTGGTGACTAAGACAACTTCTTTCTTTGAGTCAGGAAATAGCACTTGAGTCTATTCCTGAACTCAGATACTCAATGTATACAACTCAGCGTGACCTCTTTAATTAGTCAGTTTTGTTTAAGCAAGCAATATATATATATATATATATATATATATATATATATATATATATATATATATATATATTAAGGAGTTTAAGGTTAGAAAGATGTTACTCAGCAGATTTATCCAGGTTCGGCCTCTAAGCCTACGTCCTGTCCCCGGAACACGTTCCGAGCTTTCGAATTCTCTACTGAGCTCTTTAACGGTAGAGCATCAAACCTTTTACAACTTAGAAGCTGAGTATAACAAGAGTACTTTCCTCTATACCTCTACTCACTCCTAATCTCTCGCTGAGTACTATAACCGAGTACTCAGCCTCTCCTTTCTAATCTCTAGAAATGATAAAGATTAGATGATTGAATAATCACTCTAGACTTTTACACAAAAGATACAGAATTTGGTGTAAGTATTTGCTTTGCTTTTTCTCACAGAACTTTGAGTAGAATTTTGGTCAGCGTAATGGCTTGATAAAGTTCTGTATGGAATGAAGCACTGAAAGGCCCTATTTATAGAGACGTCTGAGGCATCAGTCATTTCGAATTTCGAAATAACCATTGGAGGGAAATGGCTTGCTGTCGTTGTCACTCAGTTCTGCTCAGTGCTCTCGGCCAATTAGATTCAAGTATCTTCTGTCTTCGGTCAGTGCTGAGCAACTTTTAGTCAGTCCGGCATAATGTCTCTCCATTTATGGTAAGGTCAACTAGACAGCTTTCTGTGTCCTCTGAACTTTACTCAAAGTAGAAATACTTTGTCTGGAGGTTGTTCTTGCTCAGCTGCTGTCTTGTACTCTTTGTCGATACAACTCAGCAGCTTCGTTCCGAAGTTGTTCAACGAAGGTCTTCTCGATCCTTCTTCTGCTGAGCTACGTTTTGTACATAACGACAGCGTTTTGCATACGCGGGCCGAGTTGTCTTGATCTGTTTGACTTGGGCTTTGACTTCCGTATTGGGCTTTAAGCCTTTTAGTCTTTATGTCTTATAAACAATTTAACTCAACATTGAACAAACACATTAGTGTAATAAATCAAAGCATTTAAACTTAGTGTGTTTAGAATACATTTAATTTTACTTAAATAATTTTGTCAAATCAAAATCATGTGGAAAGGTGTTTCAACACTCTTCCTATCTGTCCTCTTCCTCTTTGTGGAATTAGACTTAGAATGATTACCCTTCAACATCACAAAGTAGTTGAAGTTAGTCAAGTAAATAATAACATCACAAATATGACATTCGAAAACTAGCATATGCGAAACTTATACATATGCCTCACGAATTTGATTTTCTTTCGCATATTGAGATTTTTGCGAAGCAAACTCAAATTCGCGAATTGGTCGATTCTGCAAAATTCATTCGCCACAACTGATTTTTACTATTTCTAAGTATCATTCTTACAAAACGAAGCTATGAACTAACGAAAAAACATAATAAATTTGTAAACCCTACTTGTAAATCGCATGAGAAGTAAAAAACCGTAGTATAGAAATAGAAGCATTAAAACCTAATCAAAAAGCACAAAATAACATACTTTCTTGCCGGTTCTTGCCATTGGAATCGGTTTGGAAGACGCTGGAAGAAGAAATGTAAAGGTTGGTGGTGTTGAAGATGCTCTTGGTTCGAGTTTGGCATTTGGCGTTTAAAATTCGCGAACGTTAGATAGTGATAGGGTGAAAAAATGCGCAAATGCTTATATATATATATATGAAGGGCATTTTGGGAAAGTAGCCAGGGTATAGTCTATGTATGTAAGTTGGTTGATAATGGGTCTGAAAATATAAATGGGCCTCCCATTACACCCATTTTTGTAATTAACCCTTAAAGAAAATAAGCAATATTGTTCCATGAATTTTTTGTTTAACATGTGAAAAATTTAATTTCTGAAGATATGGGGAAAAATCAAAATGAAAAATAAACAATATATTAAGTCATTCATTTTTTACTATTAAATTTCCCTTTTATACTGATCATGCTGTAATTCCTTGTTTCAAAATCTCTACAAGATCAACCTTTTCAATAGTACAAATATAACATACACATCCACACAAGAACACAAGCAACTCCCAGAACATTAATTGAAAATATTAAAGATGACAAAGTTTTCACCTGCAAGACAGGTCAAAGTCGTCCTCAAAACTAAAACAAATTAAAAGAATATAATTGGGTTCTTTACCTAGATATACAGGGTATATCACAGGGCATTAGAAGCACAATCTTTCAAGCAGTCCTTTTTCATGTTCAATTGGTCACTCAAGAGAAGTACCACAAACTCAAATTTGTAATGGAAGTTCTAATGTATTGAATAGCCTAACCACAATATTCGTTCTAAAGGACCAAAAGCTTCACACAATACATACAAATAGAGTTGTGTCCAGAAATAGCATTAATGGAATATGTTGCTCCTTCAAGATTATATTTGATTTCCTCTAAATGCACAAAAGACTTAGAAGGCTTCCACGCTTTTCCATATTGTTCAAGGATTTTAAGCCCACATCTGAATAACAATCCCCACCTAAATTGAACAAAAGAATTTAACGTGTTGTTATCTAGTTGGCTACATAATTAATAAAACTTATCTAAAAAATGCAAAAATAATATCTAAATTTCTGAAACCTTATTTCAATGCAATATTAAGTAATTATAAATGAAGAGCAACCACTGTATACAAAGAGGTCTTAGAAATGCCTATATATAGCATTACTTGGATGTTTTGAGCCAACAAACTGGGCTGATCAGTGAAAAATAGCACCATTCTTCCAATTTCTTGCTTTGACAATATCATCCTCTCATGGTGAATGGCATCACATGATAAAAGCGCCTGTTCATGCACTTCACTGCAAAGGTTTAACAAATCCCATTATTATACTAACACTCAAGTAGATAAGTACCACACATACAGGTCCATATTCTCTAACCTTTTTTTCCCATGAAAGATTTTAATAAGGATAATCAATTCTTCTTTCCACTTTTTCAGACAAAAGGTCTCCTAATGCATGTAATCAACAAGTAGGAGATATTTAACATGAATCAAAGCAAAAAAGGGGTTTTGTATTTTGTTGAGTTGTCTACACAAGGAGAAGAAAAGATTTTGGGAATTCCGGATTACAAATTGTAACATTAAAAAAGATTGTTGAAATTTCAATTCACTGGGAAGTATTCATCCATTATCCAGCTTATTAGAATGTGAATGGTTAGAACTGATCTAGTTCCTAGTTATACGAATTAATCATCCTTCCCTTTATTACAAGAAAACGGTCACTGAGTGCTCTCTCTATATATTATCATGAATGCAATACACAAACACACACATACACATCTTCCCTTCTCATTTTTGCAGGCCATCTCTTGTAATTACATTGAAATATTCATTCAGTTCCAAATTAAGAACTTGTTCATTCAGCATTATGTTACTATTAGTTTCCTTCCTGAAGCCTAAATAAGCCATCAAATGAGAAATAAAATTCTGATGCTTCTTAACAAACAAACAGAAACGTTCACCTTCCTTTAAGTTGAACTGGTCAAGAAAGATGAACAACACCAAATCTTTTTAACCTAAAGGCTGAAAATACCATGTTTGAACAACTTACTTGGGGTAAACTCATGCATGCATGACAGGTTTTCAAACCTCACACAAATTATTTGCTTTGGCAAAAACTAGTTTGAATGCTAATAAAATAGTACAGCAGTTATCAAATCCATGCTTTTCCTCAAAACTTTAACAAGGAAAATTATTCATGTGTACATTGAGAATTTGCTCGCTTTTGAATCAGAAATCAGAGTAATTTCCAGAAACTGGATATGGAGAAGCTTATTGACCTAAAAACAGGAGCACAAGAATGCTAACAGTTTCTTTTAAGATAAATAATATGTCTCATTCAAGGACTTATTGTTAAGCAACAACGTTAAAGCTTTTAACATCACATCTATAAAACGCAATCTATCATTATACAAAATAAAAAGCTGGAAGTATAGTAACTTTATCCAAATACACTTCTAATGGTTCTTAATATACAGAATCCGGTCAGCTAACAATAAATAAATGGCATAACGCTAGAACTTGACCAGTATAAGAACACATTTACAATGAATTTGCAAAGAAAGCAATTCAAGTGGTTGATTCAAACTCAAAACACGTACTTCACTAAGCAGAGTTATATCCTTTCTAACATAAGCAGCAAATGAATGTATTAATACATATATTCCATCAAGAGAAATAGCTCAAGACTGAAATCAGATTTCACAATGTTAATAACATCATTGTTTGCAAATTGAAAAGGTAAAGGGCTTGATATATAATGAAAATATTTTGAATTATAAGCTTTTCGCGCTTAATCAGTCACATGAAAATGAGCAAAGGTTGCAACCAGGAATTAATGATGATATGAAAAGGAACATGGCATTTCATTAAAAATATTTCTTCTGGGAGAACAAACAAAGATAACCCCATTAATCAAAAGTTATCCATACCGATGATAGAAATCATAGTCTCTGTCATTTCTTGTCATTGCATGCAGAAGATTATACATCTGTAGCATCATTTTCCTTAGCATCTGCATGACAGCTTTGAAATTCCAGTATCAAAGTCTACAGAAGTTCTCAAATAAAGGATCAAGGAAGAAATTATACAGAAGAAAAAACAACCAAAGATAATGAAACAGAAATGTGACTTGCCTTCTCAGATAAAAGGTTAACACACACGAAGGAACAAAATAGATCCATAAATGCATGTAGTATAAGTGAGTTCTGATGGGGCTGCAAATTTCACAAGCATTATATTTTTTCACTCCACAGTAGAAACAACAAAATGAAACAAAAAGGTTCAGCGTGCGAGGAAGGACATACAAGTAAACATCTTCATAGTTCCATGTCCATTAGTAATTGTTTAAGAGAGTAATCAAACTTTTAGGTAGTGCTTGGTAAGGGGGATTGGAGGAGGGAAAGGGAGGGGAGTGGAGGGGGTGGGGTGGGGCACAAATATCAAGCATGTCTCCAGTCATAAATATGTCTAATACATGCCTTGATATTTTGTGTCCCACTACCCTCCACTTCCTCCACTTCCTCCCTCCAATCCCTCTTAACAAACATACCCAAAACCGCACTTGGTTTTGATGAACTTGTGTGGCATTGTTGAATGATTAATTATATGTTGCATGACAATGGAGAAAGCAGTTTTGAGACTCACCAGCAAGGTAATGACTGTGCTACTTAGATCCAATATAAGACGCAAAGCTTGTTCTCGAAATGCCATCAAGTCAATAAGCAACTGATACACATAAAAAAAGGCTATTACTTACTAGACATAACTATATTGGTTCACGTTTTCACAATAATCAGAAAGCAAGCAATATTCCCTGGTTCTTATCATAAATAAATAATAGTTCACTTATGTTGCTTCTGAACAATGGGTAATGAACTTTGTACCTTCCTTACAAGATACCCTAAATTCAAACCATGATAGCTATCTTCCCAACATGAAAGGTGATAAAGGTACTACATTATTTGAAGTTTATATATGTTATTTACAGAAGAATAGCTTTGCAAATCATAGTGTACCGATAATGAACATGAATTAAGATTAATACTTGCGAATTCATAATCGATTTGAATTTGAAGTAGGCCTATTTGGCCACATAGCAGTAAGAAATGTTCCTTTCTATTCTTCTTTTCTGAAGAACATTAAAGGTTCTTCCTTACCCTATCGCTATCAGCACTGAGTAGAACTCAGTATTAACTTGCTTTCTAATCAAAATGTTTCTCCATCATGCTTCATCTGTTCGGAATAATGTAAGGCTTAGTTAAATAATTTATGTTTGACAAAACTTTTCTGAGAGGTGATACTTGTGCATTGACAAAACAGATTCATTCAACTAAGGTACAAATAAAGGCTTATCACCACTAATCACTGCTGCTGAATGAACTCCATGAAAGTAGGCATTAACAATATCATGCACGAATTTCATGAAAATCTAGCATTCAAAACGTCTTCTCAGCAGAACACTAAGCATGAGTAAGAAAAACAAGTAATTCCTTTGTAAAAAAAGCAATGCCAGTATAATCATTGCCCTATTTCAGTAATAGTATTGTGATGCATGACAGAACCTCATCTACAAAAGAAACCAAAAGGCTTGAAATTTCTAGCAAGAAAATGAAATGACAGAAAGAAAGAAAGAAAGAAAGAAAATTCAAGGTTTTAACATGATAAACTGCAATTTATTTGAAGATAACAGCAAAGACATCAAGTCCCGAAAAGAAACGGTCACTACTATAATCAAAACCACCATATCCAAGCATTCCTAAGGCTTAAAACTATTAGAGTATATTATTTGCACTTATCTATATATTCAACACACAACTAAACTCTTTAGTTATAACCTAGAATATAGAATGAGTATTTCACTACAATGTAATCACATACTCTGTATATATTGGTTTTACACATGAATAACAATCACTGAGCTATTCACATTGTTACATGGTATCAGAGACCAAACCCTAACCTACTTCTCTCCTTCCTCTCTATCTTCCCAAAACTGAAACCCTAAAACTCATCCACCTCTCGACCGCCGTTGCCGATCACCCCACCTCCTCTTCGGCCGTCGTCGCCGATTTCATCCCCTGTCCCGTGACTCGCCTTCCCTCACCTCTCTTCCCCACTGCAAATCATGACAAACACTTCCGCAAGCTCAAACAATGAAAATCCTCAAACCCATAATTTCGAGACCCTGAACACAAATCCAAAAAAATTAAACAACACTCACCCATCCCTCACAGTATCCAGTATATCCACCTTCATCAAAATTACCCTAGACAATGAAAAAGGACCTTACCCAACCTGGGCTGCCATGTTCAAGCTTCATGCCAAAGCTTTTCAGGTCCTTGACCACATTATCTCTCCTGCTTCCGTCGACCCTATGATAACCACATACCCTGATCTCTGGTCTCGGATTGACGCTGTTGTCCTACAATGGATATATAGCACTATCTCACTTGACTTGCTTCACACTATCATAGAACCTGATTCCACTGCCGCTAGAGCCTGGACCCGTCTACATGATATCTTCTCTGACAATAAACATTCCCGTGCCATGTTCCTTCAGCAAGAGTTCTACAAAATCAAATTAGATGACTTCTCTCACATCTCATCTTACTGTCAACACATCAAATCTAGTTTTGATCAATTATCCAACATAGACAGCCCTGTCACTAATGATTAGATGGTTCTGCAACTTATTTATAGACTGATCGAAGCTTATAATACTGTTAGAACATATATCCGACACAGAGACCCTCTTCCGACATTTCCCAAGGCCCGTTCAATGCTGATTCTTGAAGAAACAGCCCGTGCCCAAAAATCTGTCACCCCTACGGATTCTGTCGCACTGGTTGCCACCACCACAGCCACACCGGTATCTTCCTACTCTTCTGCACGGAAGCCGCACCACCGTGCACCCTACTATTCGCGCAGCAGCAGAAACGGAGGACGGTACAGCCGCGGCAGACATGGCGGACGACACCAATCCCATTCCGTCGGCTCTTACCCGCGGTACCCATACAGTCAGCCATGGGCTCCCTATTCTCCCTGGCCACTACAACAACCATAGGCCACCCCGCCATGCTCGTACCCTACAAATATATGGGCTAACCCAATGCCCTCCGGCAATCCATCTCAACCAGGGATACTTAGTCCTCAGCCTAATATGCACCAAGCACATCTTAATGTAGCCAATCCGGCTTATGCTCCAACTGATTTTGCCGCTGCTATGAATACTATATCAATCACACCACCTCCTGATCAGTGGCACATGGACATAGGAGCCACGTCTCACATGACGGCTCACAAAGGTACGCTCACTTCTTATTTTGATTTGAGCCTCAATGATAAAATTATTGTCGGTAATGGTCATTATATTCCTATTTGTGGTTCTGGTAATGCATCCTTAAACACCAAATCTCATCCATTGAAGTTGAACAATGTTTTGCATGCACCAAAACTCATTAAGAACCTTATTTCAGTCCGTCAATTTACTGTTGATAACCAAGTTTCTGTGGAATTTGATCCATTAGGTTTTTCTGTGAAGGATTTACAGACGGGGACTTTTATCATAAGATGTAATAGTACCGGGGACCTCTATCCAGTCATGTTTACCTCCTCCACCTTATCGTCTTTTCATTCAGCTTTTCCTGCTTTAACTTCTGATATTTGGCACAATCGTTTGGGACATCCTGGACCGCCAATTTTGCACACCCTGATGAATAAAAATTTGATTTCTTGTAATAGGATCAAGAATATTTCTGTTTGCTCTTCTTGTGTTAATGAAAAATATGTTAAATTACCATTTCAGTCCTTGTATAATTCTACTTGTATGCCCTTTGATTTAATTCACAGTGATATCTGGACATCTCCTGTTTTAAGCTCTAGTGGTCACCGCTACTATGTGATATTCCTAGATAATTACACTAATTTTCTATGGACTTTTCCTTTAGCTCAAAAATCACAAGTATTTTCCATATTTCTTCATTTTCGGTCATTTGTCCGCACACAATTTGAGCTTGACATTAAAGCCTTTCAGTGCGATAATGGGGGTGAATTCAACAATAATTCATTTCGTCAGTTCTGTCAAAATAATGGAATCCAATTTCGTTTCTCATGTCCCTATACTTCACCTCAAAATGGGAAATCAGAACGCACAATTAGAACCATAAATAATGTAATTCACACTTTAATGAATCATGCTTCTGTTCCGTTTCATTCATGGCACCATGGTCTAGAAATCGCCACTTATCTGCTTAATATCTACCCTCACCGAATCTTGGGTTACCATTCTCCCACCAAAATACTATATCAAAGGGACCCTTCATACTCACACTTAAGAACATTTGGCTGTTTGTGCTTGCCTCTCATTCCTACTCAATCTCATCACAAATTAGAGGCTCGCTCCTACCCCTGCGTATTTCTTGGTTATCCAGCAAATCATAGAGGCTACAAATGTCTCGATTTATCTAAAAATAAGATTATTGTATCTCGTCATGTCGTGTTCGATGAAACGAGCTTTCCATTTTTTTTCCGAAACCAGAAAATGCACCTCAGGCGCCTAAAGCCTCGACCGAAACCGACGGCCTCCTGCTGTCCCCAGCGTCACCCATCCACCTATTGTCCCGGTCGTCCACACCCGTCCTGTCCCTAATTCCCTACCCGGTGTCCTCCTCGCCTGCACCATCTCCCCATCCGTCTGAGTCGCACCTCCCTGTCTCATCTCCTCCTTCGTCTGCGTCGACCAGTCCGGTCTCGTCCCCTCCCTCGTCCACGTCGAAACATCAGTCCTCCATCAATTCGTCCTGTCCGTCGGTCAGTTCCATGTCCAATTTAGTATCTCCTGCTCTCGCCTCCACCACATCTCCACAATTATCCCCATCCAGCATTCCTAATTCATCCTCTCCCACTCGCGCAGCAAGTGATGGCGAGTCCTCCAACCCCATCATTCCCAATCCAAATACTCATAATATGGTAACACGCGCACAACACGGCATACACAAACCACGCCGTATGCTTAATTTATCAACTTCTGTGTCACCTGCCATTTCTCCAATTCCCAAAACACCAGCTCTTACATTGCATGACCCAAATTGGATACAAGCCATGACTGATGAGTTTGAGGCTCTTATTGAAAATAAGACATGGGTACTCGTACCCCGTCCAAAAAATGCTAATGTTATTCGTAGTTGGTGGATTTTCAGGCACAAAACCAAGTCTGATGGCTCATTTGAACGGTACAAAGCACGGCTAGTGGGAAATGGATCAGGATAATTGGCTGGAGTAGACTGTGGTGAAACTTTTAGCCCTGTGGTCAAGCCGACAACCATACGAGCTGTTTTGAGTATTGCTGTTTCTTGGAATTGGAACGTTCGCCAATTAGACGTCAAAAATGCATTCTTACATGACAACCTTAATGAAACACTTTACATGCATCAGCCGCTAGGGTTTCGAGATTCGAAGCATCCTGATCATGTCTGCCTCCTCCAAAAATCACTTTATGGACTCAAGCAAGCTTCGCGGGCCTGGTATCAACGCTTTGCCACATTTGTAATTTCAATGGGCTTCATAAACAGTATCTCAGATCACTCACTCTTTGTCTATCAACATGGCACAGACACAACTTATATCCTCCTGTATGTTGATGACATTGTTTTGGTTACCTCTTCTGACAAGCTTCAAAACAAACAAGTAGAACATGAGGCCTATAACACAATTGAAACAGAATAAAAAGGAGTTCTCTCATCTTAGACAGAAACATTTGCAACAGATAAACATAATTTCTATATAAACTTAGAAATGATAAATCATTGTTACATTGAACTGATATTTCCTAGTTTACGGAACCCGGGCCAAAAAAGTGTTGATGAGACAAGCTCGTTAAGGATGCTGAGAGCTGAAATGGCAAACCAAACTCAAATTTGATATTAAGTTAAGCTCATTCTCTCTATATTTGGTAATAATCCAAGCTTCTGGAACTAAATGCTCAGCTAAGCGGTTGGTTTACAGCCCTAGCTTCTCAGTAGACCTGGCAATTTCCGTGTTCATGTCGTGTTCGTGTCGTGTCAGGTTTCGGGTTCGTGTCAAAACCTGTAACACGAACACGACATGAAAACTTTTCATGTCACAAAATCAGAACACGAACACGATCTGCTCTTGACACGGTAAACACGACACGACACGAATTTTTTACACAACCAATTAAATTGACACGACCTGACCTGCTAACATGACCTAACATGCTAACACGACACGACCCGACCTGCTTTTTTATACTCTTTATATTTATACTCTAGTAAATAAGAAAAGTCATGTCTATTTTTAACCTAGTTTATTATAATTTTTAATTTTTTTAATTTCTTTAATTAAATTTTGGGTCAGTTTCGTATTTTCGGGTTGACACGAAAACGACACGAAAATTAACGTGTCATTTCGTGTCGTGTCAACTTTCGTGTCGTGTCATAAAACCCTAAACACTAGCACTAAAAAAGCATATCGTGTTCGTGTCGTGTCATCGTGTCGTGTGTCGCTTTGCCGGGTCTACTTCTCAGTCCACATATATGAGCTCTAAAATAAAGGTGTCTGCTAGGAATCAATTATCAACTAATCCAAACACACGTGTAGAAGAATTATGCAATGCACAATATACATGCTAAGAAAGTTCTTAGAAAGGCAAAATGTTTTCATGCACAGATAAACATGTTTAGCCAAAAAATAACTATAATAAGCAATACAAATACTCATGTATGAAGAACAAACATGAAATTGACAAGCTAAAACAAATACCTCCATACCTGGACCCATGGCTCTTAACTCTGCAAATGAAATTCTGCACTATCGTTCAGAGCATCTAAAGCAACATTGTCAACCTGCATGATCCTTCCAGTTCCAAAGTTATAGAATTCATCTATTTTCACACAAAGGCACCATAGGAAAGAAAAATGTGCATCTGTAAAAAGATAAGGTCAATTCTTACTCGTTCTAGCTGCAATTTGTTAAAATGCCCAGGAAACTTCTTTGACAACATTAAGCAGATTCTCGGATGGTTTGGGAATATTCCAGCTTTCCAAAATGCTTCTGAGAAAACATGATTAACTGGATTCGGATAATCAAGGATTTGATTTAATATGTACATATGGAGATACCAATAAATTATTGGGTAAATAATTATAAAGTCCTTATGTTTTTACTTAACATACTAGTAGATCCATTATATTATTATAAGGTCCTTAAGTTTTATTTTAATCAACTCTTTAGTCCTTCCATGTGTTTTTGTAGATGAAAGTCCAAATTGCCCCTACTTTTTTTTAATAACCAAATTGCCCCTACTTATTTATATAAAAAAACTTATTTTCTATTTCAAATTTAATCTTTTTTTTTTGGGTAGAAACAGGAAAAGAAAAAACAAAAACGAAACAAAAAACTAGCCTGGGATCAGTCTAGGAAAGCTAACCCCAACTCTATCCTCTAAAAGGAGAGAAGAAAGATAGATAGGAGGATCAGATAGGGTGGTAACACCTAACGTCCCCTCATGCCCAGCCGCCGCCAAGCGATCCGCAATCCGATTTTGTTCTCTGTAGATGTGGCTGAACTCTAAGGACTCAAAGGAGGAGCCAAGACTTCTTATAGCTTTGATAAGGTTCTAGTTACTAAGACAAATAGCATGATTATTAGAGATCATACTAATTGCCTCCTTATTGTCAGACTCCACAGCAAGCCTTTTAAAACCCAAATCTCTGGCAAGCTTGACTCCAGAAAGAATACCCCAAAGCTCCGCTGAAAAAGATGAGCCCAAACCCAGGTTATGGGTGAACCCAGACAACCAGGCACCTCCGGCGTCTCTGAGCACACCTCCAGCCACGACTCTTCCATTGTTGAGGCAGGGGCCATCCGTGTTCAACTTCACCGTCCCATCCTTCGGCCTACACCAACCAACGAGTGAACCTCTTTATTCTGGGTAGAGTTGGCAAAGGGGTCCCCTTTGAAGCTCCCAGAAATGGTAAGGGGCTTTTTTGAGAAGAACTCGGGTAAGTTCTGAATAAAAACAGTCTTCCCACCAAAGATCTCCTCGTTCCTCCATTTCCAGAGGTGGTGGCAGATAATAGCAAATAAAATGTCTCCCTGCTCCATGTCAGCCAGTAACCTACCATTAACCCCATTAGAGAACCAGTCATTCTCAGAGTGGGCAAAGAAGGAGGGGAGAATGTGGTGCGGAAGAACTTTCTGCCAAACCTCCTTACTCTTAGGGCAGTCCCTAAGGGCATGGCACAAAGATTCAACCTGGCCCCTGCATCTACTGCAAGCTCCAGAATCCGCCAAATGCCGTCTATGTCTATCCGAATTAGTCAGCAACCTGTCCTTGACACCTAGCCACAGGAAGCTCCTCATTCGATAAGGGATTTTCAGAGCCCAAATGGATTTCCAAGTATCCGAGAGAGGGCCAGATCTGTCGAGAGTAAAGGCTTCAAAGGCAGATTTACAAGAGTAAGCTCCATTGTTAGTCAAGGCCCAGCAATGCCTATCCTTGTCCTCCTCAAGATTGCTAATCTTAACTCCCCTTATTCTAAGGAGAGTATCCAGGCTCAAGAAGGTATCAAACTTAGACCAAATCTAGTCCCCATCAGAGTTCACCACATCAGCAATCCTCCAGTTGCGGAAATTGCTAGGCGGGGGAGAGCAACAAACCTCAATAAGCGGTTTATCTCCGATCCAGGTGTCATACCAGAAGCTTATGGACTTACCATTACCCACCTCCAGGCCAACCCCCGTGTAGAATTCAGCAAACACATCACTTAGCCCTTTCCAAAGGAAAGAACAATTGACAATTCTCTAATCTAAATAGTTTTAATAAAGTTTATGAAGTATATATATACCGAAACTTATAATTGTATATACAAATCATTAAAAATATATTTTTATTCTCTTAAATTTTTATTTTTTTTAATATAATGTTTTTAAACTAGCATTAAATATTAAAAACAAAATTTAAAATCATATTTTTTTTTCTTTATTTATAAAATTTATTAGACATAAATAAAGATTATTTTTTACAATTTATATAGTTTTCCACTTATTTTGATAATTTTTAAAATATTTTTCATTCATTTTTTTAGTCAATAAAATTTACGCTACTAAATTAAATTTCTTTAATTATATAAAATTTAATAAATTAATTACTCAATATTTTATAGATTATGTAGGAAAAAAATATTGTAGAGATTATGTAGGAAAAAAGGAGAAAAAAACATAAAATAGGAAAAATATATGTTTTATTATTAAAATATAGAGTAAAGGATAATTTTGGTATTTCAAAATTTATTTAGTATTGTTTGACCATTGACTCAAACATAAGGACTAAGGAGTTGATGAAACTAAAAACCGAAGGACTATATAATTATTTCTAAATACAGGGGGACTGACTAGTGTATTAAGTAGAAACTCAGAGACTTTATAATTATTTACCCTAAATTATTTACCATTCTTTTTAATTAATTAAAGGAAAAAAGCATAATTAAACCATGAACTTTGACTGTTTTAAGAATTAAGCTCCTGATCATTTATTTTTTCATATTGAGCTCTTGATCATTGATTCTATTATGGATTAGGCTTTTATTTAACTTTTTCGTCGAGTTTGGACTGTATATATCGTTAGGGTAATTCGGCTTGTTGATATGGACAAATAAAAATAAGATTTTCTTGACTAGGAGAGATAAAAAATTAAAAATTGAAACAAAATTATAGAAATTAATTTCTATTATATTCTTCCAAACTCGATTTTCTCATCTCCCATTTTGTGATTTTCAATATTAGAATCGTCAAATCGATCTTCTCTTCTCCTAAACTCGACAAAAAAGTTAAATAAAAACCAAATCCATAATAAAATCAATGATCAAGGGCTTAATATGAAAAAATAATTGATCAGGGTTTGATAATTAAAACATGTAAACTTCAGTTTTTTTTTTCTTAATTAAACATAAAATTCTAATAAAGCCATGATCAATATCGCCGTCGATCTAATTTTTTCTGTTTCGATTTCCCAGCAGTCCTCTCCTCACCGTTCAGAACACCTCGTCATTCAGTCCATCTCACCGTTCAGCTTTTGCCTGCTTGAATAAAAAAATAAAATTCTAATGCATTCCATTCTGATTCCATCCATTCCCTCCTCCTTCGTGGAATTTTGAAGGATCTAGTTCTTTTCCTCTTCGCTTCAAAGAGAAGAGTTTACAGAAAAGTAGATCTTGGTTCGCATTTCAGATCTCCAACTATTTTGATCAATTTGTTTCCCAGTTTTCCATCTCTTATATTCTTCTTCCTGTTCGAATCCGCTCGCAATTGGCATTTCTGTTATATTAACTTGATTTTCGTTTTGCAGGGCTTCATTCTGTTCTTCTGATTAATCAAAATGGTAAAACTATCATCACTATTATTATTATTCAATGTTTTCTTCAACTCTGCCTTCAGTTCTTCTCCTATTCAAATTCGTGAATCTTAGTTTCGTGTTTTTTTTTTTCTTTCTAAACACAGGTTGTACTCGCTGCCTCCATAGTGGGCAAGTCTGGCAAAGGTTTGTCTTTGCAATGTAGATAATTTCATTTCGTATTTCTGTATCTGGATCAAAGTACCCTGTAATGTTTGTTTTCTGATTTGTTTTTCTAAACTCCAAGTAAGGTTCCAATCGATTCATTTGCATGTATAAATATCATCTGAATTAAGATCTGTATATGGCAGAACACAAAATAGTGGCGATTTGGGTGTTTTATGCCCAAGCAATGCAGTAGTTGATTTCCTGATTCTTTTATTTTATTTTAGTGATGTTTTCAGTCCAAGCGTTGAACAATCACCAGAAACTAAAGTTACAAATACTGTAAAACTTTTGGAACCAAAATTCAAGTATCTTTATATTATCCAATGAGAGGTATCTATTGAAACCGAATAAAGCCTTATGTATTCATTCTTGTCAGCCAATATATTTATTGTTTCCTCTCTATTCTAAAGATGAGGTGTACGCTATTGCACTCTTCCTTCTGGCAATGGAGAATGACAAAATTGCATTCATGGATTCACTTATACAACAGCCTTGCCTAAGCAATTTAAGAAGTACTAATTTCATACACAAAAATCTCAGCAGTTGATGTTATCTCAAGATAAAAATGATGTTTAGAAGTAGTGCATAAAGTCGTGTATGAATCATTATACACGTACCATATTCATTTCTAATAGAAACTGTGCTTTATGAATCCCCGTTGACTTCGTCTTTCTGGGCCTCTTCAGCATTTTCTTCAGCCCTGATTTGTTCAGAAACAAGCTTCCCAACCTTGACATATTTCTCCATGAATTTATAATCCCAGTCCTGTAAAACTTCAAGTTCGGATTCACCAAGACCATCAAGATTTCCTGTCAGGTCTTTAGGGTCAAAAGGTAAGAGAGCTAAAGCTCTACTTGCATCCCTCCCAGCAATCTTTGCATATGGATCACCAGGACCATAAAATATCCTGCATACAATTACAAACACGGTCAACATTATTTCTACTTCATAAACATTTGATTCAGTTACTGATATCTTAATTAAATGTGTTGTTGACAATCTTTTTTAAATTAAGAACTAGTGAACAGTGGCTTTCTGACAATTCAAGCAGTAATTGTCATCACCACCTGTTCAAATTCTAAGTTTGATTAGTAAATTTTGGAAATTTTGTATATATTGGATAAGGCATCAAATTAGTTCCTAAGTTTTCCATACAGATCAGGTATGAACAAAATTAATTTTTTTGATTAAACTGGTTCACAATCTTTACAGGCAATATCAAACCAGTTCATCCGTGTCTTTTGCACACATGTAACACAATTATAAATAACTGATTAGGGCCGGAAAACCAAATAGAATCCAGAAAACTCATTTTCTGTCAAATTTACAACACATAAGTACCAAATTTTAGCCTTAGTCCTAATTTGTAACCAGGTAGAGCTTCATTTCTTAAAAGATTTATATCAGCTAATCCAAATTTATGTTTTCTATAGTTTCATCCGGTTGTACTTTTGAGAGCAAGAAAAAAAAATTTGAAAGGGAATACCTGGAAGAAGAGACATCATAGATCTGACCTTTGATGGCCATTAAAAGAGGCTTATTAGGATCAGAACCATCATAAGCTTTCAATTCAGGATATAATGTCTGCGTAGTTCAATACTTATCTTTCTCTGCACTAAGGTAATGCACAAAGATTTAGTTGTATTAGCTAATTTAAATACCCATATCCTTTCCTTTTCCTTGACGATTTCTTTTCCCCAACCTACATGAATGAATAAGTTCTCTCGAAGATTTATGATGTACTAATCATCCTTGGTCTGGTGTCTAGGTGCCTTTCTTTTTTATGTTTGATCCTATTCAATCTAATAAGACAATTTGAATTTTGAAGTTCATTTGCCTGACATTTTGGTTTTCAATGCAGTGCTTGTTTCCAGGCAGTTTGTGGACATGTCTCGTATGAGGATTGAAGGTCTTCTTGCAGCCTTTCCCAAGTTGATAGGAATTGCAAAGCAGCATACCTTTGTCGAAACTGAGAATGTGCGATATGTTTACCAGCCAATAGAGACTTTGTACTTGCTACTTGTGACAAATAAACAAAGCAACATTGTTGACGACTTGGAGACTCTGAGGCTGCTCTCGAAGCTTGTATCCTTCCTTCCTCTTCTGGTCTAAGATTAACTATCATAGTCTTGAAGTATTCCATTTAAACTCATCTGCAATGATTTTGATCTTCAGAGCACCTCTGACTTCTTATTTCCTTGTTCCTTCCACCTAATTGGCTACTTGTGCTCTTGCTTACTAGCCTTTTATAATTTGTTTATTGGAAACTGCTGCATGTTCCCTACTGTGGCGAAACTTATAAACATTTGAAGCATGAGTCGCACAATAGATTTTTTTTGTTTTGTTTTTGATCTGTTACCTTCAGTTAATTCCTTAAGTGCTTCCAGGTCCCCGAATATTCTCCTTCTCTTGACGAAGAGGGAATATGCAGGACAGCTTTTGAGTTGATTTTTGCATTTGATGAGGTCATCTCCCTTGGACACAAGGAAAATGTGACTGTCACCCAGGTTAAGCAGTACTGTGAGATGGAGAGTCATGAAGAGAAATTGCATAAATTGGTACTTCAGAGCAAGATCAATGAGACCAAGGATGTCATGAAGCGCAAAGCTAGTGAGATTGACAAAAGCAAGGTAAATATTCAAGGTTCTGGATGTGAAATGGACTGAAAAGTGGATTTATGCTCATGTATCCCTATTAATATGTTTAATCCATTGCAGATTGAAAAGAACAGAGCTGATAAAGGAGGATTTATGTCCTTACAGTCAATGGGATCTGGACTAATTGAGAGTAAGTTTAGTGAGATGGGCATTTCCAGCGGCGAAGGTGGTTTTGCAAGTGGTTCTGGGTTTGGATTGACAACTGATGTTGACTCCTTCTCTGTCAAACCTAAAGGTTTTGCCCATTTTTATCTGAAGGAATTCCTACTAGAAATGTGCTTTATTTTCACTAGTTCTATGATTGTTGATAGACAGTAGATGCTTAAAAATCATCTGAACTACCTATAAACTTACATATGGGTGACCCGTGGAATTTTTAATGAATTTACTATTATATTCTTGAATTTCATGATATGTTGATATGGAAGATGAAGAAAAAATAAAAAATTATGGGGAATTCTCTTTGAACTAATAATTCATGATTTGGGTTTAACATGCCATGTTGTCGATCATATTATTTAATCAGTTTGGGGCATAAGGCATAACTAATATGGAGCCATTTTGGTTTTCTTGTGCCTATACCTATTTTAAGTTATGGAAAAGGTATTGAATTAATTCAATTTTAAGTTTTGCTTCATTTCTTCTACTTGCTTGCATTGCATCTTTATCTCTCTTCTCTCTCTTTGACTTTCTCCTTCCTAGCTTTTCCTATCCTTCTCCCTCTTCTCCTTATTTTGAAAGGGCACTGATGTCCTATAATAGTAATTTTAGGTTTTCAGCTTACTAATTCTGCTGGTTTCTCCCTTTTATTTATTTATTTTGACTTTTAATTGTTGCCAATGTTAGCATATTTCATCTTTGTTGCTATTTTAATACATTAAAGAGAAACTATGCCTATTGCCAGGTCGTCAACCTTCATCTGCCAGTGCACCATCTAAAGGTCTTGGCATGAAACTTGGTAAAACCCAGAGGGCAAACCAGTTTTTGGAATCACTGAAAGCAGAAGGTGAAGAAATTGTTGAGGATGTGCAGCCAAAGGCAGGCCAATCAAGATCAGGTGCCCCACCACTAACTGATCCTGTCACGTTGACTGTTGAGGAGAAACTTAATGTGACTTTAAAACGAGATGGTGGGATGAGTAACTTTGACGTTCAAGGACAGCTGTCACTTCAGATTCTTAACCAAGAAGATGGGCTTATTCAAGTTCAGGTTTATCTCTCCCTCCCGGCAATCTCTATACAGACTTGCCTTGAAGTTTTTTCTTTGCTCACCCCTTGACCCTACTTGCCAAACTTAGCTGATATGATACTTCCCCAGGATTGAGCCTTTGGTTACCTGTGGTAGTTTCTGTGAACAGTGCATTGATGAGATATGTTGTAATGCATGAGTAAATTGTTTTCCATCAATTAGTTGCCGTTAAATCATTCTTTTGTATGCAGATTAGCTGTTCCAATATGAATGCAAAATTTATAGAGAACTGTACTCAGTACCGAGTAGAGTGTTTTTGTCCCTTTTAACTATTGTTTCTCAGCTGTGCTGATGAATCTTATTATTATAGTAAGTTCTTAATATTTTGTTTGTTGTTGTTCTAGATTGAAACTGGAGGAAATCCTGGCATCCTTTTCAAGTCACACCCCAACATGAACAAAGAATTATTTTCCAATGAAAATATTCTTGGTTTGAAGGATCCCAATAGACCTTTCCCCACTGGTCAAACTGGGGATGCAGCAGGTGTTGGCCTTTTGAAGTGGAGAATGCAAAGTTCAGATGAGTCAATAGTACCATTGACAAGTGGGTATATGTTTTCACAGCTAATGGTTTTACTGGTGTTTGTACTGATGATTGACTGGAAATGTGTGTTCTGCAGTAAACTGCTGGCCCTCAGTTTCTGGAAGTGATACTTATGTTAACATTGAATATGACGCTGCCCCTTTGGTTGATATGCGAAATGTTGTGATCTCAGTACCCCTTCCATCTCTTCGAGAAGCACCGGTTGTTAAGCAGATTGATGGAGAATGGAGGTGAGAAATGATTTTTTCTACATAAGCTGTTCTTTATATATTTTAAGTTTGCTGGATTTTTTGTACCTTTTATCTTTTCAAAGTTTAAGTTAAAAGGAAGAGTGCAAGTTGTGCATTCGGGGTCCTAGGACAGCAACTAGGTTCCTGGGTTATAATCAATGTTCTAATCTGTTACGTTACCGGTAATACTTGGTTGGAGCTGAGATTTCAACAAAAGTAGAGGAAGAGAACTGACATGATTCAATATGCTAGGAAGAGTTAACTCTGCTATTCAAGTTTTTTACACAGTTCATCTCCGGTGAAGCAAGAAATGATATTGTTTCTCTTCAAATCTGCAGATATGACCCGAGAAATTCTACGCTGGAGTGGTCAATTCTTTTAATTGATACGTCAAACCGCAGGTACAAAGATTGTTGGTGTACTATTTGAGATGATATATACTTGATATAGAATTTACACATGTTTTTTGCGATTTTTGTTGGCAGTGGATCCTTGGAGTTTGTTGTGCCGCCAGCAGATTCATCAGTATTCTTCCCTATTAATGTTCGGTTTTCAAGTGCTAGCACATTCAGTAAACTAAAGGTTTCTCTTTTCTGTCTTATGATTGTTACACTAACACTGCTATGTTATTGCTCAAAAACAAATTTCGTTTCAGTTTGTTATTATACCATATCATAGCAATTTGAGAAGAGAAGTTACTTTATTCCTTGAGAAGGAAGAGAAGCAGAGAACATTGTTTATGCTAAAAATAGTTTTGATAGTCATTTCTTAACTTGGAATCCACTTTGCAGGTTGTTAATGTCCTGCCTCTGAAAGGCGGAACTCCTCCGAAGTTCGCTCAGAGAACCCAAATGGTAACCGAGAATTACCAAGTAGTTTGAGTTGCAATTTTTATTAAAAATTTTGGGAGACCTCAAGTTGATTTGAATGCATCTGTTCAATTTTCTATTGCATTGATAGTTTTATAGCAAATTCTACATTACTCAAATGTGGTATAGAGAATCATCATCCCATTTGACTTGCTTATAATGTAACCGCCATTTATGAAAATAAAATGAAAATTTCCATAATCTCAGAAATCAAATTATGAATTATTATTATTATTATCTTCTCCCTATTTGTTAGTTTTTATTTCTTTTATGGTTCCCAGTATTTTCTTTACTAGTTCGTAAAAGAGATCAATACACCGGATATATTGAAATTCGTAAGTTAACAATTTTAATCTATTTAGGTTCAATATACTTAAAAATTAATAAAAATTCAGAGGTTAATTATATTTGACATTTATTTACTTAATGTTTTTCATTTTTTATTTATTTTGAATGTGTATATATATCCAAACAATTAAAGAAAAAATAAAAGATTTTGTATTTATACAATAACTTTTAGAATTTCACTTCTAACTATAATATGGTGGCCGCTATCCTCACTTCCTTTAAAAACAAAGTAAAATTATTTGTTTTCCTAAACCAATGATACAAAGACAAATCACATTCCATTGTCTTAGAATTTTATACGTTCTACCTACGGCTCCTGTTTTTCTTCTTGCGTCTCTCTCATCCACACTTCTATTCCAGGGTGCTTCTCTTTCTTCTTCTCTCTATACATCCATCTTCGACCTCAACACACTTAAATCTCCATCTTTTACAACTAGATTTCATCCCCAATTTCAATTTGGACACTAGTTTGAAGGCTTGAAGGAAGAAGAGGATTGGGCTTATCTTTCTTCTTCTCCTCTGCACATCCATCTTCTACTTCAACACCTAAACCCCCCCATCTTTTACATTTAGATTCTATTGCCAATTTCAGCAATTCTCAAGTTACCAGTTTTAAGGATTGAAGGAAGAAGAGAAAAGAAGGGTTGTGTTCATGATTTCAACAATGGAGGTGTAAATCGAAGTTTCAGCGAGAAAGGTCCCTTCGATCATCCTATAATCCAAAAAAATGTGAGAAATCTGAGCAATTAATTTTAATCCTATGGGATTCATTTGCATTGAAATTGAATGTACAATTAGTCTTTAATTTGTTGGGAGGACAGACTTAGTAGGTTCCATAGGACTTCATTTAGATTGAAATTGAAGGTTCAGTAGGTTCAACAGGGGCTTCAAACAGTGTGGATGCATCCTTGATATTTAATTGCTCCATTTCTGGAACTTGATATAGAAGAAATTTTGATCATTTCATCAAATAAAAGCTTTCATACTCCTAGTTGTTGCTCTGCTGCGTCTGGCCCGTCCTCTAGGCACCTTTGGAAGGCAGGGAGGTCAAACTCTATCTGTCTTCTTTTTTTCCTTGAGTAAAGTTCAGTTGTGATTCTGCTTTCACTAGAATGAATTCACTTTGGCTTACTTTCATCTTACCAAATCCCTCTTTTGGATTTCTTATGAGGATCATGATTTTAAGGTAGTAAGACCTAGAGGAGATGGGGATAAGGAAGAAGTGTTTGAGACAAAAAAAAAGGTTGTCATCATTGAGGAGAAAGACAAAAGTGGAGCTTGAGGAAAATGAGAATAATGTGGTAGACGTGCCAGATGGAGTTGCAAACAACAGTAGTTTATAGGGTTAGCAAAGGGGTCTTACTGTTGTGATACTCCATAGACATGTGCGCAATTAGTTAATTTGGGATCTATAGAGGGAATTGAGTTGTATCTCTTTAATATTATATAATTTAACTCTCCTTTTGTGAAGGCCAAAAGTGAAGTATGGAAGATGTGACTCAACTTGTGGAAATTGGCATGTAGTTGTTTGATATATTTCTTGACAATACACGTGCAATGCTTGTAATAGGGGATCATCATAACTAACTTAAAACTGAAAAAGTGAGAGGAGAAAGAAGAGTTTCATCGCTTATTCCCATTATAATAGCACAAGAGAGTGTAATAATTAAGACACCTAACCTAACCTCAAAATAAAGTCAAATTATGGTCATTGCCTTACTATATCCTCCTTTTTCATTGCTAGAACTTCCTATTAGAGGTTCTCTGCCCTTTGCCACTGCACTTGATTCTATAGTCTGTATATCCCATGAATTCCATATCGAGCTATTGTATTGTCCTTTCCAAAATTCCAGTTGCCAATACTAGAGAAGAATTTGAATTTCCATCATTTATCCGAACCTTCAATTCAAGGATGAAAAATGTGATTAAATATAAAATTAAAATTAAAATTTGGTATATTAACCTCCAAGTTTGCAACATTTGCAATTGCTAAAGCCAATCTTAGAGTATATATTCCACTCTGATCAACTGTGTCAAGCTTGAACTTTATTTACCATGTTCTTTCATATCTACTACTGTTGTTACTGTTCTTCCTGCATCATTCTTCATATATGATGCATTTCGCTTGAACATGCCATGGAAACGTTTCTAGTCGTCTAACTTACCTCCCAAGGTCAAGCATTTCGCTTGGAAGATGATCACCGGTGTTCTTCCGTGCTTATTTGTTCTACAGCAACGTGGAATCCCGACGAATGGAGTTTGTGTCCAGTTCCATTTTGAAATCGAATCCCTGCACCACGTATTCATCGCCTGCCCGTCTGCTAAAGAAATATGGAAAGCAGCGAAGATGCAGGTGCGATGGGACAAAATTAGAGCTCCTAACCTGGGCTTATGGATTCAACGATGCTGGGAGCTCTCCAATGCCGACGAAGCACTTCACGAGATAACACTGTTATGATGGATGTGGTATAACATGAACCGACTAGTACACGAAGGAAACAAAATGGATCCCAACAGCCTCATAGCTAAGGCGAACAACTTATATATGGAATGGAAATCCCGTGCTCCGAATACAATTGACCTGATTCCTTGCGCTTTGCCTCTTGACTCTTACAAGGTCTGGCGTCCTCCTCTCGATGGAATCACAAAAATCAACTGTGATGCCGCATGGGAGGATAATGGCCATTCCGCAAGAGCCGGGGTGATAGCACGAGATTCAAATAGTCATGTTATATTCTCAGCAGGGATCCCATTGGCGCCTTGTCTGTCAGCAGAAGCAGCAGAACTACAAGCCATTCATGAATGGATTATCATAGCGCGAAACTCCAATATGCAGAATATCTGGATGGAATTGGACACGAAGACAGTGGTGGACACGCTAACTCGCGGCCAGATTCCACTCTCGCCACTTCATTTTCTATACTTAGACATCAAACATTTATCGCTTTCATTTCATCTTGCGTTTTTCAATTCATTAGGAGAGAAAGTAACAAAGTAGCACATAGTCTAGCTCAATGGGCTCGTGATTTGCAATCACCTTTAATCTTACAGGGAGATAGTCCGGATCTAGTCTGGTCCTTATTATGTAATGATTCTATCAATTCTTAATATATGACTTCCCGCTTCAAAAAAAGAAGAAGGCAAAAAACATAATTAAGTCTCTAAACTTTGACTGTTTTAAGGATGAAGTCCTTAATCATTTATTTTTTCACATTGAGCTCTTGATCATTGATTCTATAGTGGATTAGACTCTTACTTAACTTTTCTATCAAGTTTGGACTGCATACACCGTTAGGGTGATTCGGCTTGTTGATATGGATAAATAAAAATAAGAATTCCTTGACTAGGAGAGATAAAAAAAATTAAAAAGTAAAACGAAATTATAGAAATTAATTATCAGTATATTCTTTCAAACTCGATTTTCTCTTCTCCCATTTTGTGATTTTCAACATTAGAATCGCAAAACCGATCTTTTCATCTCCTAAACTCGACGAAAAAGTTAAATAAGGGTCAAATCCATAATACAATCAATGATCAACGACACAATGTGAAAAAGTAATTGATTAGATGCTTGATATTTAAAATATGTAAAGTTTAGGGGCTTAATTATGCTTTTTACGAAATAAAAACTCATATATTATTATTTTCATATTATATAAAATAAAATAATATTTTTATAAACTAAAAATAATTAATGAACTTACTTAAAAATATATTAAGACATTAAGCTCCTACCTTTCCTTAAATCTTAATGCTAATTTTTTCTATATTTTAATCCATTTTTAATAAATAAATAAATAAATTCTTTTTTGAAACGGTAATAAAATTATTTTTAAACGTTAAAGTTTCTAAAAATCGCACCAACAAACAGCACTTCATCTTTCCCTCCTTTCCTTCTCAAAACAATCTTTCCCTCCTTTCTTCTCTTCTTCCCCGCTCCTCTCTTCCTCTGTATACGCGACAATACCGATTTCGAAATGACAGTGTTCGGAAACTCCGGCACCAGAAAACAGGTCTTCCCTATAGATTACCAATCCGAAGTTTCCCAGCGTCTCCTCGACGCTTCCCATATTAACGACTTGAAGTCGGCTTTCGAGTGTCTCGACGATCCTTTCGTCGACGTTAATTTTGTTGGCACGGTGAGCTTGAAGGCGAAGAAGACAGAAGTTTTGCTTCACCATGAATCGGCGCACGAAGTTCGCGTTGAGTATATGGAGTTTAAAACTGATGTCTCTGCTCTGTTTCTCGCTGCTCATACCGGAAATTTAAAGCTCGTCAGAAAATTACTGGTAATGTATTGATCTTTTTTTTTTTGGATATCGAAAGGATTGATGAAATAAGAATGTTCTGATTATTTATGTAATACAGAATTCATCATTTTGTAGACCTGTGTTGCTTTTGAACTGATTAAAAAGAAAAAAATCAGTTTAGGGTTAATCGGACGCTTTATCTGTGGTTATGCGGTATAAGCTTGTTTTAAAGAGATAATTTGATTTAATATAATATGATCAAGCTCTAATTAGTATTTCGATTGTGGAATTAGGTTGCTGACATGTAATATTTTCCTGGATATCTTTAGTGCAGTCTTGTACACACGGAAGATAAGTCCATATCAATTCCATTTTAAAATGATTAACAACTTTATTTCTCCATACTTTGATCCAGAAATACAATGCTGTCCTTTAGCGGAAGCCATAATAATTTTTTCTCTAGAATATTGGTTCAATAATTATCAATACATGTCTTGTACTAAGCATAGGTAACAGAGATTTTGGCACTATAACCTTTTGTTTTTGTCTTTTATTACATTACAAAAATGGTGATATGGTTTTTCTGATACAATTTTGGTGTAATTTGTGTGGCAGAGCGTTGGAGCCGATGTGAATCAGAAGCTGTTTCGAGGCTATGCTACAACAGCAGCAGTAAGGGAAGGACATTTAGATGTTTTAGATGTGCTTATCAAATGTGGGGCATTTCAGGAGGCATGCGAAGAGGCTTTGTTAGAGGCGAGCTATCTGGGTCAGGCCAGACTTGCAGGGCTGCTTATGAGTTCTGACCTTATACGCCCACAGGTTGCTGTTCATGCTCTTGTTTCTGCCTGTTGCAGAGGCTTTGTCAACGTTGTAGACACACTCATCAAGGTAAGCAGTTAATGCCACAAGATTACCTTCTTTACATATGTACATCAAAACAATGGAAATCTTATACATGATTATGTATAGACCACATTGCCTCTCAACCTCGAACCCGATTAATCAGATCAACCTAAATGAAAGAGTGGCTTTAGTATTCTAGTACATTCTTAGCAATTAGATGTTTTCTTCATAGGTTGATTTGCAATTGCAGTGAAGGATAATTCTGGACTTGCTGTTGCGATTATTTCATGTAACATCTAAGAATGTACAATTCTGAATTTAAGCCCAAATCTGAAATCATATCCTTTCATCAAATTAATAATGTTGATCTGACATTGGTGATCTTAATTGGTGGCAGTGTGGAGTGGATGCCAATGCAGTTGATAGGATTCTCCTTCAATCTTCCAAGCCATGGTTGCACGCTAATGTTGATTGCAATGCACTTGCTGGTGCGATTATTAGCAGGCAGATTTCCGTAGTTAGACTTCTTTTGAAACAGGTCAGCATTCGGGTGGACATCAAGGTGAGGCTAGGAGTTTGGTCTTGGGATACTGATACAGGTGAAGAATTTCGAGTTGGAGCTGGATTAGCTGAGGCTTACTTAGTCTCCTGGTGTGCAGTTGAGTATTTCGAAGCAAGCGGAGCTATTTTGCAGATGCTCCTTCAACACGTCTCTCCTAACATTCTTCACTTGGGGAGGACTCTTATCCACCATGCCATCCTGTGTAACAATGCAAGAGCAGAAGAAGTACTTCTAAAACATGGTGCAGATAAAGAATCACCCATCGAAACAGCTTCGAGGAATGGCTGGCGTCCTGTTCATTTAGCTGCAATGCTCGGATCAGCCAAAGTTCTTGAACAGCTGATAATTGCTGGCTGCAGTCTCAACTCCAAAACAGATTTAGGCGAAACCGCGCTGATGATTTGTGCTAGATATAAACAACAGGAATGCTTAAAAATTCTAGCCTCTGCCGGTGCTGATTTTGGCTTGGTTAATTCAACCGGTAGTCTGCTAGTTCGATTGCAACATCAAGCAGATGGGCAATTGGATTACAACAAGCAGTGATAGATGTAATTCAAGCTGGGAAGAATCCCAAATCAAGCAATATTTCAGTGTTTTCCTCCTTAACCTTTGTGATTCAGGCAAATGATATTGAGGCCTTGAGAAAGCTCATTGAGCAGTTGGAGATCGATCTCAACGAACAAGATGAAAACGGATTCTCTGCTGCTATGATAGCTGCCGCAGGTGGTCATGTGGAAGCTTTCAGGATACTTGTGTATGCAGGTGCTAATATAAAGCTACAGAACAAACACGGCGAAACAGCAATCACTTTATCAGAACGAAACCACTACGATGAAGAAATTGAAAAAGTACTACTAGAGTATGCACTTGAAGAGGGACATAACTACTCTGCTGGCATCCACGTTCTACACCGGGGAGACTTGCATTTAGTTTCAATGTTAACCAGAAGAGGCTACGACATAAATGCAGCAGAAATTGATGAATACACTCCACTTATGTTAGCTGCAAAACAAGGCCATAGCAAGGTATGTGAGCTTCTGATCTCATTTGGGGCAAGCTGCGAAATTGCAAATTGGAGGCAGGAAACTGCACTCATGCTTGCCAGGGAGAATGGAAAAGGAAAAGATGGAGAAAATGTCATACTAGACGAACTTGCGAGACAACTAGTTTCGGAGGGGAGTCGAGTGAAGAAGCATAAAAAATGTGGGAAAGGAAGTCCTCACTTTAAATCATTGAGAATGGTGAGTGGTACAGGAACTTTGCAATGGGGGAAATCAAGCAAAAGAAATGTGATTTGTAAAGGGGCTAAGGTTGGTCCTAGTGTAAAATTCCGGTGGAAAATTGATGTGCAATACCGTGGAATGTTTCATGTGGCGACTACTAAGAACAAAGAGGTGCATTTTGTTTGTGAAGGAGGGGTTGAGATGGCTGAGTTGTGGGTAAGAGGAATTAAGCTTGTGACAAAGGAAGCCATCTTTGGTAGGAAAAATTGATTCGTTAGAGATGATTATAGTAGAGAATTTTATTCTTATCATTTCATTAATTTATGACAAATTTTGTTAATTTGTAAATATTATAGTAATGTAAAAGTTCAAATTTTTAGTCACGAAATAAACTTTACATGAAATTCTTTCATTGGCTTTCTTACTTTAGTGCCTATACCTTAGATTTGTTTATGCTCGGAATGTATGTACTGTAATTTTTGTAAACTTGTGCCGTGTATTCATCTGTGTTTATGTGTATTCATTAGACAATATAAAATATAAGCTCTACCATTTGCTTTTTTTTTTTTTCTGCTAAACTGCACTATTCTCAGTTTTCTAGTTTACTCTTTTCCTTACATGTTTTGTTTCAGATATATAGTAAAAAAGGATTCCCGAGGATTAACATGTACAATTAGTCTTTAATTTGTTGGGAGGACGGACTTAGTAGGTTCCATAGGACTTCATTTAGATTGAAATTGAAGGTTCAGTTGGTTCAATAGGGGCTTCAAACAGTGTGGATGCATCCTTGATATTAAATTGATCCATTTCTAAAACTTGATATAGAAGAAATTTTGATCATTTTCATCAAATAAAAGCTTCATACTCCTAGTTGTTGCTCTGCTGCGTCTGGCCCGTCCTCTAGGCACCTTTGGAAGGCAAGGAGGTCAAACTCTATCCGTCTTTTTTTTCCCTCGAGTAAAGTTCAGTTGTGATTCTGCTTTCACTAGAATGAATTCACTCCGGCTTAATTTCATCTTACCAAATCCCTCTTTTGGATTTCTTATGAGGATGATGATTTTAAGGTAGTAAATGAAGAAGAGATTCGAGACCTAGAGGAGATGGGGATAAGGAAGAAAGAAGAGTTTCATCACTTATTCCCATTATAATAGCACAAGAGAGTGCAGTAATTAAGACACATAATCTAACCTCAAAATAAAGTCAAAGTATGGTCATTGCCTTATTATATCCTCCTTTTCATTGCTAGAACTTCCTCTCAGAGGTGCTCTGCCCTTTGCCACTGCACTTGATTCTGTAGTCTGTATATCCCATGAATTTCACGTCGAGCTATTGTATTGTCCTTTCCAAAATTTCCGGTTGCCAATACTAGAGAAGAATTTGAATTTCCATCATTTATCCGAACCTTCAATTCAAGGATGAAAAATGTGATTAAATATAAAATTAAAATTAAAATTTGGTATATTAACCTCCAAGTTTGCAACATTTGCAATTGCTAAAGTCAATCTTAGAGTATATATTCCACTCTGATCAACTGTCTCAAGCTTGAACTTTATTTGCCATGTTGTTCTTTCATATATGAAGATTGACTTATCTATTTATGAGTGCTCAAAGTATTAGAGAGTACTACATATATACCTGGGAACTTGAGCGAAAAACCAATCTTGTGTATAGTCACTCGTGCCAACAGTGAAATTCAAATCTCCATGAGGATATAATTCAGATATGTTTCCCATAATCCATACTGTCTAAATCTGGAATTAGGATAATACATATTATTAGTAGTCCAATATATAGGATAAAATGATGAGGCAATAATTGCGTACCTATCAGTGTGATTAAGATAGAGTTTGTTAACATAAAGAGGGTTAGGATCGGGAACATAGAATTCAGCTGCAGTTCGATCAGGTATTCCAATTTCCCAAAGTGTGGAACCATTCCTTGGAGGCTCATATACAACATCTCCAATACAATAATTAGTGCCTGGGGATATGTGAAGGACAGTGTGGTACTTGTAATCTCCAATAAACCCTGGAACCCATGCGTAAAGATCATAGGAGGCAGGCCTTATATTACTGATATTGAAATTACCCTATTCATCTGCTCTTGTCCAGAATTGGTAGCCCTATGGGAGGGAATTTTGGTTAATTTGGGGATTATTTTGAATGCTTAAAATGAAAATGAAAACACATATATTAACACCAGGGTCTTTAGCTTTCTTAATCATTAAATATTTTATGTATCTTCCTCTTAAAAAGAAACATGTTTTGGGATATTTGTTCTCTTGCTTCTTTGACTGGTAGCATATCATATATCTTCAGTACTATACACTATGCTCCCTGCTGCATTATATCAAAGCATTTTTCTCTTTTATCCTAAAGAGTCACAACTTCCTCAGTAGGCCACATGGCTGGCTCAAGAAAACTTAATGTTAACTTGCTATGTTTTGTGCTTTATATGAGGTTTTGTGGAAGCCTTATTTGCCCCAAAAATATCCCACCTAATTAAGAGTTAGAGACTAAAACCTATCAAACAAACAAATGTTCATTTTGACTTGATGGGTTTTCATTTCAACAATTTCTAGTGTTCCCAATTCTACTCAAGGTATAACAAGTAACTGTAATATGATGTGGCTTCTATTCACTCTATATCTATATAGAATATCTTGCCAATTTGGGAATTTTAAGAGGAAGACTATTCTATTTTGTAAATTAGGATAGACAAATTGAACTTAAGTTAATTGAAATATTTTAGACCAGTTCAATGTTGATTAGTCATTCATCAAGTAATTGAAATCTGCAACTAAAACTAAAAATTGACTAAAGTGGTTAGAGATATTTCCGGTGAGGATGGTGCTAGGTGAACGGTTTGAGCAAGGAGCGTCTTTAAATAATATATTTACTAGATATTGTACGTTTTTATCCAAGTTTCATTCTTTATCGCTTGTGATTTTAAAACGTGTATGCATGTATTGAAAATCTATCTTAATATATAATATAGCGATTAATCCAACTGTATTTCGGACATGGGATCAATTTTATTCTTGCTCCTATTGTTATCCTTCAAGACCGTTTCTTGCCCAGTCTTTCATCTAAGCGTCGCCCTACCATGATTGAGTCATCACATGCCCACTAGCTTTTGCCTAGTTCGTCTATGTGGAGAGTCGACTCTGATACTAATTGTAATAGTTGTTGGTCCAATATGTAAATATTATTCGCCTAAGCCCAAGTTAAGTTCCTTGAAACCCCGTTCACATCTACGTAATATAGCAGAGTGACACTCTCTCCATTTTTCATGTTGAATTCAGTTCATTTCATCTACTATCAACATGTTTAGGATCATTTTTTGCTTCCCGGCGTCACCTCTTCAAGATGAATCCTAGCAAGTCTTTTTTCGGATATTCTGACTTTGAAATAGTCTGTTATAACAACACACTGAATTCCTAGACTTTAGTCAAATTTCTGTTGCTCTGATAGATTCATGCTAATAAAGATAGATAGATAGATAAATACCATATGATAGAATTGTAAATAATTAATTAATAGTATTAAGTCAAACTTCCAATAATTTATCTTAATTGTTACTCATACAGTATTGTCATTATTAATGGTTAGTTAAATGCGAATTACTCAAAAAGAAGGGGAAAATAAATTATGCGATTGTTTTGAATAAGTGAAATGAAAAATGATCCAAAATGGAATTCTGTTTGTTACAGCTTGAGGAAACATGTCATCTGGGATTATCGGATTCAAACTTTCTAGATTTCACTTTGACATAAACTAATGTTATTGGCTTTTTGTTTCAGCGGAGTACTGGTAGCTCACGTCATGCAAACACAGTTCCCGAATCAGGAATCAGTTTCTTGTATGTTACTAAGATATTATTTGCTCTGATATCACTTTTTGTTCTCAGAGCAATTTTTACATTGACACTTGAGAATCTTCCCAGAGTGATATTGTTTATTAACTCGTTTGTATAGTATATTCCTCAAGTTATGGCTGACATCTTCTAACTTTATTAGCAATATTCTTATTTCTCATACCCACAATTATGATGAGGGAGTGCTTGCTATATGGATGTTTGAGGGTCATGATTTAAAAAATAATAATCCTGACACGTTTATCATTTCTTGAACGTTTATATCATATATAACCATAAAAACATACATGTTACCCTTGTTTTTGTATCATACCAGAATGGCATTGATGTCTATATTCTTCAGCAGCTCTGCTTGCAGAGCATTGAGAGAAGTAAAAAGAAAGAAAAACAATGATCTTCGATTACGACTCACCCGAGATTAACCAACAGGTATAGGTTGATGAGAATGCAAATAATTGGAAGGAGAGGAACACTACAAAAAAAGTCTTTTACCGATAGAATTTTTCTGCTTTAGCGACTTACAAATGTTTGAGACGCTTTTCTACCCGCGGTTTAAACCGCCTCTACAACAACATGTTTACACACTCACAAGAAAGCTTTTACTACGGAAAATCTATCGGTAATTCGTCTTTAATCCGGCACTAAAACGTCGCTAAAACATTTATACCAGTTTTACAATTTTAAGATGAATATTTTATGTCGATAAATTTCTGATGCAATTTCACTTATTTTGCAGCAAAAAGAAGATAAAGCTACATCATTTCATTAAAAAAAATATAAGTACTATTAGCCTCATCTTGGCACTAATGTTGTCATAATTAAAATTAAAATTAACAAAATCCAAAATAACATAAACAATGCGACTAAAGTTCAAAAATATCATCAACATAATCATGAATCAACCTCATATTGTTTGTTTACCACGAGCAATTGTCCAACGAGTAAATTTCCACCAAGTTCCTGACACAGTCAAAGAACTTTGCATCTTCACTTGCTCCATCTACATGACTCCCTCGACCACTCCATTTGCCACGAGCAACTGCTTCCAATATAAACCACATCAAAATCATTAGAGAACTTTGCATCTTCACTTGCTCCATCTACATGACCCCCTCGACCACTCCATTTGCCTCCAGCAATAGTTGTAACCCCTAAAAAGGATTATCAATATATTCAGTCCAAACTTTAGTTTCAACCCCTAAAAGAAGATTATCTATGCGTCCAGAGTATCCTTTAGGGGATCAAACAACTAGCTTTGGTCTGCTACCTGCAGTTCAACATAATTTTATTAAAATAATCATCATACAAATATGAGCCTAATTTTTATTCGTTTATCATGATAGATATATATATATATACAAAATTACTCACCAAGCTTGGTGCCTACAAGCACAATTGGCACATTGGAGCATAATGTTTTATGCTCAGGGATCCACTGCAAAGTCAGAGATGAATCGACCATCAAAATACTAGCAATTGGCATGTATCACATTATGTTATATGGAAATTGAAACCGAAACAACTATCAAAATACTAGCAATTGGCATGTATCACATTATGTTATATGGAAATTGAAACCGAAACAGATATAGAAATTGAAACTAAAACACAAGATATAAAACTGAAACGAAAAGAACCTTTTTGTAAATGTTCTTAAAACCGAAAGAACCTTTAATGGAACCTGCAGTAACCCCTCCAACCTTTAATACAAGTTCCATTCCATTCTACACTACACCTATGTTGCACGGAAACTCTTTTTCATTAGCGTTTCCGCGTTTCGTATCCGTTTCCGTTTCTGTTTCTTTCCGTTTCCATTACCGTTTTCTAGCTAATTTTTCTTAGAAATAACGTTTCCCGGTATCCGTTTCCGTTTCCGTTTCTTTTTCCGTGCATCATAGCACTACACTTGGATAATAAACTAGCTAACTTTGATGATATTAAGATGAAAGAAACTATTAATTAAAATCATTCAGAACCATACCATTATGGAATGGTGGCTGGTATGGAGCCCCAAAACACTAAAAATGCAGAGAGGCATTAGTACTGTAAAACACCTACACTAAAAATGCAGTCTCATTTGCATCGGCCCTTTTATAGGGCCGATGCAAATGCTTCGACCATTTGTGTCGCGCATTTATAGGATCGACGCAAATGATGCTTTTTTATTTAAAAAAATTTAATTTGGATTGAATGGAGCTCTGTAGTGCACCAAATAGATGTACATATGTATATAATAGTTAATACTCATAAATATGCTCTCAAGGATATGCATTCCAGTTATTGTTTTCACTTCCTCCTAATTCGAGGAAAAATGAAAAAAGAACTGGTAGAATCATGAAATTGAAAACATATTTATGCATGATCACTCTAGGGAAAACATATAGAAAGTATTCTCAAATGAAACAATAGGCAAAAGCTAGCATACTAGTAAGTATTCTATCAAATGAAACTACAGACACGAAAACGATTAAAAGGTGACAAGAAAGGGAGTTACCTTGATAAACAATAGGCAAAAGCCAACACAGTTAAGTATAACCTCACAAAATTCAAAATCCTCTGCTTAACAACCTGGCTAGCCGGATAAGAGAATCCAAAGCTCCACATATATTCAATTCTGGTCAGTATAGTATTCTAGTCGCTTCTCAGCAGGTTATTCACTTGAGGTTGAGTTTTTGAAATGCTTGCAATTTAACAAAGTCATGATCTAGACCTGCATATAAGTACTGCACCAGTCCATAGCACCAAAGGTTGAACAACTGATCCAAAAATGAATTGGTAAGAATCATACCACCAAATTCAGGAACAAAATCCAAAAAAAAAAACTGTTGTATATGATTACAGTGTCATGAGGCTAAACTATCTCAGAACATAAAAGAACACCTCAGAGCAAAGCAGTTAGTACAGTTTTTGCAGCAAAGAACCTCAAAAGCTCATTTGACTTTCTTCAAGTCTGCTCTAGGCCTCCATAGCCCAACCTTGTACTTGTGAGCATAGTTCAATATCAGCTTCCTCTGCAAAATGATTATCATATCATACAATTAGTAACACCCACTCAATGTTCTTCACCATTCTAATAAAAAAAATAAAAACGATGAATGCCTCCAAAAACATCATGAATCTGCAAAGTATATCGGTTCAGGGTTTCAGGATCGGTTTGGCCCTCAAGTTTAGCTAGTAGGAGTGAAAAATCGAGTTTGGGTATCAATTTAACTCTTCACCTTGGCATTTAGGGTCAAATCAGCCCAAATTAACATGTTTTAGTATACGATTGGTGGTTATTTGAAACGTGACGCTTCCTCACACTGACATGTGCCATTGTGGACTGATTTGATCCCAAATGCTAAATTAAAGGCCTAAATTGATAACAAACTTGATTTTTCGACTAAATTGATCCTAATTCTCAGGATTATTTGTGACAAGCATGATAGCTTTTAAGAATGAATTAAGGATCAATTTGGCTTCTGGAGTTATAGATATTAGAATCAATTTAATCCAAAATCAAAGTTTGAGTATCAAGTTGACCCCTTTAACTTGGCATTTGGAATCAAATTAGTCCAAAATGATACATGTCAACATGAGAAAGTAACGACTAATCATATACTGACATGTGCCATTTTGGACTGATTTGAACTCAAATGCCAAGTTAAAGTACCAAAGTGATACCAAACTTAATTTTGGACTACTATGATCCTATTAGCCAACTTCGAAGACCAAATTGACCCTTAATTGTTTTTAAGAATAATAATTGGCGGAAGGATAGAATTTGACAATGTTCTACATCACTAATCATAGGTTCACTTGGATATACAGAGAACTGAAAGATAAAGAACTGATTTTGGTTCTTTGTTCAAAATTGTATGATATAAGATTTTACCAAAAGCGAACTAATTTGTCCCACCTCAACAACAATAATTAGAGCCCCTGTCAAGTTAGTGCATGTCTCCATTAAACCCAAACATGAATCTCCAATTCTCATAATATAAACTGAGCTCCGAGAGCAACTCCATTCAGTATTCAGCAATTCATCCTACACATTTAGGACACGTGGACACGCATCCAACTCGCTAAACACACCAAATTTCCTTTCAGTCCTGAAATAATAGTTTTCGTATGATCATTTAGATATTCTAGCTACTTATAAATTCATAAAACAATTAATCAGAAACCTACTAATTCAGCCCATTACAAAATTCAAGGTTTATAAATTTCATTTTCCATTTTATTTCATTTTGGTTTAGTTTTTTATTTCATTTTATTGCATGTATAAACATTTTATTCTCATTTGAACACATTTCTTTCATGGGACTTGCTAGACAAGTGGAACCCATTAGATAATGATTAAACACATTTACCAAACACAACTTATCCGAAATAGGATCCATTCCGTAATGATTAAACATACTCTAATGAGCATTTATGACTCAAAGTCAGATACAATGACAGCTGCAAATAATTAAATTGATATTTGCATCGGTTCCTGTTAAAGGACCGATGCAAATGATTCAATTGATATTTGCATCGGCCCTTTTAAAAGGGCCGGTGCAAATAATACAATTATTTGCATCGGTCCTTGTTAAGAATTCTTTGCATTCATAGTATTATGTCTAAAAAACAAGTGATGTCACAGCATGAAGCCAATTTGAAGGAAATAAGCTAATTAAGAATCCTTTAACTAGGCACATACAACCAAAGGTCTGAACATGTAAAAAGAACTTGCAACATTAAACTTCTTATAATAAAATACTCCAAGTTTTTGCACATGACATTACCAGTACATGAGTGGAGATATTTTGAAATCTAACCACCTAGAATGTCTCCCAAGATAGATAAAGTTATTGAACTGAAAGTCATACAAGCTAAAGAAGCACATACCTCCAGAATGCACAAAGCTGTGCCTAGCATCATCTTGTTCAATACATGTAAGCACACCCAAACCAAACAGAAGTAGTAGACCACCAACACCACACAATGTAAAGCGAAAAGGCCTGATGGGAGAGGAGATCCAAACAAATATCAATATTATACCTTGGAAGAAAAGTAAAGCTAAATACTGTAGCCGTCAATTCAATTCAATTCAATATCACATTCAATTTCAATTCAATTCAATCCTAAATTCAATTGAACCCTCAAAATATCACATTTCAATTCAATCCTAAATTCAATTCAACCCTAACAATGTCACATTCAATTCAATAATTTCAATCAATTCAATAAATCTTAAAATCAAAACCCTTTAAATATCATCAATTCAATTAGATACCTTAACTATCACAATATCAATCCAATTTAATAAAAAACCCTAAAATCAAAACCCGTCAAATCCCAAACCTAAAATCAAAACCTTAAATTAAAAAACTTACCTCTATACCTCTCTTCCCCAACTTCCGGCGGCAGCAAAGAACGACGACGGCGGCAGCAGGTTCTTCAAAGTTCAAATGGCGGCAGGCAGCAGCTCCTCTCCTTTCCCAGGCTGCGAATCACGAGTGTATTGGAGTGGTGAAGAGGAGTAAATATGAATTAATTGCTATACATTAAAAAAAAAAAAAAAACGTTTAAGTTAAATGAAGGGTACGTAAATCATTTCCATCAAATTCTTTCAAATTTAACCCTAAAAGTGCAGTTTTAACACAACCGTGGTTGAAATTTAACTCTAATAATTTTAGTGAAAGGTAGTTTTAACATTACATACGAAATGGTTCAAATTTAATCCTAACAATTTTAATGAAGTGCAGTTTTAATACAAACATACGAAATTGTTCAAATTTAACCTTAACAATTTTAGTGAAGTACGATTTTAACACAACCGTATGAAATGGTTCAAATTTAACCCTAACAATTTTAGTGAAGTGCAGTTTTAACACTAACGTACGAAATGGTTCAAATTTAACCCTAAAAATTTTAGTGAAGTGCAATTTTAACACAACCATAAGAAATGGTTCAAATTTAACCCTATCAATTTTATTGAAGTGCAGTTTTAACATTAACGTACGAAATGGTTGAAATTTAACCCTAACGTTTCCAAGTAAGATCAATTATAGCCTTATGTTACCTAAATTTTGGAAAATTTTGGTTCGAAGTTTATTTAACTATACTATTGAACATTTCAAATATCAACTATGTCTAAGATATTTAATGTGTTATTAAGACAGTTATAAAAAAAATTGTTAAAATTTTAACAATTAAGTCCGCCGCATACAAGTTAATCACAATTTTGTTTCTCAATATTTGGAAAATATTTTATATCTAGATATAATTTACGTAAAGTTAAACGCAATTTAGGTAAAGTTGTTATTTTACAAAAAAAAAAACATATATGCCTTTTACGAAAATTATTTAGTGTTATTTACTTTTTTTTTTTTTGGTAGAAAAGGAAAGGAAAGCAAAGCAAAACAAGCAACTACACCGGGATTAGCCTAGGAAAGCTAACCCCAATCATATCCTCTAAAAGAACAGGAGAAAGAGCGATAGGGGGAACGGTAAGGGTAGAAACACCTAACACCCCCTCATGGCCTGCCGCCGCCAAGTGATCTGCAACACGGTTCTGCTCCCGGAAAATGTGGCTGAACTCAAGGATATCGAATGAGGGGCTAAGCCTCTTAATAGCTTTAATAAGGTTGCGGCTATGAAGACCCATGACATGACTACCCAAAATCATATTGATGGCCTCCAAGTTATCTGACTCCACAGAAAGTCTCTTAACACCCAGCCTAATCGCCAGCTGGATCCCAGAGAGAATGCCCCAGAGCTCCGCAAAGAAAGAAGAACCCAAACCCAAATTCTGGGTAAACCCAGAAAGCCAGGCGCCTCCCGCATCCCTAAGAACACCTCCGGCAGCAATCTTACCATTACTGAGGCAGGAACCATCAGTATTCAGCTTCACAACCCCCTCTCTCGGCCTGCTCCAGCTCACGAGGTGGACATCACTACTCGAGGAAGATCTGGCAAGGGACTCACCTTTGAAACTATCAATAATAGAGGAGAGTTTCTTCAAGAAGAACTCAGCTAAGTTAGGCAAAAGCACAACTTTATTATCAAAAATCTCCTCGTTCCTCCATTTCCACACTTGATGACAGATAATGGCAAAGAAAATGTCCCCATGCTCCATATAAGACAATAACTTTCCCCTAATACCATCTGAGAACCAGTCGTTCACAGAATGGGACATGAAGGAAGAGAAAGTATGATGAGGGAGAATTTTCTTCCAAACCTCTTCACTCTTAGGGCAATCCCTAAGAGCGTGGCACAACGATTCAACATGGCCTCTACATCTACCGCAAGCTCTAGAGGTCGCCAAATGCCTTCTGTATCTATCTGAGTTAGTAAGTAATCTGTCTTTAACGCCCAGCCACAGGAAGCTCCTCATGCGGTAGGGGATTTTAAGGGACCAAATGGTCTTCCAAATATCCGATGGATTATCAGTCCTGTTAAGGGAAAAAGCTTCAAAGGCAGATTTGCAAGAATAGACTCCATTGTTAGTCAGCGCCCAGCAATGCTTATCCATGTCTTCCTCTTGATTACTCACCTTCAATCCTCTAATTCTAAGGAGAGTCTCAAGGCTAAAGAAAGAATCAAATTTAGGCCAAACCCAGTCCCCTTCAGAGTCCACCACATCGGCTAACCTCCAGTTTTGGATATCACTAGGCGGGGGGAAGTACACACATCCACTAAAGGTTTATCCCCAATCCAGGTATCAAACCAGAAGCTTATGGACTTACCATTACCCACATCCAGACCAACCCCCGAGAAAAACTCAGCAAAAACGGCGCTAAGCCCTTTCTAGAGGAAGGAACAATTGATAACTCTCTCTTTCGGGCCCCCAAAGATCTTATCTTTTCGATACTTACCACAAAGAAGGCGAACCCAGAGAGAGGAGGGGCATTGCCACATACGCCAAAGGAGTTTCATTAATAAAACTTTATTATTATCCTTAGCTCTCCTAATGCCCAAACCCCCTGAATCTTTGGGCTGACAAACCTCACTCCAAGGCACCAAGTGGATCTTTCTTCCCTCCGCAGCTTCCCCCCACAGGAACCTTCGGTTAATCTTATCAAGATCATTAAGCACAGGATTCGAAAGCTGACAAGCCTGCATGATGTGGTTGGGAGCAGCGGAATTCACAGATTGAATTAAAGTCAGACGGTCAGCGAGGGAGAGAGTCTTGGCTTTCCACGTGACACACCTCGTATTGGCTTTGTCCAAAGTATCTTTAAAATAAAATATAAATTAATTAACAAATAAAAATATTTTTTAAAAGTAAATAAATGTACGGAAATTTGTAAACGTTTTATACATTTTACGTAAAATAGTGTCAATTTGCGTAAAGTGAGAGTTACTATATGTAAAGTTGTTATTTTACAAAACAAAATCTTTAATTTCACGAAAATATGAGGTTTACGTAATATGTTTCAAATTCACATCAATCACATACTGACAGTTTATGTAAAGTAAAAGTTGTTGTTTTTCGTTAAAATATTATTGAATTCTCCGAAAATCAAGTTTCACGTAAAATATTTGCCTTCACGAATATCATTTAGTGTTATTTACTAAATTTATAAATCAAATATAAAATAATTAACAAATAAAATTAATTTTATTAATATTTTAACAAAAAATAATTACTTTACGTAAAAGTATACAAATGTTAGAAAAAGTTGTGGTTTTTCAAATTTTACGTAAAGTAGTGTCACTTTACGCAAAGTGAGACTTTTTTTTGAAAGAATGAATGAATTAATATAAATCAGAAAAAATAACATCGGTAATCATTGGCGGTGGACATGCCCACTCACCAAAATCAGAGCTAGAACTAACGGCCTTCGCTAAGGAATGGGCTGCTAGGTTCGTTGATCTTCTAACAAAGGAGATCGAAACTAAGTTCAAATCTCGTAATAGTAAACAACAATCTTTTACAACATTAGAGAGATATGAGAGATTATAATTTTGATGTTGAATGGCCTTCACAACTTCGTAACAATCTGACTGAACTTCGACATTAGACAAATTCATAGACTTGATCCAGCTCAATGCCTCCTTCACGGCTACAGCTTCGGCGATCGTTGGGTTGATGAAGTCCACAAAGCCCACATTTCGTGCAAATAGGCAATTGCCAGTGTAGTCACGAATTAGCATTCCCGCAGAGCTGAACTTCCTTTCTTTATTCATGCCCGCGTCTACATTGCAGATGAGACTGCCTTGCTGCGGTTTCTCCCATTTTTCTTTCGTTGCAATCTGCGATGGTCGTTGCTGCACTTCAGTTCTAACCCTCGCCTTCCAACTATGCACTTCGATTAGCGTTGCTGCTAAAACTGAGTTCGCAATGCTAAACTTCTTCTCCCAAACCGTACGGTTGCGGTTCTTCCACAAATTCCAAAGGATAACAGATATAGTTTCTAATGCAGGGGAATTTATCTCCAGTTGCAGTGTAAACCAATTGAAGAAATCATTTACTCTTTCCATTCTATTGTCTGAAAAGTATTTCTCCCAAACCTGCTTAGTGAACAGACAAGACAGAAATACATGGCTTTTATCTTCTCCCGTCTCCCCACATATCGGGCACCTATTAACCAACGAGCTGTGTCTTCGACTGAGGTTGGATAGAGTCAATAAGCAATGAGTCCGAACGCGCCAAAGGAAGTTCTTTACTTTGGGGGCTATATTTAATTTCCACATTCTTTTCCAATTAACCTCATCCGTCGTCACAGGTTCTTCTCCTAGATCACTAACAGCCAGTAAATAACCACTTTTCACTGAGTATAATCCATTCGGATTATAATGCCATAACCACGAATCTTGTATAACAGGTCTGTCTCGCGGAATAGACAAAATTAGTCTGCTGTCCCTAGTGTTGAACGCTTCTTGAACCTGCTGTCGGATCCAACCGCCTGTATCGTCTAACAAATTCCCCACGAGTTCGACTGCTGTTCCGCTAGGCCGATCACTACTGATATATGGATTTTCCGCGTCCAGCAGCCAAGGTTCGCTCCAAACACTTGTTGACAGCCCATCCCCAATTTTCCTTCTGAGTCCCATTTGGAGTACTTCTCGACCTGCAATTATACTTCTCCATGTGTAAGACGGATTGTGACCCAATGGGGCATGGAGAAAGTTGGAATTAGGCTAGTAGCGAGCCTTAATAATTCTTCCCACTAGCGAATTCGGGTTCTGCATTATTCTCCAACCTTGTTTTGCTAGGAGTGCTGTATTAAATTGATGTATATCCCGGAATCCCATTCCACCTTTGGCCTTTGGAATAGTCATCTTCTCCCATTTTTTCCAGTGAATCCCCGTCCAATTTGGTCCTGCAAACCTCCACCAAAACTGATTGAGCATTTTATTGATTTCCTCACAGAACTCCTTGGGTAACAAGAATAAGCTCATCATATAAGTTGGTATGGCTTGCAAAACTGATTTTATCAACACCTCTTTCCCGGCTCTAGACAAGAACTTCACTTTCTAGTTATTGATTCTATTCCAAATTCTGTCTTTTAGGGGTCTGAAAACACTCATCTTGCTTCTGCCAATATCAATCGGCGCTCCCAAATACGAATCAAGTGTCTTGACCTCAACCACATGGAGGATATCAATTACTTCTGCTCTTGATACCGCGGTGGTATTAGCACTGAAGAAAAGGGAAGATTTTTCAAAATTGATACATTGCCCCGAGGCTTTTGCATAGTCCGTTATGCATTGTTGAATACTTTGAGCTTCCTCTTTGTTTGCTCTGAAAAATAATAGACTGTCATCGGCAAAGAATAAATGTGATATTCGCGGGGCCTGTCTGGCAATTTGGACCCCATTGATTCTGCCTTCCCTTTCTTTTGCCGTTAGACTTGTTGTCAAACCTTCTGCACAAATAAGGAAGAGAAAAGGTGATATGGGATCCCCCTGCCGGAGGCCCCTCTGCAGAGTTATGGGTCCTATCTCTCTACCATCCTGATAGATTTTATAAGAAACTGTCGTTACACACATCATAATCCATCTTATCCAGTTGGTTGGAAATTTTAATTTCTGTAACATGTGTTCTATGAAGCCACATTCAACCCGATCGTATGCTTTACTCATATCGAGTTTAAGCACCGCTGATCCTTTCTGACCATGCCTTGATCCATTTAACTTGTGAATGATTTCATAAGCTACAAGGATGTTGTCTGATATGAGTCTATCTGACAGAAATGCACTCTGGTTGACTGAAATTACCTCTTTAAGCACATGTTTGATCCGATTGGCCAACATCTTTGTTAGGATTTTAAGAAGTACATTACAGAGCGCTATCAGCCTCAGATCTGACACCAGCTTTACATTCTGTTTCTTCGGGATAAGAATAATTAGAGTATCATTCAGATGTTGAGGGAGTTTGCACTGGCTGAGATAAGTTAAGCATGCTGCGCTAATTTCAGGCCCCACCATCCCCCAAAACTTCTAATAAAATGCATGATTGAACCCGTCAGGACCCGGGCTCTTGTTCGGATGCATTTCAAAACAGGTTCTCTTCACATCGCTTGCTGTAAAGGGTTTTGCAAGAACTGCTTTGTGTTGGTCTGATAACTTGGCACGAACATAGTCAAGAATCGGTGCATCCTCAATGCCAGAACTAGAGAAAATATTGCTAAAGTAGTATGTCAGAAGCTCCTCTAACCCTGAACCCCAAGTACACTGATAGGGGTCAAAAACCCCTATCTTTAGGTACGGTTTTAGGACGGGTTTTAGCATTATTTAGTTAATAAGCGAGCATTTCTCGCATTTAAATGCTTTTGTGTGAGTTAGTTAGGAATTGGAAACGTTTTATTTATTTTTCGTTGTTTAGGCTCGTTTTATAACCAACTTAGGCAATTACGGCCAAAATAGCATGCATAGTATTATTCCATTATCTTTTGAAGCTAATTGGCCCGTCAAAAGTCGCACCAAACGAAGCGTTTGCTCAAAATAAGCGATTGGCGGGTCAATTTAGCCTTTGGACTAATGTTATCTGGAATTTCTGTAAATGCGCAGGTATAAGTTCGGACGAAAAAGGCATCGACGGCAGTCGGCAAGCACGCGGGGGCATACCGGGCAAGAATGCTCGACGAGCGGGCCTCCGTACGCCATGCCTGCTTGCCGAGCAGGGCGAGCAGGATGCCTGCTCGCCGAGCAGGCCGCCAGAGGCCTGCTCGCCGATCAGGGCGCTGCTCGCCGAGCAGACCTGCGAGAATTGGTCAAAAAGACCAATTCCGCCCCCACGATGCCACGACGGACCCCACGACTTCCTACCTGCATAAGGACACGAAAATAGGTCAAAAAGAGGCCCGAGCCACGCCTATAAATAGAGTTTTTCCAATGTAAATTAGTATCTTTCATTTATTTGTAAATTACTTTAGCTTTCCCCTTGTAATTCCTCTCCATCTCCTCCATATCCTTCAAACCTCCATTGAAGCTCCTTCAAAGCTTTTCTCGAGGAATTATCAAGGTTCATCCTTAAGATTAGGTCGCCGGCTGCAGAGTAAACAGGTTCCCTGAAAGGGATTTTTGTATCTCCTTTTATCTTTCCTTGTTTGTACTCTTTGATACAGTTGCCGAACCTAGCTTATTGTATCTTGTGACATTGTTCTTCGCCTTTAATAATAATTTAGCTCTTATTTTGTTCTATGATTATTTGTCTAATCTCTGTCTTACGCTTTATTCAATTGGTTTAACTCATTCAAAAGCCCCAAAATCTAGTAGGCACATATTGCGAGCTGAATCTGACCTAGTCAGAGCCTAGGAGATTGACAACCTCTTAGTTGATTAAGCGCCAATTTACTAAGCCTTAGACCTAGTTTCGGCCTTAGGGAATCACGCGCTAGGAACCTCAAGAGGGTAAGTAGGGTTAATCGCCTTGAATACAAGTGACTCAGATTAGGTTTTTACTCAATAGACCTAACAATCTATCTTCATTATTATCGTTCATACCATGTTCCTTCGGGTAATTGCATCTAGTGAAAGATCAATTAGGAGTAGTTCAACTTAATTAGGGGTAGAGTAGCTTAATTAGGCATAGAATAACTTAGTTAGAATCAGATAACTTAGTTAGGATTAGTATAATTCAACCTAGGAGTAGATTAACTTAATCAAACAAACTCAAAACCCCCTAAGCCTAGATAACTCCTGAAACCAAGTAGCTCGATACTTGCAGAAATAAATCCTGTGGACGATAACCTGGACTTAACCAGAAATTTATTACTTGATAACGATGGGGTACACTTATCCCTTAGTGAGTCTTCATCCCAACTTAGGTGAAGGCGCATCAAGTTTTTTACTAAGAGGTTGTCAATCTCCTAGGCTCTAACTAGGTCAGATTCAACTCGCAATATGTGCCTACTAGATTTTGGGGCTTTTGAATGAGTTAAACCAATTGAATAAAGCGTAAAACAGAGATTAGACAAATAATCATAGAACAAAATAAGAGCTAAATTATTATTAAAGGCGAAGAACAATGTCACAAGATACAATAAGCTAGGTTCGGCAACTATATCAAAGAGTACAAACAAGGAAAGATAAAAGGAGATACAAAAATCCCTTTCAGGGAACCTGTTTACTCTGCAGCCGGCGACCTAATCTTAAGGACGAACCTTGATAATTCCTCGAGAAAAGCTTTGAAGGAGCTTCAATGGAGGTTTGAAGGATATGGAGGAGATGGAGAGGAATTACAAGGGGAAAGCTAAAGTAATTTACAAATAAATGAAAGATACTAATTTACATTGGAAAAACTCTATTTATAGGCGTGGCTTGACCCTCTTTTTGACCTATTTTCGTGTCCTTATGCAGGTAGGAAGTCGTGGGGTCCGTCGTGGCATCGTGGGGGCGGAATTGGTCTTTTTGACCAATTCCCACAGGTCTGCTCGGCGAGCAGGCGCTGCTCGCGGCGAGCAGCGCCCTTCTCAGCGAGCAGGCATCCTGCTCGCCCGAGCAGGCCTCCAGGGGCCTGCTCGGCGAGCAGGCATGGCCTACGGAGGCCTGCTCGGCGAGCAGGCATGGCCTACGGAGGCCCGCTCGTCGAGCATTCTTGCCCGGTATGCCCCCGCGTGCTTACCGACTGCCGTCGATGCCTTTTTCATCCGAACTTATACCTGCGCATGTACAGAAACTCCAGATAACATTAGTCCAAAGGCTAAATTGACCCGCCAAGCGCTTATTTTGAGCAAACGCTTCGTTTGGTGCGAATTTTGACGGACCAATTAGCTTCAAAAGATAACAGAATTATACTATGCATGCTATTTTCGCCGTAATTGCCTAAATTGGTCATAAAACGAGCCTAAACAACGAAAAATAAATAAAACGTTTCCAATTCCTAACTAACTCACACAAAAGCATTTAAATGCGAGAAATGCTCGCTTATTAACTAAATAATGCTAAAACCCGTCCTAAAACCGTACCCAAAGATAGGGGTTTTTGACCCCTATCAACCTTCTCGCACTTAAAACTTTACTTGTCCCCAAGTAAACTAAAAAAACTAAACCCGCAATCACAAGCAAGCTAGAAAACCTCCCGGTTTGACTAGGTGCTTGACACAATTTCGAGCATCTGTAATTACATGCATTCGGAAATACAAAGTAGAGACACGATATCCAAAAGCCAAATTTCAATTATCATAGGTCATAGTTTTAAGCAAAAGGACACATGTTCAATTAAACGAGCTTGAGGGGATCGCTAAGTAAAACACCTCACCATAGGTAGTTCACTCAATTCACACAATTTTGGTGGCTAAAGTGTTTACTCTCGGCTTATGTTCTTGCTTAGGATTACGTTGATTGTGCACGTTCATCCGAGTTCCTCTACTATGCTATATGACTCCGATGATATCAAAAACAGCCTCGAATTTGGGTTGTAATGTGGTTAGAGGGTTAAAGGTACAACAAGGGTTAATAGTTCTAGCGCTAGAAAAACAAAGTTCAAATGGCTTTAGCAAATATGAAGTGACTGAGCTTTTTATTCATAAATTTTTTTTTCTTTTTCTTTGAGACGTTTTGATTTTAAGAACTGGGGAACGAAGTTCTCCCCTTTTTGTTCGTCTTTTTTCTTTTCTTTTCTTTTTTTCTGTTTTTCTGTTTTTCTTTTTTTTTGGATAGTGATGCTCATTCACTTCTTAGCCTTTTGGCTTGCTACTATAATGCCATAAACAAAGAAAAAGCGCTATAAGGAAACAAAGGCTCAATTTGAGCTTTGCAAAAACTTTGGGTTAAGTAGCAAACCAAGTGGTGGTTTGCAAAAATAGGTTAGAACGAAAGAAAAATCTATAAACTACAAAAATATAGGCTCAAAGGGGCTTCCTAGAGTGGATGAAAAAGAGAAAATAAGGTAAAGAAAAAGGGTTAATTCTAATGAGGCTGATTTCATCGTTTATCACCTCAAATCATTGCATGTAGGTTCAACACAGTATTAGGTGCAAAATCTGTAATCTTCCACAAGTCAAAGCATTCACACAAAAATGTCAAGAAAAAGAGCTTTTTGATGTTCGCTCTTAGGCTCAAATTCAACTCACAATTCTTTGGGTTTCAATTTTGTGTTTACTAGTTCTCCCCAAACTCAAGTTTAATATCACATGCCTTCAATTCTTAAGTTATCTACCTAAGTGATGATTTTAGCATTTCTTCAAAAGTAGGGTCTAAATGCAAACTTTAGCTCATGCTTTTACAGATACAAGGATTGTGTCCTACACCTAAACTAGTTGTCATGCAATCTTAGATTCGGTTCTCAGCCCTCAAGGACAAATAACGAAGTTTAGATTCGAAGGAGGTTCACGGTTTTAGATCCTAAACATGCGAGAACATAAATAAAACCCGAAGACGCTAAACTCAACTAGACACGACGCAACAAAATTTTAAAAAAATTTATACAATTTTTGTAAGTTTGTCTACCCCTCCTCCTCACACTAAAAATATGCAATAAGTTCCAACATTGCATCACAAACCATAAAGTACAAGTGCAAAAAGTTAGGGTGGATAAGACAACTTACTGATTTTATCGCAATCGCCAAAAATTTGATGATTTGCGGTGCCAATTTTAAGCCCTGAAAAGTTTTATTAAAACTTGGGTTGCCTCCCAAGAAGCACTACGTTATAGTCGATGAGCTCGACATAGAATTCCCGCCTAGGTGTATGCTTCTACTCGCGTTAGGAACTCGAACTCCTTAACAAATAACCCGTACCTACAAAACGGATTAAGAGCCTCAAATAAGTTTAATGAAAGTAGGAGGCCGAATTTAAACATATTATGAAAAAGTTTGGTTTGCTCCCTTTTGGATTCTCTTGGTAGGTCGAAGAGAATGAAAACTTCTGAACAAGGAGTAAATCCAAACTTTTCGAACTTTTGAGGAAAAGGTAGTTGATATACACAAGCTTCGATTTGATCATTTATTTCTATCACATGATTTAGAATTTCAGATTTTGAACCGGGGTTGCTTACCGCTTCTGGTTCTTCACTTACCTTGAGTGATGCATGTGACAGTGGACTTGGTTCTACCTTTTCGTCATTCCTCAAAGAGATGGCTTGAGCTGATTCCCTTTGTGGGATTTTTATATTTTCCTTTATGCTTGGGAGGGCATCTCGGGAGTGCTCTTGTATCTCATTGTTTATTTGAGCCAATTGGTTGCTCAAGTCCTTGCAAACCTCCTCATTGATTGTAAGTCGGGCGGATATTCCTTTCAAAAGGGACAACACCTCATCTCGTGAGCTAGGGGGTTATGGAGGAACTTGGCTTGCTTGTTCGTAAGGGAACATTCCCAATTCGTTTTCCCTGTGCTCATTAACAAACCTATTTGGAGGCCTCAACATGTTAGGGTTCCCGTATGACAGAATTGAGTGTTGAGGTCTCCTCCAATCACTACCATAAAAGCTGTAAGAATTGGGGTTAGAATTATACCTTTGGTGATTACCCACAAAACTTACACTTTCATTGGTGTTGAGGCTCAGTTTCGCCATCAAGATATCCATTTTCTCATTTAAGTCGGCCATGGAGGGATTGGGAGCCTCATTCTCCAGGGCATGAATGTATTGTCTTGATGGGATAGTAAACTTTTGAGCTTGCCACTCGACTTTTTCTTGCCAATTCATTGATCAGAGAATGCTGAGAAAAAGTGAAGTTCTAGCACAAAAGTTGATAAGTAACAGTATACAGATATGAACAAGTATAGAAAAGTATAAAGAAATTATATATCAACAAGTATAGAGAATAAGTATAAATAATTATGTGTAAACAAGTATAAACGATATAAATAAGGATATTCACAAAAAGAATCGTATATAAACAAGTGTATGTATAAACAGGTATATGTATAAACAAGTATAAACGATATAAACAAGGATATTTACAAAAAGAATCGTATATAAACAAGTGTATGTATAAGCAAGTATATATATAAACAGGTATAAATATGAACAAGTATAAATATAAACAAGTATTAACGGTTATAAACAAGTATAGATAAACAAGTATAGATGATATTCATAGAGATATTCACAAAGGAATGCCTAAACTAACAAATCGACCTTTGGTTCAATATTGCAGAAGAAATAAATCCCTGGCAACGGCGCCAAAAACTTGATGCGCCTTCACCTAAGTTGGGATGAAGACTCACTAAGGGATAAGTGTACCCCGTCGTTATCAAGTAATAAATTTCTAGTTAAGTCCAAGTTATCGTCCACAGGATTTATTTCTGCAAGTATCGAGCTACTTGGTTTCAGGAGTTATCTAGGCTTAGGGGGTTTTGAGTTTGTTTGATTAAGTTAATCTACTCCTAGGTTGAATTATACTAATCCTAACTAAGTTATCTGATTCTAACTAAGTTATTCTATGCCTAATTAAGCTACTCTACCCCTAATTAAGTTAAACTACTCCTAAATGATCTTTCACTAGATGCAATTACCCGAAGGAACATGGTATGAACGATAATAATGAAGATAGATTGTTAGGTCTATTGAGTAAAAACCTAATCTGAGTCACTTGTATTAAAGGCGATTAACCCTACTTACCCTCCTAAGGTTCCTAGCGCGTGATTCCCTAAGGCCGAAACTAGGTCTAAGGCTCAGTAAATTGGCGCTTAATCAACTAAGAGGTTGTCAATCTCCTAGGCTCTGACTAGGTCAGATTCAGCTCGCAATATGTGCCTACTAGATTTTGGGGCTTTTGAATGAGTTAAACCAATTGAATAAAGCGTAAGACAGAGATTAGACAAATAATCATAGAACAAAATAAGAGCTAAATTATTATTAAAGGCGAAGAACAATGTCACAAGATACAATAAGCTAGGTTCGGCAACTGTATCAAAGAGTACAAACAAGGAAAGATAAAAGGAGATACAAAAATCCCTTTCAGGGAACCTGTTTACTCTGCAGCCGGCGACCTAATCTTAAGGACGAACCTTGATAATTCCTCGAGAAAAGCTTTGAAGGAGCTTCAATGGAGGTTTGAAGGATATGGAGGAGATGGAGAGGAATTACAAGGGGAAAGCTAAAGTAATTTACAAATAAATGAAAGATACTAATTTATATTGGAAAAACTCTATTTATAGGCGTGGCTCGGGCCTCTTTTTGACCTATTTTCGTGTCCTTATGCAGGTAGGAAGTCGTGGGGTCCATCGTGGCATCGTGGGGGCGGAATTGGTCTTTTTGACCAATTCCCGCAGGTCTGCTCGCCGAGCAGGGCGAGCTGCTCGGCGAGCAGGCGCTGCTCGCGGCGAGCAGGCCTCCAGGGGCCTGCTCGGCGAGCAGGCATGGCCTACGGAGGCCCGCTCGTCGAGCATTCTTGCCCGGTATGCCCCCGCATGCTTGCCGACTGCCGTCGATGCCTTTTTCGTCCGAACTTATACGTGCGCATGTACAGAAACTCTAGATAATATTAGTCCAAAGGCTAAATTGACCCGCCAATCGCTTATTTTGAGCAAACGCTTCGTTTGGTGCGACTTTTGACGGACCAATTAGCTTCAAAAGATAACGGAATTATACTATGCATGCTATTTTGGCCGTAATTGCCTAGATTGGTCATAAAACGAGCCTAAACAACGAAAAATAAATAAAACGTTTCCAATTCCTAACTAACTCACACAAAAGCATTTAAATGCGAGAAATGCTCGCTTATTAACTAAATAATGCTAAAACCCGTCCTAAAACCGTACCCAAAGATAGGGGTTTTTGACCCCTATCATACACCTGCCCTTTACCTCATTCTGTAGCTCACTGAATCCGTTATGGCGTTTCCTCTCTGATGCATATGCATGAAAATATTTTGTATTGGAGTCGCCATCCTGAAGCCAAAACAACTTGGCTCTCTGTTTCCAAAAATCCTCTTGCTATCTCAGAGCTTTAGAGTAGGCTTGAGAAGCTCAGCTATATTATTCAGCCCCAAATCTGTCCCTTCTACCCTTGTACCATGATAGGGGTATTTTACCCCTATCTTTTAGCGTGATTTACGGGTTGATTTTAGATAAAATAAATAAGTTTAATTACAAAAATAAAGTGTTTTGATAAAATAAAGAAATAAAAATAAATCTCGTACTTTCAGTTTATTTTCCTCGTTTTTGATTAGTTTAGGAAATAAAAACGTCAAGCTAACTCGGCTCTCAAGTTTTGTATTTCATGTACGAGAAAGGAGCAAAAATCCACTCCATACGCGGGGCGTATAATCCCCTACGCGGGGCGTGAAACATGGTGTTGGTAATGATTGCCTTATCCGCAGAAGCCATGTGGAACTAACTCAGCATACGCGGGGCGTATGACACATGTCGGCAATAATTGGCCTAATCCTGAAAGTCAGACTGCATTGTCTCCCAGAGTCAACTCTCCTTACGCGGGGCGTACCACCATATACGCGGGGGCGTAAAAGGCAGTTCTTCAACATAAAAAGATCAGAGACTCTTTTACACGGGGCGTACTTCAGCTACGCACGGCGTAAAAATACCAATTCAAGCAATAAAACTCCAGAGACTCAAACACGCGGGGCGTACAATCCCTTACGCAGGGCGTGCTTGAGACAACAAGACAATGAATTGGTCCACATGCAGGAGATTTCTGACGGAATGGGCATTTACGCGGGGCGTAGACCAATTTACGTGGGGCGTATCATGGGATTTCTGCACCAAATAATGTTGCTCCATACTTGTACTTTGTGAAATTACAAACTTGCCCTTGCTTGATGTCTATAAATAAGAAGCTCTTGAACTTCATTTAACACCAACTACATACTAGAGAGCTACACTATGCTCTTTTCTTTCTTTGTAATTTAGATTCAGATTTTGTAAGTTAAACTCTCCCCCCTCGAGAGCTTGTTCGTTGTTCCGGCGTTCCATTGACGCTCCGTTGCACCATTCGTCACCAAGCTCGAGAGTTCCACCTCCACGACCTAGGAGACGGCTTTGAGTCTGGTTAGCTAGTTCCAAGGGCGGATTCTCCCTTTTTACTTGCTAATTAGCTTGTACTCTTCCTATGTACTAGGCTTGGTTGTATTTCATCTAATCACTTTCCATATTTATAATTTATGATTTATAATCTCTATTTCCCTTTATGTGTTAATGTTTATTACTTGTTTTGATATTGATAATTGATTATTGTGTAGGAGAACGCGATTACCGCCGCCATTCGGGCTATCTTTAGGGAGTTATATAGGTGTTGCCTTACCGGAAGTGACAAACCGGAAACTGTAGGAATTGACAAGTCACGGAACTTACGGGCCCTAGTTTCTAATGCCCTCGCATTAGACACGCCTTGACTAGGAACCACGTAGTCTAAGTACTTCACGGGTCGGTTCTACTACACTTAGTCGTCTTTGCAAGAGTAAACTATTATCCGTATACATTTAGAATCATTATTTATCATGGTTATAACTTATCATATTCATCCCACTTCATAGAGTTTTAGCTACATAAATCTGTGTCGCCAATATCAAGGAATAGCGTGTAGTTGAGTCTTACTTAACCCCAAAGTAATTACCGTTTAAATAACATACGAAACCGAGTCGTCTAATACTTGTAATTATAAATCCCGTGGATTCGATACCCGGTCTTAACCGGATTATTACTTGATACGACGGGGTACACTTGCCCCTAAGTAGTGACGTCTAGTGAATTTAGAGCAATTAGAAAGACCACATCCATAGTCCCATAGCACACTCATATCACACTACATCCGTAAACATAGCTAGACGAACCACGCATCATACCGCTGCAGCAGTACTCGAAGATTGTTTAACGATTTCTTGAAATTGTTATCCAAGTTCGAACTCCATCTTTGTAATGTCGTCCTACAGCTTGTTAGTTTAGCGCTAATTGCGCTATCAGCTTCCGCGCTCCATGCTGCAGCTACCACCAATTCGCACTGCTCCTCTTGGAACCACGCATTTTCGAAGCGAAATCGCTTTCCCGAGGACCTACGGACCCAGACCTGCAATTCTAACAGTAGTGCAGTGTGGTCAGAAGCGACCGTAATCAGATTTTTAAGCCTTGTTCCCGTAAACTATTCGCTCCATTTTTTATTTACAAAAGCTCTGTCGAGCTTCTCCTCAACCCAACTATCTGTCCCGCCCCTTGCCTCCCAAGTGAACTGATATCCCTCCATATTTACCTCATATAAGTCGCTATCTTCAATGGCCCTTTTAAATCCTTCCATTAAGCCATTCGGATGCGGTACTCCCCCCCTCTTCTCACTAGAACGCATCAAATCATTGAAATCACCTATACAGCACCAGGCTAAGCCATCCTGCTCCTTAAGGGATCGCAGTAAGTCCCAGGATGCTCGCCTTCTATTTCTCTCCGGAAAGCCATAGAAACCAGTAACTCAGAATGGTAAAATATTTGGAATAGAGATAATTGCATTAATAAAGTTTAGATACGAAGAGATAACCTCCACATCAATGTGATCCTTCCAGAGAAGAGCCAGTCCTCCTTCATGACCACTGCTGTCTACTACAAACACTTTCCCAAACCCCAACTTCTTACTGACAGTCCGGACTCTTTCCTCATTAATCATCGTCTCCATTAAAAACATTACCATGGGCTTATGGACCTGGATTTGATCCAGTAGAACCTGAACCGTTCGTGAGTTGCCCAACCCATGACAGTTCCAGCTGAATAGGCTCATTGGAATTGGCGGGCATGTCCTCCAGGTCCCGCTGCTTCTTCATTTTTTGAGTTTTCTAAACCATCCACCTCCATCTCTCTTTCCTCCCATCTCGATCGTTTGGGATCATGCGTAATACCCTGGATGATGTTACTGATATTTGGTTGTATAGCTATCCTCGGGATATGTGATCCGAATGATCTTATAATTGAGCCAACTTTCCCATTCGTTGAGCTTGTCTCCCCACTGTGTTGCTGACCTCTCGGAGTTTGAGTGGATTTGCCCTTACTGTTGCTGCTGCCCTCTTCCTCTACTGACTCATGGAGCCACTCCCTCCCTGCCAGGCTACCGTTTCTGCGAATTGCAGCTCTAAGAAAGCTTCCATACTGCCTTTCTACTGGGGCGGTCGGATTATCAAAGAATTTTGCACAAAATTTGTCCGAGTGGCCTATAATTAGACCTGGCCATGGGTCGGGCTGGGCCGGGCCAAGCCGGCTTTTGTATAAAAGTCCTCAGCCCAAGCCCAGTCCAGCCCACTAGTAATTTAAACGGGTTCGGGCTCGGGCTCGGGCTTAAAAATCAAATCCCAAGCCCAGCCCATCTAAACATATATATATAATTTTTTAATTATAAAAAATAAATTTTAATACTTAAAAATAAATATTTAATATATAAATATAAAAAATTTATTAATTAATATTAGTAGTCGAGCCGGGCTGGTATTTGTATTAATCCCAAGTCCGCCCAAAAAATAGGCGGGCTTTAGCGGGCTTGGGCCGGCCTGGGCCTAACATCAATTATCATTGTCCAAGCCCGGCCCAAGGGACACGGGCCTGGGCGGGCCGGGCGGGTACCCGGGTCCGTGGATAGGTCTACCTATAATACCACAATAGAAGCAAAAGCTGGGTAATCTCTCATATCGAAAGCTAACCCAAAACCATTCTCCCCCGCTCCTCTTCATCTTCTGTCCCATCTTTAAGGGTAGCTGGATGTCTATATCAACCTTGATGCGCAAGTAATTGCGTCTGAGTTCGCTAAAGTTCCTTTCATCTGCTTTTAAGAAGATTCCTAGATATTCTCATAGGATTCTGCAAATCTTCTCTGTTTGGAAACCCACAGGTAGGTCTGTTATCTGAACCCACATAATTAATCTGTCTAGCTCCACCTGCATTGCCTGTTCCATTAAGTCCAATCTTTTGATAATAAGAACAGTCTAGTTGAATGTCCAGGGTCCGTCGTTCATCACTCGAAACACATCCAGTTCATGATAGAACTGAAATAAATATCGACCTTCTCTGTCTGTCTCTGTAACCGTGACTCCCTTCACTGGTTTCCAAATTGACACTAACGTGCACTTCATACTGTCGAGATGGATTGGCTTAGCTATCAGGAATTGCCCGACAATGAACAGCGATGGCTGTGAATTTGCGATTTGGACATCATCTGTCGCGATAACGATCCCGTCTTCCCCCTCTTCCTCCAATCGCAATTTTGCATTAGCATCAAGTAGGCCTTTGTTTCTGTCCATTCTTACTGAACGTTGCTGGTTTGATGGTATTAGGTTATAGGAGATCGCAATATTGCACCGGAAAGCCGGCGATGTTGATTGACAGGGATGAACCCTAAGAAGACTCCTTCTCACTCGAGAATACTAGACACACGCAAAGTGAGACTTAATATACATAAAGTTGTTATTTTACAAAAAAAAAATCTCTAATTTCACAAAAAATATGAGGTTTACGAAATATGTTTCAACTTTACGTCAATCCTCTATTGATAGATATAGTTTACGTAAAGTAAGAATGAATTTAGGTAAATTTGTTATTTTACAAAAAAAAAAATACTAGATTCTCCGAAAATCTAGTTTCACGTATAATATTTGCTTTTTACGAAAATCATTTATTGTTATTTACTAAATTTATAAATAAAATAAAAATTAATTTACACATAAAATTATTTTTATTAATAGTTTAATAAAAAATAATTACTTTACGTAAAAGTATACAAATGTTACGGAAATTTTTAAAGGTTTTATACATTTTACATAAAGCAGTGCCAATTTACATAAATTGAGATTAAATATATGTAAATTTTTTATTTTACAAAAAAATGACGTTTATGTAATATGTTTCAACTTGACGTCAATCATGTACTGATAGACATAGTTTATGTAAAGTAAGACTACATTTAAGTAAAGTTGTGATTTTTTTGTTAAAATAATACTGAATTCCTCAAAAATCAAGCTTCACGTAAAATATTTGTCTCTTACAAAAAAATCATTTAGTGTTATTTGCTAAATTTATAAATAAAATATAAATTAATTAATAAATAAAATTATCTTTTATTAATATTTTAATAAAAAATAATTACTTTACGTATAAGTGTACTAATTTTACGGAAATTTATAACGATTTTATATATTTTACTTAAAGTAGTGTCATTTTTCATAAAATGGGACCTAATATAAGCAAAGTTGTTATTTTATAAAAAAAAATCTCTATTTTCACGAAAGTAATTGTGTCACGTCCATGTCTAAATTTCTAAAATTTATATTTTGATATTAGTTTATATTATAATTATTGGGTGTGTGAAGTTAATTCGGTTTTATAGGAAAAGTTTGGAGTTAATTTGATGGTTTTATGTGTAAATTAAAAATTAAGATAATTTTTAAAAGATTATAGAAAGATGAAGGATCAAACCTGATGTTTTCCATATTTGAGATATATATCTCAGATATGTTACAGGCGGTGATCATCATCTTCATCCTTTTCTTTTTCTTTTTTCTTTTATAAATTCATCAGTTTTCTCTGAACCGTTTCTTTGATTTACGGAGATTCGACCGTCCGAATCACTCGAAATTGAAACCATAGCATTTTTATACATCGTTCTAAGTCCTAACCAAAGAGTTTTTGAATTTCGGAAGTGTTTGGAAGGGAAAAGTCTTAGACAGAATTTAGACGAGAATTGAACGAGTGTATTTTCTTCAATTAGTGACCAAGGTAAGTAACTATCAACTATATTTTGAGTTTTATGTATATAGATATATATATATAATCAAAGAGGTTTCAGAAATTGATATTTTAGAGTTATGGAGGAATTTTGTAAAATTGAGATTTTTCACGATTTTGCTTTTTATTGTGAAATTATGGTTCAAATGAAGCTATTGATTATGCTTCTATGTGAATTTCAGATTTTACTTGATTATGTTGATTTAAGGCTTAATTTGGTTGATTTACATATATACATATATGTTTTTGGTTTCAATATATATCCATATTGAACAAAATGAATTTGATGATTTCTTACGAATTGTTTTTGGATTGAGAAATCTGTTGCGGTTATTGTTGTTATTATTTTGGATTGAAGTCCAAACATGATTTTTATGATTAAAAAGGGCTAATTGAAGCCAAATGATTTATGGTTATGAAATAGTTTGAAATTTGATTGTGAAAGGAAATTTGAGCACGTTATGATTTTATGATTTTATATCCATCGAGAGTTATCCGGATCGGTGGTTTTATATTTGAAGACCATGTTCAGTGAGGGACGTGGCATGTGTACACAGTTTGAAGACCTATTGGGTATGGCAGTGAAGTGTCGGGTAAGACCATATGGGATAGGCAATGTTAAGAGACGTCTCGACTATATATGTGGTTATGGATTGATACTTAAAGGGAGAAACTCGAGGATGGATACAATGTTTTAAGTTCATTTGGATTATGTTTTCGGTTATGATTGATTTTGATATAAGGTTTTACGTTTGATTGATTACGAGTTGGTTTGATAAAACATTTATTTGATTACAAGTTTGGATTGATAAAATATTTATTTGATTATGAAATGGTTTGATGAAACGTTAAGTTTTGAGTATATTTGAGCAGGTTTTGATTAAATCCCTTTATAAAGGTATATATGTAGCTATGTTAAGTAAAGTTGGTTTTTATAGCTGATAGTTTCTTATTGAGATTTTTGTCTCACGTTTTTAAATGTTTTAATGTTTTTAGGTGATAAAGTACAGGATATAGAGAGATTACCGTCCGATTTGGTGAGGTTTGGAAGTTGGTTGCTTATTGTTAGAATTATGGTTCGAACTTTGGTATTTCACTTGTAATATAATATGAGATTATGATATTGGGATAAATTGGAGACTCCTAAGTGTTGATTATGATCTTTCTATTTCACGTCCGATGCCGATTGAGGTCGTCTAGGGTCGGGTGTGATAAATTGAGGTTTATATAATATATTTCAACTTTACGTTAATTTTATACTGATAGACATAACATGCTTAAAGTAAGATTAAATTTACATAAAGTTATTATTTTTCGTTAAAATATTACTAAGTTCCCAAAATCGAGTTTCACGTAAAATATTTGCCTTTTACTAAAATCATTTATAGTTGCTTACCAAATTTATAAATAAAACTATTTTTATTAATAATTGAATAAAAAATAACTACTTGATGTAAAATTGTACAAATGTTACGAAAATTTATAAAGGTTTTATGGATTTTACGTAAATTAGTATCAATTTACGTAAATTTATTTGGTGGATAAAATTAAAATTATTTTTTATTAATAATTTAACAAAAAAAATACTTTACATAAAATTGTACAAATGTTACGAAAATTTGTAAAGGTTTTATGGATTTTACGTAAAGTAGTGCAATTTACTTAAAGTAGTTTAGTGGATAGAATTAAAATTATTTTTTATTAATATTTTAATGAAAAATAATTGCTTTACGTAAATTGTACAAATATTACAAAATTTTATAAAGGTTTTATGGATTTTACGTAAAGTAGTGTCAATTTACGTAAAGCGATTTGGTGGATAGAATTAAAATTATTTATTATTAATAATTTAACAAAAAATATTTACTTTACATAAAATTTTACAAATGTTATGAAAATTTATAAAGGTTTTATGGATTTTACGTAAAGTAGTGTCAATTTACGTAAAGTGGTTTGGTTGATAGAATTAACATTATTTTTATTAATAATTTAACAAAAAATAATTACTTTACATAAAATTGTACAAATGTTACGAAAAATTTGTAAAATTTTTATGGATTTTACGTAAAGTAGTGTCAATTTACATAAAGTAGTTTGGTGGATAGAATTAAAAATTATTTTTTATTAATTTTTTTTTATTTTTTATTAAAGATTTTACGTAAAGTAGTGTCAATTTACATAAAGTAGTTTGGTGGATAGAATTAAAAATTATTTTTTATTAATTTTTTTTTATTTTTTATTAAAGATTTTACGTAAAGTAGTGTCAATTTACGTAAAGCGATTTGATGGATAGAATTAAAATTATTTTTTTATTAATAATTTAACAAAAAATAATTACTTTATATAAAATTGTACAAATGTTACGGATATTTGTAAAGGTTTTACGGATTTTACCTAAAGTAGTGTAAATTTACGTAAAGTGATTTGGTGGATAGAATTAAAATTATTTTTTATTAATAATTTAAGAAAAAATAATTACTTTACATAAAATTGTACAAATATACGGAAATTTATAAAGGTTTTACGGATTTTACGTAAAGTAGTGTCAATTTACGTAAAATGATTTGATGGATAGAATTAAAACTATTTTTTATTAATAATTTAACAAAAATTTATTACTTTACGTGAAATTGTACAAATGTTACAGAAATTTGTAAGGGTTTTATGGATTTTACGTAAAATAGTGTCAATTTACGTAAAATGGTTTGGTGGATAGAATTAAAATTATTTTTTATTAATAATTTAACAAAAAATAATTAATTTACGTAAAATTATACAAATGTTACGGAATTTTGTAAAGGTTTTGTAGATTTCCCGTAAAATAGTGTCAATTTCCGTCAAATGGTTTGGTGGATGGAATCATATTCTACCTTGTTTAACTTTAATTTTTCTCTGTTTAGTGGTAACTTGTTATTACAGGTTAACTTTTCATATATTTTTATTTTATTTTAAATAAATTTGCCACATGTCGTCATACTATTGGTCATTAAAACAAAGTATGGTTACTTTGTTTTACACAAAGTAACCATAGCGGACACCACTATAATATATAAAAGGGTAATTAATTTATTAGTCCCTATATTTTGACAAAACACACTGTTTAGTCCCTGTATTTTCATAAACACATGGTAAGGTCCCTAACCTTTTTTTCAATGAACTGTTTAGTCCTTCCTTCTATTTGTTAGATTTTTTTTACCGTTTATGACTTCGGAAATGACTAAATTACCTTTTACTATTTACCTTCAAACTTTAGAAGAGAAAATCCAATTTAAAAGAAGAAGCTATTTGTATGGAGAACAAGAAAAAAAAAGACCCAATGCTTACGAATTTGAACGATTAAGAAGAAAATAAAAAAGAACACTGAAAGTTGATTTCAGATGCATTAGAGTTTAAAGGAAAGGAAAAGAAGAACGCAAATCTAAATTGACTAACAAAATCTTCATGAGCGTCTAACGACAGGGACTAAACAGTTCACCAAGAAAAACGTTAGGGACTAAACAATTCATCGTGAAAAAGGTTAGGGACTTTATCATGTGTTTTTGAAAATACAGGGACTAAACAGTGTGTTTTGTCAAAATATAGGGACTAATAAATTAATTACCCTATATAAAAAGGTGAATAAGAAAAATTAGTTATATGAATTAGTGCCATATACAAATAGTTTATATTTAATTAATTTATAATAAATTGAGTTTCTCTAGTTTATGCTCGTTTTTTTTTATTGTTATAAGCAAAAATCATATTTGAACTTTTAGTTTTTTATAATTTTTTTATTTAGTCTATGATCTTTAATTTTTATATTTTCTTTAATCAGAATCTGTAATTTTTATATGCATTGAGCTCTTCATTAAAAATTTAGCCACGGAATCGTTAATAAGAGGTTGAGTATATATGAAAATTAAAGTTTAGAAGTTTGATCTACAAAAATAAATACACATGGATTCTTAAGTTAAAACGTGGAATGTGTTAGCCTTTATATTATACTATTTCTTGGTCTACCGCCAAAGAGCTATATAACGCCATTAAATCCTCTTTGCTAAGAGTTTTATAGGATTTTTGTTTGTTTGTTTTATAAGCATAAATTTTAATTCTAACCTTTCAACCGAAAAATACAGATTTAATTTTAATATTTTCAACCAAGATCAATTTTACTCTTATATTTTACATTTCAAAAGAGTTCCACCAATATTTCACATTTCAAAGTGTTTTACAAAGATTTTATAGTGTTTCACTCAATTTGACTCGTAGATTTAAAGTTTTAGAAGATTTTACCAATATCTGACCAATTTCATTGGTTAATGTTTCACTGCATTTCACTAAGTTTCTAATATATGAAACCATCAACACTCGTATGCCATTCCATATGAGGTATATTTGCAGATCCTCATCGTTACTTTTCTTTTATCATAAATTCAATAATGAAATCTGAAAGTGTTTGAGCCTTGATGGTTGAATGAGGTTCAAATCATACATCAAACTGTGAAATCATAGAGTTCATTTGATAATGCGATGAGATACTTCAAGTATCTGAACCACTTTTTCTAAAGAAGATTTGTTCGCACGACAATGGACTATGCTTCGAAATTGGGATAAATCCTTATTGTGCCATGTACAATGGCTAAAATTGTTTTCTTGAAATTGAATATCAAACTTCAGCACCCTTTAATACCTTAATCAAATAACAAATTAGAAAGATGTCATTGCCTTCCACACAAATAATAACGAAAACCGATTGGTTCATTAGCTACCGTTAAGTATAATATGAGTGTATCCCATGTCTTAGAAGCACTCGAGAAGCAATAAGTTTTTGATAGCCTCAAAAGCCTCTTAACACCTGTCATCTCAATGAAAATGATTATCTTTCTTGAAAAGCTTATGGAAAGGTAGACAAGATTGTGGACATAAACTTCTCCAATGCAATAAAACTTCCCATAAGCTTTTGGATCTCATGCCTCTTCTCGAGAACTTATAAACTTGTATGGTTTTACCAATATGACCATTAACAATTTTGTTAACAAGACATTGATACGTGACACCAACATTTTTAAGACCAAATGGAATTACTTTATAATAGAATGTCCATGCATATGTAATAAAAGTTGTTTTTTATTCATATGTATTGGTATTTGATGATACCTCACAATGTAATCCAAAACTGACAAGAGTTGATGTCCTACTGTTTGATGAACTGACTGATCAATATTAGGTAAAGGGTAATAATTCTTAGGGTATGCTTTATTAAGACCTGTAAAGTCTACACTTTCAATAGGTTCCATTAGGTTTCTTTACAATAACAATATTGGCTAGCCGTTTTGGATAGTAAACTAATCATGGAAATAAGTACTAATCTTTCCAACCTTCACAACTTCCACAAATCTAGCTACAAATAACTCCTTTAAATGCTGAAAAGAGGCAATGTACTCAACAAATTGTTCTCTTTACCATTCTTGCATTACCATGGGCATAATAGTTAGAAAACCTTGCACATTACAACAAAATCTTGTGCATGCAAGTTATCATGCTCATAAAAGCATTATAATGTTCGTTTGATTCAGCTATTCCTCAATAGTTGGACAATCGATGAGTTTTCCAATTTCGGGGAAAAGGCATGTCAATGATCCTTTGCAGAGAGGTGTATGCGAGGGAATTTGATATCCCAACATACCGTCGAGAGCCCTTTTATCCATAAAGCGTTAGAATAACACTTTACACGATTCACTCTCAGAAGGCTTACCCATGTTATTATGACGATCTACGGGTTCACCAACTTCTTTATCTTTTTGTTATTATTGTGGTCATTAGGCTTGTGATACATAGTGCCACTTATAAGTTGTGACACTATGGATAAAGCGCTTAGATTTGCTGTTGGGTGTTTTATTAACATCTTTTGATGATATCCTTGTTATATTTGGAGTTGGGTTTCTATCGATGTGTTTGGGCTTCTTAATTTCTGTAATGTTTCAATTATTTTTGTGTTGGGGTTTACAATAGCTTTTCTTGCTTTTCCAGTTATACTTGAGCAATTATCATCATTTGGAGGAGTTTTTGGAGTTCATCCCTTGTTAAAGTAAAAAAAGGTAGAAGACTCGTATTATAATTCAATAGTGTGGGAGTAATATTTACTCGCTTCGAAGTCTAAGGAGTATCACAATCCATGATTCATGCAATTTTTTTTTAGGATGTATCAAATATTTATTGGATCCACGCTCACCGCATCAAACATTCAATTGTTTATGTTGATGGGGATATTGACTCGTCGAGGTGGGCTCCAATATAGACTCCAATGCCAATGTTAAAATGTACACCAGAAGTAAATAATTTAATAATGAAAAAAATTCTCTTAACTTGAGAATTTATAGTTTATATATATATATTTATTGGTTCGGTAGGAAACTTTTTAGCCCTTATTAAAGAAGTTTAAAACTTTAGATCACATATTAAGAGAACCAACGTTTGCTGAATTGGGTCATTTAGATTATAATGAACATGTTGATCATTTTCCAACCTGATAGGAATAGGGATGTAAACGGGGCGGAGCGGATAATACATTTTCCATCCCCGTTTCTCGACTAGTCGGGATTTTCCCATCCCCATCTCCACGAGTTAGACGGGGAGATATTTGTCCCATCCCCATGAGTTAGATGGGGGCATATTTATCGCATTCTCCATTCCACGAAGATCCTCATTCCCCGTTTACATATGTTCCAAAAAACTCATCCCCATTCTGCGGTGGAGAATCACCGTTTATGTTTAAAAAAATAATAAAACCTAAGTATAAGTATATTTAACTAAAAATATATTTTATAAACATATAAGTATAAACTCATTTAGTTTATAAGGCTTATAAATTATAAACGTAATAAAAATTATAAATTCAATCATCACGGAGAATAATCGGGAATCCGTCATGAATCCCTATCGAGAATTAACGGGCAGGGATACACTTTCCCATTCCCACTACGGGGAATTTTTTTTTTATCTCCATCCTCGTTCTATGGGGATTCTTATTGAGAGTTTCTCATTCTCATCGAGGCGGATCACTGACGAGCAATGTTTTAAAAACCGGGATGGAAGTCGAACCAGATTGACAAATAGGCCAGGCATCAATTGGTTCAACCAGTTGTCTCGAATTGGTTGAACCAGATGACCTCATAAATAATATATTTTTTTTAATTTAAATTTTATTTTATGTATATTTAAAATTTAAATACTAAGTAAACTTTGTTTATATTGCAAAGATCAATTAAATTTTTAATAATATTTATCAGAATATTAAAAAAATAAACACTAAATAATATTTTAAGTTTTAGATTTTAAATTTTAAATATTAGTATAATATATAAGTATATAGGGTCCGTTTGGTATGCCGTAATGCAATGTAATGTAATCAAGGTCGTAATGTAATCAAAGTTGTAATGTAATGGAATAGAATAGTGATTCTATTACCATGTTTGGTTAACAATTATGATGTAATGTAATAACCATTACAATACTTATATTTTCCTAATTAAATGAAATCATAAAATTTTATTTACATAATTAAAATCAACGAAAAACATGAAAAATGTGAAAAATCGAATCGAAATCAAATACAAAATTAGATTAATCGAAATCAATAAATTACTATATAGTTTTTCGCTTTTTCATATATTTTTTACATTTTTCTCGTTTCTTTTAATTTCCATTTTCAACATTTTTCACCATTTTTCTATTTTCTCATTTTTCCGATTTTTCTTTTTTTTTTCATTTTTCGCATTTTTCGGTTTTTCGATTTTTCGTTTTTTTTTTCAATTTTTATGTTTTTCTACTTTTTGCGTTTTTGACAAGAATGAGAGGTGAGATTTGAGAAATGAGAGGTTAGATAACAATGTCATGAGAATTCAAGTCATTTTTCTATGTAATGGGGATTACAAGATTTCTTCAACAAAATTTAATTCAAGGTTTTCTCATTCCATTACAATGAAATTGTAACATGCAACCAAACATGGTAATGGGCCTTCAATGTAATGGTCATTCCATTACGAAGGTCATTACATCTTACCAAACGGCACCATAATGTTGTTATTAATCATAAGTTGAAAATTAGCTTAGTGGTAAGATCTATATAACCATAACTAATGATTCAGGTTCACGGTTGCTCCGATTGGTTCAAGCGGTTCAATCACTTTGTTGAACCTCCTAAAAGCCATTATCAATCGGACTGGATACCTGACCGGTTTATGGTCAAACCAGCCGGCCTGATCCGATTTTCATAATATTGCTGACGGTAGGAATCAATTTCTATGTATTATTTTGAAAAGTAAAATAAAAATAACTTGCCATAGTAATTAATTTTAATTTTGAATAAAATTGTAGCAATTTGTTTATAAGTTTAAAGGTATAAAGGCGAAAATTGTCTCTAAAGTATAGGTTTATTTTTAATGTATGGGATACTATCAAAATTTATTATTAATATTTCTAATTAAAAAAATTGGTTTGATGTTTATTTAATTGTTATATCATTTATTTGAAATGTTTATTTGAAATATTAATTATATCTAAAATATTCAGTGTGTTATTAATAAAGTTACCAACAAAATTTGTTAAAATATTAATAACTAAGCTTACCTATGACTGTTGAAGTCATGGGTTCGAATCGCATCGGAGTGGGGTGGGTTAGGGAGTTTTTCCTTTATCTTTAATGTAATTTTCTTTTGTTTAATGTAAGTGCATTGCGCACCACTTTTTTTAAAAAAAGTTTGTCACATATTTCTTCAAAAAAAAAAAAAATCTGTCATATATAACTTAAAAGTTAATGAGATAAGTGTAAAAATATCTTTAAGGTTACAGACAGGAGCAATTTTACCCCTAACGTCTAAAATGATGCAATTTAATACGTTTTGTAATATATACCAATTAATTTATAATTTAATATTTTACTAAAACAAAAACCTAATATTTTTATATACGGTTTTGATCATATGAACCTTAATAACCATGTAGTATTTGGTCATTCACCGTTAGATCTAGGCTTATTGGAATTTTAGGTAGATTAGATTTAATAAATCTAGATGTAACGGCGAATGACCAAATTCATTTGGTCATTAAGGTCTATATGCACATTGTTGTTTTCAGTTTTGATCACATGAACCTTAATGACCATATAGTATTTGGTCATTTATCGTTAGATCTATGCTTATTAGAATCTTAGAGTGGAGATTCAAAGCATTTCAAGGCTTAGATTTAATAAGTCTAGATCTAACGATGAATGACCAAATTCATATATTTCTCAAAGTTTCCAATAATATTCATTAGTTTAATTATTATTTATAGTTTTTTCTTTAATAATTTCCGATTTCTGAGTTCAAGCCTAGTCATGCACCTTTTGAGTGGATCCTCTTCAAATTAAAGCTTTATGCGTACGCTAAAACTCAAACTTGAAATCTAGCTTAAGTAATTTGATGTTCTTAACCACTCAAATCAATTTTGAGTTTAATATTCATATAATTTTAAATAGAAATATAATTTCCAAAAACATAATAGTAAATTTAGATTTATTAATTGATATTCACCACTAAAATATAACTAGATGAATATGTTTATAACGTTATTAGTTTTTTTTTTTTTTTTTGCAAAATGAACAAAAACAACATTTGTTAGGTAAAGTGTAGTAACTAGGGTAGCAATATTCTTTAAAAGGGATGAAATAAGAGCATTTCTAAGGGACTCTTAGTGCACTCTCTAAAAATAATATAAATATTTGACTCCTAGTGATTTAAGGGTGACTAAGGCATATTATTATTATCTCCAACGATGATCTTTATATTATATTCACTCATTATTATTTTATCATAAAATTATTAATTGTTATTATATTTACCAATAGTGATGGAAGAGAGACTCTCAATAATAAATTATTAATAAAAAATGAATTAAAGAGGCACAAAGAGGTGAAGGAGGCTCTCTATTAATAGAGAGGATGAAGATGCTCTTAGTGATTTGAGGAGCCGCTAAGAGGCTGTTGGAGCTTATTTTTCATTCTCCTTCCTTAAATTTTAACTTAAGAGTCAATTTAAGGAACGGTTGGAGATGCTCTAATAAGCTAATTGAAAAAGTTCCTAAAATTAATTTTTTTTTCAAAATCATAAGTTTGAGTCCAAAAAGTGCTTTCAAACTTTTCTTTACCAAACATCATGAGATGTTTGAAATGTCAAAAACCTCTGAAGTGGTTTAAACTAGGGATGATAATGGGTAAAGTACCCAACGATAGTGTCAATAACAAACTCTTATCTAATTATTTTTAATTATCCGTACACGTTCCATTAAACTAACGTTTACACTTTTTGCATCACATACCCATCTCATTTAATTCGTGCATACCTGCGGATACCCTTACTCATTAAGAAGTAATATATAAAATAAAAAACATTTCAAATTTAACAAATCATCTATCTAAAAATTGAACAAATTTAACATTAATCAATAAGAATAAAATAGCTTAATGATATCGCTCAATGGTTGAATAACAAAAAGTTGGGTTTGAATCTCACATCTTACATCTAAAAAATAATAAAATATTAAAAAGAGTTATGACGGGTAATGAGTGTCTTCGGGTATGACCATACCCATCACGGGTAATGGTTTTAGTCCCATACCTTTTTATATAGGATACATATAGTCTTATTAGGATCGGATGGTGTCGGGTACCCGCAGATACAATACCCATTGTCATACTTATTTTAAGGGTAAAGTTCAAATAAAACCTCTGTGGTTTCACTAATTTTCAGATAAAGGACTGTGGTTTACTTTTTGTCAAAACGAGGATTGAGATTTTTAACTTTAACAAAATAAGAACTTTTTCGATTGATACTATTAAAATCACCTTTGACGACTTCAAAAATGACATATTTTAAGAACTACTAATATTCTAAGCAACTTTAATTTTTCAATTTTTTTATTTTGAGATTGTTTAGATGATGTTTGGTAAAGAGAGAGAAAATCAATGTTTAGAGAGAGAAAGTTCCAAAAAAGATGATTTTCGAAAATAAAAAATGTAGTTCCATATATATTGAACAACTTTAATTCTTGAAAATTTTCATTTTCACATCGTTAAAGATGGTTTTAATAGCATTAATTCAAGTTTAAAACCTCAATTATTGTTTTGATAAAAAGTAAACCATAATCATTTATCTGAAAATGAGTGAAACCACAGGGGTTTTATTTAAACTTTACCCTTATTTTAATCCTCTAATTTTACCTCAAAAAAATCTTTCTCTAGAAATCAACCCTACTGCTTCGACTGAGTGATTGAGCCAGGTTCTTTGAAAGAACGTGTGAAGTTAGGCGGAGCAGGGAGCATTCTTCTCTCATAGCAAACAAGAAAGTCGATCTAGGTTAGTATTTCAGATCTACTACTCCTTGATCAATTTTCTCACGTTTCCATCTCTTATAGTGTTCTTCCTGTTCGAATCCGCTCATAATTGGTATTTCTATAACTGGATTTTCGTTCTACAGGGATCCATTCTATTGTTCTGATTAATCAAAATGGTAAAACTATTCATCACTATTGTTATTATTATTCAAAGTTTAACTCACTGCCTTCAGTTCTCCTATACGATTTCGTGAACTTAATTTGGTGTTTTTCCCCCCTAAACACAGGTTGTACTCGCTGCATCTATAGTTAGCAAGTCTGGGAAAGGTTTGTTTTCGCAATATAGAAATTATCATTTTGTATTTCTGTTATTTGGATCAAAGTAATGTTTGTTTAGTGATTTCTTTTTCTAAACTCAAAGTAAGCTTTCAATCGGTTCATGTGCAAGTATAAGTTTAATCTGCATTAAGATCTGTATATATCCTGAATGTCTGGGTCATTCAAAACTGCGCACTAAGATAATGCACACAAATTTACTTGGTGCTAGGTAATTTAAATACCATCTCCCTTATTTTTCCTTAACGATCTCTGTTCCCGCATCTACATGAATGAATAAGCTCTCTCGAAGATTTAGGATCTACTAGTCATCCTAGGTCTGATGTTTTATTTAAAGTGCCTTTTTTTTATGTTTGATCCTATTCAATGTAATAAGACAATTTGAAGTTCATCTGGTTGACATTTTGGCTTCCAATGCAGTGCTTGTTTCCCGGCAGTTTGTAGACATGTCTCGTATGAGGATTGAAGGTCTTCTTGCAGCTTTTCCCAAGTTGATAGGAATCGCAAAGCAGCATACCTATGTCGAAACTGAGAATGTGCGATATGTTTACCAGCCAATAGAGGCTTTGTACTTGCTACTTGTGACAAATAAACAAAGCAACATTGTTGAAGATTTGGAAACTCTGAGGCTGCTCTCGAAACTTGTATCCTTCCTCTTCTGGTCTATGATTAACTATCATGCTCCATATTTGAACTCATTTGCAATGATTTTGGATCTTCAGAGAACCCTTGACTTCTTATTTCCTTGTTTTTTCCACCTAGTTGTTCCCTTGCTTACTATGTTTTGTTTATTGGCAACTGCTACATGTTCCCCACTGTGGCGAAACTTATAAACATTTGAAGCATGAGTTGCACAGTATGTTTTTTTTTTTATCTGTTATCTTCAGTTAATTCCTTAAGTGGTTCCAGGTCCCTGAATACTCTCCTTCTCTTGATGAAGAGGGTATATGCAAGACAGCTTTTGAGTTGATTTTTGCATTTGATGAGGTGATCTCCCTTGGACACAAGGAAAATGTGACTGTTGCTCAGGTTAGGCAGTATTGTGAGATGGAGAGTCACGAAGAAAAATTGCATAAATTGGTACTTCAAAGCAAGATCAATGAGACCAAGGATGTCATGAAGCGCAAAGCTAGTGAGATTGACAAAAGCAAGGTATCTACTCAAGGTTCTGGATGTGAAATGGACTGAAAAGAGGATATATGCTCTTATATCCCTATTAATATGTTTCATTCCTTGCAGATTGAAAAGAACAGAGGTGATAAAGGAGGATTTATTTCATTACAGTCGATGGGCTCCGGACTAATTGATAGTAAGTTCAGTGATATGGGCATTTCTAGCAGTGAAGGTGGTTTTGGAAGCGGTTCTGGTTTTGGATTGACAACTGATGTTGACTCCTTTTCTACCAAATCTAAAGGTTTGCCCATTTTTGTCTGAAGGAATTCCTTCTACAATTACGCTTTATTTTCACTAGTTTTATGATTGTTGACATAGTTGTTAAAGGCGCGCCTCACTCAAGGCTCAAGGTTGTGAGCCTTGATTGTAGAATGCGAGGCTCTGTTTAAAAGGCTCTCGCCTTGTGCGCCTCACCTGGGCCTCGGAGCCTGAATCAAGGCGCGCCTCTGTTTTCGCTAGTGTTTTTTTTGTTTTTGTTTTTTACTGTTTTGTGCAAAACAAATGTTTGACTAATCTCAACCACTAATCTAATTGAAATAAGATTAATCTTAACCCTTTATTTAAATAAGAATATCAAGACACAATTACATATAAAAAGACTAGATAGGGATTAAGAGCAGTCACTTAAAGAAGAGACTCCTCCACTCCACTCAAACAGAAACTGTGAGGGACACATAGAAGAATATCAAGTGACAATGAATGGTTAATAGTTTAGTAGCATCAGTTAGGTACTTAGATTAAGACATTAAGTACATGTTAATGTCTCTATGAAATGTGAACTTAACTTGGTGTTTTTGACATTTATGATTTAGTATTATGTTTTTATGTGGTTTTATTTTGTTTGTGTGGTCATAAATGTTTTTGTAGTCATAAGTGTGTTTTTTTGGTTTATGCTTTAACTAGTAAAAGAGTATTTTTTTTTTCTAAATTTTCTGCGCAGCGTTGCGCCTTGAGCCTTGAGCCTGCAAGACCCCTTAGCGGCTTGTGCCTTTAACAACTATGATTGTTGATAGACATTAAATGCTTAAAAACTATGTTGCGCGGAAACTCTTCTTTATTAGTGTTTCCACGTTTCGTGTCAGTTTCTGTTTCTTTTCCGTTTTCATTACGTTTTTCTAGCTAAATTTTCTTAGAAATAACGTTTTCAGTGTCCGTTTCCATTTCAGTTTCCATTTTCGTTTCCGTGCAACATAGCTTAAAAATCATCTAAACTACCTATACACTTACATATTGACGAGGACTGTGGTTTTTCTTTTTGCTAACGACCTCAAAATGGAAAATTCCAAGAATTAAAGTTGTTTAGTACCACATTTACTATGGAACCAAATTTTTTTATTTTCCAAAAATTATCATTTCCGTAGCTCTCTCTCTAAACATTCACTTTCTCTTTCCTCACCAAACAACACCTAAATGACCTCAAAATTAAAAAGTTGAAGAATTAAAGTTGCTTAGAATATCGTCAAAGTCTTTGAATTTTTCAACTTTGAGGTCGTTGTTTTTAGTAAAGCAAATAACCTGTCATGATATGTTGATAGGAAAGATGGAAAAAAAAAAAGAATTATGGGGAAGTCACTTTTAACTAGTAATTCATAATTTGGGTTTAACATGCCATTTTGACTAATATTATTTAATCAGTTTGGGGCCTAAGGCATAACTATTATGGAACCATTTTGGTTTTCTTGTGCCTATACCTATAGAGGCAAAAGGCATTTTTGAATTTCTTGAAAAGGTATTGAAATAATTTGAATTTAAGTTTTGCTTCGTTTCTTCTACTTTCTTGCATATTTATCTCTCCTCTCTTTTTGACTTTCTACTTATTTTTCCTATCATTCTCTCTCTTTTCCTTATTTTTAAAATGGCACTGATGTCCTTTAATAGTAATTTTAGGTTCTCAGCTTACTAATCTGCTGGTTTCTCTCTTTTATTTATTGTGACTTTTAATTGTTGTCAGTGGTAGCATTTTTCATGTTTGTTTCTATTTTATACATTAAAGAGAAGTTATGCCTATTGCCAGGTCGTCAACCTTCATCTGCCAGTGCACCATCTAAAGGTCTTGGCATGAAACTTGGTAAAACCCAGAGGGCAAACCAGTTTTTGGAGTCACTGAAAGCAGAAGGTGAAGAAATTGTTGAGGATGTGCAGCCAAAGGCAGGCCAATCCAGATCAGGTGCCCCACCACTAACTGATCCGGTCACGTTGACTGTTGAGGAGAAACTTAATGTGACTTTAAAACGAGATGGTGGGATGAGTAACTTTGACGTTCAAGGACAGCTGTCACTTCAGATTCTTAACCAAGAAGATGGGCTTATTCAAGTTCAGGTTTATCTCTCCCTGCCACAATCTCTATACAGACTTGCCTTGAAGTTATTTCTATGCTCAAGGTGTATTCTTTTTTTTTTTTTTGGATAAGCTTTGTGATGTTTAATGAAGCTGGCTACAAGTACAATAAAAAAGATTGGGTAAAGAGTTGAGCAAATAAAATATGGAGTATTGAATTGGTTCTAAACTTGATAGGTAGGATCTAATAGTGTTTAAGGTTAAATTGGTCTAGAATGCCATTATTGGCTCAGTCAGTCCAATGTGACACTTCTCAATCACAAATTGATGTGTCCAAAAAAGTGATTCACAAGTTTTTGACATGTCATTTTGGACTGATCTACATGTGTTCACCATGTTTGTTGATCAATTTGACCATAGACTATGTTTTGATCCTACTTGCCAAACTTAGTGGGCTGATATGATACTTTCCTTGGGTTGACCCTTTGGTTACTTGTGGTTGGTACTGTAAACATTAAGTGATGATATATGTTGAAATGCATTAGTAAATTGTTTTCCATCAATTATTTGTCGTTAAATCGTTCTTTTGTAAGCAAAGTAGCTGTTCCAATGTGAATGCAAAATTTATAAACTGTACTTCAGTACAGAGTAGAGTGTTTTTGTCCCTTGCAATTATTTTTTCTCTGATAGCTGTGCTGATGGATGTAATTGCTAAAGTAAGTTCTTATGTTCTTTTTTTCCAGATTGAAACTGGAGGAAATCCTGGTATCCTTTTCAAGTCACACCCCAACATGAACAAAGAATTATTTGCCAATGAAAATATTCTAGGTTTGAAGGATCCCAATAGACCTTTCCCCACTGGTCAAGCCGGGGATGCAGCAGGTGTTGGCCTTTTGAAGTGGAGAATGCAAAGTTCAGATGAGTCAATAGTACCATTGACAAGTGGGTTTATGTTTTCACAGCTAATCTTGTTGTAATGTTGTTACTGGTGTATGTGCTGATGATTGACTGAAAATTTGTGTTGTGCAGTTAACTGTTGGCCCTCTGTTTCTGGAAGTGACACTTACGTTAACATTGAATATGAAGCTTCCTCTATGTTTGATTTGCGAAATGTTGTGATCTCAGTACCCCTTCCAGCGCTTCGAGAAGCACCAGTTATTAAGCAGATTGACGGAGATTGGAGGTGAGAAATGATTTTTTCTCCTTTTTGAAGTTGTCTAGAATTTTGGGGGTGATCTTTGAATGATTTTAGTGCTTCTTCCTGGTGAATTTTGCCCATAATGAAGTTAGGTATATTTTTCGCACCTTTTATCTTTTCGAAGTTTAAAGGAAGTGTGCAAGTTCTGCATTTGGGGTCCTAGGACAGCAACCAGGTGTCGTGTTATAACCAATGTTCTACTCTGTTACCTGAATACTTCGTTGGAGCGAGATTTCAACCAACATAGAGGAAGAGAACTTACATTATTTAAAATGCTATGAAGAGTTAACTCTGCTATTCAAGTTTTTTACACAGTTTCATCTCAGGTAAAGCAAATTAATATTGTCTTTCTCTTCAAATCTGCAGATATGACTCTAGAAATTCTATGCTGGAGTGGTCTATTCTTATAATTGATAAGTCAAACCGCAGGTATTCAGATTGTCGGTGTACTATTTGAGATGATATATACTTGGTATAGAGTTTACACTCATGTATTTTGCAAATTCTTTTGGCAGTGGATCCTTGGAGTTTGTTGTGCCGCCAGCAGATTCATCTGTATTCTTCCCTATTAATGTTCAGTTTTCAGCTGCTAGCACATACAGTGAATTAAAGGTTTTTCTTTTCTTCTTTTGTTTGTTTGAAATTAATACAAACAATTTACTGAATTACTTCGTAGTTTCTTTCTATTTATCAAATATTTTTGTTGGGGAAGTATGGGAAATGAAAGCCTGAAAAAACACGGTAAACATATATTTAAAGCACAAAACTCGGGTATAGTATGGTTAATAAAATTCACGAGTATGAAGATATTGCCAATTTCCATACTTTTTGGAAGTGGGAACAATGCCATGTTATTATTCAAAACGAATTTCATTTCATTTTGCTATTATACGATAGCAATTTGAGAAGGGAACTTACTTTATCTTTGAGGATCTCCTTCGGACCCTGAAGTGAATGCTCATTATTAATCTTTTTTATTTGTTTACTCAACTCGTACTTAGTGCTACTTATTAGAAAAGGGGGAATCCAGATAGTTAGTTATTTATAGCTAATGACTTCTCAATCAGCCCGAGAACACTATATGTCTACCAGTCCAAGGGGTGTGAAAGGTTTCATTAACTTTTAATTCATGTCGAGTAGACCTTGAAGGAAGAGAAGTAACGAAGTGAACACCTTTTATGCTAAAATAGTTTCACATCTATGATGTAATTATTCTTTAATTCGGAATCACCTTTGCAGGTTGTTAATGTCCTGCCTCTGAAAGGCGGACCTCCTCCGAAGTTTGCTCAGAGAACCCAACTGGTGACTGATAATTACCAAGTAGTTTGAGTTGCAATTTTTGAAAATATTTGTGAGACCTCAATCTTGAATGCATCTGCTGTTCATTTTTCTGTTGTATTGATAGTTTTTGTTATAGCAGGTTCTACATTTTACTCAAATATGGTGTAGGGAATCATCCCATTTGGCTTGCTTACAATGTACCATTTACTGTGTCAGTTACATTTAAAATTAAAATGAAGATTTCTAAATAGCCACATAAATCAAATTAGGAATAATATTTTCCAGTATTTTTCTTTGCTGGTTGGCTGCTAAAAAATTATGTCATTTAATAAAAGATCAAATTTGTTGACAGGTCTCCCTGTTTTTGATTTGAATGGATATAAAAACACATACACTTTTCTTGAAGTATTATATTATTATTAGTCACTTTTATTTTTCTCAATATATTCTGTTTTTGTAAATCTTAATAATTTTATCTTATATGATAAACTAAGTTAACAATTTCAATCTAGAAATTCTATTATACTTCTAGTGTAATATTAATACTTGCCAATTAAAAGATGTCATTTATACATGTTTATTTCTTAATAGTAAATTGAGTGTCTTTTATGTTAACTTTGTTTTTGACAAAATAAGTATTACTTGTTTTTTTTTCACCATTGGATGATAGTGTAAAATGCATCCAATGGTGAAAACACACAAAGTAAGGTTTACTTTGTTAAAAACAAAGCCTTTACCTAGTAAATTGATATCTACTTCTCTTTTGATTGGTTGGGTATATGGTATCCGATGTATTGTAGAATTTATCATCAATTGATTATTGCATATTCTGAATGTTGCTTCTACTAGAAGAAAAGATTAATCATGTTAAATTAAAAATTAGTAGAGATAAAAACACTCTTTATATCCTGAACTATGACCAAAATTTTCTTACAATAAACGTGAAAATACATTTTCAATTTCACTCTAGCTACATTTTAATACATTTCCAATTTGACTCAAGCTAAATTTTGCTTATGGGTCTGTATTTTGCAAATTATTCAAGTTAGGTTTAGTCAAAACTTGGCTTGAAAGAGTTTAACATGTTCAAGACATTAATAAGTTGAGTCTGAATTTTTTTTCTGATTCAATTAATTCAACTAGAAAACTCAAAATTCAATTGTTTTTTAATTACTATATATATATATATTTCATTATTTCTGCAAACAAGTTCGATTATTTTTTAATTACTATTTATATTTCATTAATTTTTAATTCAAAATAAATTTATCTTAAACTATATATTAGATTTGTTCTTTTTAAGTTTAAAGTTGATGTTTTTTTCATTAAATGATGGGATTAAATAACAAAATGTATCACACGTACATTTAAATAAAATTTGAGATTTGAGTTCAAGATCATTCTCAGTTCTTTAAAGCTCAAGCCAAGCTCAACCTCACCCCTTTTCGAGTCTACCCGACCTTAACCAAGCTCAATTTGGCTCATCAACACCCTTAGGTAGAACACAAAACAGTGTCATTTACGTACAAGTGTTTTATCCAAATTTCTATAAGCAACAACAAACACTAAACAACAGAATCAGACAAATCCAAATTTCTTTAAAACAGCCCTTCCTGAAAAGAACCCTGAGCATGGCCCGTGGACCGGAGTAGATTCTGGTGACTTTTCCATCCCTGCAAGGAAAAACCCCGAACATAATTTCCTCAAAAGAGAATAGAAGTGCAGTTCTAGTTCATACCCAAAACAAAAAATAAAATCTTGAGCCTCTCAGAAAACATGCGATCATATAGTAATTCCTAGTAGGCCTAATCATTGTAAGAAAATAGTTGTTTTTCTTACAACGCAAAATTACTCCAAAAATCCATTATTTATGTCCTTAAATGGACACAAAAACCTGCACAAGTAAGAGATCAGCATACAGGGGGCCAAGAAACCAGAAAAACAAAAATGGCTGATCATTGTGAGAAGAATCCGAAGATGACGGGGAAAATTCTACAACTCAATACCGTTTCAAAACAGCTTTTCTTGGATCTTCCACTCAGTCCACATCTGATGTTTCAAGCTCGAAACCCTTGTTCGAAACCCAAGCAAAAACACTTTCTTCAGCTATGGTGGTGTAATCCCAGGAACATGAGGGATAAGAGGCTTGGGCTTCTTTGTTTTCTCAACCAATATGGCTTCAGTTGTTAGAACTAACCCAGCTATTGAAACTGCACTTTGAAGTGCGCACCGTGCAACCTTACATGGATCTATAACTCCTGCATCTATAAGATCTTCATATTCCCCTGTCATTGCGTTGTAACCGACTCTCCATTCCCTACATCGAATTTTCTCCACCACAATACCTCCATCCACCCCGGAATTAGTAGCAATTGTTTCCGCAGGTGCAAGAAGTGCCTGCAACACATCATCTTTAATGTTAGGAATTCTCTTCAAACAATCAGTTCCAGCGATTATCAAAAACTTGTTAGACATTAGGTACAACACCTCCTGTTGTAGGATTTTTCATAAATTTACATTAGCCCGTTCCAAACAAGTACTTTTGCATAGATAAGAACACACCAACACAGTCATACTTCACAAATTCAAAAACGAGTGAATAATGATTCACTCGAAGACAAACCAGTTTTCGGTTTGAAAGGGCAACAGCAGCATGCCACAAAATCCAACGAGGAAAAACGACATATTTGATCGCCAATGAGCCTTTTTTAATCAAATCCTTTGAAGCAATCCAATAACAGAAACAAAGATGAGAACATACCTTTGCCACAATATCAGCACCAATTCGCTCATTCTCATCTTCGAAATTCAGTTGGGTAGAGATCTGCTCAGAGAGATGTACATAAGCAGCACCTCCGCCAGGTAGTATCCCTTCACTTATAGCAGCATATGTTGCGTTCTTTGCATCCTCAATCCTGAGTTTCTTATCTTCAAGTTCTGTCTCTGTGTGAGCGCCCACCTGTTTGATGTATATAATTGAAATAAGTTTTCAAAATAAGTCTAGTATATAATTTAAATTGAAATAAGATATAAAATCATAATAACCCAATCAACCATCTTCATTCTTTTTTCCCACTATTTCTAACTTTTTTCTAAGTCTGAAATCAATCATTGTCAACCCTCAATCTTCCATTCCTTCCCCGAACTCTATATTCTTTGAGATTACAGTCCTCATCTCCGTTGATTCTGGATGGAGAAGGTTAATCCATGGAAAGATGCAAAGCATCCACCCAGAAAGCCATGGCATATGGCCAAGCTTGAAGTAAAAGACACAGGGTCTAGCTTGGGAGAACAAATCTTGAAGTCTTATAGAGCTTGTCACATGGCCGACGCTTCAAGGAAGCCCTTTGGCCATCTTGAGGTCATTGATTCCTGGTCCATGTAGGTGAGCATGGAACAGATGTTCTTTTTACTTAATGAAGCATTTTTCATATGCTACCAGATGTGCATTGGTTTGGAGAACCAAACAATACAGAAAAACAACCAAAATCACAAAACATTAAACATGCAACCCAAACATAGCATTAACTGAATTTCTTTTTTTATGGGTTGGTTGGACTAAAAAAGGAAATAAAAGATAAAAATGGCAATGACACCAAACAGCCATGACAACATAAGCCAATAGAGTTTGGAAATGAATTAATCTTTTAGGTAAGAGAGAGGACGGACGGACGCCTTAAAAATGTTTGACTAGGAAAAACTATGACAGAAAATTATGACATTCAGTATGCAAAACAACAAGAAAGCAAATTAAGATTGATAAGACACAACAAACTATTCTTGGAAGCATTTCCCCTACCAATTATTGATCATTACACATGCAATATATCATTAGTGCCAAATCATCACATCACAGTAAACTCAACCAAATAACCCATGTAGTTCAAAAAATGCATATGAAATAAAAGTTATCCCTTCAGCTGAAAGATAGCCACAACATTGCCAAAAGAACTTAAGAGAAAACATGAATTTCCAAAAAGAATGCTTTTGATGTAGTGAACTTATAATATTACAAACCTTGATCACTGCCACACCTCCTGATAATTTGGCAATTCTTTCAGCAATTTTTCTTGATAGGTATGTATTTTCTGTTTCAGCAAGATCCTTCTTCATCTGCAGAATTCTTGCCTGAATTTCAGCTTTGGTAGAAGGGTCAGCAATTATGGTTGTTGAATTACTTGTTATGGTCACTTTCTGTGCAACCCCAAGTTGATCTGATGTTACACCCATGAGAGAAAGACCAAAATCCCCCGAAAGGAAATCAGCACCTGAAAATATTAGATAACATCTATTAAGGTCATAGAAAGTTAGATGGAAAAACCACTGTTTACATGAACATAAGGGATTTCAATAGTCTTCACATGTACGCATGTAATGTAATATTTTCTATGGACAATATGGTGCTCGCAAAGTTTACAACCAACAGTAATTGTAATTAGAATTATTACTGCAGGACAATTTAGAGGAGGGAGATGATGCATGATCGAGTCAAGATATGATGACTTTACAGGAGTTAGATCTTAAAGGTCTAATTTAGTAGAGGAAAATATATTTAGGTTTCATGTTCTTCCATTTCATCCTTTATCATGATGAGTTATAAACTATGACTCACTGTTTAAGATCCTTTACCGTGAGGAGCTTAAGTAGCTACTTTGTTTATAACTGTACTTAGTTTTTAACCACCCTAGAATTAAATGGTAAACTATAATTATATCGCATGGAAGATAAAATAGATAGAGTGAGTTTAGCACAAAGTAACTGAAGAAAGCACCCTAAAAATGCGGTCTGCCAAAGAACTTTTCAATGGTAATTAATGTCAAGTACAGGATAAAAATATCAATAAAAAAAAAACAAACGAGCTAGAAAGAAATGTCATTGGGCTGGAAAAATTCCATATTTTCCACACGTGCACATGGTCGGTTAACCAGTCCATTAACAAAAACCATTAACCAGTCCATTTAATTCGGTTAACCATATTTCGGTTAATATAAACTTCGGTCGGTTAACCTATATTTCGGTCGGTTAACCATTAGTGACTTTACGTAACAAATATCACTTTACATCTATAATTATTCACTTTAAAATAAATATATAATTATTTAAATACTAAATAAAAATATGTAACTTCAAATTTAATTAACAAAATTGCCAAAACAAATAAGTTTTAAGTTATTTTGATATTTTTAACTTAAAAATTAAATACAAATATGTATATTTATAGATTGATAATTAAATTTCTACATATATTTATACTAGTTTTATGTGTATTAATACATAATCGGTTTATTTTTCGGTTTCGGTTAACCATCGGTTTTTAAAATAAAAACCGTAAACTAGTCCATCGGTTACGGTTAACCTATTTTTCGGTTTGGTTTCGGTTTCGGAAATCGGCGGTTTTCCGGTTAGTTTTGTGCAGCCCTTGGCTATGCTGGAAATCAAAGGACTGTTTTCCCCTATTAAACAAGACCTATTTTTCTAAAAGATCATTCTCTGTCTCAAGAAGGAAGTCAAGTCATGCTTCACAAGAAATTACGAAAGTTTTGATAAGAATCCATATCCTACATCTAGAGGAAGAGAAAGAGCTCGCGATTCACAATAATCAAAGAGGACGTTATTAAAAGTTCAATTACAAAAAGATATGATGAAAACCTTGCAAACCATAATAAGCAACCAATAAGCAGATGCAGATGAAAGCGAAGACGAATAGAGCCTGACATCCTACCAAAAATAGCAACTAACAAGAGCAAGTATACAAGATATTATTCCCACAAATCAATTTATAAGATCTATTTATTTCCAATAAGAAATAGCTACTTCCACACACACACCAAAAAAAAAAAAAAAACCAAAGCATAAACCTCTACAAGTAAGCGTTGGTGCTAGAATGCATTTCTTAAAGTATGACCTAACAGGTAAAATATTCTTAGAATAAAGGCCAACATCATGGGACGGTTCCATATCAACCCACATGTCAGCCAGACAAAATAACAGTCAACCAACATGCATATCCACGTACTAATGCCTACACCTAGATAAAGGCAAACAAACTAATGAAAGATTTATAATAACGTTGTTAATAACATAAATTTGAGATAGAAAAAAACACAATATATCAATTCACCTGTCATAAGGGCAATGTCTTGCAATAGAGCTTTTTTTCCTTCTCCAAATCCTGGGCATTTGACAACAGCGACATTCAGCAAACCTTGCATTTTGTTCACAACTAATGTTTCCAGTACCTGCTTTGCAATATCCTCAGCAAAGATCAACAGGGGGACACTCAATTGCATAGTCTTTTCCAGCAAAGGTACAATTTCTTTCACAGTCGCAATGCGTTGATCAGTTACTAGTACTTTAGCATTGTCAAACTCTACCAGAGACTTCTCCTGATTTGTTATGAATTGGGGAGACATGTAACCCTTGTCAAGCTGAAAAGAAATGATGACAGAAATGTAATTTAAGTATGAAAAAAATAAAACATGCATAAGAAAATAAAGCCTACTTAGAAAGTATCATAGTGGGCCGATGTTGCATGAAAAGTGGAAACAGAAACTGAAACGGAAAACGGGAACATTATTTCTAAAAAAATATAGCTAGGAAACAGTCCTAGAAGCGGAAAGAAACGAAACGGACACGAAATACTAGTGAAGAGTTTCCGTGCAATATAGTAGTGGGCTATATTGGAAAAGAAAAGTGTGAGAAATGACAATTGGAATTAGCTCTCAACATCTAGAATAAATTGCAGTTGGAAACACATTTCATTTTAAACGGTAGAGCAAACTTTCTATTCACATATCTTAACAATATAAAGAATGATTGAAAAATCACTTCTGAATTAAGCTAGTCTTAATGGATGCATGATGCATTTTATGCAGATTGCCTTGCCGGTCCAAACATGCAGTCCCAGAGGCATCTTCAACTGTCACGGAACCAATTGAACTAAAAGCTTAAGCGGGTAGGTAAAGACCCAAATCATATTAATATCTGACACACCCCGCACGCAAATGTCTACTGGGCTTGAAGCGTGCACAACATAGACCCATATTACCATGTCCTACACTTTAATCAACAAATAAGGTTGTCGTGATTCGAACCTTTGATCATTTGGTCAAAGAGGCTCTGATACCATGTCGTGGAACCAACTGAACTAAAAGCTTAATTGATAGTTAAAGGCCCAATTCATATTAATATCTGACATCAACCAAATATGTATTTCATCGTTCAAAGCAAAATTTCAAATCTTACGCATATTTGTGCTCTAGGAGAGTTCGAGTGTTTGGCATTTCAATCACAACCAAAATTGATAATAAATTTCAAAACTAGAGCTTGTCTAATCACCTTCATTCCTTCTTCTATTATTACATAGGTTTCAGAGGTTGAAGATGATTCGATGGAGATTACTCCATCATAGCCAATTCTGTCTATGGTATCAGCCATTAAGTTCCCAATATATTCATCATTCCCAGCAGAAACTGAAGCAACAGCTGCAGAACAAGGTGAAGAATTTCAAGAATCTTTTAAACAAAATGCAAAAGGTATCCAATAAAAAAAAAAAAGGGCGGCCCGGTCGCATTACGCGTCCCCGCTGAGCGAGGGTCCGGGGAGGGGTCCCACCACAAGGGGCAAAAGGTATCCAATATAACAAAAAGAGAAATAGAGACCTTTTATATTATCCCTTCCTATCACTGGAAGACTTTTCTTTTTCAAGACTTTGACTAATTCTTTTACTGTCATATCCATTCCTCTCTTCATAGAAACAGGGTTGGCCCCTAAAGCAACCGCTAGCAGGCCCATTTTGATCATTGCACGAGCCAAAATAATTGCCGTGGTAGTGCCATCACCAGCCAAATCATTCATTTTGCTTCCAACCTGCAAACAAGCACTTCATTTTTACTAATTACAATTCACTTGTATCATGTAATTAATGAATACAAATTAAGGAAGGGATTATGTAGCAACCATGAATGACCTCTTGGATTAGAATTGCTCCAACATTCTCCATAGTATCTGGAAGCTCTATCGCTCGAGCTACTGTAACACCATCATTTACTACTTTTAATGTCTTTGAATCCGAAAGAATGACATTAAGTCCTGCAAAATTTTGCATAAACCTTTTTAGCATAATACAATTAAAAAAATCAATACTGACCAAGACTGGTAAAGGACGAGTCAATGGCCAAAGAGTAACCAACTCTTTTTTTAGATTTACAACTGCATCAGTTTCTTATTATGTGCTCTGTTATGAACTATACACCATATATAGATCAATAATTATAGCCAATGCTAAAATTCCCTTATAGGTGATGATGTAGCCATCGCTTGAAACCCAAATATCCTTCTTTAATGTGTTAATGGTATTTTTGCCTAATTTTATAGTTCTTAAGCTTAACGATCATGGTTACAGATGGCGACATTATGTCGTAGAACAGAACTTTGGACCCTGCTAAAACTCAAACTGAAATGTTAAATACACAAGACTATAATACACTTCCAAAGAAGTGGCAACGAAGAAAAATGGCTAAAGCTAGAACGTATAAGTGGCAAAATTATCAGCTCTATTTTTGAACGAAAAAGAAACAAAAATATATCTATTTTTTGCACTTCTATTTCATTTTGCAAAGCAAAAATCAAGTGAGATAATCGATAAAAATTAAAAGCCACTAATGTTTGGTCTCATTTGGACCTAAGGAACCAATAGTTTCAAAGTTCAAAATTTTGACAAGTTTAGTACCATAATACTGGGACTGACAATTGACAAAAGGTGTCTCCACAAATTAATTAGAACGATATAGAAGTACAAGAAAAGATTAGGATATTTATGCTGCCTCTTTCTCCTAATATAAGCTGTTCCAGTTTTCTACTTAGTATACTACCTCTATCACTTGTCACATAAAAGTATATGGAATAATCATGTGGCTTAACCCTCTACCACTTCCCCATTTTCACATATTGAATACCTACTTTCGACCTTCTAGGGTAAGTTAACAAAAAAAATTATCATCATCCATTACTCATCAGATACAGAGGACAGAATTTTGCAGATATTTTTCCATGTATTGGGGCCTTGGCGCAACGGTAAAACGTTGTTGTCGTGTGACCAGAGGTCACGGGTTCGAGTCTTAGGAGCGGCCTCTTGCCAATTAAATTGGCAAGGGAAGGCTTGCCCCCAATACACCCTTGTGGTGGGACCCCTCCCCGGACCCTCGCTCAGCGGGGACGCGTAATGCGACCGGGCCGCCTAAAAAAAAAAAAAAAAAAAAAAAAAATTGGGACTGGTACACACAAAAAATGGCATAATGCATATTGTTCATAAACGCAAGCTTTCAGCAGTAAAATATAAACCAAAGCAAATGAAAGAAAAAGTACCTCTAGGCCCTAAGGTAAGAGAAACCGCATCAGCAAGTTTATCAATTCCAGCTAACAAGGCTCCCCTACATTCTTTCCCATAAGATATTCTTTTGGGGCCAGCTTTCACCACCAATTTCATCGTCCTCTTCTTCCAGTCAAATTTCTGCAACATTATAAGAATACCTCAAATACTAATACAAAAAGAAAAACTATCCTTATTAACAAAATCAGCATAGATAGGAAGAGGGACTTACAGGGGAAAGGGGTTTTTGGAAGAAGATACACGGTTTAAAGGCGGAGGTAGCGAGGAAGACGGACATGTTGTGCTCTGTTGCAAGTTTTGAGATTTCCGACTCCTGGAAAGGCAGTTGAAGCGGCGAGCAGCGGTGGCCGATGAGTGAAGTAGCGCTGGCGGAGTTAAGTGCAAACTTCTCGAATAGAGCGTGAAGATTGAAGAAGCTTCAACTTACCAAAAGAGGGAGAAATTGGAAATGTGAGTGTCGTTTCATGAGATTCTTTGTGCGTATAACGGAATAGAAATGTTTTCTACACAAAATGTTTTCCTTAAATTAAATTAAATTAACTGAACTGAATGCTACTGAACTTAACTTAACTTAATTACACCAAATAATTAACTGAACTTACTTATGCTGAAATTAAGTTAAAAAAAACAGGGCCTAACTTGGCTTGTAGGATGTTTAGATCAAAATTGAGTTTGAATGTTAATTTGACAAATCAACATTTTAATAAAAAAAAATACATAAATTAAAAAAAAAATTGTATAATTTTGTTACGCATTAATACATATATGCTCTTATATTTATATATTTTACCATATACACCCTTATATCAAATAAACAGTAATATATACATGGTCGAAATCCACCATTCTCCTATTAACATCCAAGTTGCATCAATATTAAGTTTGAGGCAATGAATCTCTGACGGCTTCCAAGCTATAATGGTAGCTGAATTTTGCGAGGCTAACTGATCACGACTCACCATGTTCAACTACTGAAATTAGTTAGACAAACCAACGAATTGCAAACATTAACCGAGATTGGGGTAGTTCTTTTATTCCACAACTTTTGATCTCTTTGATTCTATAATTATCATATAATCATGCAAGCTTAGTCTATGTCCTTCTCATCTATGTTCATATCAACAATAGTTAAATACACTCCATCCAATGTGCTAATCTTTGAATATGCTGACCTCCAATAATCTATAGCAAACAAGCAGTATGCTCCTCATACGCTCCATACACCACAAACAACTTCAGGACATGTTCTTTTTAAGAACAAATTGGCACGATTTGAAAAGAAATCGCTACAACATCTCAGAGAATGAACTGTTTTTTTTTTGTTGCAGAGATTGGTTGAATTTTAGTTGGGATATGAGTTTTGGAGAAGATGATAATGGTGATTTGATGGAAACTTGATTTCAAACGAATTGAAAGTTTGAAGAAATTGAAAATGACAGCAATTGAAGTAAGAAGATGAAGTTTGAAAGGTGGAGGTTGTTGTAAATTGATGCGAAAATAAGCAAAGTTAGCTTAAGGATGTGTATTTAGATCTGAGAATGAATGGATTAAGCAAAATGAAAGTTTGAGATTTGAGATTTATGATTTGGGAGCTTGAAGAAATTGAAATTGGATGCAAAAAAGAGTTTGAAAGAATCAAATTTGGATTGCAAAAAGACTGGTTATTCTATAATTAAAAAGTTGAGGTTTTTGTTGGATTTTTCGGGTTTGGAATGACAATTTGAGGTTACATTTATAGAAAAAAAAAACAAACTTTATGTCGCATGACCTCAAATTTTTACTATCACCATTCCCACTAATTGATATTGCAAAGGTGAAGCAAAAAAATAGTAATAAATGCATAGATGCCAAGATCAGGAACTGTTTCGCCAAGATGGGATCGTCTCGCCGAAACGAGGTAATTTAAGGAAAAATATATTTTTTTCCAATAGCTCGTCTCGTCGAGATAAAAAAATAAAGTTTTTATTTTTGCTATTTTTTGATGTTTTTTAAAAAACAAAACGATTTTTTTATTGTAACCTTAAATAAAATAAATTCATTTATTTTGTCTTATATCTTAATAAATAACGTTTAACTTAAAAGTTTAAATTATAATAAATAATTTTTGGATTTAGGAATTTTTAAGTGGAACTAAGAGAACACCAATAATTCTACCAAAAAAAAAGAGAACACCAATAATAAGACATGTTTGATAACCAGTTTATTTAAAAAGAATATATTAATTGGTTTAATATTTTTAGCTTCATTGATAATACCATTTAAAAATTTCAGTTAAATAAAAAGAATTATTTATTTTGATAAATTAAAATATTTAACTTAGAATTTTAAATTGAATATTATGAGGGTCGATTATGAGCTTAAGTCAGGAGTGCACGAATCTAGGACCATGATTGAAAGATCCCAAACACAATTAATAAGTCTATATATATGTAGAATAAAAAAATTTTATACATATTAATATTATTCAGGTTTTAAAAGACTTATGTAATTACGGACGGAAACTTTGTTATGGGACTTTGTTATGGGACGCAGCTGCAGATTGTTTCGTTGTCCGCCGTCGAAGGAATGCGAGGCGGAGGCGCTAATATCCAGGCGATGAAATGGGTAGAGCTTAGTCAAATTCATAATATAGTCTTTGAATCCGATGCTAAACAAGTTATTGACGCAATTACATCCGAGTGTGAAGATATTTCAGAATTTGGTGACCTGGTCTCTCAGATTCGAACTATTCTTCTTACAAATGACTCTTACTCAGTCAAGTGGATACGGCGGCAAGCTAACGAATTGTCGCACATTGGCTCAATCTTCTCGTTTAATTACTTGCCCCTCATTCTTTTATTCATTACCGAGTTATGTTTCTCATTCTTTATTAAACTATTGCCGTGAGGCTCATTAATATATTCATTCTTTGATTAAAAAAAAAAAAGACTTATGTAATTGATATTTTATTTACTTCCTATTCTTTTCCGATTATTTTTTTATTCTGCAATAATTCTCATTCTTGTTCTCTAAAGGTATTTAGTTAAACAAAATTTTGAAGAACATAATAATATGTAACATTAAAAATTGATGGAACACTTTTTTTTTTATCATTGATTGAACTATATTTTAAACTTTTACGTATTATATTTTTTACAAAATGAACCCTTATTTCTTATTTGTCCAGATAAATAGGACCGTTCATGAATACTACCAACTAATATCTTCAAATTCAGTATTTACTTTTAGAATTTCTTAAATATTTACATTATTTAATACTTTCAAACTTATAATATTCATCAATTAAAATTTTTTACTTATTTTTTCGATACTAATTTTTAAATTTATCAAACAACACTTTAATATATTGATTTTCAGTACTGAAATTAATTATCAAACGTATCCCAACTTAAATTTTTTTAGAATTGCTGAAAAATATAAATTAATTAGTCAATAAATTCGGGTTAGGCGGCATATCCAGGACACGGCGCAACGGATGTTCCGGTATTGTCAAAATAAGATAGGAACGAGGTCAAAAAATCAATAGAAAAATATCTTCCCAGGCAACGGGACTCTACGTCTGGGTCTTGGGTCTTCTTCCATCTCAAACTCGGATTAGGAAGAGTGCCAATTCTTTAGCAAGAAGAGGGGGAAAGAAGCGATTTACGTTACGGCCTCCAAAAAAATGATTCTCTTTTACTTTTTTTTTTTGTAAGAACCCGCAGGACTACTTTTCTATGGCTTTTCTATCTACGTCGACTAAAAGGGACACTTTTCAGTCACACAATTCGATGCTTTGGGTGAAACCAATTCCCAGGGTGTGACGAGCGGTGTGTACAGGGCTCGGGTACATATTCACCGCGACATGCTGATCCGCGATTACTAGCGATTCCAATGAAATGAAAACTGGATTCATGTAATAGCACAAAGGTTTCCCACCTCTCTATATCCCACGACACTCAAAGCGGATCTGGTTGTACCAAAACAACCTTCACGCAGGCCAACTAAAAGCTTGTTGGATTGTCAAGGAATTTCTTACTTGTATATATTCTACTGCGGAAAGAAAAGAGATGAAAAATCTCTGCTTCTAGCTGCACTCTATAACTTTAGGACATAAGTTAAGATTCTATGATGCCATCAGAAAGTCCCATAAGAAAGAAGAAAATGGGCCATTTTCCTTTTCCGAGTTAGAATCCTTAGACTAAGGACGTACAGTACCCTACGAAAGAAGGAAGATGTGAAGAACTCCAGAAAGCAGCTAAATGATAATATGAAATTTAATACCAATTAAGGTTGATTTGAGTGGTTAAGAGTTTCAAGTCGTTTAAATTAGATTTCGAGTTTGAGTCCTAACATGTGTAGAAAGCTTTAATTGAGAGAAGATTCACCTAAAAGGTGTCTGATGTGTCTCAAACCAAAAAATCGAATAAACTATATAAAAATAATAATATGCAATTAAATAGATTATCTTTTAAATATTTATAATAATAAAAAGTTGTAGCTGCACATCAATAATAATGATGATTTTTATTGGGCTAAGCCGTTTAGGCCTGTGCTGAGTTACTATCAGGCCTGTTGTATATAGTGGCGCTAACGGATCATAGGTTTTTTTTGGGTCAAATACATGAATATCATAATAATATAAAATTACAACTAAGTCATATCACCAAATTTAATTCTTAATATATCATTATTCTCTATATATTATGATTTCATATCATAATTTAAAAAATCTAGACTTCAATTCATAAATCATAAACCGTAGAGAATATATTCTAGACTTCTAATTTATAAATTATAATCCTTAAAATATATTAAAAGTACTGATTTTACTAGTTTGACAGAATTCAAAATTATGAGTTGATATAGTTGTAAATAATTTATGAAAAATGAATTTCTATGTAATTTTCCCTTTTTTTACATAAAAATAATAAATGAAAATAATATTTTGTTTCTAGTCAAATTGATAACTTATATGCATTAGATCATATTTCTCATTTTTTATTTTGAAAATTTCAGAGCAAAAAGGATATTTTTAAATAATTTAGGGATGACAACGGGTAGAATAAACTCTGCTAACTTAGGCATCAAAGTGACATCGCATGTTAATAGTTTCATCCTGACCATATTTTTGTCTTATCTCAAGCACTTAGTCACTAAAATACTAATTCATAAAATATCTCATATCAACCCTTAACCTCTTTATATTCTTCTCGCGATTGCAGAAAAACTAGAAAACCCTAGAACCACGCGATGCAATCAGAATAAAAACTTCGAATATGTGATATTAGAGGGGGAGAATATTGTTAGGGTTCCATGTGCAAGTTGAGAGATGGTAGAGATGAGCCGATGTCAGAGGAAAGGGGAAGAGATGAAGAATATGATCAAATAGAAAGGAGGGAGTTGATTACAAATATGTCATGTGTATTTGACGTGATAAATATGTAAAGTTGGCACGCCATGTGGACATGAAAGGTGTGACATGGCGTTTATGTAGAGAACTCTTGACGAAAGTTTCTACTAATATAATATATATGTTTCGTTAATGAAATCTGAAATTGCTCCGTTAATGAAATACTAAGGGGGCGTTTGGGTGCTCCTTTTCGTGCTCATGTTTGCCTTTTCAGTTCGAAATGAAGAGTTTTAGGCGTTTGATAGTGACATTCTTGTTTGCCTTTTACACTTGAAAAACAGAATTAGGTGTTTGGTTAGTGACATCATGTTTGCTTTTTACACCTGAAAAGCAGCCTTTTACAAAAGCAGAGAATCTATGTTTTTTGGAAAATCAGCTTTTTCCAACAGCAAACCGTAACAGCAAACAGCAAACAGCAACATCAAGTAAGAACAGCAAACAACAAACAGTAACAGCAAATAGTAGGTAAAACAAACGGGCCTAAGCTTCAAATTGCATTTGAATTTAAATTGGTTCTTCTCCAATAATTATAACTAATTTTGTACTTAATTTTCATGCTCTCCCTTTCATAGTGTAATCTATATATAAAATAAAAAAAGGACTGTCCAATTATCCAACATTCCATCCCACCTTCGAAGAAGCTTGTGGACTAAAAAAAATACAATGAACTTATAATATGGGTCAATTTATTATTCCAATGAAAAATAGAATATTTATATTTATATTAATATTATGCACACGAGTTGTACTACTATATGATACTGATTTTATAATAGTTAGATCCAACAAATTAAATTTGGTAGATGCATGCACACAATCACTGAAAGATATGTTTCTTCCCTTTTTTTTATTATTAATAATAAATTAATAATGATGTAAAGTTGAAAATGAAAGGAATCTCTTTGCACACACAACTCATAATTTATATATTTAATATCTTTAATTTTCACCTAAATCCCAAATTATTTCTCAATTTTTCATAACTATTTTTTTTTTCTACTCAACTAACTTAAAACCAACTATATCTTCATCATCTTAACTTACTTAAAACAATTTTTCAAGTCTTCAACTTACTTAAATTTTCAAAAACACGAGTAGTCTTTTTTTCAAAAAAAAAAATTTGCGCACAACGTATAAAAAAAATCGCCACTAGACTCGGATGTGATTCGAACCCATGACCTCCCAAGACATAGGTAAGCTCTCAACCACTAGGCTAAGAACTTCACCACAAAAACACAAGTAGTATACTATAGCATTATATATTAAATTTATGGGAATTAGGCTCTTTCTTTCTAAAACTTACGGAAACATTAAATATATATTTTTTTTATAGTTGGAACGTTAGATATTTAGTTGCAAATAGAAAAAATTGTTTATGTATAAAACTATAACATAAGCTGATGGAGTCAACCTTTGACTTATTAGTGTAAACAATAAACATAGCTTATGTGGAATAGATTTAATTTTTGTTTCCCTTATCTAGTTCAAAACGTTGCGGTTTTAACATAGACTAGAAAAAAAAAAAAAATAAAGACGCATAATATTTTATTTGATAGGTGCAACTAAAATTTCGTGAATGAAGATAAAAAAAGAAGAAGATAAGATACAGAATAACCCTTATAAATGGTGATTTCTACGGTCGAAAGTGTTGCATCTCTTAAAGTATTATTTCCATGAACTCAAATTTATCCTATATATTGTTATTTGGATCAAAATTGAGAATTTTAAAGATAAAATTTTATTATTCCAAAATTGATATGTTTTTTTTTTGAAGAAAAAATGATTAAGATTCAAGGCTAGAGCTTTATGAATAAATTTAAAAAAATCTGATTGTACTCATATCCAAATTTTACCCATTCCTTAATATCCAGATTTTAATATTATACTTGTAAACAATATTCTTTTTCTTTTTTATAAAGAAATAAAATGATCATGTTTAAGATAACCAAATTTTATATTTTATCTAAAGTTCCTCCACCAAACAACAAAACTTTATATTATTAAGTTGTTTTTCATTTTCTACCAATTGATAAGACAAAAGAAGAAGCATAATAATTATAATTAGGTAGGTAATATCATTATTAAAAATAACTAACTCATAATCATTAAAGCTTTGAATTAAACAAATTAAAACAAGGAGTATATATGACTATAATAACACTCAAATGTTTTGTTTTGGTTATAATAAAGTTTAGACAAGTATAATTCCCACTCATTTCCAATGCCATATTAAACTACAAATTTTGATAACAATTTATTATAAAATTTGCAAATTACTAATTAATAAAGGATAAATTTTAATTGAATAGAAAACTAAACTTCAAACCTTATATTCGTGATTCTATGAAGTAGTACTATAATGATTGAAATGGTTTTCCCGATGCTTGAGATGAGAGAAAAGGTGACTAGGACAAGATCATTGACTGACGATCCTACTCTGAAACCTAAGTTAGTGGTGTATATGGTGGACTATTAAGCAATTGAGAGTAATCGCAAAGAATATGTATATGTAGGCGTATATATCGAGAAACAATGTCTTTAGACTCATCAAAAGACAGTTGGACGTAATTTAGACAAGTTGTATCCTACTCGTTTTAAACTACCTTAATTTTAGACGAATCTGACGGAATATAGTCCAATTCGAACTTGAAGTTTCTCCCATTGATCCACATGTGAGAGAAATAACGGTATTCTTGTTTAGTTGAATTTAACGGCTCTCATTGCTGCAGATGCCTGCCTAGATGGAACACATATAGTGATACATCAGTGTTTTTATTGACCTTAATGATCAAATGAATTTTGGTCATTCACCGTTAGCTTAGACTTATTAAATATAAACATTAGGATGCTTTGAATCTCTACCCTGTGATTTCAATCAGCCTAAACTTTAAATCCGTTATTAGCATTTGAGACATCCTCATCAGCAAATTACTCAAGTGTTTTATTATACATCGATTTTTTATTACATTAATCTTAATGATTATGTAGTATTCGGTATGTGGACTTATTTAGAATCGTAGAGTTGTATTCTAAGACTTAAATTTCATTAAAAAAAATAAAAATATAAATGTTGGGTTGGTGAAGAGAAAGGAAAATAAAAATGGTTAATTAAGCGTGAAATGCGGTTGATTAATGAAAAAATAAAAAAATAAAAAATATGGGTGGAGGAGGGAGGCGGTGGTGGTGGTCCGACCAGAATACGTGGAGGCAATGTTTCTATCTGAATTTACCAACCGCTTAATTTGATTTTGTCCCCACTTACCCCAGCATGCTTTTATTTTATTTTTTATTTTTTATTTTTATAAAATGATATTTGTCTTTTTCTGATATGGTCCATAGAATTGGAAATGAATTTTTTAAATATCTATTTTTGTCTTCGTCGGTGATATGCTTGAAATCTCCTAGAAACTCACTAATTTATATATGTTGTTTTTATTATTATTATTATTTTATTTATAGGTCCAAAAAGTGATTAGACTTAATTAAATGTGAAATAAATATTATTTTAACCAAAGAAATTCATTGAAAATCTGACGTGAACATTTTTCAAATTAAATTTAGTTAAAACTTAAAATAAAACTGATGTAGACATAAAAGACTTCTAATATTTATTTATTATACCTTACAAAAATTTAGTAGTAACCCTTTTATTATTTTTATGTTTAAAGTATATATTAGGTAAAGTATACCCATGAATTCTTCAATTTTTTCTGTTAAGAAAAAAATTCTTCAATTTTGTTATGGTACTTGAATTTTAAATCTGAATATAAAGTAATGTAATATAAAATAAAGTAAGTGAGGTGTATGAATGTTTTTGGATGGAACTTAAGGTAAGTGATAATTTAATAATGTAATTATATATAAAATTACTTTTATATCATTTCTTTTGTATAAAAAAAATAAAAGACAAACGGTAATTTTGGAAGTAAAAAATCAGTAACATAATTCTCCTCAAATTAGGGTGTAAAGAAAATTACTCAAAATTCATCGTACCTACCTTCACTTACTATGCTCTTCAATTACACCTTAAAACATGAAAATTTTAGGGAAAATAACATTTTACATGTTAATTTTTCATAATTTTTAGGCTTATATACACAAGGTTAAAATGGTAATCTGAATGATGTTTTCCATAAACATATTCTATTACATGAGAGCTTTTTAACGGTATATTACGTGCTAAAAAAGATCGAGCATAGAATGAGATATTCATGCCCAAAGGTGACCACTTGAGATGTACATATGTGTTTGGAAGGAATAAAAATAAGGTTTGCTTCCCGAAAGCTGGAGTGTTTCTCTCTAGTTTATTAATAAGAGCTCTTGTGTAGCTTTTAACAATTTACTACAAAAAATGCTCTCTCACGCGTAAGGGGGCCTTGGTGCTGGGCCAATTTTGAATTCAGTCTGTTATTTTATTCATATAATCATCTAATGGATTCACAACAATCAAATACAAATTAATTATGTGTTCAATTACATTCAAATTAGAATTAATTCAGTGGTTACGAATTCAAATTGAATTCAATTTGTTGAATTCGACAACCCTATATGTAATGAGTCTGTTTTTTTCATAACACACAACAAACAGATTTCTCTGAAAATTTTCCTTTAAGCAGTCTGTTTCTTTTTTCTGATGTTCTTTTGCTTCTGGTGATACCTTCGCACACGGTCAAAGTTTGCCTTAGTAATCCGTTGTACCCTGAAAGACGGTCATAAAATCGGTGCAATCTGTTTTAAGGGAACTGGTAGTTTAGGCCTCAGGTTAATCTTTGCTTTATGGTTTGATTTCGTTTTTGTTTCCTTTATTTATTTTGTTGTTGTGTTTTCCATTTTCAGTTTAGTTCTCTAAATATATAATTATATTTTGTAATCGCTATACTATTAATAAATTATCTATTTTATCCTGGTCGTGGTTTATTATTTTCTACAATCTTAAGACAGAGCACTACTAATTTACCTTTGAGTTTTGCAGGATACATTGACTGGATTTTTGGATTAGTTCTTTGATTAATTTGAATTTGTTGAACATAATTTGCATATTCTGTTTTGGACCACCATTCGAATCAAAAATCTTTTACAAACAGAAACTTTAAGAAATTGGAAATTCAGTTATGAGTTTCAGTTTGTGATTAAATATAAACATTTTGTGTTTGTATTTGGGATTTGTTTTCTATTTAACAAAACAATGGCTAATGGAAATGAAAACCTTATTCTTGGAGAGAATTCCGGTTCTAAGAATGATTCAGGAAACAATGAGAGGAACATGGAAACTCCGATTACTGGAGATGGTTCTGGTTGTAATAGTGGTTTCCGAATCAAGAACACAAGAATTAATGTTTCAACATCCCTAACAAATAGTGACAGACCTAAGAAACTCACATGTGTGAATTTCAAAACATGGCAATAAAAGATGTTATTCTTCTTAACCATGCTTGGTTTGGCTAACTTTGTCAAGGATGATCCACCTGCTTTAAATCAGGATGATATTGACAATGTTATTGTAATTGAAACATGGACACACTCTGATTTCATTTGTCGTAACTATACTTTAAATGGTTTAATTGATGCACTTTGCGGTGTTTTTCAAGTTAATAAAACGGAAAAAGAATTGTGGATGTCTTTGGATCACAAATATAGGATATAAGATGTCGTGGCTAAGAAATTCTTAGTGAGACAATTTCTGAACTATATTATGATGGATTAAAAAACTGTTGTAAGTCAAGTGCAAGATCTTCAAATTATTATCCACTGCGGAAAGAATGGTAGTTAGTGAATCTTTCCAAGTGGTTGCAATTATTGAAAAATTGCCACCTGGTTGGAAAGACTTCAGAAATTACCTTCAACATAAACGCAATGAAATGACCATTGAAGATCTAATGTTAAGGTTGAGAATTATAGAAGGTAATAGATACACTTCAAAGAAAGTCTCTAAAACTTCTCTTGCTAGTCAGTCTGTGGCTAGTCACTCTATGGCTAAAGCCAATATGGTGGATGTGAATAATAACTTCAAAAATAAGGGCAAGAAACCTCTAGGCCCAAAAGGAGGCATTTCCAAGAAACCCAAGTTCATAGGGAAATGTCACAATTACAACAAAGTTAGCCACAAGCTTGCTGATTGTAGATTGCCTAAAAAGGCTAACAAAGATGAGGCTATAGAGAAACTTAAAATCTATAAGCAAAGAGTAGAAAACTAACTTAATAAAACAATTGAAGTGGTTAGAAGTGATCGAGGTGGTGAATATGTAGAACCATTTGGTGAGTTTTGCTCTCAACATGGTATTACTCATGAAGTTACACCACCTTATTCTCCTCAGTCAAATGGAGTAGGTGAGCATAAAAATCGTGCCTTAAAGGAGATGATGAACGCTATGCTATACAGTTCAGGGTTGCCACAGAACATGTGGAGGGAAGATGTTTTATCAGCTAATTACCTTTTAAATAAAGCACCCCGGAAGAAGTTAGATAAAACTTCAGATCTATTATAGAAAGTGTGTGGGTGTCTAGCCAAAGTATTGGCCCCATTACCCAAGAAAATGAAAATAGGTCCAAAGACAGTCGATTATATTGTCATTGGTTATGCTCTTCATAGTAATGCATATGGTTTCCTAGTGTATGAATCTAAGAATCCCGAAATTCATAAAAACATCATCATGGAATCGAAGAATTCTTCTTTCTTTGCACATATTTTTCCATTTAATGAAAAGAAAGATGAGTCTTCATCTAGCAAACGTTCTCTTAAAATTGTTGATGAAAACAATGAGGAACTTCAATAAGGTAATGAAGTTGAGACGATAGTTAAGGCTAGTGAAGAGGAATAAGTTGAATGGCTACAAAACTTCTTGGAGGATATTCTATAATGGCCTAGACTTGTGACCGCAATTTGTATACATTGCGATAATCAAGCAGCGATTAACAAAGCACAGAATGTGATGTATAATGATAAAAATCGATATATGCATCATCGACACAACACTGTTAGACAGCTGATCTCAACATTGGTCATATCTATTGATTTTGTAGGATCAAAAGATAACACTGTGGACCCTTTAACCAAAGCGTTAGCTAGAGATCAGGTTGAACACGTATCGAAAGGAATAGGACTAAAGCCCATTAATGTTTAAGGTGTTATGTGAAGGAAAGCCCTATCTTGTTGACTGGAGATCCCAAGATCTAGGTTCAAAGGGATAACCTAATTGCACAATCCTTATGAGGTCACTGTGGGGGTCACCCCTGTTGGTCCCTTATAACGTGACAATATTAGTTCCAAGGGGGGGTTAGGAACTATTTAAAAATTTGCACGTATGGCTGACTGTTAATTTTGAACTTAGACTTTCTTTAAGTCTTTTAGCATGGTGAGACTGAGTAAGTTTTAGATACAAGCTTAGTCAACAGGTGATTGAGTCTGAAGCTATCCTTGAGTCAGGAGATAGCACTTGAGTCTATTCCTGAACTCAGCTTCTCAGTTCACTCAACTCAATAGACGTATCCTGGTTCGGCCTCTCCGCCTACGTCCAGTCCCCAGAATTCCTTCCGAGCTTTTTAGAATCCTCTACTGAGCTCTTTAAAGGTAAAGCACAAACCTTTTACAATAGAAAGCTGAGTATACAAGAGTACCTTCCTCTATTCCTCTACTCACTCCTATTTTTACCGCTGAGTACTATGACCGAGTACTCAGCTTCTCCTTTCTATACTTCTAGAAATGATAAGTGTTTGTTTGTCCTAAACAACAATTGCTAAGACACTTTAGATGATTTAGATCACTCTAGACTTTTACACAGAATTGGAATTGGTGTAAGATTTGCTTTGCTTTTCTCACGGAACTTCGAATATCAATTTGGTCAGCGTTTCGACTTGATTGAAGATCTGCGTCGAATAAAGCGTTTGAGTGGCCTATTTATAGTGACACTTGATGCACCGACAATTTCAAATTTCGAAATAACCGTTGGAGGAAAACGGCTTCCCGTCGCTTTCACTCAGTACGTGCTCAGCGTCCGCGTCCAATCAAATTCTTGTATCTTATGTCTTCGGCAGTACTCGTCAGACAAAACATAATGTCTCCACATTTATGGTAAAGTCTTCCAGACAGCTCTCTGCATTTTCTGAACTTTACCCAAATTAGAAATACTTTGTCTTTAAGTTTATTCAGGTCAGCCGCTGACCTAACTTTCTTGTCGCTCAACTCAGCAGCTTCGTCTTGAAGCTTTTGGTCGAAGGCTTCCAGATCCTTCTCATTGTTGGGCTTGCGTTTTACTCAGTACGAGCTGCGTTTTGATCTGCTTGGGCCGTAAGGCTTTGATTCGTTGACTTGACTTTCTCTTGTGGGCCTTTGGGCCATTTAACTTAATGTCTTATAAATTAAATAACTCAACATTGAACAAACATATTAGTTTGAATAAATCAAAGCACTTAAATTTAATGTGTTAGAATATTTTTATCATGGAGATTTAATTTAAATAATTTTGTCAAATCAAAATCATGTGGAAAGGTGTTTCAACAACCCCAAGTCCATTCATATGATGTAAATACTTTACCGGCCCCACTGTGAAGGTCCTTAGGGTTCTATGAGTTATCATAGTATAAAACCTCACAAGGGCTTAGTAAGGGTAAGGACCAAGACATTACTAACTGCTATGAATTCTTGGAGGACTCGTGCACCGCTTCCCATGTGACCTGGTGAGGAATCATCCTCTATGCACTTACCTCTCTCCGTTTCAGACAGTATGGCTCCTTTTTCCACTTAGGGTGAGTGGAGGTCTAACTAAGGTAAATAAATTCTCAACAACCTTTCCCGCATCAGTAGATAGAGTTGATTTCCTATCCTTGGTCAACCTAAGGTTTTTCTATCCCGATTATGTCTTTGTTCCGCGAGTGAGTGAATCATCACAAGAAGAGAAGAAAGAAAGAAAGAAAGCAAGTAAACAAGGAAGGGGTAAGCAAAGCGCGGAATAAAGCATAAATATGGGTTTTTACACATTCTTTTTTACCATTTCTAGAATGACTAGGTTCATAAGCGATAGAAGAAAGGTAAGAGAAGAGAAAGGTGGAAAGCCGCAAGCTGCGGGTTCATAAGCAGAAGAAAGTCAGACAAAGAAAGTTCCAAGTCGGGTAAAGAAAATTCCAAGCCGGGTAAAGAAAGTTAGTTCCAAGCCGGTTCCAACCCGTGTAAAGAAAGCAGAAAGCCTATTTACCCAAAAAGATAGGGTTTTTATCGTAGAAAAAATAGGGTTTTGTAGAAAAAAGATAGGTAGAAAAATAGGTTGCTCTTGTGTGAAAAAATAAGCTTCTATTACTTGAATCTCTCGCTATTGAGCCAAGTGGAAGTAACTCTTACCGATCTTCTAACCGATGCTAGTGAAAGCAAATAACATAGTTAAAGAAGAAAAAGAGAATGTTATTCCTTCTGAGAAAAGGAAGATAAAATAAATATAGTTTTTTGGTAGCATCTGATTTGTAACTACTCGTATAAGCTCACCCAGTAATTAGTGCTTTAAAGAAAGCTCCGCCCTTTGGCACGATCATAGACGGCCGATTCGAACGAAGACGGCAGAAGGGATCCGCAAGGATCTTTACGAGCGATTAGGACCTATATCAATAGATTAAATCTTCCCATATTCCTGAACCCCAAAATTAGACTCAAAGCTGGGGAAGGAAAGCAAGTAAGCCTGCAATTGGAAAGCTAGCCAGTTTTGGTTTGCTGTGCATAGGCTACACTATATAGGTTAAGGGGAGGAGTGGCTCCTTATGATGGGACCTATTTTCTCTAGTTATTAGGCATAATAGAGTGCTTGGGATGACGGGGATTAGTGGATTCCTTTTTTTGTATGCTTTCCTTTTGTTTTGGATTTCCTACAGCTCTTTTCCCGATCTCCTTTTCTTAAAAAAGAGAGTCTTTACAAGCCGTAGACATATAGCCAGATAGTTCAATCCCTAAAAAACAAATAACATTCTCTTAGTAGAGCTATGACTTACTTAGTTTAATCCTACTAGAAAGGCAGTGAGTGACCTACATATAGTAGGATTAGGAGGGCCCCTCTAAGCATATGAGCTCTGGAAGGCATTACCCCTGCTACAGTTGGAGTAGTTCTCATTGATCCTGATAGATTCTGATCCTATTTCATTGCCTTATGACTAGCTTGGAACGAGAAAGCTTGCTCAACTGTACGATCTTGATCTAATCTACGACCACCCTTGCTTCTTTGTCAATCGAGATGGTAAGTGACTGAACACCTAACTCAATCCCAATGTTAAAAGAAAGATCTTGACTTGTGTCAGGTTCATTTGTTATTGGATTGGAGTAGCCTACCTCATTTGATCTTTCTCTAGAACCAAAAAAGAGCAGATAGCCGAACCGTGAGATAGTTAATCAATGGGAGACTAGTATGTCCGCCCCTCTCATCCCGTCTAGTGACGACCTTAAAGTGATCCTATATGTTTGTGTTTAGGGTGTGCAGTTTCGGGTGGATAAGTATATTAGCCATTGGAAAGGTCTCTGTAAGGCTCCAGCCTAGAGATAACTTTCTTCTTTTTGAAATGCCTGAGTCCTTAAGTTCAGGAGTTTGTGCAAGCCTAGCAGTTAAGAAAAGAGAATGCTCCTATTATCATATTCTCATAGGATTCCCTAGCCATATTCCAGTGCAAGCCCAAGGAAGGAGTCAGGCGGCTAGCTCCTCGCTCATGTCGATTAGCTTCTTCTTTCTTCTATCGGGATTGGAATAATAAATAGTGAATCCTAGTTCTCCTCTAGGAAGTTGCAGTTTTTTTCTTTCCATAGAAAGTGCCTTATTCGAGACTCCCTGGGAAATTTGCCAATACATTACTATCTCAATAGAAGTAGTTGAATCGATATGATAAGATGAATCAAAGGATACATTGACTACGTTACTAAAAAGGCTAACAGTCTAAAGGCCTAGTAGTTATAAGCCCCTTAATACCGAGCTACCTTAATACGGACGACATATATCCATGTACTCGTATAGCCACATCCGCAAGTGAGACATGATCAGTTCAAAGATATGGAAGCTAATCAGTGCACAACATTATCTGTGAGCAAAAGAACATGGATGATGTAGTAAAAAGATTCTTTGTGCATCTACTGAAGCAAAAGAAATCACCTATGTAAGAGTGAAGTCTGGTCGCTTTAAAAGAGACAAATGGGGCTTAGTGCTCTTTAAATCTTGCAGAACCAAGAGATGTTCATGACCATAACGAACATAACCATGAGAACTAAGAATCGTGTTATATTGGTATTTGTGTGAAGTATATCATCATTTATGCAAACGACAAAATAGTTCAAGGACATCGCGTCTACTAGTCAGCCAGTAAAGTAAATATGCTTTCACTAAGGAAGGTTCAAAGGTGTTACCTACCTATCCTATGCAGATACCAGCTGTAGATAGTTATCACCGCATCGTTTACTTCTTTTGCTTTGAATATAATTCATGTGGGGGCTTGTTGGAAATTTTAGGGGAAATTTACATTTTACATGTTAATTTTTTATCACTTTTAAGGCTTATATACACAAATACCAATATAACACGGTTCTATCACATGAGAGATTTTGATGTTTTTCCATAAACATATTCTATTACATTAGAGCTTTTTAACGGTATATTGTTGGTCCCTTGTGAGATAGAATTAGTTCTAAGAGGGGGGTGGGGTGGATGGAACTATTAGGTTAATTTAGCCCTTTATATAATTTCTCATGTTTAATTCAATAGCACAATCCTGAGGCAATCTCGGAATCAGAGGCAAGTCTCATTTACTAATTTAAGCAGTTAACGAAGCCTGATTCTGCTTCTGATCTTACTAAACAAAAGACAGCCCGCATAGAGGAGCTTCTGTTTAAGACTTAAGATTATACTATCTATTAGTGCACAATAGCCAGAAGCGTTACTTATGTGATTTAATATTAAAGCAAGCAAATATCAGTAGTAAGTAAAGTAAAGGGTTTGAGAGAAGTTACTCAACAATTTATACTAGTTGGGCCTCCTACCTTCAGTCCCCAGAATACCTTCTTATGAGTTTTAATCCACTAACAAACCTTTACAACAGACACAGAGGTTCTCTAAAGTACCGTCCTTTACACACCACAGAGGTTCTCAATGTGTTTACCTATAATCGAAGTAAACAGTAGAGCTTCTGATCTTCTTTAACTATAGATGATCTTGTTCTTTCTTAGAAAACAAATGAAGTTCTATTTTTCTATCATCTATTACACGAATTACAACAATGAATGTGTATGAGTTTTTGCTTTTCACTTGAAGAATAATTCTCTTGATTTCAACGTTGATAATCAAGTGACAAAAGTAGCTTTCATTGGGGCTTTTATAGTGAAGCCTGAAGACAAAGCTTTTCGAAATTCGAAAAGACAGTTGGAGAGAAAACGTTCTTCTGTCGCTTTCAACTTCTGTCTTCTGGTACAAAGCTTTACCATTGCAGATGCTCACTACTTCTGTCTGTTGAGGCCACACGCACTTCTGACTTCTGTATTGGCAGATTGATTGTTTCCGAGTCCAAAATATTGGAGGAGATAAGCTGTCTGTTGCTTGCTTGTACTTCTTTCCTCTTTTAGGTGCACAATATCAGACACAGAGTCAACGTTTGTGATTCTTATCTTCCAGATGATTTACTTCTGGACCTTAATCAGCTTCTAGATCCTTTTTGCTTTTGGACCAGCAATGCGGCTTTGAGACTTGCTTGTTATAATTCATTTATATATATAAATGAAATGAAATACAACTAAATACATTATTGAAAAAGTGATATGGATACATTAAGCTTGAAGTTTGTTATAAATTAGTGGTCAAAAAATCATAGCATTTGATGTGACATATATATATTAATTGGGACCTATTAGCAATAAAACATATAAAACTTGTACCAAACAACAAATATGAGAGGACCGTCCAAACAAAGCCACGCATGGTTTGGACTTCTCATAAAGTAAAAAATGTACTTTATCATATTATTATTATTATTTATTATTTGTATTATGGAAAATACAACTCCTTTACGTAACTTTCATTTTAGGCAACCATATGCTTTTCATTTATTTATATTAATGTCTACTATTTTTGTTTCTTTATGGATAATAGAAGAAATGTACTTTGACTTCCTCTACTATAAGATAACAAGTCAAACTATTAAGGGGTTATTTTTTGGGTTAAACCCCAAAAGGGTAATTTAAAAAAAGTTAATTACAAATAGACGCCCTATGGTTTTACGGATTTATAGATGCATACATGTGATATTTTTCGTTACAAATGCAATCATGTAGTTTGTAAAATTTTAATTTTTTTGTTGACTTTGTCAAATTTGGTCGATAACAACTTCAAAATGAAAATTGTCAAGAGTTAAATGATATTTTAAGCAACTTTAATTCTTCAACTTTTTAGGTTTGTGGTCATTTAGATGTTTTTTTTATGACAGAGAATTTTAATTTTTAGAGAGAGAAAACTCTAAAAATTATGATTTTGAAAAATTAAAAATATGGTTCCGTAGTAGATATGATACTAAACAACCTTAATTCTTGAAAATTTTCATTTTGAGGTCATTATCGACCAAATTTGGTAATGTCATTAAAAAATAAAAATATTGCAAACCACATGATTGCGTTTGTAACAAAAAAAAATACCACAGGTACCGATCTGCAAATCTGTGAAACCTCAGGGCATCTATTTGTAATTAACCCTTAAAAAAATTATTCACAGCGTAATGATTGGGAAATAATTCCCTTCAAGGGGCTATTTTTAATTTGTAATTAAAAATAGTCACATCATGGTGGTGGGCCTGCCATAATCGTACAAAAGACGAAAAAGTTGTTTTTGTCTTTTATACCATTACGGCAAGCCCACCACCGTAATGTTACCATTACAACGGTGGACCCGCTGTAATGAGACTATTTTTAACTACAAAGTTAAAAACATCCCCTTTAAATGAATTATTTTCCAACCATTACTAAGTTAAGAATAATTTTCATAAATAACCCCTTTTTGAGGTTTAAACATTAATTTTATTGAAAATGTTTATATTTTTCATTACATAAAAAAAAGTATAAGTATATAAAAAATAGTAAATATTAAAACTTTACACAAATACATGCTAAAGATAATATAAAATCCACGAAAGGAAGAAAATGACTACAAAGAGTAAAAAAAAGTTATAAAAAGTACAAAAAACACACACAGATATTCTTGCAATTTTGTATTCGTAAAAAAACAGTTGTAATCCAATCTCCATCATTTACCCCTTCTAAACATTCGGATCTGAGTCTTTTCTTTTGTTGCAGCCACGTAGATCTATTGATCTATGAACAAGATTAACCATTTCTGCTCTTGCTAAATATCCGGAAAAGCTATAAATGAAAGAATAATGGAGAACATATACAGTTCAGACAGATAAAGATAACCGGTAAAATATATGAACACCAACTAAAAAGAAAATAACAACAAAGAAAATACTTTAAATGTAGCAAACCCGGTGGGAGAGAAAAAAAGGAAGATGAGTTTCATTCTTCATCCTCAAAGTAGATTCGTAAAATAGGAAAGATTGAGGCTTGATAGATTATGAGACAGAGGGAAAAGATAGGAACAACAAAATGAGGGAGGGCGACGTTTGAAGCAAATAAAGGAAAAAGACGGCTGCTAGCTAAGACCTAAGTTGGGATCCTATTCTTCCCCTTTCACTTTATGAGTATAAGAGATAGCCGATTGATTTCAAATTAAAATAATATATAAGATACGTGAGGTAATATATTTTGCGGGTTTCAAAATATTAATTATGTTCTATTCGCGGAGAACAAGATTAACTCATAAAAATTAGGGTAAATTCCAAAAAAAAACCTTTATGGTTTGATGTTGTTCCAAAAAAACCCATTTGGTTTGTTATTACAAAAAAAAAAGGACTGTGGTTTGCGCCGTTACCCGAAAAATGGAAATGGGCTTAACACCGTTAATTTGCTGACGTGGCACAGGGGTAGAGTTGGAAAATTCGAAATTTTTTTTCTCTCTCCTCTTCTTCTCATTCCCCCTTCTCCTCCTCCTTCTTCCTTCTTCTTCATCCTTCTCCTTCTCCTCTTCCTTCTTCTTCTCCTTCTTCCTTCTCCTTCTTCATTCTTCTTCCCCCTCCTTCTTCTTCTCCTCCTTCTTCCTTCTTCTTCTCCTTCTTCCTTCTTCCTTATTCTTCTTCCCCCTCCTTCTTCTTCTTCTCTCCTCTTTCTTCTTCTACCTTTTTTTTTCTTTTTTTTTAAGTTTCGGAAATTTCCAGATTTCTGGAAATTTTTCAGAAATCTGGAAAATTCCAGATTTCTTCGGAAATTTCCAGATTTCCATCAGAAATCTGGAAATTTCTAAATTTAAGATTACAAACTAAATATGCTGATCATTCATATTTGCGCAAAGTAAGGATGCGAAAACAATTGAGTTAAGCCACAAGAAAAACAGAATCATCCCAATTCAATATCCCCGTAAAGCAAAAGAGGATAAGGAAAACCACAATTGTGTAATTATATTGTTTCTGAAAATTTAAATTCATAATAGAAACCAATAGAGTGCAAATAATGTAATATACAACATTCATACCATAATGCCCTCATATCTAGTTATCAATCCCAAATTACCAGTAAAGAAAAAAAAATGCCAATGCCTGTGACCAGATTCATTTCCATTAGCAATCCAAAAAAAAAATCGTAATAAGAATACAAATATTACACGAGGTGCCATTTCTATCTTAGATCAGGTTCATTTAATTTCCTCCCACTTTTCCCTGAGATTCATTCATTTTCTTGGAAACCCCACGGAGTATAAAGGACTAAAAACGATCGGTAGAAGTTAGCCAAATGAGCTCATAATTCGATTACAGAAATGATTAAACCGATTACAAAGGTATCAGGATCTGAAGCAATGACAAGAGTACCTGTTTGGATCTGTTCAAGAGTCGGGAAGGAAACGCCATGATTGAATCTGGAAATTTCCAGATTTCCAGAAATCTGGATTCTAGATTTCTTCGGAAATTAAAAAAAAATGGAAGAAAAAAAAAAGAAGAAGGAGGAGGAAGATGGAGGGGGAAGAAGAAGGAGGGGGAAGAAGAAGAAGGAAGAAGAAGAAGAAGGAGGAGGATGAGGAGAAGGAGAAGGATGAAGAAGAAGGAAGAAGGAGGAGGAGAAGGAGGAAGGAGAAGAAGAGGAGAGAAAAAAAAATAAAAAAAATAAAAAAAAATTCGAATTTTCCAACTCTACCCCTGTGCCACGTCAGCAAATTAACGGTGTTAAGCCCATTTCCGTTTTTCGGGTAACGGCGCAAACCACAGTCCTTTTTTTTTGTAATAACAAACCACAAGGGTTTTTTTGGAACAACATCAAACCACAGAGATTTTTTTTTGGAATTTACCCTAAAAATTATCCAAATATACAATTTAAAATGCAAAAGTTTAAATGCAATATTTTATTAGCATAATTTATCATTTTCCTCCTGTATTTTTTTTTATCTCTATTTCAACATATGGTTAGAGGGAAAGCAAAGGGATGAATATAAAGTATATTCTAACTCAGGCCGGAAATTCACTATGTGAGGGATGGTTGGTCACCTACCATTTAAAAAGAATATAATAATGTGATTTCTAACCATATGACAATCAATATTCACATGTTTCATACATTGATGATAAAACAAGGTTTTTACCTATAGAATTAGATGCTTGATTATCATAATACATATTGATAAGAAGTTGAATGTCTAATGCTGAATATTTTAGTAAATAATTGATTATTACGAATTCACAACTTGTAAAACTCATGCTTATGTATCAAACCTCGGCAGAAGACTTACTAAATGTAGTTTGCTTCATAGTTTTCTAAGAAATTAATGAGGTGCTAATAAATATACAATAACATGTTAGAGACTTCCTATTAGTTTGACAGGTTCCCCAATTAGAATCATAGTACCCATTAGACTTTGAGATAAAAAAAATTGGATAAAATAAGCCATATCCCACATGAAAATTTTCTCACAAGGATTTGCATGTATTGACTTAACTATTGAGTTGCAAAAGAAATATAAAGCCTACTGAAGCCTAAGTTTTATAAGTTTACGGTTTCTTGGCTAACTTTTATGGATTAGTAAGTACTAAATGTGAAAATGAACTATAAATAATTCTAGCATCATCAAAATCTACATCAGATAATATTCCGTAACAACAACTTATATTTTGAACCTTTCACCACCATGTGTGCCTCTAGATACATTATTCTAGAAAAAGTATGGTCTGGAAAAAATGTTTCCTACAAACATCTGTGAGTGTTTGGTTGCAAAGCTTTTATCCATATTCCTAAGGATTAAAGATTTAAACTTGATGTAAAGATAATCAATGTGCATTTATCGGTTGTTGCCAAGATGAATTCAACTATAATTTTTTATATCTAGTCTAGAAGAAGTTAATCAGAAGTCATGATGCGATCTTTATTGAAAATCAAACAATTGAAGACATTGAGAAGTCTAAATAAGATGCTTTCGAACCTGAAATAAACTTGACAAGACTACAACTAATTCCTCCAACGAAGGTGATAAGACAAGTTGGAGAAGAAATTCAAATTGATCAACCTGAGATAGTTGATCAAAATGCTCCCATTACGAATGAACCAGCTAATGCTAATAAAGACGTTCACCATCAACCACCAGCACAAGAAGGTTCTCCAATTCAAACATGATTTGGTAGAGCCATTCACCGTTCTACTAGATATTCTCCAAACGAATATGTCTTATTGACTGGCGGTGGAGAACCATAAGGCTTTGAAGAGGCCATGGATGACAAAAACAAGAAGAAGTGGATAGACGTCGTCCGATAAGATGAAATCCTTGCATGAAATAAAACTTTCGAGCTAGTGAATTTGTGTTTGAAGGGAAAGAAAGTTTTGAAGAACGTGTGGTTGTTTAGGATCAAACATGGAGAAACTAACTCACAATCGAGATTCCAAGCTAGATTATTAATTATGAAGGGATATAGTCAAATAAAATGCATTCACTTTAACGAGATTTCTAACAGGTGGTGAAGATGACATCTATTCATATTGTGCCGGGGTTAGCAACAAGTCGTGACTTGAAGGTTGAGCAAATGGATGTGAAGATTGCTTTCCTACATTGTGATTTGGAAGAGGAAATATACATGGAGTAAACAAATGGTTTCGATAAGAAAGAAAAAGAGGATTATGTTTGCAAGTTAAAGAAAAGTCTTTACAACTTGAAGCAGACATAAGGTAGTGGTACAAGAAGTTGGACCGACCCTAACACCTGATGGGTGAGTGAGTCCCTCCTACATACTGACCTTGCACGCCATTTATTAAAAAAAATATAAATCTTTATATGTTGAATGGGTGAGGCCGATTCTGGAACCAATCCATTTAATTTGACAACATTGAAGTCGCCAACAATTTTGTTGGTAGTATGCTTTAGGATATAAAAGGATGTGTAGAGATGATACTTGAGATATAATAAATTCAGAGAACAGAAAATTTAGAGCATTTACAATGTAGTTTAATAAAAAGCTCATTAACCCTAAAAAAGAAAATGACCATTGAGGAGAGTTTAATAAACTCTTCTCATCCTCGTACCGCTTGGCACATACCAAGCGGTATGAAGGAGCTCAAAGGCTGCCGAGGGTAGTTTCCTTGGCAACCTTTGAGTTTAATAATAGTTTTTTTAATTTTTTTTTTAAAATTATAATATACATTATTAAATTAATTAGTAGGTCCTATATGATTGAGTGATTGTAGTATAATTTACTGGAGGGGATAGTTTAGTAGAATAAAAATTTATCAAATTAGTCCCACATTAATGATGTGTCAAGACTAGTGGTTAGTAGTATAATCCATTGAATGTGCTCTTAGTTTGCAATGTTTGAGAGAGCTCTCCGATTAGGAGATTTTTAAGGGAGAGTAGTCTAATTAACAAAATAGTAAGATAATTCTTTTTTGGGTATTTCGAAGAAACACCCCGACTATTAATTTTATAGTTGAAGACTTAATTCTCAAGCTTGGTCGCGGAGTAGTCTAAGTCATTGGTGAACCACGTTAAATTATCAATGTCATTTTATTTATTATTTTTTGCTTGCTTTTATTCATTTTATTATTGTCCCAGCAACACCATGAGCGATGCAAAGACTCCCCCTTAACCAAACGTCCAGGGTTCGATGCTCACATTTGGGAATGGAAAGAATTTCTTGGCCAACAGTCCCACCCGTAGAGGTGCAAGCTATATATGAAAGGGAATAGTCACTGTTGTCGGCGGTGGATACCCTTAAGAACAATTTTTTTATTATACCTAACCTATATCATAGTTTGTCTATTAAGCTAAATTCCACAAATTTAGTTCTATGGAAAACAGAATTGGAATTAACTTTGAAAGCATGTTGGTTATATAATCATGTGAATGAAACAACCCTTATTTCTTGTGATTATGATGATTTTATTCTCTAGGAGCAACTGGACGCTACATTCTCTCAATGGTCCAAACCCCGGATTCGTTTCCTGGATGACCAATTGCTTATTTGTCAATTTAGATTTGATTTTTTTTGTTTATATGAAAAAAAAAAAAAAAGTGTAATACAATATCAGCTCTCTGAATTTGTACACCTGAACTTTATTAGTGTCTCACCAGTTTCCTAAATTTGTTTATTTTATATCACGAACTCCCTAAACCTGTCCATAAAAATAGATTAGCTCCCTAAACTTTGCAAGTGTCTCACCAGCTTTCTAAATTTGCGTATTTCATAACAACTAAATATAAAAACCATAATACTAATTCTCGATCTCCATCCATCCGATCTTTCAAACCTGCAACACTAACTCTTATAATAGGTTGAAAGGTAGGAGAAGATACCTTCCGAATAGATGAAAAAATATTTTTAGAATTTAGGTTTAATAAGTTTTTGTATTTAGTTGTTACAGAATAAACAAGTTTAGAGAGCTGGTGAGACACTTGCAAAGTTCAGGAAATTAGTCTATTTTTTGGACAAGTTTAGGAAACTGGTGATACGAAATAACCAAGTTTAAGGAATTAGTGAGACACTAACAAAGTTCAGAGAGCCAATTTACTTTTATGGATAAGTTTAGAAAGCTAATAATATATTAGGCTAGGGCTTGATTGGATGAATGATAGAGAATGGTAAATAAAGGAAGGGTAGAGAAGGGTAGGAAAAGATAAAGAATGAGAAGGAATGGTAATTTCTAACTCTTCAAAACCCACCGAATTGGTGGGTTGAAAATTGGATAGACTTTCTTAAAAAAAAAAACCATTCAAAACCCCTCCATTACCTTACCGTTCTAATTTTTTTTATGTTCCAAACATGGGTTTGTAAAAACCCTTACTAACCCTTCTCCCTCCCAAACAAGGGTTTCTATCAACCTTTACTAATCCTTCCCTTATTAACCCCTCTAAATCCCATCAAATCAAACCCTAAAAGAAGAAGAAGAAGCAAAATCTATTTATCATCAATTAATTGCTCCATAACATCATATATGGCTTATGTGTAATTTTCTTTTGTGCAATTTAAAAACTCCTATATAGCACTTCAATATTATTGTTTAATTAGTTATAAGAAAATGTTACTCCTTCCAGTCGATTTTATAAGTCATTCTAGTAATTTAATTTTTTTAAATATAAATCGTTTTAGTTTTCTAAAGAATTTAGACATTAAAATGTTATTTTGGTCCATTTACTTTTTAACATTTCAAAACTTATTCTCTAACCATTATATGCGAGATAAATTTTTTTTAATTAATCAATATAAATTAATTAATTAGACTGCATTTCTTTTATTTGTGTGAAATAATTCTATGAGTTTTACATACTTAGAAGCAATTATGTAATTTAGGTTGTCCAAATTGCATGGCTAAATAAAATGTTAATAATATTTTTATGAAAATGAGAATTGATTTCATGAGGTGACAGTTAACCTAATGAAATTATTAGATCATCAAAGTTTTATATATAAATCATATCAGAATCATGTCCTTTTCGTAGAAAAAACATAATCTTATGCTTGTAGATGTCAAAACAATGTAATTTCTGTTTAGATAGGATATTAATTAATTAATTCACTACGAAATAAAAAGTTTATTAAGTTTTTTTTTTTTATGAAAATGTTTATAACTTCGTTAGATTAAAACACAATAAATACAGTAAGAAAACAACAGTAAGAAATTAAACTTTACAAAATATATAAAGACACTAAAACGACTACAGAGAGCAAAAGAATGTCATAAATGCATAAAAAACACAAAACAACAAAGAAATGTATATTTATCGTAAATCGAAATCTGCAGAAAAGTAGATGTAATTCAATCTTTAACATTTATGTCATTTCGAATATTCGGATCTAAGTCATTTCTTTTGATGTAAGATCTATTGATTCACAGACAAGATAAACCGTTTTCGCTCTTGCTAAATTCGAAAAATGTATAAATGAAAGAATACTAGAGAACAAATACAATTCACACGGATGAAGAGATCTGATAAAATATTTGGAAACTGATTAAAAAAACAATATTCCTATTCAAAGTATATCGTTAAAAAAGAGAGATTTTGAATCTTGAGAGATGATGAAATTTGGACAGAAAAAAGAAAAGAAAAGTTCAACAAGTTATTAGCATAATTTATATATTTGTTTATAAAAAACACAATTTATATATGTACCGTATATTATTCGATGTGTGAGATAAACTGTCAAATTAATTAGGTTTAATATATTAAAAGCCTCTAAATTTGTTTAAAAAGTTTAATTGTCTTTTGAATTGTATGGTGTCTTATTAGTCATTCAATTTGTTTAAAATAATCTATTAACCATTTGAATTTATTAAAGTGATTTATTGACCCCCTCAACTTGCTTATAATGATCCATTTGCTCTGTTTGAAATCATATACATTTCAATTTATCTAAATCTGTAGAAAAAATTCAAAACTTAAAACATAAAAGGTTATTTTGTGATTTTAAGTTTTTGAAACAAATTAATTTTCGGTTTGTATATCTTTATGACGTTTTTATAGATTTATAAACTTAATAATTATACTTTAAGTAAATTTAGGGAGCTAATAAAATATCATATAAGTTGAATTGAAGGGGTCAATAAGTTTTTTTTTTTGGGACAAATTTAGGAAATGTGATGTACTAAGCCCATTAATTAATTCATTTGATTAAAAAAAAGTTTTAAAAAAAACATATATATTTGTCACCGCTCTGAATTTTTGGAAAAGAATTGTTGTTTCAGGTATTAGTTTATATATTGGGTAAATCACACCCATTGCCACTTAACTTTATCAATTTTTACTTACTGAACTTTACACGTTTTACATCTGTAGCCATTAAATTTTAATTAACACTTCAAAACGATCATTAACGGTCCCAAAATAAGAAATTCCAATAATTAATTATATTCTAAACAATTTTAATTCTTGAAATTTTTTATTTGAGATCATTAAGTGTTTGGTTAGGAGATATGTAGATTTTTAGAGAGATAAACCTCCAAAATAGTGATTTTGGAAAATAAAAAAATGAGATTTCATAGTAAATATAGTTTTGAGCAACTTTAATTCTTAAATATTTTTATTTTGATAGTGTTAAAGAGTTATTTTAAGGAGTTATTTAAAATATAGTGGTCATAATATATAATAAAGTATAAAATTCAGTAATTTTTATATTATATTTTAAAGTTCTGTGACTATACTGTAAAAATCCGTAAAATTTAGTGGCTATGGTCATAAGTTACACTTTATAGATTTTTAAGTTTAAATATTCTGACGCTACTTAATTGTTATTGTTATTCCAAACCCAATACTGTATAGGCATTTTCTATTTTGTTCAAAATCCAACATTTTTGAATCTCATCACTCTAAAACAAGTTTTTATGCGTTATTAGTAAGTTTTAGTTACTCTCTTTTCATTTTCAAATTTAAAATTAACATCATCATTCATGCCCTAATCACTATCTCTTAGAATCCCTTCTTGTTTTACATTGATTCCATCCATTCCATCTAAATACAAACCTACTAACTTCCGCTTGGTTCGTCCCCGAATATATATTGTAAGTGGAGAGTTATACCAATGTTACTGTTTGATCCAATTCATGTATATATTATCCATTTTGGTCCAAATCCAACCTTGGACGTCACGGCTAGAGGTGTTAATGAGTTAAAGTAGCTCGCAAACTATTTAAGCTCGATTCGGTCAAAACTTGATATCATTCAGCTCAAATTTGGATTTGAACGGAGAAAATCGGGGATTATCGGTTTCGAATGCTTAGATGGATTTAAACGGTTAACAAGACTCAAGGATCCATTTGTAATTATTTATATTGAACATGGACATTTTAGTACTTTTATCATATTAATTAGAAAGATCCATTGTAATTGAATGGATATATAAGGGTAGTTAGAGCTTGTTTAAGGTTAAGAAAGATTTGGGGATTTTCTAGTTCTGTAAGTTCTCTTCTATACAAAGTTCATCTATTCAAGGTTTTCATTTCTTCATTCAATTCAATTCTGATAACGGTCAACACAACTTTGGCTTTGAAGGTGTTTTTAAGTATCACCACAATATCACAAAACTTCATTTGTAAACATCAAAGTCATGTTTGATTTGTGACATAGTACATTTCTTTAATATAAGAAATATTTGCTTTAAATCCTACCAAAAAAAAAGAAAGAAAGAAATATTTGCTTTGAAAAAGAAATGAAAAGCAACAACATTTTGAATGCAATTGAAAATCAAACTTGGTTAGTTTAGAAAGGGAATATTATGGTTTGTAGGTTGAGAAAGTGTAGATATATAATGATGGTTATAACGGTTGAAACTTTAATTTTTTTTCCGTTAATTGAATTCAAACACTTGTACTTAAAACTTAGTATTGTCTCCAAAGTTAAAAGGAAGAATGAGAGGCAATTCTTTTCAAAATTACAATTCAATTCAAATTCTACTTTTCCAAATATTTTTTTAACTTTTTTTATCTTTCAATAAATATGAGGAATAAATATTAGGTGATTTCAGATCATCTTTAAATTAAAAAAGCCACATGCTTTCACTAATTTGCAGATAGTGTGTAGTTTTTTTTTTTTTTTAAGTAACGAGGTTCTCGTCCATTTAATAATCAATGATGTTTATGTTGACACTGCTAATTTGATCGTTGCTAACATAAAACTTTTATGTTTATATTTAATTTATTTTTTTTTGCAACCGAGTGATCAATTTATTATATTTTACATAAATTCAGGGTGCTAACTGAACATTTTCTGTAAGTTGAGGGGACTATCGAGTCACTTTGAAAGTTTAAAGGCCAATCAAGTTTTTTAGATAAGTTTAGAAGCAAATGGCGTATTAAGCCAAAGATAAACTAGTGGAATTATGGAGCCAAAAACAAAAGGCTTAATACTTGTTCCTTCAACTTGTACCAAAAGATTGATTCGTCCTCTAAAATTTTAAAGTTCCCGATAGCTCCTCAACTTATATAAAATATGCAGTTAGCCTCTAAACTTATGAAAAATATAATCAATTAATCACTTAACTGTAGAAAAGTAAGTTAAATGCGGAAGATATATTGCACATCTCTTAAAAAGGTAAAACGACCAAGGTCGGGTAATGTGGTTCTAATATTAGAGAAGATAGTTGAGCAAGTAAAAACTTAATTTTTAATCTATTACGTGAATTATGTAATAACATTTTAAAGCGTGTGCAACACATCTTCCACATGCACCTTATTTTTTTTTAACCCGAGTGATTAATTGATTACGTTTTACATAAGTTCAGGGGCTATTAAATATTTTATATAAGACTATCAAGACACTTTAAAAGTTGAGAGGACCAATTAAGTTTATTGAACAAATTCACAGGATAAATGATTTATTTAGGGCCCGTTTGCTTTACCTACTGTTTGCTGTTGAAAAAAACTGTTTTTCCAAAAAGCAGAGATTCTCTGTTTTGTAAAATGTTGCTTTTCAGGTGTAAAAAACAAACATGAGGTCACTAACCAAACACCTAATGTTGCTTTTCAAATGTAAAAGCCCAATAGGAGCTCACTAACCAAACACCTAAAATTCTCTTTTTTGAAATAAAAAGACAAACAGGAGCACGAAAAAGAGCAACCAAACACTCCCTAAGACGTGTATAAGATAGAGAAATAAAATAACTCCTCAAAACAAAAACGGTAAGATATTCTTAGAGAGAAGAAGAGAAATTAGTTTTGCAGATATTTTTAGAGAGAATTATAAGTGACAATTTTTGTGGATATATAATTAATTAATTTCTCTTCCGTCACTTTTTGAATATTAATTATGTTTGGTGTCATGTTTTTTCAATCCATCCTCATATCTGTACATTAGATTTGTATTTATTTTCTAATCTTCTTAAAATATATTGTGATCACCTATCATTAATTGTTATCAACAATCAAATTAAACACAAGTATACAAATGAAGTTTATTGTTAAATCAACTTAATTATTGACTTAGAAATGTAACTAAATTATTTGTTCTTTTGAAAAGAGTACATTTGGTTGAGCAACGTAGGTTATGGGAGCTGGACGTTCTGACGAGCCCATGGGTCATTCCAGACGTTGGTAAATGTTCTAAACTGATTTGTGTGACTCTTGACACCGCGTCAAATCTGAATCATAGAATGCCTTGGGAACAAAATCACTATAAGATGGATAAAATAATCCTTTGTCCTTTATATCATTGAGATACCTGAGAACACGTAGAGTTGTTTACGTATATAACTATGTAGAACTAGTTATATATTGACCAAGTTGTTGGGTGACATAGGATAAATTTGGCTTCTCTGAAACCAAGATATAACAATGTAATCATCTTTCTATAGCTCTCAACCCATTGATTGTAGAGTTTTGATATATACAACCCTAAAGTCTGAATATAAGCATTTTTATATCAAAAATTGCATAACTAAATTTAGCCCCCCAAATATCAAATCATGGTACTATCACGAAGATTACTTGAGAATTTAACCATATATGATTAGTGATTAATTAACACTTATAAACAGATATTATGTTAGACGTGTGTTTAAATATCAAAGGGGTAAGTAGTTGATAAATATGACTACTTATTCCTTATCTTCATTTCCTTTTCATTAGATTTATTATTAACGGTAAATTTAACTTTTATCTTAGTTGAAAATAAAACAACACATTAAAATTTATAAGTACTCCAATTATTAGTAATTATAAATAAAAGTTTCAACATAATCTAAGAAGTGTCTAGTCAAATTATAGGGATAAAATGGAACCTTATCCCTAGTGTTAAATTAAACATATTTCCTAGTCAAATTTACAGGAATGAAAATTGAATACATTATCCTTGAATAAATTAATAAATGAATAGAATAAGATAATGTGAATAATTAAAATGGTACGTACGTGCAGTGTATATAAATAAAATAAAATAAAAACGTACTATCTATCTATGAGATGAGATGAGTTGGCCAATAAGTGAAATTGGTACGGAGGCAAGGCAATTGACAACTGTGAACATTTAATGTAGTTGTTATTGTAATATCTGATAAGATCCTTGTACATTTATTATTTTTCCCCCATTTCTCTTTTCAATATTTAACATTGTCTACTTGTCTTTTCAATTTCATCAATTCGGTTCTAAATCAATTCTAAGGTGAAAAAAGGATCTAGTACATGCCACACTACTTTTTTGTACTTCATCCTTTTTAAGTCAAAAAGCATTAACATCCACCGTTGTATTCACATAGATCTTGATGACCACGTAAATTTGATCAGTCACCATTAGATCTAGGCGGATTAAAATTCTAAGGTGGAGATTCAAAATATCTTAAGACTTATATTTGATCCACCTAGATCCAATGGTGAATGGCCAAATTTACGTGGTCATCATGATCAATGTGAACGCAACTGGTAATATCCATTATCATATAAATGAACATTGGAGATTCGATCTCAGCAGTAGCAGATGTTTAGTTGCTCATTTTAATGTTTTTGTTTGTTTTTTCACTTTAAAAGAGGGAGTTTTTGATGTTCGGTTAATGACATTCAGTTTGCTTTTTACACCTGAAAAGTAGCATTTTATAGAAGCGGTGAATCTATACTTTTTGGAAAAACAGCATTTTCCAACAACAAACAATAGGTAAAATAAACGGGCCCTTAAACAGATATGGATGTTTTTCTCACATTGGATGGATATCTTGTCAACGCTTTTAGAAGCTTCTTCTCATATAAAGTCGGGTTACTATCGAAGGATTCCATTTGGGTTCAAGTATACAAGCGCCACATACCAAAGACGTATGAACATTATAAGATTGGAGAACATATAGTGGTCTACGTTGACAATGTGATCATTAAGAGCAATAAAAATGACAATTATCTCGGAGACATTCAGAAAAATTTTAACACCTTCAAGCATCATTGAATCAACCTCGACTCAAAAACTGTACATTCGACGTAGATTCAGGAAAGTTCCTCAGATTCATGATATCCCAAAGCAGAATTGAGGAGAATCTCGATAAATTTCAAGCAGTACTAAACATGAATGTCCAAAAATACGTGAAAGAAGTGCATAAGCTTAATGATATAATCAATGCTTTCGATAGATTTTTCTCTTGCTCCGCAAAAAGACGCTTATTCTTTTACAAGGCCATCACGAAGTGCAAATAGTTCAAATTTTCCGAGGAATATAAGGAGGCCTACGAAAAGATCAAAACCTTCCTAGGAGCACCATATTTGATTAGCTTCTAAAAAAAAAGGAAACTCTATACCTCTATCTAGCAGCTACTGATGAAACAATATGCTTATTGATAGTTAGGAAAATAGATGGCAACAATATTCGATGAAACTCTGGTACCCGAAGATTAAAAAAATGACTTTAGTCATCCTTACAACCTGGATCAGGTTGCAGCCATCATTTCAAACACACTACATAGTTCTGACTCTAGTTATTAAAACCACTTTTCCCTTACAAAAGGGGTTGTTTAGGCCAAAGACATCTAACATGCTTGCAGAATGGGCAACCAAATTGAGAGAATTTGAAATAAAATATGAACCTCTAAGAGTTGACTTTCCAAGTTTTACCTTACTTATAGTTGAGTTTCGAGGAAAAGGTATAAAAAACCTAATATAGTCGAGGGTTGGGAGATGTTCGTAGATGGAAAATCTTTATTAGAAAGTGTCGGTGTTGGAGTCTGGATTCATTTCATTTGTGTTTGAAATTTGCATTTTTAACCTTAAAACATGTTCATTATATGTGTGCTATGGTTACAGTGAAACTCTAAATATATTATTTTGAATTGTGAAAGTATAATTTCTGCCACAAATGAATTGAGTAACACTTCATTAATTGAATTAGATGTTAACAACTAACTAATTTTGCAAGCAAGGGCTCAATGTACCAACATTAGACCAGATAAGAATAAACCGAATCCCACATCAGAAATGGAAAGAGAGTGACTGAGGCTTAAAATCGATTTTTAATATATGTAGATCCGTTTTAGATTTGGACCAAAAACAGACAATATCTATATATATAATAGGGTAGATTTCAAATAAAACCCTTGTAGTTTCATTAATTTTTAGATAAATGACAGTGATTTAGGGGGTGTTTGTTTACCTAATTTTCACCTCATGTTTGCCTTTTCATTTTAAAAGGCAGAGTTTTAGGTGTTTGGTTAGACTTCTCCTGTTTGCATTTTACAGTAGAAAAGCAGCATTAAGTGTTTGGTTAGTGACCCCCTATTTGCCTTTTACACCTGAAAAAGCAGCATTTTACAAAAGCAGAGAATCTCTGTTTTTTGGAAAAACAGTTTTTTCCAACAGCAATAGCAAACCGTAACAGCAAACAGAAACAGCAAACAGTAGGTAAAACAAACGGGCCCTTACTTTTTTTTTTCAAAGTAAGGACCGATATTTTCAACTTTAGTAAAATAAGGAATTTTTCGATTGATACTATTAAAATCACTCTTGACGACTTCAAAAATGACATGTTTTAAGAACTACTAATATTCTAAGTAACTATAATTCTTCAATTTTTTTATTTTGAAACTATTTAGATGATGTTTGGTAAAGAGAGATAAAGTTAATGTTTAGAGAGAGAAAGTTCCAAAAAAGATGATTTTCAAAATCGAAAATATAGTTCCATAATAAATATGACATTGAACAACTTTAATTCTTAAAAAAATTTATTTTCAGATCGTTAAAGATAGTTTCAATAACATTAAACCAAAAGATCATTGTTTTTATTAAAAGTGTGAAACCTCAATCATCGTTTTGATAAAAAATAAACCACAATTATTTATCTGAAAATTAGTAAAACCAGATCCATTTCATTTGCAATTTACCATATATAATATTATATTATATACGAGACTGTCAAACTTTTTGTTTTTTTTTTTTTTTCTGATGTGGTAAATTACATGGGTTTTTTTCACAATGTGACACGTATTTCATGTTTTCACTTAAAATTTGTTGAAGTTTTGTATTATATGTAACAATGACATCCAAATGTGAAAATTGACTTTGACCAAGCTATAAAGAGGTCACATTTACTTAGATCCAATAGCTTCTTCCATTTTTAGCTGGTGTAACAACTACTTTCTCCTTCCACACATTTTTTATAATTTTTCCTCTCATCTTCCCCTCATGTCTCGGAAACGAATCAGAGTCGATCATGAGCATAGGTTAGGAGTACAATTATCTAACAGCTTGTTTGGATGGAGGTACTTTAAAGTAAGGGAGGGTAAGTGATGATAGCTAATCTTGTTTGTTTTAAGGTGTAATTAAATGTAATAGTAAGTGAGGGTAGGTGATGTGAAACTTAACTTATTTTCTTTACATCTTGGAGGGTAAGAAGGTAATAAATTTTTCTTTTCCAAAATTACCCTCTATATTTTATTTTAAAATAAAACATTATATGGATATAAAAGTAATTTTGTATATAACTTACCTTACTTTACCTTACCATCAAAGCAAACACAATTATATTATTAAACCATCACTTACCGGGTTAGGCTATGCTCACTTTGTTTTTGACAAAGTAAGTATTACTTTGTTTTTTCCACCATTGGATGGTGATGAACTTTGACAAAGTAAGCTAATCCAATGGTAGAAAAAATAAAGTAAAGCTTACTTTGTCAAAAACAAAGTAAGCATAGAAGACACCATCACTTACCTTACTTTCTATCCAAACACAACAAATTATTTTATTCACTTCACTTACTTTACCCTACCCTACCTTACTTTACTTTAAAATACCCCCGTCCAAACAAGGCCTGAGACTCAAAGTTAAAAGGAGCCCAATGTTTTTTTTTATTATATATAGTATTTTTTTATTATATATGTTTGTTGTAATACTCATTCATCGGTCTAAAAGAAGATAAAATAATATGATATTTTAAATCTAAAATAGGTACAAATTTCTATTTTAATTTTTAAGTACATTTTTTTTTTTATAAAAACCTCTCATCTCTTATTTCGATTAGGATCCATAAAATATCAAGACCGATCCTGAATATAGTTCTTGTGCTAAATCAGCCAACAACTCAGACAATCATTTTTTTTAAAATCTAGTTCAATGGAAGTATAAAACAAGAGAAAAAAAGGAAGGCCATACAAACCCTCAAAACAATAATGTATTCTATGGGTCCGTTTGTTCAACTGCTGTTTTCTGTTAGAAAAGAACTGTTTTTCAAGAAAGCAGAGATTTCTTGTTTTTGTAAAAGAAGTGTAAAAGATAAACATGAAGTCACTAACCAAATGCCTAAAACTCTCATTTTTAAAGTAACAAAGAGCCCCTGTATCACAATCTTTAAAAGTCACACTTCAAATAGTAATTTTAAATCTCAATAAGAAAATATTTTTCTTATACAATTTCATAAATACTCTGATACAGGGGCAGAATCAAGGGGGGGTTAGGGGGGACTCGAGCCCCGGCAGTCGCCGGAGAATTGAGAATTTTTTTTAGTAATGGTGTCTGGTAATATTTTGGAAAGAATTATATTGACTCTATGTAGTATTATTTTAATGTTTAAAGGTAGATGGGATGGTTAAGGATGTTTACTTTTATTTGAGAGATCTTATGTTCAACTCCCTTCAATCTTATTTTTTTTTTTTAAAGTTTTTATTTATTTTTATTTTATTTTGATAACACTTTTGAATTGATAAAAAAGTAGACATATTTAATATTCATTTTTATTATGTCTTTACCATTAAAAAAAAGTAAACATGTTTAATTTTCTATTAGAGCATCTCCAACCCTCACCAAACGAGGGTTGGAAATGCCTTTTTAGTGGTGGTTGGCTTCTCCAACCACCACTAAATTTCTATGCCATTTTGGCATAGAAATGCAAAATCAACCAATTTTGGTTGATTTTGCTTTCCACCAAAATTTATTTTGATGGAAATCAATAATTTAATATAAATATATTTATTTATTATATTTATTATTTTAATTCAAATTATGTTTTATGAATTATTTAATTTAGTTAAATATTATTTAATTTTTTTTCATTTTATATTTTATAGTTAAATATATTATTAATGATTTAAAATTAAATAATATTGTTTTCTTATTTTTTAATTAATTTTTTTAATATAGATTATTGATGATAATAATAATATATGTAAAAAAGAATAAAAGTGTTATGTAAAATAGAATAAAGTGGAGAATATTATTTTTAGTGTAATAAATGGTGTAGTGGGTTGGAGAAAAAATAAGATTTGATGTTTAGAAAATAGAAAATGGAGATAGAGATAGCGTAATAGGTTGGAGATGGCCTTAGTTGAATTGTAGTTTCTAAAAAAATGATAATATTTTTACAGTTTTAATGTGTTGGAGGCTAAAAAAATTTTGCCCAGCCCGTCAGTTAATTTTGATTTTTTTTGACGTTTTGAAATTTTTTTTACTGATATGTTTAAGCTCCGGATCATCCGGAGTCCTGGTTCCGCCACTGCTCTGATAATATTATGATTTGAAATTCCACATTCTCTTAATAAAAAAAACTTATCTATCTATAAGTAAAATTACACTAAAAGTTAAATTGACTTTTCTTCTGTAACCATATAACTAAATCAATATCATAAAAAAAAAATAAAAAATATATACTAGTACAAAAAAAGAATGAAAATTCGAGAAGATATTTGGCACAAATAATAAGAAGTGTCGGTACAACCAACCGTACATAAAACTAGAATTGAAAATTAAAATAAAAAAAAAAAAAAAAAAAGAAGAAGAGAATGAAAAAGCCTGCGGACGTACAGGCAACAACCACATCTTGTTCGTCCCTACTCAGATTTTCTTCACTGCTCACCTTTTCTTTCATCTGACCTAAATCTTTCTTCTATGTTTTTTTCCCATTAATAATACTCTTTTTTTACATTATAAACATAACTTCTTGTCTATTTCAACACTACTATAATCTTCCATCTAATAATGACTTCTATTTTCTTTATTTTTTCAAAGGCTTACTTAATATATATATATATATATATATATATTATATTGAGGACGTGGTGTTTCTAGAGTCGATCGGGTAAATGAGGCGGCAGTGGCGGATCCAGGATTTGAGGAGGGGGTCAAAACTCTATGTAAATTTTTTTTAGACCAATGTTTGTAGCCAAGAGCTAAAATACCCCAAACGTTTTTTACCCCTAACGTGTAAAATGGTGCAATTTTACCCCTAATGTTTGTAGCCAAGAGCAATTTTACCTCTAACGTTGATAAATTGGATCAATTTCAGACACTATTATAACATACAATCATTTTTTTCTTTATTTTGCACTAATTGCATATCAATTTGTTCTAAAAAATGATATAATGTTTTTTGTAATTTAATAATAAAATTGAAGATTAATATTTATAAATTCGGTGAATTTTTTGAATTTTTTTTTGTCTAATTCGTATAAAAGACAGTATATTTTTAATATTTTTTTCTTATTTTTTTACATCCCAACATATGTTTGTGATTTGTTACTGATAAAATAACGCATGTGTGAAGTGTAGATGACAAGATTCATGACCGAGAAGACAGTTTGATGAATTATTTCTCAAATTGATCCAATTTATCAACGTTAGGGGTAAAACTGCTTTTGGCTTCCAACATTAGGGATACAATTGCACCATTTTAGACGTTAGGGGTAAAATTGCTCCTGGCCCAAAACGTTAGGGGTATTTTTGCACTTTAACCATTTTTTTTTACTAAATTTTTTTTAAAGGGATAGGGGGGGGGGGGGGGGGGCAAATGCCCCCTTTGACCCCCCTACATCCGCCACTGTGAGGCGGGATAGCTGCCATTCCGATCGTCGGGGATGGCCTGCTGCATACACTCTGATGATAAAGTTAGTCGAGGAAAGCCCCCATACATTTCCTTTCTAGGGGTATTTATAGTAAATGTGGTAGGTTTATGGACTTAAAGAGTCTTGCTCGTATGGGGGTTTGATCGGTTTGCGCCTAGTGGGACGCTTTTGATCTATATTCCTCAACACGGTTCGAGTTGGGCATAAACACTTATCTTTAAACTTTTATGCTACCCAATTACGGGTCACTACATTATTTTAACAAATATAAAATTTAGTTAATCATTGACTCGATAAAAAAAATTTGTTGAGACAATTTGTTGAGAATGAAGCAATTAACATCTATATTATTAAAGGATGAGTTATAAATTTAATCCTATGGTTCAATCCACGCTCATGCCACCAAATGATGAGTTGTTGGAACCGAAGAGTGCCCTCTGTGTGCATATGGTTCACCTGTACCGAGAGTAGTCTCTGAAATACGTTCCAACTATCAAGCTAATAAACAAGTGATAGAGAGAGAATGAGTTTGGTATAGTAATAGAAAGAGAAAGAGAGAGATCTCTTATTTAGATGTTTGTTACTACTCCCTCCGCTTTCGAATAAATGTCGTTTTAGAGTTTTTCACACAAATTAAGAAACACAATTAATATGCACTTAAATTAATAAATTTACATGGATTAACTAAATAAAAATTCTCTCTCCTATAATGGTTGGAGAAAAAACTTTAAAAACTTAAAAAATACATAATTCAAGACAAAAGTTAAATGTTTAGACCAAAAAACTATACTAAATTTTATTGAAAAGCGAAAACGACACTTAAAAAAGAACAAAAATAATTATCTAAAATGGCACTTATTTGAATCCGGAAGGAGTAATATTTATAGGCATTAATTGAGGTCTAAGTGACCTTTTTGCGTTTGGCTTGTACTGGTTTAAGTAGCCCCTCTGATGGTGCTCGAGGTGACTGTGGAGGCGTCATTGGGTTTGTGTGGTCTACTCTATCCAGCAGATCACGATTAGGCTTTAGGTCCAAATGCTTCATCATAGTTTAATATTAAGTCCAACGTTTAACAGAGAGTGTAATTCTTCTCCCGAGATCCACTCTTTGAGTTTGCCCAATTGGAAGAATGAGAGATCTCATTCTAGCAAGGACACCTACAAATGATATGATGTTTGATTAAACAGACACTCGAGTCATGGTTTTATTGAGTGTTTAATAAACTTCCCGGTCTCTTTGAGTTGAGCTCTAACATGTGCCATCTTTGTATTGTGTTCTTTATGAATCACATTTACAACTTGATGGGTGGTTTCCATATTGTAGATAAGCTATTTGGTGATCTCTCTAGGTCTAGCAAACCCAAACATTCATCAATACGTTTGTCCAAATTAGGGGTGATTTGTAAGAAGCTAAAAAGATGTCCACTAGCATCCACAAGAGTTATAGGCTCTCGGGGAGAGCTCCCACTTAGAGGGGGAAGATTTGTGATTGTGGGTTTGATGTAAATGGAATCATACTATCATTCAGATTATCCATGGACACTGTATAAGATTCACATTCACCACACCAATTTAATATAAGAGGATCTCCACGGTAAGCTTTCAGTTGATCTATCAGTCAATGAATTGCCTTAGATAAGACATAAAAGAAATCAAATAAGGGGCCTGATCCGCGACCTTACTCTGGTGCCTAAGTTAGAAAAAGTACTTGGAGGAGATAAAGAAGAAGAATAAACTTTAGGGTTCAGTAATGGTGTAGTTTCTTTGTGCAGTCATTTTATTCTATTTATATACAAATGGGTAGTTTGGGGACTACCGTTACTTTCTGTGTCCTAATTACTGTCAAGGACATGTGTAGATGTGTAAGAAGGAATGTATCTCGTAGAGGGTCTGTTGAGATTTAACGCTTTCTAATCACCAACCATGTGTTACGATGACAGTAGCTTTATGAGCCGACATGCTTCTTTCATTGGTCCACGTTACAACTTCCTTAAACATACCTAGTGATCCATTATAAAGGACCGAGAACGGTTTTTTCTCATCTTGTCCTTTTGGTAAGTCTTTTTCTTATTGATTTTCATTGATGGCTTCATCGAGCATGATCTCATGACTTCTCTATGGAGACAGGATAAATGAGTTTATATCAGATCAATTATCCCAAAGTTGCTTATTTTCTAGTTTTTTCATGAGTTTAATATAAGGAGTGTTATGGAGAATGATCCTTGGAGTTTTGATAATAAAATTCTCATTACTTAGAGATTGTCTACAGATAATTTGTCGGCTGAAGTACCTTATTTCACATTAATATTTGGGTACATGCATTCAATATGCTTAATGGATTCATGTATGAAAATACAGCTATGGCTATTAGTAATCATGTGGGGAAGTTTATTGTCTCTGACCGTAATAATTTCTAGGGGATTTGGAGAGAGTTCATGCGCATTAGAGTTTGATTGGATGTTAGGAGGCCGCTGGTGAGTATAACGAAGTTAAAAAGACCAACCTGAGAATGATTTTGGGTTGATCTCAAATACGAGAGAATTAAAATCTTGTGTTTTATTTGTGGGTTGCTTGATCATATAGATGAAGGAAAATAGGCTAACGTTTGGCAGCGGAAATATAAATTTTTTAACCTATTTCCATTAACCCAAGATCCGTTAATCGTTATTTCATATAAAGAGGGATAAAAGAAATACCTTTTAGAAGTTCTATCTACCGTTGTAAACGAAGTGCCCACAACTCTTACTTCGATTTCCCGAGCACAAAACAAAACAATTGAAGATCAAGTTAGAATTCAACCGTATATAACAACCAAAATAGATTGCCTCTAATTAATCAATACAAGATCAAAGATAAAGAGAAAAGAGATGTAATCAATTGAACGGAAGGAAACGGTGGATAATCTCGTCCTCTAGTGTGGGTCGAAATTCTCTCTCCCGGGTTGTCTATGTGTATTTCGAAAATTCACATGTAGGGGTATTTATATTCTATTGTATCTAAACCCTAGATAGATAGAATTAGGTTACTGAATAAGAATTTAATTTGAAATATAATTCCTATTTATTATCTATAATTATATCTTAAATATAAAGATAATAATAGTAACCTTATAGGATAATAATAGGTGTAATTTAATCTCATTAAAACTCCTAACTTATTTATCCTTTAATTAATTTAATTCATAATCCTAATCTAATTAGAATTGATAAAATCAAATTAATTATTTATATATTTTATATACATAAAATCGCCTCCCTCATTAACTGGGCCTTATTGGGCTCAGTTGGGCTTCCATCAATTAATTAACATTCGTTTCTCTTTTGGGTTCCAAGTCTTATGTGTGACCCATTAGGTTCTTATTGCTCCTAGCCGTATGCAACTATTAAATTAATTTTCACAGAATTATATTTAATCTTTGCATAACGGAATAAGTACGCAAAATGTGATTGGCAAATCCGAAACATTCCCCCAGAGCTATAAGAAGACAGGTTGATTCTGTCGTTGACCTTTCCGTATTAGTTACAGTATAATTCGATCCTTTATCAACTACATCCTTGAACTGAATCTTATGACTATGGATAATGTCAAGTCACATATAGCGAGATGTTCGTTTTACTTGTACATGCCGAGTCAACTCCAATTAGATAGGTTAAGTGAAATCTGTATTTCAAGTCTTAAGCTATCACCTTGCAAGGATTTAGAGTCAAGTCTTCCACAAGCGATCCATGGACGTATCTCCCATTTATCGGGAGTGATAAATGCTCAATCCAATGTATAACTATCCTGCAATTACTTCCTGTGACACCCAATGTCTGCCGTTCACACCACAGAGTCATCTCTGTTATGGATCGTGTTACAACAGGATCAAAGCGTCACATTCCGTAATCTAGAATTACTAATTAACATTCCTTTGAGTCTGAGGATTACTTATACCTATTAATACCAATGAGATGAACGGGTGACAAGGATGAATCTACCCATCCTGTTATCTCAAGTCGGGTCCCCAATCCTAATGAACTCCTTTTCATTGGATCCACGTAACTGTCCAGATATCTGTATATATGAAGCTTGTGAGATCAGCTTTCTGTCTCGACAGAAGACATTGTTACATGCAAGTCTCAGCAGTGACATGTCAATCCTAAACATATTACTTGACTTGGGGTGGTTTTAAGTTTATTAGTTTATTATAAAGTTTCGTCTCACTTCATGCTTGTATGAACACTTTATAATCACTTTAAACAAACTTATGGATTTCCTTTTATTAGACTTTATTTAGTTCTTAAAAGGGATTGCCTTTATATAGTTATGAAACCATATCTCATTAAAACAAATGATATAAAGAACACTTCATTTACATTAAGTTTGTATCCTAGAACAATTGTCTATAGGACACTAAAACCCCAACATACTCCCACTTGGACTAAAGCCAATTGTTTCTACAACTTATCCCTGTAGAACTAAGATGACGATCATGTACTTTCTGGGTTAAGGGCTTTGTCAACGGATCTGCAACGTTGTCCTCAGTAGGTACTCTTTCTATTCTCACATCTCCTTTTGCCACAATTTCTCTTACAATGTGGTATCGCTTCAGGTAATGCTTGGATGCATTATAAGACCGTGGTTCCTTTGCTTGCGCAATGGCTCCATTGTTATCACAGTACAGTGTAATGGGATTTACAATGTCAGGCACTACACCAAGTTCAGTAATGAACTTCTTAATCCAAACCGCTTCCTTTGCTGCTTCCGTAGCAGCAATATACTCTAACTCGGTCGTAGAGAAAGCTACGCTTCCTTGCTTGGAACTCTTCCAGCTGACCGTGCCCCCATTCAAGATAAACATGTATCCTGATTGGGATTTAAAATCGTTCTCATCTATGAGATGACTGGCATCTGAAAATCCTTCTATTTTCAGATCCCCTTCTCCATACACTAGGAACATGTCTTTAGTCCTTCTCAAGTACTTAAGAATGTTCTTGACGGCATTCCAGTGCTCGTCTCCCGGATTACCTTGGTAACGACTCGTTATACTTAACGCGAACGCTACGTCAGGTCTAGTGCAAAGCATAACATACATATTCGAACCGATTGCGCTGACGTACGGGACTACAACCATACGCTTCTTATCATCTTCGGTTTTAGGACATTGATGATTGCTTAACTTTACTCCATGTATCATGGGTAAGTTACCTTGTTTCGATTCAAGCATGCTAAACCGCTTTAGCGACTTTTCGATGTATGTAGCCTGTGAAAGACCAATCAGTCTTCTTGATCTATCTCTGTAGATCTTTATACCAAGTATATAAGCTGCTTCACCAAGGTCTTTCATGGAGAAGTTACCTGATAGCCATACTTTTACCGACTGTAGTAGAGCTATGTCATTTCCCATTAATAATATATCATCCACATATAATATTAGAAATGCAACTGAGCTCCCACTTGCTTTCTTGTAAATGCAAGCTTCTTCGCAATTTTGTTCGAAACCAAATTGTTTTATGGTTTCGTCAACACGCTTGTTCCAGTTTCTCGATGCTTGCTTGAGTCCATAAATGGATCTTTGAAGTTTGCAAACCTTGTTTGCATCCTTTGATACGAAACCTTCAGGTTGCATCATATATACATCCTCAAGCAGGTTTCCGTTTAGGAAAGCTGTTTTCACATCCATTTGCCAAATCTCGTAATCGTAGTGAGCGGTCATAGCAAGCATTATTCTGATTGATTTGGACATAGCCACAAGAGAGAAAGTTTCGTTATAATCAATTCCTTGTTTCTGGCGACATCCTTTCGCTACTAACCTAGCTTTGTAGGTGCTAACCTTTCCATCCATATCAGTCTTCTTTTTGAAGATCCACCTGCATCCAATGGGTTTTATCCCTTCGGATGGATCAACCAAAGTCCACACTTGGTTGGTGTACATGGAATCCATCTCAGAATCCATGGCCTCGAGCCATGCTTTAGAATCTGGACTATTAAGAGCCTCTTCATAGTTTTCGGGTTCGTCATCTAACACGGGAACCTCGTCATCATCTCCCACTAGAAAACCATATCTAACTGGGAGTTCACGAACTTTTTATGATCTACAAATAGGTGGCACTCGAGTCTCATCTAATGGGACTGTTTCGGGTACCTCAATCGCTTCTGTTGTTTCAGTCGGTGTTTCTTCTTCTTGAACTTCATCAAGTTCAATCATGCTTCCCTTTTCCGTTTCTTCGAGAAACTCTTTCTCTAAGAAGGTTGCGTGCTTGGATACTATTACTTTCTGATCATCTGGATGATAGAAGTAATATCCCACAGTTTCCTTAGGGTATCCAATGAAGAAACACTTATCACATTTAGAATCTAGTTTGTTTGACACTATGCGTTTGACAAATGCTGAACAACCCCATACTCTCATGAATGAGAACACAGGTTTCCTACCAACGAACAATTAATATGGTGTGGAACTAGCAGATTTAGTTGGTACTCGATTTAGGGTGAAGAGGGCAGTTTCTAAGGCATAGCCCTAGAATGTCTTTGGAAGTAAGGCTATGCTCATCATGGATCATACCATATCTAGTAAGGTACGGTTCCTCCTCTCGTTGTGGTGTATAGGGAGGTGTCCATTGTGAGCATATCCCACATTCAGTTAGATAATTCAGAAAATCATCTGAAAGATATTCGCCACCTCGATCGGATCGAAGTATCTTTATTTTCTTTCCTAATTGATTTTCTACTTCATTCTTGAAGCATTTGAATTTCTCAAAAGCTTCGGACTTGTGCTTCATCAAGTAGATATAACCATATCGGGTATGGTCGTCTATGAAGCTTATGAAGTATCTGAATCCTCCTCTTGCTTGGACTGACATAAGGCCGCATACATCGGAATGTATTAATCCTAGAGTGTCTGATACACGCTCACCTTTATTGCTAAAGGGTGTCTTTGTCATTTTACCTTTTAAACATGCTTCGCATGTTTCCAATGATTCAGGATCAATTGAATTTATAAGCCCATCTTGATGTAGCTTAAGCATGCGTCTTTTGTTTATATGGCCTAAACGACAATGCCACAAGTAAGTTGAATTATCTAGCTTATGTCTTTTGGCATCAATTGCGAAAACAGAAATTTTGTCATCTAGCACATAAATCCCATTCTGTGATATTCCTGAAAAATAGAAAATCCCATCACTATAAAAATCGCAATGTTTGTCTTTTATTGAAATATGAAAACCGTCGTCAACAAGGCGGCTAATAGAAATAATGTTACGAGACATCTCTGGAACATACAAACAGTTCCCTAATTCTATTACAAGCCCAGAGGGCAAATTTAAAGCACAATCTCCAATGGCGAGGGCGGCAACTCTTGCTCCATTTCCTACTTGCAAGTTTATGCTTCCTTTCTTCAATTCCTTAGCCCGTCTGAGTCCCTGAATATTCATACAAATATGAGATCCACATCCGGTATCTAATACCCAAGATTCAGACTGTGAAATTGAATTTATTTCAATATAAAACATACCAGATGTTGAAGTCCCGACTTCTCCCTTCTTGAGGGTAGCTAGGTACACCAAACAGTTTCTTTTCCAATGCCCTTCTTCACCATAAAAGTGGCATTCGCCTTTGGGCTTCTTCACTTCCTTTCCCTTTGTTTCGGTGGGCATGGCCCCCTTGCATTTCATAGGATGGTTTGGATTGGGAGAGTTCCCTTTCCTCTTCTTTGATCCTTCAATAGCAAGGGTCGGTATCCCCTCGTTTTCTTTCATATTGGGCTCGACTGTCTCGAGCATATTTGCAAGCACTTCAAGAGAGGTTTGCAAGCCACTCACTTGGTAGTTCATGATGAACTGTGAGTAACTCTCGGGGAGGGACTGAAGAAGTAAGTTTACACTTAGTTCATGATCCATCACATCTCCAATACTAGAAAACTTGGTGATAAGGCTAATCATCTTGACACAATGTGCCATTACAGATGTGCCCACCTGCATCTTGCATCTATATAACTGTTTTGTTATCTCATAGCGTTCGCACCGAGTTTGATTTATAAACAACTCTTTCAGGTGCGCGACCATGGAATAGGCATCCATTTCTACATGTTGCCTTTTCAATTCCGGTGTCATTGATGCAAGTATGATGTCTCCCGCATGATCGTCATCAGCCTTATGCTTCAAGTAAGCATAAAATTCTTGGTAGGGAGCACCATCCACCGGGTAAGGGGGTATCGGTGTATCAAGTACATACCCTTTCTTTGCGAACTTCAAAACAATTTTGAGGTTACGAAACCAGTCGGTGAAGTTTGAACCGTTCAACTTGTTATCGGTAAGAATGTTTTGCAGATTGGTTTTAGTCATGATTTTAAGAGTGTTTAATTAAATCTGAGAGTGAGAAAGAGTAAACGTATGTTATTCATTTGTTTTAAAGTATATCAATCTAAAATTATAGGTCTTTTAATTCATCTTAGATTGCTCCCACTATTTTGCCAAATTAATAGCCCTCCATATTAATTCGAAGAATTTCACAAATCCTTTAGTGAGCTGGGATCCTAACTCGTGAGATTTCGCATTGAGTTTGCTCAACAAGCTAGTCTCATTTGTTAGGTAGATTCATGTAATCAATCACATCTTTAATGTGATTCCTAGGTTATTGGGTTACTAACCACATTAGTAACTAATATGCTATTCATATTAATCCCAACCATATTGCCCATTAGTCTATGATAACATGAGTTTGCTCATCCAATTATCATAATCTAATTTAAGTATTTCCCCATATTCATGAAAGAAAGATTTTCGATAATTTAGGTGTTACCATAAGACCCCGAGCTTGAGTTTGCTCAACAACCCAAAGGCCCCCAGTACTGCCGGCTGAATTATAACATTAGGAAGGGGCGGCCGATTTTAATAACTTGCTTATTTACTTAACTTTTAATTAGTGAGGGATTTTTATTTCAAGTCTCATAATCTAACTTAGTCTTGATTTGCTTTAGCATACATCAGACACATACATTGGCGTTATGGACATATTATCTAAATTATTCTGTCGAGCCAGAGACGGAATAAAAGGTCAAACCTAGGGAAATACTAACTATTACATATTTCTCTTTAGGTCCTTCGTCTTCTCCATGGCGCCTTGAAATTACATATTAATTTCTATACTACTAAAGAAAACTTCAATTAAATTGAAGGGAATTAGATGAGAAGAGAAATTGCAATAGATAGTAGAAAGGCAGGACTCGCAGACCCTATTTCAAAAACACCAAAAGACTAAAAGAGGGTCTAAATAAGTCCATAACTCCAAACATGCATAGACTCAATTAAATAAATTTAATTGGTTGATTACATAAGTACTTTATGTAATATTTAGGTTAATCATTAACATATCAAATTAACTTTCATCCAATTTTACTTCTAACAATTTCGTATCTTCTATATTAACCTTTTAAATTAATACAACTATACAAAACTTAATTATACATGTCCCAATTATTTTGATTTCAATTCATTTCATACTTTTGATTTACAAATAGGTAAAACAAACTTTTAAATAAATTTTTCATTCGATAATCAAAACATAAAACTATTAATTTCTGAAACATATATATATATATATATATATATACAAATATATTTAAAACTAATTTTAAAACGGTTTTAAAATAAGTGGGTCTTGGGCCGGGCCCGAGGACGCGGCTGCTGCCGTTTGGCAGCAGCCCTAACGCGTCTGGCCAGCCGCTGCGCGATTGCTGCCGCGAGGCAGCAGCCGGGTTGCGCCGTGAGGCGCGACCCGAGCTGCTGTCCAATTTTGTTTTTTTAAGTTTAAAACGATTTTCAGAAAGTAAGAAAACCTATTATAGATTTTCGGTTTTATCCTTAGAATCAATAAAACTAACTTTTATCAATCTAACTATAAAACTAATAGATTTTGTTACAATAATTATCAACCAAAATTATTAGGAACATATGCATAATCTATTTTAATTAACAATTAATTAAAACTTATTTATCTTTAGAAATAATTAATCAAAACAATTTTGTTAATTAACCTAACTATAAATATTTATTCAATCTGATTGAAAAACTTCTAAATTTTCATATATGAAATAACGGATTTAACGCAAGCTCTGATACCACTGAAGGAAAATAGGCTAACGTTTGGCAGCGGAAATATAAAAAATTTAACCTATTTCCATTAACCCAAGATCCGTTAATCGTTATTTCATATAAAGAGGATAAAAGAATTACCTTTTAGAAGTTCTATCTACCGTTGCAAACGAAGTGCCCACAATTCTTACTTCGAGTTCCCGAGCACAAAACAAAACAATTGAAGATCAAGTTAGATTTCAACCGTATATAACAATCAAAATAGATTGTCTCAAATTAATCAACACAAGATTAAGGATAAAGAGAAAAGAGATGTAATCAATTGAACGGAAGGAAACGGTGGATAATCTCGTCCTCTAGTGTGGGTCGAAATTCTCTCTCCCGGGTTGTCTATGTGTATTTCGAAAATTCACATGTAGGGGGTATTTATATTCTCTTGTATCTAAACCCTAGTTAGATAGAATTAGGTTACTGAATAAGAATTTAATTCGGGATATAATTCTTATTTATTATCTATAATTATATCTTAAATATAAAGATAATAATAGTAACCTTATAGGATAATAATAGGTGTAATTTAATCTCATTAAAACTCCTAACTTATTTATCCTTTAATTAATTTAATTCATAATCCTAATTTAATTGGAATTGATAAAATCAAATTAATTATTTATGTATTTTATATACATAAAATCGCCCCCCTCATTAACTGGGTCTTATTAGGCTCAGTTGGGCTTCCATCAATTAATTAACATCCGTTTCTCTTTTGGGTTCCAAGTCTTATGTGTGACCCATTAGGTTCTTATTGCTTCTAGCCGTATGCAACTATTAAATTAATTTTTACAGAATTATATTTAATCTTTGCACAACGGAATGAGTATGCAAAATGTGATTGGCAAATCTGAAACATTCCCCTAGAGCTATAAGAAGACATGTTGATTCTGTCGTTGACCTTTCCGTATTAGTTACAGTATAATTCGATCCTTTATCAACTACATCCTTGAACTGAATCTTATGACTATAGATAATGTCAAGTCACATATAGCGAGACGTTCATTTTACTTGTACAGGCCGAGTCAACTCCAATTAGATAGGTTAAGTGAAATCTGTATTTCAAGTCTTAAGCTATCACCTTGCAAGGATTTAGAGTCAAGTCTTCCACAAGCGATCCATGGACGTATCTCCTATTTATCGGGAGTGATAAATGCTCAATCCAATGTATAACTATCCTGCAATACTTCCTGTGACACCCAACGTCTGCCGTTCACACCCCAGAGTTATCTCTGTTATGGATCGTGTTACAACAGGATCAAAGCGTCACATTCCGTAATCCAGAATTACTAATTAACATTCCTTTGAGTCTGAGGATTACTTATACCTATTAATTCCAATGAGATGAACATGTGACAAGGATGAATTTACCCATCTTGTTATCTCTAATCGGGTCCCCAATCCTAATGAACTCCTTTTCATTGGATCCACGTAACTGTTCAGATATCTGTATATATGAAGCTTGTGAGATCAGCTTTCTGTCTCGACAGAAGACATTGTTACATGCAAGTCTCAGCAGTGACATGTCAATCCTAAACATATTACTTGAGTTGGGGTGGTTTTAAGTTTATTAGTTTATTATAAAGTTTCGTCTCACTTCATGCTTGTATGAACACTTTATAATCACTTTAAACAAACTTATGGATTTCCTTTTATTAGACTTTATTTAGTTCTTAAAAGGGATTGCCTTTATATAGTTATGAAACCATATCTCATTAAAACAAATGATACAAAGAACACTTCATTTACATTAAGTTTGCATCCTAGAACAATTGTCTATAGGACACTAAAACCCCAACAATAGAAACCACTTGTTCTAAAGTGTGTGAATTAGAGAATGGGGGAAGTTTCTAAGCTATATGAGATTGGAACGATAACACAAGTTGGTCAAAAGCAGGCACCCAAGCGTGCAAGGTGGCTGGTGATGACGTTGGTGCTAGGAGTGGTAGTAGATTTCGGTCAACGATGATTCACGGTTTAGTAGGGTTGAATCATAACTCCTAAAGAAAAGAGCGGGGATTACTCAAATAGTAGTTGACGAAATAAATGGATGAAATATGGAAAATGGTAAGACATTTAATACTATTTCAAATGAGGAAGTTGTTACAGTGGACCCAAAATGTAGAAGAATAGAGGAATCATTAAATGAATGGACAACGGGTCAATAACATGCTCTATTGGGTAGGCCCACCTATCATTATAAGTATCTTTGTTTGAAACCGCCGCGACCTAGGCAACCTACAGTCAGTTCGTATTCTATTTGATCTTGTCCGGATTAATAAGCATGAGTAAAGAAATTATTTGCCTCGTGTTTGAGAAGCTCTAGGGATTCAGGAAGCACTTGGTTCGTTAAAGAACAAGAAAGTTCATGAGTGTATTGATGAGATAGATGCTGAAATTATAGTGACCGATCTTGCTCAATCTTCTTTTCGAGCTCCTTATGGTCTGGTGTTAGATAATTCTAAGAGGTTGTTGAGGTTTATATTAGTTTTGTTAATCGTTTTGCGAGTAGAGTGTCACTCATAATCTTGCTAGAGCTTCTTATGAAGTTGTCTTCTAAACCTATAAATGTTATTAATATATATGGGTTTCTTTCCAATATATATAATGAAATTGTTTGATAAAATTAATAGCAGCCTTTATCTTTACGTAGAAAAATGTAAAGAAAAAGGAAACTTGGTGTTCATATATAGTGGAAATAATTAAAAAAGAAAGCTTTAATTTCCCTCCTTTGATTATTAGAACAAAAGTTGAAACTTATTCTTTTTTTGGGTTTTCTTTTTCTAGAAACAATTATTGCACTATACTATGTACTGCACCCCCTTCATTTTTTAACATTTATTATATTCTTAAGCTACTATTCAATCAAATAGTATACAATAAAGTTTTTTTCTCATAAATAAATAAATATTCATATTGTTCTCTTTTCAAGAAATTCAGCAAGACCCCATAATACTTTAGCCACCAAAATCCAAATTTTTCTGTTTTTTATTTAAAAAAAAACAAAAAAAAATTGATTAGTAAATCGTGATATATTAATTTTATTTCATGGAATAAAAAAAAGAGCTAAACGCGAAACTAAAAGAAAAAACTACACACAGATAACTTTGTTTAAAGCAGATTTCATCAGAGAGAATCTCCTGAAGACCTGCAATAAATACACTAAACTCATGGCGATTATGGAACCGTAGAACTATCTAGAAATGTGGCTCAACCATAATCTCTATATACTTATTATCCAAGTATTTTATAAACCGAAGTATAATCCTCAAAGCTCCACAACCGAAGAGGTACAATATCCAAATCGCGATATATTAATTGCTAAACAGTAATTTGATATCTTTATAATTTAGTTACAGAATTTTGATTTTTTCTAATTTGATTAATGTTATGTTTTTAAATTCCACGTTACTAGGGGTATCCACATACAATTAATTTAATATTAAAGTAATAAATAATACTTTCTTTTTTGCATCAGATTTGATTGTTAAATAATTTCTCCAATTAATTTTTTTTTATTTAAGAATATGAAACTTTCTTCAGAAAATAAATATGAAACTAATATATGTTTTTTTTAAATAACTAATATATGTTTTTTTTTATTATAATAAAATTGGAGTAAATCTAAACATAATCTAATATTTAATCAGTAGTGGTCGTAAAAAGGAGACTTGCTTATTTAAGTTGAAAGAAAATATATAATTTCCATGGACCATTTTATATATAGAAAATGGACCATTTTTCATTAAATAATCTCCAACATGAGTAGCTAAAAATGTACCCATTAATAATAAGAAACATGTTTTACTTGCATCTTATTTAAATTAGTTGATGTCACCATCTATTTCTTTATCTATTTTATTATGAGTAATTCATCGTTATTATAAGGCAAAAAGCATTATGAGGCCCCTGATCTTTCATTATTTGGTGTATTAAGCCCTCGATCTTTCATTTAGATACATTGAGTCCCTGATCTTTCAATTTTTGGTGCATTAAGCCCTCGATCTTTCATTTAGACACATTGAGCCCTTGATCTTTCATATATGGGTGTATTAGACCCTTCTGTAAATCAAGTGTATTAAGGGCATGTTTGGTTCAACTCTTACCTAATAGATGTTTTTGTTGATGTTAGTTGTTTGCAGTTGTTATTGGACGCAACAGAACCTTATTTTTCGATAATTATGTTCTAAAAATAAAAATAATGTTAAAAAGGAAACACATTTTGTGGAAATAAGAATAATAATTTTGTCAATAACAAGTAACTAATATTCGTGAAAAGCGCTAAAATGATGCAGTGTCCAGAGAAAATGTTAAACGTTGCGGTTATATAAACCTAACCAAACATTCCCTTAATACACTTATATATTAATTGATTTATGGAAGGGTCTAATACACCCATATATGAAAGATCAGGGGCTCAATGTGTCTAAATAAAAGATCGAGGGCTTAATGCACCAAACAGTGAAAGATCAGAGGCTCAATGTGTCTAAATGAAAGATCGAGGGCTTAATGCACCAAATAATGAAAGATCAAGGGTCTCATGATGCTTTTTGCCTTATTATAATTGATTTACAGGCATGATAACGAGTACATATTTTTATCAGACTCTAATAAGATTATTCGGACTTTATAAGAAAGTTTTGAGACGAGAATAATAAAAGAAATTACTTGTATGGGATGAAAATCTTTCCCGAATCGTGAGCATACTACCTTTTTCGGTATCCACTAAACAGACATATAAGCAGATTGTTCTCATTCTCTTTCTCTAGGAATATAATATATAGTTTTTTGTTCTTAAGTGAATGTGAGGTATTCCGGAAATAATACATCCGGCGAATTAATTAATGATTTATTTTTTATACCAATAATTTTTCATGTAGTGATATGCAAAACGAATTTTATTGATCGAGTATCATTAAATTTCTATAAAATTTCTGCCGTTGGATAGCCTCAATCCTAATCTGGTTAAGTATCATATTAAATTTTTTAATTTGATATATTAATATAGTTGTGATTGAAGTTTGTATTATGGTTATTTAGCACTTATAAAGTATTTAAATTTTAACTTTATTAAGGGGTGTTTGTTTTAGCTTTTCGGAGGAGCGTTTAGCGTTTCACTCCAAACCGCAGAAAAAATAGCGTTTGGTTAGGTTTATATAACCGCAACGTTTACCATTTTTTCTGGAATCTGTAGCGTTTTGGAGCGTTTCACGAAAAGCTCCTATTTGGAGCTTTTCATAAACAGTTGTTTGTAGTTAGTTGTTATTGACAGAATTATCCTTCTTATTATTATTTATATTTCTACAACATAATTACCGGAAGAACAAGGTTTTGTTGCGTTCAATAAATTTTTTATTTTTTTTATATAGATTATTTTTATTAATGTGTGTAACATATTTTTTATTTTATAATGAGATAAGGTGCAAAGATACCCCTAACATTTATAGCTAGGGGCAATTTTACCTTTAACGTCTAAAATGGTGCAATTACACTCCTAATGTTGGCAGCCAAAATCAATTTTACCCCTAACATTGACAAGTTGGGTCAATTTGAGAAATAATAACTGAACTTTTTATACAAGTTGAGGGAGCTATCAAGACACTTTGAAAGTTCGGGAAGTTCAGGTGGCAAATGATGTATTAAGCCAATAAGAAATAAAATATCCATGTTTTCTAATAATATTTGAAATCGACCCAACTTGTCAATTTTAGGGATAAAATTGCTCTTATCTGCCAGTGGTATGGGTAAAATTGCATCATTTTAGACGTTAAGAGTAAAATTATTCTTAGTTGTAAATAGGGGTAATTACAAATAACTACCATGTGGTTTGACCGAATTGCGATGTGGTACCTGTGATATTTTTTTTTTACAAACACAACCCTATGGTTGCAAAATTTTACATGGTTTTTTTTTATTTTGCTAAATTTGGCCGATAACGACCTCAAAATGAAAAATTTCAAGAATTAAACTTATTTGGTATCATATTTATTATGGAACCATATTCTTAATTTTTTAAAATCATCATTTTTGGAGTTTTCTCTCTCTAAACATTTTCTTTCTCTCTCACAACACCTAAATGACCTCAAACCTAAAAAGTTGAAGAATTAAAGTTGCTTAAAATATCATTTAACTCTTGAAAATTTTCATTTCGAAGTCGTCATCGGCCAAGTTTGACAAAGTAAAAAAACATGTAAAATTTTGCATCCATAGGGTTGTGTTTGCAAAAAAAAATACCACATGTACCACATAGCAAATCGGCCAAACCACAGGGTAGTTATGTGTAATTAACCCTTGTAAATATTATGACCATTTTTTCACATTTTTCCTTTTATAATTTAATCGTTGATTAATTTAAAACATGTCCATTTTAGACATTTTAAATCCGAACAGCAGCAATTCAATATAATTTTACCAAACACTAGTAATTAAATAGCTAACAGCTTACTGCAACTGCAAACAGCTAACAGCTTCCTGCAACTGCAAACAGCTAACAGCAACCGCAACAGCTATTAGCTAACAGTTGAACCAAACGGGCCCTAAATATATGTATGGCATAAGTAGATTTAAGATTTTTTATAGAATAACGATAATTGTTTCATTAATAGAAAAAATAGTATAATATCAACATAAATGATTATAAAATTATAATTCAAAAATAAATCAGAGAAGGTTAAATCTGGATTTTTAATATCATAAATCGAGAGCAACAGTAGACAGTCCTTGAAACTGTTTTTGACACAATAGCGATAAACACACTCCATCCAAAATCGATTTCATAGTTTTTTTTCCTTAAAAAATAACTTCACGATTGATTTATTTATTTATGTGTGTTTTTTAATCTGCATATTCAAATGTATAGTTTTAACAAATACGAGTATTATTAAATACCTTAAAATTATATACGATAATCAAAAGAATATAGCTCGATTGGTACATTTCTAATTTTAAAGGTGTGAGGTTGTGAATTCAAATACATCCACTTACAAAAAATATATATATCATAAATAAATAAATTTATGTACGATAAAAATGAGAATTAAATATACTTTTTTTTTATAATTGCTCGGTTCGAGACTCATCGAGCAGCCTTTCCAATTAAAGTTTTCTGTATACTAGTAGTCGAATTCGATATCTCTAGTTTAAACGATTTGAAATCCTTAACCTTTTAAAACAACCTTAATTGGTTTAAATATACTTTTAAATGAGTGATGATTTTTTCTTTATGGAAAAGTATAAGTTTTAAGTCTCGTTCATTTACAAGAAAATGTCGCGTTTTCGAAAATATTGAGTAAGAGAAAAAGAACATGTCTAGCTATAACACTAAAAAATATTTTCCAGTATTTATTTATATTTTAGAGAATTCTTACGGAGATTGGAAATTAGCAATCCATTAGAATTTTATTTATCAGGATCGAAAATAAAAGAAAGATCGAAGAAATCATTATCACCAATTTGTATTTGTAAAGTCATGATTGGTAAAAACTCGTAATATTGATGATTTTATTTTTAGAATTTGATGGTAATTACATACTGTTAAAATTTGTAACGAATGGTGAAACAGAATAAATATACCTTCAAAAAATATAAAACTCATATTACATAGCTAATTGTATTTTTCAAAGACAGTGATTAATTATTCGAAGAAAAACACAAATAATACGGTGTAAAGTTTTAAAGTTTTAGAAAAATATTTTACTCTTAAAAAAAAAATTCAATAATATTTTATTATATTTTTTTTACTAATATATTTTTTTTTGTTTACTCATCTTTCTAAACAAATAAACAATAAAAAATAAAAGAAAATATTTTCTTTAGTAAGTTATATTTTAATAAAAGTTTCCCTATATAATCTAAAAAATAATAATTTTATAATTATGCAGTAAAAAAAGGAAAGTAGAAAGGGCAGAATATATAGCCGCGTGCCTGATTGCCGATTAATCGCCAAGTAAAAGAGGAATGTTCCACGATGGCCACGTCACTGCCTCACTGGATCGCCAAATTCCACACTATATAAGAATCCTCAACGCCTCCCCAATCTTCATCTTCTTCTTCAATTCCTTTTGCTTAATTAAAAATTCTCAACCTACAAATTCTCTGCGCTTAATTAATTCAATTTTTGCAGACCAAAAATGGCAGCCGCAATCACCACTCAGTCTAGCTTTGATGTTGACAAGCTCACCTTTGAAATCTTCTCCATTCTCGAAAACAAGTTCCTCTTCGGCGGATATGATGATCCTAATCCCAAAATTGCTCTTTCTCAAAATGATCACCAAAAACATTCTTCTGACGGTAGAGTCAGAGTCCTCTCCATCGACGGAGGCCGCGCTACTTCCGGTATTCTTGCCGCCAAGTCACTTTCTCATTTGGAGTCTTGCCTCCGCCGGAAATCTGGAAATTCCAGTGCTTCAATTTCTGATTACTTTGATGTTGTAGCTGGCTCTGGTAGTGGAGGCGTTTTAGCTTCTCTCCTGTTTACTCGCGGCAAAGATGGACGTCCTCTGTTCACTGCCGACGAAGCTCTTCGTTTTCTGATTGAGAATCGCAAGAAGCTTAACCAGTCAGTCTCTTCAAAAGGTCTTCTACGGCGATTTTGCCGTCCGCGGGGGAAGATGGAGAAGCCGTTACGCTCAGCTTTCGGAGAATGCACTTTGAAAGACACGATTAAGTCCGTTTTGATTCCCTGCTACGATCTGTCTACACGTGCTCCGTTCGTCTTCTCTCGAGCGGATGCTTTGGAAGTGGACAGTTACGATTTCAAGATGAGCGACGTGTGCCTCGCCACGATTGCTGAGCCGATGGTTAATGGAGCTGTAGAATTGAGCTCCGTCGACAAGAAGACGAAGATCTTCGCCGTCGATGGCGGGATCGCGATGAACAATCCGACCGCTGCCGCAATTACACACGTTTTGAACAATAAGCAGGAGTTCCCCCTGTGCAAAGGCGTAGAGGATCTGCTCGTAGTCTCCCTCGGAGGAGGCGGAGAGTCAGATTTTGGAACTAAAAATTTGAATTCATCACCGGCGCGATTCGCGTGGATCGCCGGAGAAGGAGCTTCCGATACGGTAATTTGCATTTATTGATTCACTTTTACTCTATTATCGTACTTTTTAACCGTTTTTCTGAAACACACCTTTTTTTTTTCCTTAAAAAACTTATAATGCATAGTAAATCTCAATTATTCTTATAACTTCAATTATATGAGTTAAAAACGATTCGATTCGATTCCATTAGAGTAATGAATCTATTTGAAGCTTTTAAATCTGATCTGACTCTATAATTATGAATGTAACAAAAATATTGGTGTTACGTTGGAGTGTCAGATTTCTACTTTGTATTAAATCATGTTGTCGTGTTAGAATTAACCATTAAATCATGTTATCGTATTAAAAATTGACCGGATCACGGATATATAGGTTATATTTGTCTTATGTGAGTGGGTGGTTATGTTTATGAAGGCTAATGGGCATTATAATATGAGCAATGAATGTTGTCTTGTAATGGTAGGTGAAGCTAATCAATTCTTGATTTTGTTTATAATTTAATAGGTTGATCAAGCTGTATCAATGGCGTTTGGTCAGTGTCGGACAAGCAATTATGTTCGCATTCAGGTAATTAATTAAATCATATTCATTCTTTCTTTCACTTTTTTGTTTACCTTTTCATCTGTTTTCAATCTGAAATCATGATAATAACACTTGAACGAACTCATCAAAATTGCAGGCAAATGGCATCATACCAAATGAAAAGTCACTGAAAGAAGCAGACATATTAGGGATGGCAGAGAAGATGTTAAAACAGAAAAATGTAGAATCCATACTGTTTAAAGGGAAGAAAATAGGTGAGAACACAAATTTAGACAAGTTAGAATCATTTGGTGGAGAGCTAATCAAGGAACAAGAGAGGAGAAAAACTAGTATTTTACCAATTGTGGCATTAAAGCAGGCATCACCATCACCTAGAACATCATCTGCTACAACTCTTTCAACTCTATCTTCCTGTTAATTAGTTCACCCTATTTCTTAAAATGTTAAAGGTTAATTATTACAGATCCAGAGTAAATTTAATTAATTGCCTTTTGCTGCTGCTGCCGCCGCTCGTGATGATGATTCTAAATCAAAGGCATCCGAGACAGGGCGAGTTGAGCTGAGCTGAGCTATATGTGATATGTGATGTTAATGTGCTACACTGACCATTTTTCTTTCTGGTCATTTTCTTCTCCCCCTTCAAAGTTCATGGCATATATATATGTATGTAGTTTTTATGTATAATCTATCTTTATAAATTGTAATTAGTTGGTTTGTGTATAAAGAATTATGAAACTTCTTTTGAGTATTTGGATGCTAATTTTGGCTTTGTATAAAGAACTATGAAACTTCTTCTAGTTAATGTCTCTGATTAAGGCCCTGGAGGGGCAGTGAAGAGGGAATGAATTATTTACACAATTGACAGCCTACTGGCAGCCAGATTTGACAATCAGTTGTGTTATCTCTAAATCCATTGCCATTTTAGTTTCATGTGTTAATCCCCCACAGCTCCGCATCGAAAGACCTGCCTCTGCCAATATTATGAATAATTCCTCGGATCCATTCCCATTTTGATTACGAATTAGCCACCAGCAGAGATCAAGTTAGAGACTTCATAGTTGCCCCAATTCCAACAATTAGACGCATAGATCAGGAAGATTGTGAAAACCCGAAAATGAGTTATATAATAGGACGGAGAGTGTAGGAGTTAACGAATTGATAATTTTTTTTATTAGTAGACTCGTTAAATGTCTGTATACTAGATTTTTTTAGTAGTAGTCTGATGCCTTGCAAAAGATCCAAACTATTCAATCCCATAAGAATTTAAGGAAGGCAGTTAGATTCTTAAACTCTTTAATTTTTTTTTTCTAATTAAGCCCTTAGACTTTTATTTCTTAACGAATTGAACCTTTTTTTAAGTATAAAAGTATACTTGTTTCAAATAGATACCTGTACTGTTATTTGATTCAAAGTACACAAGGATTTGATACAATACAACATTTTGATTTTGAAGAAAATTCCCGGGTAAAGTAAAAAGTGCATTTTAAAGGTGGTAGACATCTAACTCTTACAAGACTTCCCCCTCCAATTCTTTTTGGCAAGCGGTTGTTCCTAGGATTCGAAGCGACCTCTCGATCACATGATAATAACATTTACCGTTGCATTAAGGCTCGCCCCCTAGACATCTAAATCTTATAATAATAATAATAATAATAATAATAATAATAATAATAATAATTAGGTATAAAGTGAAATAAATACCCTAATATTAACAATTAAAAGTGATTTCACCTAATCAATTAAGGTAGATTTGAGTGGTTAAGGACCTCGATTCGCTTAAGTTAGATCTCGAGTTAGAATCCTAATGTATAAAGAAAGTCTTAATTGAGAGATAATCCATCTATAGTGTCTAACGATCGATAAGTTGGGTCAATTTAAAAATAATTCATTAAACTGTGTTTTCAGTCATGAATCATATTTGTATTTTTTAATGACGTTTAAAATTGACCAAATTTATTAATATTAGAGATAAAATTACATTATTTTAAACGTTAAAAGTAAAAATGCTCCGGACCCTCAAAATTGGAAGTATTTTTAACATTACCCTAATAATTATATTCTTTTAACTTTTCTTCTCCTTTGGCAAGTACAATTGTCTTCTTCCCAAAACATCTCACGGGCTACGTAGTTTAGATAAAGATGGATCAAACAAGATAAAAAAACAAACAAAAAACAATTAATTTGAATGAGTAAATTACAATTATGATACTTAAATTTTAATGTATTTTATAATTTAATACATGAATTTTGTTTTGTTTTTTTTCATTTAAAAAACTCAATCCTAAGGATGATTGAACATCGTGGCAAATTAGCGAAAAGTGATTCATCAATCAACCATATCACCCCTCGATCAATCTGAAACTCAACATACATCTTCAATAAAACGGAAAAGACCCTTTTTACTAATAAAAAAATGAATCGATCAACAGGTCACATCACCTTTTTTATTCAATCTAAAACTAAGCGCACAACCCACTAAAATGAAAAAGACAATTTTACCCTTATATATGATTTCTTAAAACATCTCTCAAGCAATTTAATTTAGAACTTACATGGTGAAAGTCTCAGCCTAATGGTTGAAAGTCTATCTATGATGGGGAAATTTTTTCTTTGTTATTTAACTTAAGCGTAATTGTGCAAATTTAAAAAAAAGTGTAAATTAGGACTTTAGTTCAAGTTTTTTAAGTTCAATTATTTGTATCTACTATTTACTGTTGTTATTAGATATTTATGATTTGCTTTTACTGCTAGTTGATAGAAATTAACTATTTTTTCTTCTAAAATAGTTATCAACAATTGTTCTTTATTCTAAGTAAATACTTGTTCGACTGTTTGAAGTGGAAATAAAAAAGAAAGCTACGAAATGGTTTGAAGATAGATTTTATGGAGTATTGAGTTAGTTTGAAGGGATAAGGTAACAAACATCGTAAGGTTATTAAAGTAGTATCAATTTAACCTTTACTTACAAAATAGTATTAATTTGATTCTAACGTTTGTTTATGAATTGTTATAATTACAATTACGTCTAATTACTTAAGAAAAGAAAGAGATAAAGTGTTAGGATTAAAATGACACTTTTTCATAAACACGGGATTAAATTAATATCATTTCATAAGTATTGGGGATTAAAATGACATTTTGTATGTAGAGGTGAAAGTGACATTTTTCTCGATAACTTGAGATTATTTTAGTAGCATATCCTTTATATTATACCCGAGAAGCAATATATCTGATTAATAATAATAATAATGCTTAAATCTACTATTTGGTCCTTGATTGATTCAAAATATTATTTGGTTTCTAATTTATTATTTGATAATATATGTTTGTGACCTATCCAAAATGCTTAAATTCCGTAAGCTCTCAACCCTAGATTAAGATTTTTACCACGAATTTAACCAAATAATATGTTATGGACAAAGATTAACATTGTTGGATAGCTCATAGAGCAAATGTTACCAAATAATACGGTAAGAGCCAAAAACCAAATTTTTGATAAATCAAGGGCTAAATAGTAATTTCATCCTAAAAAACGATACATACAATTTCATGTGAGATAATTGATGTTGAAAAATAAATATGTGTAAATGATATCAATTGATTGGTCCAATATATTACTCAATAGAGGATCCCGGATTCACCGACTTGAGGTGCTTAGGATGCTCTAATGATTTATGTGTATTCAATTGATGTTTTTTTGAGTGCTTTTGTATAAAAAATGAAAACCCCTACATAGCTTTCAAAGCATTTTCCAGAGACCATTAGATATTAGTGTGAGGACCAAATCATTAATTAATATTACTCCCAAAATACTGTAAAATTTCTCGCAATTCTAACGTTTGAGTCCCTAAAATCTTCTATCTAACATACCAAATTTATTTTCAAAATAACAGATTTCTTTCTAAAATAGCAAGATTTTATTGTTTTAATGTATTAGATACAATATATACTTGCTTTTTTTCACCTCTCCATCTTTTGAGAATATTGCATTGGAATATTGATGATTGTTTAAACAACTTTGGCTTGAAAAACTAATTGGTCCCTTGAATTTAAAGGTTATCTCCTTATCCATTGAACTTGCGTAAATTGTTTCATTAGAAATAGTTTGAGTTATAAAGGGTTGAACAAGTTAAAGATGTATCATTTAAGTAAATTCTAAAAGATAACAGATCATTATAACAACTTCATAGAGGATAATATATCATTTTAAATAAGTTTAGTGGTCAATAAGTCATTAAAAATAAATTCAGGGGGCTAATGATACGTTTTTAAAATTCAAGAAACTAATCAATACTTTTTCTGCTCAAATTTTGAGAGACCCTAATGTATCCGGCCTTTAAGCAGCGTACTTGTGAATTGTTGTGGTTATGGCCACGCAAAAACTAATGAACAAAGTACATAACAATTTAAAACTCCAAATTTTGAAATAGTATAACTTAAGAGAATTGTAAAAGTAATAGAAGTCAGATTGAAATGTTTTAAAGAAATTAAGTGCTCAAATTAAAGTGCATTTCAACGGGCGTTAGACATCTAACGCTTATAATAATTAGGGGAAATAATATATCCGTCTCTGCATTTTTATCTAGCATATTGTTTAGTTCTCGTATTTATAACTGTTGTTGCTCAAACTCAGAAAATAGGAACAGACCGAACAAAATTAAAATGGACAGAGTCGCGGACAATGTCGCTTTCTTTAAGACGTTCGCGGAACTGCCGAAATTTAGCAAACAGTATGAACTCCGGTCGCCTCCAGGATAAAACAACCCTCTTAAATACGATTTTCGTATTGCACCGTACGAAAATCGTTCTGTATACACTCTCTGTTTAACTTGCTCAGCTTTCGAAAAAATAAAGAATGAATGAAAGTAAATTGTGTTCTGAAGGCAGTCTCACATCTCCTATTTATACAAGAAAAAAGAGCTGTTTGAGCTCTGATTTCATGGAGAAAGAGAAGGAGGAAAATCTGGAAGGTGGAGGAGACTGAAGACACGTTCAGAAAAAATGGACGTTGTGAACAACGTTCACAAAGACTGAATCAGAGTAAAAAATAATTAAATAAAAATTAATTTCTGAAATTAAAAATAATATTAATTAATTAAATTTTTTTCAATAAAAAAATATACATTTTACACCAACCCAACCCGGCCCGGTTGGACGGCGCGCGCGCGTGTGTGGTGGTCAACCATGAAGATAGGTCCTCACCCTTTCACAAAAGTGGGTACCCCTTGGGGCACACCCCAAGCATGTGAGGACCTTCTTTATAAACATCTCCACTAAGTGCTTTGAAAGCAATGTGGGATGTTTTTCCACTTGAAAAACTCAAAGACATAAGAAGACACATGGATGAGCTTTATTTCACAAATTATATTTGAGCCAAGCCCAACAATCCCCCACTAGAATTTTTGAAATCATTTTACTGAGCAGTTACATAAGGTCAGACATAAGCAGAGGTATCTTTCGATTTGAACCTTTGCGTAGTGAATATAGTTCAGATTTTATTAGAGTGACTCGTAGTCTTGAACTCTATCTCTGACGTATATCACGCCATAACCTTTTCAGAGTGTAGTTCTAGTAGCCCGTGCGTTTATGGCCTTGCACGTCTATCCCGGTTTAGTGAATGCTCTAGAGTTTTGTCCTAAACTCATAGGAAGCGGCCTCACTTCCACATTCATATAGGTGAGTCTATCAAAAGTACTCCTGTAGCTATGTACTTTACTCCAAATGGAGTATAGACTTCATTAAGAGTTTCTATTATCTCAACCTCAAATCGCTTCAGGATATTCATGCTTCTAATTGCATGATCTGACTCATATTACAACACAACTTGTTATTACCCTTTGAACCTATTTCTTGGGATCTCCAGTCTATAGGTTGGGTTACCATTGTGTGTAACTCATCACTGTAGGGGCATAAGTCCCATACTCTTTGCCGTATTATGGACTTTCTCTCTAGCTAATCCTTTCGTCAAAGGATCGGCTAAATTCTCTTCTGAGCGTATGTGATCCACTCTAACAGCTCCTTTAGTGAGTAGCTGTCTCACAGTGCTATGCTTACGACGTATCTGTCGTTTCTTATCGTTGTAATAACGATTCTGAATCTTAGCAATAGCCGCGGTACTATCGTAGTGGATCAATATAGCTGGAATCGGTTTTTCCCATAGGGGAATCTCAGCTAACAAACTTCTCAACCAACCTGCTTCTTCACTAGCCACAGCTAGTGCAATCAGTTCTGATTCCATGGTTGATTGAGCTAGAATAGTCTGTTCCTTAGACTTCCATGAAACGGCACCACCAGCTATATTGAAAATATAGCCACTAGTAGCCTTGGAATCATCTGATAAGGTATTCCAGTCAGCATCACTATATCCTTCAAGGACTGCTGGAAACCTTTGATAATGTAATCCAAGTTTCATGGTTCTTTTAAGGTATCTCATGACCCTTTCTATAGCATTTCAATGCTCCACACTAGGTCTACTAGTAAATCTGCATAGCAGTCCTACGACATACGCGATGTCGGGTCTAGTACAATCAGTGGCGTAACGAAGACTGCCAATTATGCTAGCATACTCTGATTGTCTTACACTGTCTCCAGTGTTCTTAAAAAGTTTTATACTAGGGTCATAAGGTGTACATGCAGGTTTACAATCAAAGTAGTTATATTTCTTTAGAATCTTCTCAACGTAGTGAGATTGATCTAAAGAAATTCCAGTTTCAGACCTAGTTATCTTTATGCCAAGAATGACATTCGCTTCTCCTACATCTTTTTTTTTTTTTTTATAGTTTTCTCCTAGATCTTTCATGTCAAAGTTCTCACACAACATTGACTTAACAGCATTTACAACATGAATACTAGATCCAAAAATAAGCAAGTCATCAACATATAAGCAAATAATGGTGCAAAGACCATTTTCATATTTGTAGTAGATACACTTATCACTTTCATTCACCTTATAGCCATTTGAAATAATCAAGTTGTCAAATTTTGCATGCCATTGCTTAGGTGCTTGTTTTAGCCCATATAAAGACTTATCTAACTTGCATACCTTATGGGCTTGACCAAAGACTACAAAGCCCTCAGGTTGATCCATATAAACCTCTTCTTCTAGTTCACCATTCAAAAACGCAGTTTTAACATCCATTTGGTGCACTACTAGATTGTGCACAGAAGCAATAGCAATCAAAACACGTATAGACGTAATCCTAGTGACAGGTGAATAAGTATCAAAGAAATCAACATTTTCTCTTTGTCTAAAGCCTTTAGCTACAAGGCGAGCCTTAAACTTGTCTACTGAGCCATCAGGTTTCAGTTTCTTTTTAAGGATCCATTTACAACCTATTGGTTTACAACCTGGTGGTAAGTCTACTAAGTGCCAAGTTTGGTTTGACTCAAGTGAGTCCATTTCATCATTAATGGCTTCTTGCCATAAGTCAGCATCTAATGATGTTAAGGCTTCTTGTATGGTAAGTGGATCCTCTTCTACTGTGAAAGCATAAAAGTCAGAACCAAAGTCTTTAGATACTCTAGGTCTCTTACTTCTCCTAGGTTCAGATTCCTCAATCTCTTTTTGCACTATAGGTCTAGTAGCAGGTATGCTACTAGATGATGCACCCACACTATTTCTCAACTTAAAAGGAAATCTATCTTCATAAAAGTCAGCATCGTTCGACTCCAATATGACTTTCGCATTCAAATCATAGAACCTATATGCTTTGCTATTCACAGCATATCCAATAAACACACATTCATAAGCTCTACTAGCAAGTTTGACTCTATTAGGGTCAGGAATCCTAACATAAGCCAAACAACCCCAAGTTCTAAAATATGATAGACTAGGCGTTTTATTTTTCAAGATCTCATAAGGAGAGATTTTGTTTCTGGATTTAGGGACCCTATTTAGCACATAGCAAACAGTCAAAAGGATTTCTCCCCACCAATGTGAGGCGGCACCTGAACTAAGCATAATAGCTACTACAGATTCGGTAAGTGTCCTATTTTTCCTTTCAGCCTTTCCGTTCATTTCTGGTGAATAAGGTGATGTGGTTTCATGTATAATACCATGTGTTTTATAGAAATCAATAAACAGGCTAGAACCATATTCTGTGCCTCTATCGCTACGAAGTCTCTTGACTTTCCTATTGTATTGATTTTCTATTTCAACTATGAACAATTTAAACATGTCAAACGCTTCACTTTTATTTTTCATAAGATAAACAAAAGTAAAGTCAGAACAATCATCAATAAAGGTTATAAAGTACCGTTTGTCATTTCTAGTCAACTTTCCATCTAATTCACATATATCTGAATGAATTAAATCTAGAGGTTCAGAATCCCTAACAACAGATTTATGAGGTGTTTTTGTGATTTTTTCCTGACTACAATAATCACATTTAAGAAATTCATTCAAATTCAATTTTGGAATTAACCCTAAGTTACTCATATTTTTAATGATTCGCTTATTAACATGACAAAAACGAGCATGCCAAACATTAAAAGTACACAAAGAGTAAACAGAAGCATTCACTTTATTAATCTCAACATTCAACTTAAACATGCCTTCAGTAGCATAACCTTTTCCTACGAATACATTGTTCTTAGTTAAAGTAAATAAATCTGCTCCTATAGTCTGAGTAAAACCAGCCTTGTTGAGTAGATAGCTCGAAACCAAATTTTTTCTCATTTCTGGAGTATGCATCACATCCTTCAAAGTTAAGGTTTTTCCAGATGTGAAGTTCAATTCCACACTACCAATTCCAGCAACAATAGTGGTATGGGAATCACCCAATAACACTTTCTTATCTTCGGTCACAGCACTGTATGTTTTGAACATACTTCTATCATAGCAAACATGGCGAGAAGCACCAGTGTCTACCCACCACCCATCTGATCCACCTATGAGGTTGATCTCAGAAATCATAGCAACAAAGTTATGTTGCTCTTCAGTCAGGTTAACACTAGGAGTAGTGTTTGGTCTGTTCCTGCACTTACGTGCCATATGACCTGGTTTCCCACAATTAAAGCATAGGAAAGCAGCATCATTTCTAGGTGGTAGTTGATGTGGCCTATTTTGGTTCCTTTGAAGGTTCCAATTCAAATTAACTCGGGTGTTGCGGTTTTGGATTGGTTTGCGGTTCTGATTCTTAAAATTCTTTTGAGTGGGTTTCAGAACCGCAATGGACCTTTTAGTGCTATTAGAAACAATAAGCACTTCCTCTTTTAAATCTTGTTTTCGAGCTTCCTCCTCAATTCGGATGCGAGTAATCAAACTTTCCATCGAAAATTCTTTTGTTTTGTGCCTCAAAATATTTTTAAAATCTTTCCACGAAGAAGGCAATTTGTCAATTATGACAGCAACTTGAAATTGATCGTTTAAAGGCATACCTTCTGAAATAATTTCATGTGCTATCTTCTGTAATTCATGAGATTGAATTTCCACTGACTTGTCATCAGTCATCTGGAATTTGAGGTAGCGACTTACAACGTATTTTTTCGATCCGGCCTCCTCAGTGTCATACTTCCTCTGCAGAGCTTCCCAAATTTCTTGTGCTGTTTTTTCTTCAGCAGTGTAGTAATCATACAGATCGTCAGTCAGTCCATTGAGTATATAATTTTTGCACAGAAAATCATTTTCTGTCCATCTCTCAGCAGCACGAACAGCAGCACGAACATCTGCCTCGTCACCATCTTCAGGAACAATTGGTTTTTCCGAAGTCAGAACAGAAGCTACCTTCTTTGTTGTGAGGTAGAACAACATCTTCTGTCTCTATCTTCGGAAATGAGCTCCTTCATACCGGAATGGTTTGTTAATCTCAACAATCCCATTTGATTGTTCGGTAGCCATCAGCAGTAATCGAATCGTCTTAAAATTGTTGTTGCTCGAACTCAGAAAATAGGAACAGACCGAACAAAATTAAAATGGGCAGAGTCGCGGACAATGTTGCTTTCTTTAAGACGTTCGCGGAACTGCCGGAATTTAGCAAACAGTATGAACTCCGGTCGCCTCCAGGATAAAACAGCCCTCTTAAATACGATTTTCGTATTGCACCGTACGAAAATCGTTCTGTATACACTCTCTGTTTAACTTGCTCAGCTTTCGAAAAAATAAAGAATGAATGAAAGTAAATTGTGTTCTGAAGGCAGTCTCACATCTCCTATTTATACAAGAAAAAAGAGCTGTTTGAGCTCTGATTTCATGGAGAAAGAGAAGGAGGAAAATCTGGAAGGTGGAGGAGACTGAAGACACGTTCAGAAAAAATGGACGTTGTGAACAACGTTCACAAAGACTGAATCAGAGTAAAAAATAATTAAATAAAAATTAATTTCCGAAATTAAAAATAATATTAATTAATTAAATTTTTTTCAATAAAAAAATATACATTTTACACCAACCCAACCCGCCCCGGTCGGCGCGCGCGTGTGTGGTGGTCAACCATGAAGATAGGTCCTCACCCTTTCACAAAAGTGGGTACCCCTTGGGGCACACCCCAAGCATGTGAGGACCTTCTTTATAAACATCTCCACTAAGTGCTTTGAAAGCAATGTGGGATGTTTTTCCACTTGAAAAACTCAAAGACATAAGAAGACACATGGGTGGGCTTTATTTCACAAATTATATTTGGGCCAAGCCCAACAATAACAGTCAACTGCATTAAAATCATGAGGTAAACATAAAAGAAAAGGGAAAAAACCTTATCTGACAAGTAAGCCGCTTTCAAGCTCTCCAACGGTAGTGTAGTAAGGGTTCATTCTAAGCGAACCAGTAGCAAAGCGGTTGAAAGCATTCTATAGGGAAGAAACATGATGGGTTCAAGCCTTTCTGAGGCAGTATTCCATCAAAGAAATAGCCTTACTAGCATCCTAAAGACAGACCCAAAATGGCAGCCATTATTGAAACACTTGAAGCTCAAGAATCTTACAAGGACATAGTCCCTAGAACCTGTAGTCCCTAGAATTACTCAGAGCAAACAGGAACTTAAAAACTGTTATTCCTTTCGTTTCATTTCATTGCAGAAACTGTCTGAAACTATAATTGCCCTGCAGATGTTAAGACAGACACTCGAAAACAGAATAACACGTTTCTGAAGAACATAAGCTGTAGAAAATCACAATATTCATTTGAAAAGAAGATGAGATATGTATGATCTTCCACCAGCTGGAGTTCAATTAAGTTCACCTATTCACAACATTTAACAACTCATTCAATCTAGAATCTAGATGTTGAGTAACCAAGAACACATTCTGAACTGAAATTGGCAGGAAGGACTAAAAGCAGTTCAAATAGTTCGCCTATTATACTAAACACAAGATTTTATGCTCATTTACAATCAACATGAACTCCAAAGTGGGAAAGTAGTTAGTGAAGCTAAAGAGATCAGATACAATTTCAAGGACATTCTCCTATCCTAGGCATCTATACATCAAAAAATTTAACAATCAAGAAGATGAGATAATATTGAAACATGATGATGCGTATACAGATACTATCACATTAGTATAGTAAGGAATTAAATCTTTCCGGTTTTCGATTCCAAGAAGAACATGATAAGAAGTAATTCAGTAGCACTGATGGAGCATCACAAAATGTGGTATGAAAATTATTTTTAACAATTTAAATAAACTAAAACAAAAGAAAAAAATCCACTTTCAGTAAGTCATCAAATTACAGATTCTTCAAGATGATTTCGTCCTTGCAAGATAGATCAACTACTATAGCTACTGTAGAGTTATCCGCAAAAAAGCCTTGTTCGCACATTTCACGTATGAGCTCTATCCCCGTGGACAAATTCTTGTGCCGTAGAAATCTATGAATAATCACGTTGTAAGAGACACTATTTGGTGGGCAGCTATGTTCTTTCATTTCCCTGAACACATTATATGCTTCATCTAGTAATCCTTTTTTACAAAGTCCATTAATCATTATAGTATATGTTTGCACATCAGGTTGCAACCCTCCAAACCAAATCCATCTATTAACGAACTGTAAGTGATAACATTGAGCTCTATACCTTGTTGAATCATTGTTCCGACCACACATCTAGCCTTATCCACCATTCCTTTCTTGCATAATTCATCAACAAGTATACTAAAGGTAACTATATTTGGTGCTATGTTCTGATCCAACATGTCACTGAACAATGTAGAAGCTTTTTTCCACTGCCCTGAATAGCATAAAGCGTGAAGTAAAGAACTGTAGGTAACAACATCAGGCAAAATTCCTTCATTTGTAATCTTGAAGAATAGGTGAAATGCTTCCTTAACCGGACCATACTTGCAAAGACTATCAATTAAAGAATTGTATGTCACCAGATTAGGCTCACAACCTCTCCTAGCCATTTCTTCAAACAAACCAAAGGCCACATTGAATTTTCCCATTTTAGATAGAGAATTGACAATCATGTTATAAGTTTGTACATCAGGTTGATATCCTATGGAGACTATCTTGTCAAAACAATCTACTGCTTCAGCAACTTTAGCTTGTATACATAAACCATTAATCAGAGTGTTAAAGGTTATGATGTTAGGCTTCAAACCAAGTTTGAACGTTTTCCCTAAAACAGAGAATCCAAAATCGACCCGGTGTAAATGGCAAAAGCAATTGATCAAAATATTAGCAGTACAAATATCAGGCGAAATTCCCACAAACTCCATCTGATTGGAGAAAGAAAGGACAGTCTGGAAATGCTTCATTCTAACTAGGACAGATAACAATTTGTTGAATTGAATGATAGAAGGGGATGGATTCACACGAAGCATATGATTGAAGGAAGACATGACATCATGAAAGTTGTATTGGGTTGTAGCTCCTCTCACTTTTGCTGGAGTATGAATTTGATGATGAGAAAATGAATTCGCAGAAATAGGAATTAGTACCTGATGATGATGAGATGAAAACGAAGTGCGAAGACGTCTGCTGCTCGACCTTAGCATCGTGGATCTGATTTTAGGGTTCGGAAATTGAAGGGTGTGGGGGTGGGGACCCTCTGAACAGCAGATCTAAATCTATGGCTTAAAGATTGAAACTCCAGATAGAAATCGCAAGTTCGACAATGACGCAAACTTGTTAAAATTGGTCTCTTTTTCTCTTTCCTTTGTGTTTGCCGGGCTTTACATTCACTATATCCATAAAGATGCAATATAAATTAAGTTTGTCCAGCTCGACTCTTCTCTATATTATATTTACATTGATTAATTAAATATTTATATTTTTTTTTATTTTTTACAAGAACTAAATTAATGAACCATGGCACCGTAAAAGTTTAGTACATATAACAAAAGAAAAATTTGAATAACATCAAAAGTATGTTAATGAAACCAATAAAGAAGTCGTCGTTACTAACAAAAGAGTTCAACATTGATCAATTAAATTATCAAATTCAAAATGATCCAGCTTTGTTGAGTAAATGGCGTTAGCTATGAGCTTCGAAGTCTATTTCTAATTTTTAAATTGTTAATAGTTAAATTTTTATAGATTGTGAAAATTGCTAAAAATTTGAAGATAAAATTAGCATTAATAAGATTTCCAGCAGTGTCACAAGTTTAACAGTATCTTCGGTCTTAACTAATTATACTGGCAAAGCCGGTACAGAAAATTTATGAGCCCTTGGCGAAACAAGAAATAAGAGTCCCTTTATACGTAAAAATTTAAAATATGTTTTAATAAAGTAATAATTGTACGGTACATATTACTATGTTCACCAAAATATACTTCTATTTATCCAGAATCGCAAAGATATTTCACAATGTTTTTAAATTAACTCTTCGCTTATATTCAAAAAATCAATTAGATTCTTTTTTGAAGTCTAAAATGTCAATTATTTCGACTCTTTAAAACCTAAATAGTATTAATATATGTTATACAAAAAAAAAGTACTCCATACATTTATAGACTTAAAAAAAAGGACCCTCTATAGCCCTGGGCCCTAGGCCCAGCTTCAGCCCTGTATACCGGTTAATGTTACACGTAACTATACTGGTTACAGATAAAAATAAATCTCATAAAAGTGTTTAGTTTTAAATTTAGTTTTAAATTATTTATATACTATTTAAGTGACTTTGAATACTTTTGATTTTAATTGTTTAAAATATTTGTACACTTTTGATTAAATTGTACAATAATTATTTATGATTGTGATACTTTAGAAATTGGATCAAGAAAATTATAGGGATAAATGAAGTAAACAGACATTGATTCATTTACTGATCCATTTATGGCCCGCTCGTAACCTAATCTAAATAGGATTAAGATTATGGCTAGGGAGGCTAAAACCCTAAGAAAGGAAACATAAGATAGAGACTCTCTCTCTCTCTCTTTCCTATGCGTTCCTTCTCTCTCCTTTTGTCTTTGAGTTTTGTTCTTAGTTCGTGAACAAGGGTAATTCCTGCTTTATTGTGGTAACCTCCTAGATTGGTGTATGGAGCCAATGTTAATCACTTCCGCTGTTATTCAACAGATCTGTGCTACAAGAGGTAAGTCTAAAGCTGTTGGTTTACTTATTGATTAGATCCGGGTTCGTTACCCATCCCTTAAAAGTTAGAGAAATCCATTAGGCTTCTCCATTGAAGCCTTCATTAGTATCAGAGCTCTTTAACTCCATGTTCCATCGTTAGGAATCCTTTATGCATGATTTATGATTCCATTAGTTTATTTGATTTAATAAATAAATGCTTGGTTGAGTCAAGTCTCAAATCTATGTTTTTAATGTGTCTCGGGATATTTTTGGTCTGCCAAAATCGCCTCTGGGGCTGTTGGAATTTTCTGGCAATTTTTAAACCCCTTCAAACACGCCAATTAGGGTCTGGTTTCTCTATAACGCCTATTTTTCAAGAAAGCAACCTGTAATAATAGATTGTTGGAATTAAATCAAGTTGGACCGAACAATGATGCACTTGAAAATGGCAGCCATTATTGAAACACTTGAATCTTAAAGGACATAGATAACATCATATACTGTTTAACTGTCTTTTCATTGCAGTAACTATCTGGAAACTATAACTGTTATTCCTTTCTTTTCATTACAGAAACTATAACTGCCCTGCACATGTTAAGACATGCAAGTATAGCACACACTCGAAAACAAAATAACACGTTTCTAAAAATCACAATATTCATTTGAAGAGAAGATGAGATATGTATGATCTTCCTTCCACCAGCTGAAGTTCAATTAACTTCTACAAGAAAGTTTCTCAACTGAAATTATGCTCTACAAAATATTAAAAGTATATAGACACAAATTTAAAGATATTGTTAGCGATATTTTTGAAATGTGGTCAATCTCAATATTGTCACGTGTGGATTTGAGTCTGGGCGTGTCAGGGAAGTAATTCCCAATTCATTTAGATAATTACATAATAAATATGCATGTATAACTTGACTTTTAAACAAAATGACTGACGATGGATACAAGGGCAAAGAAAATCGTCATTTTGGGTTCCTAGTGCCGCTACAGAAGTTTTATTAGAACAACGATAGCTACAAAAAATAAAGTGCAAAATTGACACAGATTTTGAGGAAAAGTCAATTTTATTGATAGGAATAGCTTGATTACAAAAAAATGATGAATTGAAATGCGATTACAATTCAATTTATGTCTATCCATAAATAGATAAATCAATTGTAGATGTGAATCATAAAATAAAATACGAACGATACATCAATTGGAATGTGACAATTAAATAACGGAATTGAAATGCTACAAATAGAATTGAAATGACAAACTCGAAGCCAATTGCTTGCTTGCTTGCTTGCTTGGCATGTCTTCATTAGATTCCACGAACGTGAGTGGGACTTGAACAAACGATCAGATATTTGAACGTCTTGAGCTTGAATTTCCAATGATGATTTGATGATGACTGTGGACGAATTGAATGCTTGGACAATTTTACGTTTAGGATCGGGGATTGACGAGTGATTTTGAATTGGAATTGGACGAGAAACTAAACAATTGTCAAGCAAAAGGGATGACTCAAGATTAAATCAATTTCTATCACAAAATTAAATAATAAAAACAGAATTTTGAAAGCTGAAACAAAAAATAGAGACACCAAAACGTGTATAAAATGAATTTTCAGACACAGAATTGAGCAAAACGAAAGCCTAGAACCAAAATTAGGATGTTGGGAACAACAATAAAGTGGAAATTTAACTAACTCTTTAGGCATAGGCCTTGCTTCCAAGCCCCATTGCTACTTGCATATGGACCCGAATTAGACCCACGAACACATCACAAATTTCCCGAGATGTCTAGTTTCTGAAAAACTTGACCTCGTGTGAAAATTCATTCGTTTGATACCCCGAATGTCCAATTGAAGTGATATTGGTATGGCAGACCCACACTCTAACTTCCGAAGCTTATTTCTCTCTTTATATAGACCCAAATTAGGTCAATGAATGAGCACATCACGGATTCCTCGAGATGTCTAGTTTCTGGAACACTCGACCTTGAGAAAAATTTGTCAATCAAATGGTCCGTGGAATTGATGTTGGTGCTGCTGAAAAGAGGGTCATTTTTTTATCTTTTTCTTTTTCTCTTCTTTTCCGTGTTCTGGAGGCCAGCTCGCCGAGCTGGAGACCAGTAGTGTCAGAGGGAAGATTTTTTCGATTTTTCATTTATTTATTATTTTCTTTTATATTTATTAATAAGAATTACAATATGCTAAATATATAGAATTTATTTTATGAACCAAATACCAATATGTTGTAGAAAATCACAATATTCATTTGAAAAGAAGATATAAGTATGATCTTCAACCAGCTGATGTTCAATTAAGTTCACCTATTCAATTTTATGATCACAAGAACTGTATGTCACCAGATTAGGCTCACAACCTCTCCTAGCCATTTCTTCAAGCAAACCAAATGCCACATTGAATTTTCCCATTTTAGACAGAGAATTAACAATGACGGTATACGTCTTTACATCAGGTTGATACCCTATGGCGATTATCTTGTCAAAACAATCTACTGCTTCAACAAGGTTAGCTTGTATACATAAACCATTAATCAAAGTGTTAAAGGTTATGATGTCAGGCTCCAAACCAAGTTTGAACATTTTCCCTAAAACAGAAAATCCAAAATCGACCCGGTGTAAATGGCAAAAGCAATTGATCAAAATATTAGCAGTATAAACATCAGGTGAAATTCCCACAAACTCCATCTGCTTGGAGAAAGAAAGGACAGCCTGGAAATGCTTCATTCTAACTAGTGCAGATAACAATTTGTTGAATTGAATGATAGAAGGGGATGGATTCAAACGAAGCATATGATTGAAGGAAGACATGACATCATGAAAGTTGTATTGGGTTGGAGCTCCTCTCACTTTTGCTGGAGTATGAATTTGATGATGAGAAAATGAATTTGCAGAAATAGGAATTACCTGATGATGATGATGAGATGAAAACGAAGTGCGAAGGCGTCTGCTGCTCCACTTTAGCATCGTGGATCTGATTTTAGGGTTCGGAAATTGAAGGGTATGAAAATCAATGTGGGGAAACCTCTGAACAGCAGATCTAATAAATCTATGTTTCGCTTCTCTTTCCTTTGTTTTTGCTGGGCTTTACATAAAGATGCAACATTCATATAACAAATTCGAATTATACATAGACATGTTGATGTTAGTTGATCAAGCCCGTCCAAACTCGTTTTTTACAGGTTGACTTGAATAATGTATATTTGAGGTTTAGCCTAACCCGATTCAGACTTATTCGCATATAAATTAAGGGCATGTTAGGTTCAGTTGTTAGCTAATAGTTGTATTGTCATTAGTTGTTTAATTATTAGTGTTTTGGGAAAATTATATTGAACTATTGTTTTTTTTTTGAACAGAAAGATGACTTTATTTATGAAACCGGCATAATACCGTCCTTAATAATAGCATCTATGAGCCAATGTGGCACAGAAGAAGAACAAAAATCGCTAGCAATGGAACGGGCTTGCCTAGCCGTAGCATGAGCAGCACCATTCGCTATTCGATGACTAAATGAAATTTTAAAACCCGGATAGCAACTAAGAATAGAGACACAATCTCGTATTAATAACCCAAACTCGGATAGATCAAACCTGGATGATTTGATATGATCGACCACGGTTTTGGCATCTGATTCGAACTAAACCTGAGTGTATCCCATTCCCGCCATCCATAATATACTTGTTCTGATTGCGAGGGCCTCGATGATTTTTGGTTCTTTTACAACCCCTATAACGCTGCTGCTGCAGCAAACAAAATTCCCTTGATCATCTCGTACCACCGCTCCCATTCCTCTTGTTCCTTCGTCTTTAAATATCGCTCCGTCTACATTGCACTTGACGAAGCCTTGTTGTGGTCGCTGCCAGGGGGTGCCGCTGCTGCTGTTGTATCTAACAATGCTGGCGGGGATGTTCGAACAGCTCGTCCGGAAAGCTCGCCAATCATTGAAACTTTCACGCACAATTCTGCAGCATTGTTGTATTGTCTGAACATTGTCCGTCCATATCAGTTAGTTCTGCCTCTTCCATATGACTTGTAGACTGATAATAACACGCACCATACTGTCAACTGTCAAGTTCGCTAATTGTGCGAGTAACCAGTCCGCTGTATCCGCATTGTGCAGGTTCGGGGTATTGCTTCCCATCTCTCGCCACGTTTCTTTTGCTGAAATACATTGAAAGAAAAGGTGCTCCTCCGTTTCTGGTTCAGACCTGCAAAATGGACAAACGTCAGTAATATTGACCCCCCTTCTTCCAAGTCGGTTACGCGTTGGGAGGCATCGACGATTTATACGCCACAGGAAATTTTTCATCTTAGGAGGTATCAGTAAATTCCACAATTTCCTCCACCCCTCCGACTCCACTTCCCCACTTCTACCTTCCATGGCCACTTTGTATCCCGACTTAACGGTGTAAATTGCTTCCTTCGACCAGCTCCATACCCACTCATCCTCAATCTCTCTGTAAGGGAGAATGATAGCCAAAATAGCTGCTGCTTCCTCTTCACAAAAACAGCCCCTCACTTTTTCATTGTCCCAGGCCCGTGCGTCCTCTCTGATCAAATCTGACACTCTCATGTCTTCCATGCCTGGGACGCAGTAGGAGTTGATGCGGAAATTCAATAAGTTAGGGACCCAGGGATCATCCCAGACCCTTATCTTACTGCCCGTCCCCACTTTCCAGCGCATCCCCTTCTTCAAAATATCTATACCATTCCAGATACTACGCCAGATTGCACTCAGATTTTTTCCAAGCTTAGCCGTCAGTATTGATTCGTCAGGGAAATATTTAGCTTTAAACACCTTACCCACCAATGTATCCGACGAGCGAATTAATTTCCATCCCTGTTTTGCTAAAAGTGCGAGGTTGAACATACGGAGGTCCCGAAACCCAAGGCCTCCCTGTTCCTTGCTATAGCACAACTTCGCCTAATCGAACCAATGCAATCCTCTTTTGCCATCCGGTTTTGAACCCCACCAGAACGAGTTCATTATTTTTTGTAGGTCCTCACAAACTGAAATAGGGAGAAGGAAAGTACTCATGCAAAATGTTGGCAATGCTTGAGCAACCGATTTGATTAATACTTCCTTACCAGCACTAGATAAGAACCTGTGTCCCCAAGCTCCAAACTTTCTCCTTAACCGGTCAATCAGAAATGTGAATATACGCCTTTTGGATCTCCCAATCAGCGAAGGCAGCCCTAAATACCGTCCAGTATCAAGCGGGTTGCTTACCTTCAAAATGTCCCTTATGCTTCGTCTGACTTCTTCTTTAACATTCGAACTAAAGTATATCCCAGATTTACTTAAATTCACTGCTTGGCCTGATGCCTGCTCGTATTCATTCAAAAGATCCAGCATTTTCCTCGTTTGGGAGTCCGTAGCACCAAAGAATAAGAAGCTATCATCAGCGAAAAATAAATGAGTGATTGCCGGAGCTCTTCTGCACACTTTGCATCCTGTTATACTATTGTCCCGCTCAGCCTGTGATATTAGCCTGGATAAAACTTCAGCACAGATAATGAATAAGTAGGGAGATAGGGGGTCTCCCTGACGTAATCCTCTACCCGGGATAATTGTCTCAGTTAACTCATTATTCACGGAAACCTTATATTTTACCCTTGTGACACACCACATTATCCAATTTATCCACTTCTCCTCAAAACCCATTCTACTCATCACTTTCTCCAGGAAGCTCCAGTCAACCCTGTCATAAGCCTTACTAATATCAATCTTCAAGGCCACTTCACCTACATCTCCCCTGTTGTGCCTCTTCATATAGTGTATTGTTTCAAAGGCCACCTGAACGCTATCAATGATGGATCTGCCTGGCACAAAAGCGGACTGAGTATCACTGATTATCTTTGGCAATATACCCTTAAGCCTATTGGCGAGGACCTTAGCAATTACTTTGTACAAAACATTGCATAAGGAGATTGGTCTGAATTCCTTGAGGGATCCCGGTGAATTGCATTTTGGAATTAATACAATTACCGTATCGTTCAGTCTTTCCGGGAACTCGTTCCTCTCCAACCACTCAATACACCCAATTGTCACCTCCTTCCCAATCACATCCCAAAATTACTGAAAAAACTTCGGGTTAAGCCCATCTGGTCCTGGAGATTTGTCAGGATGCATAGAAAATACAGCAGCTGTAAATTCCTCCATTGTGAACGGGGCTGTTAGGACCTCATTCATATCCGCCTCTACTAACACAGGAACCACTTCCAGAGTTTGAGAAGAAATAGAAGAAGATGGAGAGAAAACAGTAGTAAAATAATCCCTCACATGAATCAATAGATCAACATTGTTATCAATATACTGACCTGATTCCGTAGCTAGGCCGGCTATGAAGTTCTGCTTTTTTCGACTCTTCACACTTGCATGAAAGAATTGTGTTTCTGTCCCCATCTTTAATCCAGTACATTTTTGCTCTTTGTCTCCAGTATGTGTCTTCCTGTTCAAGCACTTCGTTCAACTTTCGCTTTGCTAGATAGTATTGTGCTATAGAATTTGGGTCAGTTCTATCATAGGCTTGCTCCATCATTCTTTTCCACTTCTCAATCCGCTGGCTGAATTTTGTGTTGAAATTTCTGCCCCAGCTATCCATTATGCGTGTGCAACTATCAAGTTTGCTAATTACAGTTGCTTCCTTGCTTTGCTTCCAATGATCCTGAACCTTTTTAAGGAATTCATGTTCTTTCGTCCACATCGACTCGAATCTGAACCTTTTCCGCCTGCTAACTCTCTCCTTCCGGATTAACTGCAGACACAAGGTATTATGATCCGAATACACCACGACTCTATTCTGTAAGCTGTAATCTGAATACATCTCTAACCAGCTTTCTGATGCGAAACCTCTGTCTAGCTTCTCTCTGACACAGCTGTCAGTATTTCTACCTCTTTCCCAGGTATACCTATTGCCCTACATTCTGAGCTCATGTAACTCGCAATCTCTGATTGCAGATGAAAATTCTCTCATTAAATTAGGAGGATATACAGCTCCACCTTCCTTTTCCTCTTCCTGCAGAATACAGTTAAAGTCGCCCATCACCAAACACGGAACTGTCAAAGATGTTGCCAAGGTCCGTAGTAGAGCCCAAGACTCTCCCTGTCTATTTCGCTCTGCATAGCCATAGAAACCTACAAACTTCCACTGTGTCGCATCAGTGTTAGTAATCAACACATCAATGTGATGATCAGAGTAACTTTGGAGCGTTACCGTCAACCCTGACCTCCAAAACAGTGCAAGCCCTCCACTTCTACCTCGTCTGTTCACTGCTAAACTACCTTCAAACTGTAACATTTGTCCAATACTTGTTATCCTGTTTTCCTCCACCAACGTTTCCATGAGGAAAATCAGATCCGACCCTTGGGATTTTACTGTTTCTTTCAGTACACGAACTGCCCAGTGGTTTCCCAGGCCACGACAGTTCCAAACTAATAGATTCATAACACCCGGCGGCCCTCATCCTTGGGGCTCGCCGATTCAGAGAAAACAGAACAATTCTCATCCCCTTGGGAAACAGAAATGTTCTCCGCCATTTGTATATCTTTTCCTTTACCCTTATTGCCACTCTCCTCCCTTCTACGCTTCTTTGCTTCTAACAGTTCAATTTCGTCCTCCTCTTCATCCTGTATTTGCTCTTCCACTTCTCCTTCTCTCCCCTTACTATCATTTGTCCCTTCCTCCCCACACGGGATTTTCAACTGTGGACCCGTCGCGGCTGAGATTATCACCTCCGGCTCCTTAAAACTTTCCTCCCTCCTACTCCTCCCTCCTTTACCCTGAACATTTGATATATCCCTCAACAATGGCCCCCTCACACCCCCCCTTTTTTATGATCCCGTACATAGGTTTGCTTTCCCATTCTCCCTCCCGTCCCTCCCTTAACCACCTAGCCCCGCTCTGATCCCCTCCCCTCTTTATTGGTGCTTTGAGCCACTCCCCCCATTCCCTTTCCCCATCATCTCTGGTTCCCTCAAATAACAGCTCACAATACTTATCTGAATGCCCCAATAATCCACACAAGTAACAAAACATCCCAAGACGTTCATATTTAAATACAACAATGGAGCACACGTCTTTACCCCTTGCAATCTTCTTGAAACGTTTCAACGGTTTGCACACATCGATGGCCACTCTTATCTTCATATAAGCTTTCCTGGCCCCTGTGTTGTTTTTTGAATCATACTCCAGGAACGTTCCTAAGAAACCTCCCAATTGCTTCCCAATTGCTTCTGACATTGCCCCTAATGGAAGATCGTGAATCTGTACCCAAATTGGCATTTGCACCAGCTCTATCAGTTCTGGTTTTGAATCCTCGGGCCATTCATTCATCAGCAAAGGATAATTGTCGAATGTCCATGGCCCCCCAGCAATTACTCTGTCCCGATCAACACGGTGGAAAAATTCAATCGAATATAGGTTTGGGCTCAATTCCTGTATATTCACTCCTCTACCGGGACGCCATAGGGTGGCTAACCTATTCTTCATGACCTGATAGTTGAGAGGTTTGTCTGCTACGAATCTCCCAACCCAGCGCAGCCCCTCCTCCTCCTCTATTTCCATCGTTGGTGGCAGGTCCAGTTCGAGTTTTTCATTCTCCTCTTCGATCGTTAATCGCGACAAGCTACTTTCCATCCCCTTCTTCGCAAAACGACACCGATCAAAAACTTCCTCAGAGCAACGCGAATCGCCTGAGACAACTCTCACCAGGTATGACGGAGAGACTTCTCACCGGAGATTAAAACCAGAACGGCGGCAGGGTGTCGCCTAGGTTTATCGCCAGGAGAGACTTGAAAGCGTTAATTTTTTATTTGTTTAAACGGTCTAATGTGGACATTTTTAAATTAATCAACAAAAAAAGTATAAAAATAATAAGGTGAAAAAAATACCCATACCGTTTATAACTAGGAGCAATTTTACTTTTAGCGCTTAAAATTGTGCAATTTTAACCATAAAATTGGTAGCTAAGAGCAATTTTACCTCCTAACATTGGCAAGTTGAGTCAATTTCATACATTATTGTAAAACACAAATATTGTATTTCTTATTATACACAAATTGCACATATCAGTTAGTTCTAAAAAAAGATTTCATAATTTTTATGATTTAATAATAAATTTGAAAATTAATATTTATAAATTCGATGAACTATTTAAATTTTTTTTATCCAACTCATATAAATGATAATATTTTTTTTAAAAAATTTCGTGTCTAATCATATGTTTGTGATCTGTTACTAATGATGATACAAATGATGCACATGTGAAGTGTAGATGACAATATTCATGGCCTAAAAGACAATTTGATGAACTTTTTCTCAAATTGGTCCAACTTGTCAATGTTAGAGGCAAAATTGCTTTTGGCTGCCAACATTAGGGGTATAATTGCACCATTTAGACGTTGAGGATGAAATTGCTCCTAGCTATAAATGTTAGGGGTACTTTTTCACATTGTCCTATTATAAAAGAAAAAATGTATTACACAAATTAATAAAAATAATCTATATAAAAAATAAAAAAATAAAAAATTTATTGAACGTAATAATACCTTGTTCTTCCAGTAATTATGTTGTAGAAATATAAATAATGTTAAAGAAGAAACATATTTTGTGGAAATAAGAAGGATAATTTTATAAATAACAAATAACTACAAACAGTTGTTTATGAAAAGCTTAAAATATGAGCTTTTCGTGAAAAGCTTCAAAACGCCGCAGTTTTCAAAGAAAATGCTAAAAGCTGCGGTTATATAAACTTAACCAAACGCTATATTTCATGCAGTTTGCAATGAAACGCTAAACATGCTTCCGAAAAGCTGAAACAAACACCCTCTAAGTTTGTCCAGCTCGACTCTCCTCTATATTATATTTACATTGATTAATTAAATATTTATATTTTTTTATTTTTACAAGAACTACATTAATGAGCCGTGACAAGGTAAAAGTTTAGTACAGATAATGAAAAAAAATCGGAATAACGTTAAAAGTTGTCAGACTAATATGTTAATGAAACAGACGAAGAAATCATTGTTAACTGGCAAAAGAGTTCGATATTGATCAATTAAATCACCAAATTCAGAATGATCCAGGTTTGTTGAGTAAATGGCGTCAGCCGTGAGCTTCGAATCTGTTTCCAATTTTTAAATTGTTAATAGTTAAATTTTTATAGATTGTGAAAATTGCTAAGAGTTTGAAGATAAAATTAGTATTAATAAGACTTCTATCATTGTCACAAGTCTAAACAATATCTTCGGTCTGAACTAACTATACTGGCAGAGCCGGTCTTGACAATTTATGGGCCATTGGCGAAACAAAAAATAAGAGTCCCTTTAATAAAAAAAATTGTATGTAAAAATTTCAAATATGTTTTAATAAATTAATAATTGTACAATACATATTATTTATCCAAAATCACAAAAATGTTTCACAATGTTTTTAAATTAACTTTTAACCTATATTCAAAAAATCAATTGGATCCTTTTGAAGTCTAAAATGTCAATTATTTGGACCATTTAAAACTTAAATAGTATTAATATATGTATATAAAAAAAGTACTCCATATATTTATAGACCTAAATTTTTTTTGGGACCCTATAGCCCTGGGCCCTAGGCCGCCGTATTCCCGACCTAGGCCCAGGGTCGGCCCTGTATACCGGTTAGTGTTACACGTACTATACCAGTGACAGATAAAAATAAATCTCATAAAATTATTTAGTTTAAAATTTAGTTTAAGGTTATTTATATACTATTTAAGTGAATTTGAATACTTTTGATTTTAATTGTTTAAAATATTTGTACGCTTTTGATTAAATTGTAGAATAATTATTTGAAGAATAATTATTTATGATTGTCATACTTCAGAAATTGGATCAAGAAAATTGTAGGGGTAAATGAAGTAAACGGACCTTGGCTCATTTACTGATCTATTTAAGGCCCGCTCGTAACCTAATCCAAATAGGATTAAGATTGAGTTTAGGATTAGGGAGGCTAAAACTCTAAGAAAAGAAACATAAAATAGAGACTCTCTCTCCTATGTGCCCCTTCTTTCTCATTTTGTTTTTGAGTTTCGTTCTTAGTTCGTGAATCAATGGTGATTCCTGCTTTGTTGTGGTAACCTCCTAGATCGGTGTACGGAGCCAAGGTCAATTACTTCCGATGTTATTCAACGGATATGCGCTATAAGAGATAAGCCTAAATCTGTTGATTTACTTATTGATTAGATCCGGGTTCGTTACCCATCCCTTAAAAGTTAGACTTCTCCATTGAAGCCTTCATTGGTACAGAGCCTTTTAACTCCACGTTCCATTCATTAGGAATTCTTTATGCATGATTTATGATTCCATTAATTTATTTGATTGTATAAATACATTCTTGGTTGAGTCAAGTCTCAAATCTATGTTTTTAATGTGTCTCGGGAGATTTTTGGTCTGCCAAAATCATCCCGAGAGCTGCTGGAATTTTCTGGCGATTTTTAAACCGCTTAAAACGTGCCAATTAGAGTCTGTTTTCTCTATAACGCCTATTTCTCAAGAAAGCAACTTGTAATAATAGATGGTTGGCATTAAAACAAGTTGAACTGAACAATGATGCACTTGAAAATGACAGCAATTATTGAAACACTTGAATCTTAAAAGGACATAGGTAGCATCATATACTGTTTAACTATCTTTTCATTGCAGAAACTGTCTGCAAACTATAAATGTTATTCCTTTCTTTTCATTGCAGAAACTATAACTTCCATGCAGATGTTAAGACAGACAAGTATAGCACACACTCGAAAATAGAATAACACGTTTCTAAAAATCACAATATTCATTTGAAAAGAAGATGAGATATGTATGATCTTCCTTCCACCAGCTGGAGTTCAATTAACTTCCACAAGAAAGTTTCTCAATTGAAATTATGCTCTACAAAATATTAAAAGTATATAGACACAAATTTAAAGGTATTGTTAGCGATATTTTTGAATTGCGGCCAATCTCAATATTGTCACGTGTGGATTTGAGTGCGGACGTGCCAGGGAAGTAATTCCCAATTAATTTAGGTGATTACGTAATAAATATGCACGTATAACTTGACTTTTAAACAAAATGACTGACAAGGGACACAAGGGCTAAGAAAATCACCCTCTTGGGTTCCTGGTGCCGCTATAGAAGCTTACTAGAACGATGATAGCTACCAAAAATAAAGTGCAAAATTGACACGAAGATTTTGAGGAAAAGTCAATTTTATTGATAGGAATAACTTGATTACAAGAAAATGATGAATTGAAATACGATTACAATTCAATTTATGTCTATCCAAAAATAGATAAATCAATTGTAGATGTGAATCACAAAATAAAATACGAACGATACAATAATTAGAATGTGATAATTAAATAACGGAATTGAAATGCTACAAATAGATATTTGAACGTCTTGAGCATGAATTTCCAATGATGATTTCATGATGACTGTGGACGAATTGAATGCTTGGAGAATTTTAGGTTTAAGATCGGGGATTGACGAGTGATTTTGAATTGGAATTGACGAGAAACTAAACAATTGTCAAGCAAAAGGGATGACTCAAGATTAAATCAACTTGCTATCACAAAAATTAAATAATAAAAACAGAATTTTGAAAGCTGAAACAGAAAATAGAGACACCAAAACGTGTATAAAATGAGTTTTCTGAGACGGAATTGAGCAAAACGAAAGCCTAAAACCAAATTTAGGATGTTAGGAACAACAATAAAGTGGAAATTTAATTAACTCTTTAGGCATGGGCCTTACTTCCAAGCCCCATTGCTCCTTGCATATGGACCCGAATTAGACCCACAAACACATCACGGATTTCTTGGGATGTCTAGCTTCTGGAAAAATTGAACTCGTGTGAAAATTCGTTCGTTTGATACCACGAATGTCCAATTGAAGTGATGTTGATATGGCAGACACATCTTCTAACTTTCGTGTCACGTCTTGGTCTAAATTTCTAGAATTTATACCTTGATAGTAATATATATTATAATTATTAGGGGTGTGATTTTTATTTTGTGCTATAGGAAATGTTTGGAGTTAATTCGATGTTTTAGGTGTAAATTAAAAGTTTAAGATAATTTTTAAAAGATTATATAAAGATGGAGGATTAAATGTGATATTTGCCAAATTTGGATATATATGTAATCCAAAGCTTCCAAGAGGTGGGGATGTTGATCTCTTTTTTTTTTTCTGTTTCTTTATCTGTTCTGCCCATTCATCGTTCTTCGATCGTTTTTCCACCGTTTCTTTGATTTACGGAGATTCGATCGTCCGAATTACTCGAAACTGAAACCATATCATCCTTATATATAGATCTAAGTCCTAGCCGAAGAGTTTCTGAGTTTCGGCAGTGTTTGGAGGGAAATGTCTTAGACAGAGTTTAGAGACGAATTGAACGGGTTTGTGGTTTTCAATTAGTAGCCAAGGTAAGTAACTATTAACTATATTTTGAGTTTTATGTATATAGATATATATAATCAAATCATTTTCAGAAATTGATATTTTAGGGTTGTGCAAGAATTTTGTAAAATTGGGGTTTTTCATGATTTTGCTTTTTATTGGGAAGCTATTGACTATGCTTATATGTGAATTTCAGATTTTACTAGATTATGTTGATTTAAGGCTTAATTTGGTTGATTTACATATATACATATATGTTTTTGGTTTCAATATATATCTATATTGAACAAAATGAATTTGATGATTTATTACGAATTGTTTTGGATTGAGAAATCTGCTGCGGTTATTATTGTTATTATTTTGAATTGAAGTCCAAATATGATTTTTATGATACAAAAGGGCTAATTGAAGCCAAATGATTTATGATTATGAAATAGTTTGGAATTTGATTGTGAAAGGAAATTTGAGCACAATATGATTTTATGATTTTATAGCCATCGAGAGTTATCCGGAACTGTGGTTTTATATTTGAAGACCATGTTCAGTGAGGGACATGGCCTGTGTACACAGTTTGAAGACCTATTGGGTAGACATCTCGACTATATATGTGGTTATGGATTAATACTTAAGGGGAGAAACTCGAGGATGGATACAATGTTTTAAGTTCATTTGGATTACGTTTTCGGTTATGATTGATTTTGATATAAGGTTTTACATTTGATTGAACATTTATTTGGTTTGATGAAACATTTATTTGTTTTGATTTGTTTTTAAAAGATGCATTATATATAAAATTATATAAACTTTGATTTTGAGTATATTTTATAAGGTTTTGATTAAATCTCTTTCTAAAGGTATATATGTAGCTATGTTAAGTAAAGTTGGTTTTTATAGCTGATAGTTTCCTTACTGAGATTTGTGTCTCACGTTTTTAAATGTTTTAATGTTTTTAGGTGAGAAAGTACATGATATAGAGTACTGAGATTTTTGTCTCACGTTTTTAAATGTTTTAATGTTTTTAGGTGAGAAAGTACAGGATATAGAGAAGGTTACCGACCGATTAGGTGAGATTTGGAAGTTGGTTGCTTATTGTTCGAATTATGGTTAGAACTTTAGTATTGCAATTGTAATATAATGATATTTGGTTAAATTGGAGACTCCTAAGTATTGATTATGATCTTTCTATTTCACGCCCGATGCCGATTGAGGTCGTTTAAGGTCGGGTGTGACATTTCGAAGCTTATTTCTCTCTCCATATAGACCCGAATTAGGTCCACGAGCACATCACGGATTCCTCGGGATGTCTAGTTTCTGGAACAATCGACCTCAATAAAAAATTCTTCCATTTGATACGTCAAATGCTCCATGAAAGTGATGTTCGTGCTGCTGAAAAAAGGATCAATTTTTTATCTTTTTCTTTTTCTCTTCTTTTCCTTGTTCTGGAGGCCAACTCGCCGAGCTGGAGACCAGTAGCGTCAGAGAGAAGGTTTTTTCAAATTTTCATTTATTTATTATTTTCTTTTATATTTATTAATAAGAATTACACTATGCTAAATATATAAAATTTATTTTATGAACCAAATACCAATATGCTGTAAAAAAAATCATAATATTCATTTGAAAAGAAGATGAGATATGTATGATCTTCAACCAGCTGATGTTCAATTAAGTTCACTTATTCACAACATTTAACAACTCATTCAATCTAGATGTTGAGTAACCAAGAACACATTCTTGAATTGAAATTGAACTGAAATTGGACTAAAAGCAGTTCAAATACACATAAGTTCAACATAAGACTTTGTGCTAATTAACATACAACATGAACTCCAAAGCACTTTCAGTAAATTCCAACCTAGAAAACCTCTAACAGCATAATAAAAATACTCAAGTACTGACAAAATATCATATGCAAACCTCTTGTAGTTCGGAATATCGGGCATATATGCTTCATTCAACAATCCTTCTCTGCTAAATCCATTGGTTGTTATATTATATATGTTTTGAATATTAAGCCACAAGTCATCAACAGAAAATCCAAAGAATAATTTAGATAAATTCCCCTTATTTGCATCATTTTCATTGCAAAAGAGAGCACTTCTAACATTGAACAATAAGCTTGTTCTCTCAACAATTGAATTCACTATAAGCTAACACCAGAACGTAATTGATTGGGTTAAACCTTACCTGACAAGTAGCCCGAGATTGTATACTTAGTTTAAATAAATTTCTGTAACCTTTTATGTAACAGAGTATACAGAAACAGGTACAGAAGTACATGAAAGCAAAAGCTACAAGTAATATTCCAAATCATGCTCAGTTTGCCTCTCTAATTTAATTTCAGCAAAGCTTACAGCATAGAAAGCAACTATACTATTCCCCCCAGTACAGGAAGTGCCATCTCCATTTCAGATAATAAGAGTCAGTTTTGCAAATAATGTTCAAAACACTCTATGTCCATACATAAGTTTGTTCTCTACAATGACCTATTTACCCCTTATCTTATTTACAATGCCCTGAGATATTCAACTGTAACAAATGCCCTGAAATAAACCAAAAAAAAGCACAAACATAACAACTCTATTTCTCAAGAGAGAACATATAATCCCTAGAATTACTCTGACCAAACAGGAACTTAAACCTGATAACAGATACAATTTCAAGGACATTCTCCTAGCCTAGGCATCAGATAGCTTCAAATGAATAATTTAAGTGTCATTTGATCTCCATCCATTGCTCAAATCTCTAACAACATAATAAAAATACTCAAGTATTGATAACAGCATAAAAGATCATATGCAAACCTCTTGTAGTTCGCAATATCGGGCATATATGCTTCATTCAACAGTCCTTCTCCGCTAAATCCATTGGTTAAGCCACAGCTCATTAACAGAACCAAAGAATAATTTAGATAACATGACCATTTGCATCATTTTCATTGCAAAAAAAGAGCACTTCTTCTAACAGTGGACAGTAAAATGAGATGCTTTTGATTGGATTCGACTCCCCTTATTTGACAATTGAAATAAGTTGAACTCACACCTAAATTTCAAGATGGTCAAAAAGCCTTTTCAGACAGCCCTGTCATAGGAGAGGTAATCTCTGTAACAAATCCTAAGCTATTATTCAATGGGGAAAAACAAATTGATAAACCAACCAGTAGTCTGTACTGTAATCTAATTAACAAAATCAATCTCAAAAAGCAAAAGAAAATAAAAGAAGCAGACAGTCCATGTTCTCAGATTGTTGATTATCAGCTTTCTAGAGATTTCCAAAACAAACAATATGAATTAATTAAAAACTTAACTTAAAATTATATTTTGAAACAAACAGAGAAACAAAATAAAATGATAAGATAATATCCTCTTTAAATTCTATAAATCTTACAACTTAAAAAGGTTACAACTGCATTTTCCACTACAAGAAGCGTCTTTCCACATTCCTTCAAGATTAGTTTCATCTTGGTAGATATAAGTTTGGTGTCTCCATGATGGATTTACAAATTTTCCAAACTTATACCCTTCTTGCATGATAGATCCACTGCTAAAGCTATGGTGGTGTTATCTGCAGAAAATCCTTGTTCACACATTTCATGTATGAGCTTTATTCCCGTGGACAAGTTCTTGTGCCGTAGAAATCCATGAATAATCACATTGTAACAGGCATCATTTGGTGAGCAACTATGTTCTTTCATTTTCATGAACAAACTATATGCTTCATCTAGTAATCCGTTGTTGCAAAGTCCATTGATCATTATACAAAATGTGTGAAGATCAGGTTGCAACCCTCCAACAAAAATCATAGAAAATAATTTTTTCGCTTTTTCAAGCCTTCCAGCTTTGCACATCCCATCAATTAGAATATTGTATATAAATAAATTAGGCTTCAAATTTCTCGTTTGCATTTCAGTTAATAGAGCCAAGGCAACATCAAAATGCTTACGTTCACAGAAGCAGTGTAGCAAATTTGAGTAAGTTACTGTATTTGGAAGATAGCCACCAGCACACAAGTCTTTAAAAAGTTTCATGCCTTCCTCAAGGCTTTTTGTATGACAAAAGCCACGTATAAGAGCATTATAAGTATAATTATTAGGACTTAAACCTTTACGAAGCATTTCATCCAGAAGTTGCTCAGCCTCATCAATCATTTTCCATTTACAGTACCAATGAATCAATATGCTATAAGTACGAACATTAGGAATACAATCCTTTCTTTTCATCACATTAAACACTTTCCTAACTTGATACATCTACCTATCCAAACCAAGTCCATCTATCAACGAATTGTAAGTGATAAGATTGGGCTCTATACCACTCGTAATCATTGTTCCAACCACACATCTAGCTTTATTCACCATGCCTTCCTTGCATAATTCATCAACAAGCATACTAAAAGTAACTATATTTGGTGCTATGTTCTGAGCCAACATGTCATTGAACAATGTAGAAGCTTTTTTCCACTGGCCTGAATAGCATAAACCGTGAAGTAAAGAACTGTAGGTAACAACATTAGGCAAAATTCCTTCATTTGTAATCTTGAAGAATAGGTGAAATGCTTCCTTAACCTGGCCATACTTGCAAAGACTATCAATTAAAGAACTGTATGTCACCAGATTAGGCTCACAACCTCTCCTAGCCATTTCTTCAAGCAAACCAAAGGCCACATTGAATTTTCCCATTTTAGATAGGCAATTGACAATGACATTATATGTCTGTACATCAGGTTGATATCCTATGGCAACTATCTTGTCAAAACAATCTACTGCTTCAACAAGGTTAGCTTGTATACATAAACTATTAATCAAAGTGTTAAAGGTTATGATGTCAGGCTCCAAACCAAGTCTGAACATTTTTCCTAAAACAGAAAATCCAAAATCGACCCGGTGTAAATGGCAAAAGCAATTGATCAAAATATTAGCAGTATAAACATCAGCTGAAATTCCCTCAAACTCCATCTGCTTAGACAAAGAAAGGACAGTCTGGAAATGCTTCATTCTAACTAGTGCAGATAACAATTTGTTGAATTGAATGATAGAAGGGTATGGATTCATACGAAGCATATGATTGAAGGAGGACATGACATCATGAAAGTTGTATTGGGTTTGAGCTCCTCTCACTTTCGCAGAAAATGATTTTGCAGAAATAGGCATTACCTGATGATGATGATGATGATGAGATGAAACCGCAGAGAGAAGGCGTTTGTTGCTCCAGCTTAGCATCGTGGATCTGATTTTAGGGTTAGGAAATTGAAAAGTGTGAAGCGAAGAGCAGAGAAATCAAGCTTTGAGTTGTTCTCGATCTATATGACTTCAGAAGATTGATATGAAATGGATCTCTTTAAGGTTAGAAATCAATCGCAAGTTCGACAAACACGCAAACTTTAAGCTTAATAGATGCGAAACTAATGTAAACTAGTCTAAACTAAAGTTTGTGTCTCTAAAAAAAAAAAAAATTACATTCGTTTGTGTCTCTAAACTAAAGTTTTTAAGTTAATTAGATCCTAATCTATCAAAATTATCAATCACGTGAACAAAGTAAAAATCATCAATTGAATCTTCACCTTATCATAAAATTAGAATTTATGACTGTTTGATATAACCGGCAATAATCTCTTTGTTGGTTCAAAATGGATTTTTGAAAGATGATATGAAATTGTTTAACTGAATAATTTTCGTTAAAGTCTCAATTGATGATTTTTGTTTAGAATTGGTATTCAATTGATGATTTTTTATTATTTTAGAGACCTGGTTGATGATTTTAATAGTTTAATGCGTTAATTAACTTTGAAACCTTAGTTTAGGGAGCCAAATGGACATGATGCCAAAAATAAATAAATAGGTAAGTTACAAAATAGACATGTTTAAGTGAAATATTTACAAATGAAAAAGTGTATGAAACAAAATTATGTAAATGTAAAAAGTTTGAAAATTAAAACTGAAAATAGGTTAAATTACACCCATGGCCACTGAACTTTATCCATTTAACATTATAGCCACCGAACTTCAATTCTTAACAGTATGGCTATTGAATTTTATATTTTTTAATACCGGTGGCCACTCAACACCTCAAAACAACCGTTGACAGCCTAAAAATAAAAAATCCGAAGCGTTAATGATATTTTAAGGTACTTTAATTCTTGAAATTTTTCGTTTTGAGATCATTAAGGTGTTGTTTGGTTATGAGAGAGTGAATTTTTAGAGAGAGAAAACTCCAAAAATGTGATTTTGGAAAATAAAAAATGTGGTTTATTGGTAAATGTCGTTCTGAACAACTTTAATTCTTGAATATTTTCATTTTGAGGTCGTTAGCGGTCGTTAAGGGTCATTTTGAGGAGTTAGTTAAAATTGAGTGACCACCGATATTAAAAAGTGTAAAGTTTAGTGGTCATACCGTTAAAAATTGAAATTCAGTGGCCACCATATTAAAATAGGTAAAGTTCAGTGACCATGGATATAATTTACCTACTGAAAATAACATAAATCAAATCATCATATTTGTTGGGTTTTTTTGTAAATATGTTTTTTTTTTAAATTATTTTTGGCAGTCCCTTTATAGAATTTCATTGTCATTAAAATTCAAAGCAAAACTATTTAGTTGTGAAAAATCACGTCTCAAACAGTTTTTATATTAAGCACCGGATCTTCCATATCATTCGGAGGACCCCCAGTTCATATTTGGACACATGTATTGCGACTCCACATAATAATTCAAATAGTGAGACCTCTTATAATATACGTGAGTCCATATTACACGTGTCAAAATATGTATAGAAGATCATCCATTTGACATGTAGAACCTAGTGCTTCTAATAATTTGCCCCTAAACTAAGAGCAAATCGCATATAAATTTATGATGATAAGAATTGAATTTGACAGTTTTCAAAATAGAAAGAAATCGGGGTAAATTACACCCATGGCCACTGATCCTTACCAATTTAATATTGTGACTGTTCAATTCTTAACAGTATAGTCACTAAACTTTACAATTTTTAACACCGGTGACCACTCAACGCCTTAAACCGAGCGCCGACGGTCTGAAAATAAAAAGATTGAAGAGTTTTCCTCAAAAAAAAAAAGTTTGAAGAGTTAATGATATTCTAAGGAACTTTAATTCTTGAAAATTTTCGTTTTGAGGTCATTTAGGTGTTGGTTGGTTATGAGAAAGAGTGGATTTTTAGAGAGAAAATGCTCCGAAAAAGGTGAATTTGGAAAATAAAAAATGCGGTTGTAGACACCGAGTCGGAGGACCTGTGACGAAAACCTGTAACAAGACGATTGAAGCGGTTGGTTCCGGGAGTTTTAAAGAAAAAAAATATAATAAAAAACGAGAGGTCAGTAAGAGTTGCGGTCGTCGAGTGGACGGCTCGCGAGTGCTCAGCGACGTGGTGCGAGCGCCTAGCGGCAGTCGGCACGCGCCCGACGGCCGCTGGGCGCGCACGCCCGACAGCCGTTGGGCGAGCGTCCAACATCAGTTGGGCGTGCGCCCAACATATGTTGGGCGTTCGACCAACATTTTGGGCGTAGGCCCAAAACATTTTGGGCGTAGCCCGACGCCCGTCGGGCTACGCCCAAATTTTTTTGGGATCCGTGCCTATAAAAGGCACGGATCCCTATGCATTAGAGGGGGGATTTTTGGAGAGCTTCTCACTCTAAAACATTTTTTAGAGAGAGAAAGTTATTTTTTTGGGAAAAAACATTTTTTTTTCCTAAAAATTCCGAATTTCCTAAAAGTTAAAATTTTACCGAAAACACAAAAAACACCGGAAAATCACGATTCGTGGAATCAACCGACTTCAACTGCCAATACCGAACTTGAGGTATTATCCGAGGACTAGACTCGTTTTATTTTATTTTATTTATTTTCTTTATTTATTTGTTTTTATGTTATAATTTTATGTACTTAGTTAGTTATTTATTTATCACGTTTTATTTAATTTTTGTCTCGTATTAAATAAAAGTTTGGTTTTGTTTTGAAATAAAAACCTCGTTTTAATATCCCAATACGAACCGTGATCCGATTCAAAGGTAGTTCGGGATTAAAAAACGTTGTAATTATAAGTTTTGAAAATATTTCTAAATAACGTTTTGAAATAAAACATCGTTTTAGGAATCTCCGTTATAGACTATGATCCAATTTTGGTAGTTCGGGGACCCAAAACGATAGAATAGATCTAATCTAAAGCTTTTGAATAAATCTGGAAACTGTTGGACTAATTCTGTAATTCTTTGTTTTCTGCCACTAAAGGCTGTTTACCGACGGATTTTCCGCCGGTAAAGCTGCTGAAATGTAAAAAATACTGTTTTGGTCCCTCTTTCTCAACTTTTAGACTTTTGGTCCTTTATATACGTATGTATAATTATGTAATATATGCATCAAAGCTATTTTCAAATATTTTGTATATATTTATTTAATGTGTTTGGATATTATTTTTCATTAATTTGATTTAATAAAATTATATGTATATATATAGATTTTCTCCTTAAATTCATTTAAACTAGACATGGTTGACATTTTGGGGTTATTGGGGGTTATTTCCTATATATAATTATCATAATAGTTTTGGGGTTAAAAAGCTAATTTCTTATTATTTGTGAATATAATTATCATTTTTTATCCATTGATTATGGTATTTATTATTTACCATTTCTTTTAAGTATATATGTATAGTATCATTTCTATCAAAAAAAATATGTATATATATACTTTTCTTCTTTTCTTTTCAAATTTCTTATATGTATATATTATTTGGGAAAATGTTTTGATTGGGTGAATTTGGATTCAATTCATTACTTGTTGTCATTTTATTCACATGAAGGATAATTGAGTGAAAAATGGGAAAATAAACCACAAAAAAAGGAGTTTAACTTGTTTGTGTAAATTAAAGTTTTTCTAGATATTCCCAAAGTGTAAATAATGTTTTCTTGTTGTTTTTAAATCGTTTCTAAAATATCACGTGTTGAAACCTTAATTCGTTCCAACGACGGATTAAGCGAACCTTGTAATTAAAATTGCTTTTGTGAATAATGAAGTTTTGAATTGTTTTCCTAACTAAATGGTTTTTGTACAAAATAAATTGACTTGTATGCTTAATCACGCTTTTAGATTAAAAACGTTTGCTCAACATTTTCAAACGCTCGAGTCGTTCCAACGGCGATTCAAGTGAACGTCATTAACGGGGTTTTGAAACATGCCTAAATCGTTCCAACGGTGATTAAGGAACGAAACATGTAAATAAACTCGTTTTTGGGGAATGAGATTAGCTTAGAGTTAGTGTATAGTCTAAAGCATAAAATCACACTGTGAATAAATCAATTCTTTCTTCTCCCCCTCTCTTTCCTATATACTTTAAATTATACAAAATGGGTGATTCTTTACTAAAATGGCTTTCGAATAACATGCTCAAAATGGTTTTTAAAGCGAGAAAGAAAAGGTTTCAAATGAATTTTAAACTTAAAGAAATATGCGCTTAGTCCGTTATCGCCTAACACGCTGAGTAGGAGGCCGGTGGTTCATAACCGGGCGATGTCGGGGTGCCTAGTAGCCTTTCTCCGGAAAGGAGCTAGCCTTCTCAGCTCGTACCTAAGTTTCCCGAACCCTCACCGGTCTCCCGCAAGGGATCGGTGTTCATTTTCCCATTCGTGGGTGGCGACTCTTCCATACTCCGAGCTCCGGTCCTGTCGAGCAGCTTGATTCCATGATTGGTTGCTTTCGGCGCCAATCACCGCTTACGTCGCCATGAGGTGTCCACCCCCCGGTCCGCCCGGGCGAGGCCGTTCGGCACCTTGTCTAACAAGTGGTGACTCTGCCGGGGAAGCGAGAAATTTGATTCCGGAAGGCGTGTATTAAGCCCTTAACGGGAACGGATTGTATTATTTCTTTTCGTATGCATTCATACGCATTATTGCAAACCTTTTGGGTAATTTCCAAGAAACCTCTAGCGAGAGTCCATTCGTCGCTCGAAAGAGGCTAGTGTAAGTTCCCCCTTGCAGTAAGGCGCCAAAGGGTCCCCATCCATTCATTAGGGGCGAATTTGTGCGGTCCTGTGAGGTCCCGCGATCAGCCGTGTCAGCATATAGTAGCCTTAGAAGTTGCCATAGGATTACCCGTTACTATTTTTGATGTGATGAATGAATCAGTTCGTGTTTTCAAATTGCCATGATACGTGTCTAATCCTAAAATATGTAAAGAAAATGAAACGATACGTTAATATATACTCTTAAACCGATATACAAACTACCCCAAAACATCGAAGCGATTCGAACTAAAGACGACTTAGGCATCTCGTATGAATGAACTTGTGCGACCCGCCTGGTCCCTTTCCGTGTCCCGAAGAAGGCACATGTTCAGGAAATACGTTATGACGTAAGCACGTATTAGTACAAATCGTTTTGATATTAAGGATAGTTATATCTCGATTCAAAAGATTATATTAACGATAACCGTTATTCACATTCTTTAAATACGTTGGGATAAAGCGAAATCATGACAAAACGAAAACAAAGAACATTTCTATTTCGAACGACCCCGTTGTAACGTAAAGAGATTCATAAACGTGGCCCGTCCCTTCCGAATGAAAAACGAGCTCTTACGTTAAGAGAAATGGATGTATCCGCAAAAGTGACTAAAGAAAATAAAAGAAAATGAAAATGACCAAAATCTTTCTGTATCTACGATATATATCCATCCCAAGAGTAGTTAAAGAAAAGGAACCAATGCCGTTGAATACGTGCCTTGAACGGGTATATACACCGCTTAAAATCACGAAGCCGAATTAAGCTAAACTTGGAAGAAACTGTGGCTTTGACTAATGGCTCGATCATTTCGACCGTTACCAAAACTACAAGAAATATGGCCCGATCTGCGTGTTTGCTTGACTCGTGCCTAAATGCAAGAGAACGGTAATATTCCTGCTTCGAATAAGCATGCGATTAAACGAAACGTTGATTTTCTATAACCACGTTAGGATGATATATCCCGTAAATTAGAAGAAATAAAAAGTTGTTAATAGCCGAAAGATTATCGTACGCTCGAATAAGACTCGCCGTCTTTTCACGTAGCTAAAACGAGCAAGCAGATTCTTGACGCTAAAAACAAGCACGTTACGCGATGTGTTCGTTCCCTAAAATAAAATCCAAAGAGTGATTTCATCACTAAATAAACACGTGGTTACGTCTCTCGATAGATCCAAAAGATCCCGTCGTAATCCAAAAATCGAGACACGAACCCACGCGAATAAAAGGGAACGAGTCATTGTCAATAACGAACGATTGAACCAGGAGAATAACTCGTACCGCGTCTAAATCCGAGATACGCTCAAAAGGGAATCAAAACCCAAACTAATGCATCTCACGAAATGACAAAAGACGAGTTATTCGAAAGAACAATCCATTTGGTCGCTCTCTTAGTCACTAGATGGGGATACGTCAAAACGAACTGTATTAACTGATGGATGCTTTACTTTTCCGCAATAATCGACGGCATCACGTGTCCCCTGGACCGCAATGTGAGCCCCAAACCAAAATCCTAGGAAAGAGACTTGGACCATCGAGTGTGTGGAGGAATAAGGGTGGAAGAGAGATGCTGTGATACGTGTAATTAGACTGACGTTTGTTCTTCTTATCTCATATATCCGTAAATAAATAAACGCACACACCACGAATCATGCATATAAAATCATGCATACATGCTAATGGATACCGTTCGCGCAGACTTCATCATTAAGCGGTTGTGGTTTCACGAGAGTAACCGGCTAGTCAGGCAGTTTGATCAGCTACAGATTGACAGTTCCGAATCGGCAGTTGTAGCTTCTGAATCGTCTTCGTCCGAGTATACTCAGTCTTCTGCCAGTATGTCTGCGACCGATGAAAAAGTGGCCGAATTAGAAAATTCAGTGAACAACATTAATGATCAATTGGCCGCAATTTTGGCCCAGCTAGCTGAGCTGGCGTTGAAGGATAACAAGAGTGGTAGTAAGTGCGCTGAGAATGAAGTGAACACTGGTCCCCGCTTCGGGAACGAGGATGACTATCAGGATTATATCCAAAAACAGCTTGAGAAAGAGAAGGCTAAAGAAGAGGAGTGGAAGCAGCACATCACTCAGGAGGTGCAGGATCTGCGTGGGGGAAGTTCTGGGAGTCAAGACTTTTATAATTTGAAGAACTGTTTGTCAGCAACGGCTCGGCTCACATGAATCAGTATGTTGCAGTAATGAAGCACACGATCCTAACTGAGGATCAAGTCCTGGGACTATTCAATACCTATCTGGAGGGAGCTGCCCTCGTATGGTTTTATGCGTTGCCGCTAGTGACGAAGAGAGATTGGAAGGAGTTGGCAAAGTCATTCATCGCCCAATATAGCTTCAACACCATGCTTGAGGTTACTCTGAAGGAGCTAGAGAGCACTAAGAAACAGACTGGGGAATCTTTTTCCGATTTTGTGAGGAGATGGAGGGCCAAGGCCGCAGTTATGAAACAGAAGCCGCTTGAGCAGGATCAGATCCGAATGGTAATTAGCAATACATTACCGTATATTAAGAGTGAGTTGCGGTATATGCCTTTTACCGATTTCAATCAGATGTATAGCTGCACCTTGACAGTTGAGGGAGATGGAGAGCCGAAGAAAGCTTATACCAAGTGGACGAAGTCTGGATATAGTGCCGGAGGTCCAAGTGCGAGTACAGAATCGGCCGCAGTGAAAGTGCTTGATCTTAATGCTATCGAGAAGAGGCAGTTCGCCAAATTTGATCAAACCTATGCAAAAGTTTTCGAGCGGTTGAAGAAGAAGGGATTGTTGAAAGCCCTCACTCCTTATAGCAAAGCACCACCTACTCCGCAGATACAAGCTAAGGGATACTGCGAGTTCCACAGTAATTATGGGCACACTATTGAGAACTGCGAAAGACTGAAACACGAGATTCAAGATTTGATTGAGGAAAAAAAGATAGCTGATCCTTCGTCAACGAACCCTTCCACTAGGTGTAATCCATTGCCTAACCATAGGGTGAGCATGATCGGGTCTGGGCTCGGAGCAAGTTTAGTCATGGAATCCTTCGGGGAAAATGAAGAGGAGTTGTTGGACTCCGATGAGAAAAGGAATGTGGAAAATGGTTTATACGTGTCTGTTTTGGAGGAAGAGCCAACGGAAGAAGTGATGGACGATAGAACTAAAACTGAGGAAACCAATGAAGTATCATCTCGGAGGATCATGCCTGTGTTGAAATTATTTAGTGGGGTAGAAGACCCCCGAAGCTCATTTGTATAGATACGTGTGTGCTATGTTTGGGGAGCCATACAAAGTGGAAGAAGTCGCTCCATGGTTCTATCTTTCGCTGGTAGGCGAACCTTTGAAGTGGTTTCAATCGCTACCTGACTCGACTAAGCATGATTGGTCACTGATGTCAAGCTTGTTTTTGATAAAGTATCGAAGAGATAAAACACAGGCAGGGGAACATAGCGCGATGCAAATTAGGCCTATCAAACGTCCGTTTCCGACTGTCAACAAGTATAATGAAGGGAAGGACCCCATGGAGCACCTGCACTTTTATCTGTCGGCTATGTGTCCTCTAGGTTTCAAAGAGGAGGAGATTACGAGCTTGTTTTGTAACTCGTTGGTAGGAGAGTCACTGGTATGGTACATGTCTCTTCCAATGTACGTTAAAACGGATTGGGCAAAAATCACTAAGAGGTTCATCAAGAAGTACACTGCATGGGGACACCCAGAAGAAATGCCTGCGTTACCCGAAGAGGAGACACCTGAGGCAGTAACAGCCATGTCTAAGTATAAGGGAGATGAGAACCCCATTGATCATATAAACCGTTTCCATGCCTACATGTTTGACGCGGGACTCTACCGAAGTGAGTTAGTCCAGCACTTTCCAAAGACACTCATAGGAGAAGCTTTGATGTGGCACCGAATACTCTCGGCAAAGACAAAAGGGGACTGGGGATCCATCATGGAGGCCTTTATGCAGAGGTATGAGATGTACATCCCGTGGACAGGGTCGTTGGAAGATTTAGAAAGGATCAAGCAATTTCCCGAGGAAGCATTCGTGGATTATGCTAGAAGATGGAGGTTCAAGTATGCCTCATGTCGGGTCACCTTGAGCGATCAAGAGCAACTCATGTGCATCCGGAAGGGTGCTATTCCACTCATGGCTAGAAGAATGAATGGAGTGTTCCTCAAGGACTATGAGGAACTGATAGGCTGGGCTCGGTATGGATCGTCGGACCCTTCCTACGTAAATCCGAATGTCCCTCACATAATGGATCTGATGGTCGTGGACATTTGGGGAAGTTCCTCCGATGAGGAAGGTATCAATCAGAGGGTTCCGATCAACATCTGGGAGGAGTTTGATAATGAGTCGGAAGTGGTTGTTAGCACCAAAGGAAATATTCTACCGGGCTTTGAGATCTTCAATGATGTCACCAGCTGGGGCAAAGGAGAGGCAAGCTGCTTCGTCGAGGAGATCATGATGTTAGATCTGAATGCCGAGGAGCAGGTCATTACTATTGAGGCAACTGTGGGAGCGGTGGACGAGCCCAACACCTCCAAGGCTCATGAGAAACCCGAGAACCCTATTGAGGACAATTGTATTACTGCTTTATTTGAATCCGATGATGTACTCGCCAACACTATCAATGAAATGAATTCTGATTTTGCTTACTTGCTTGATGTTGATTCTGATCATTCCATGCATTCTCATTCATATAACATGCCTACATTTGAAATCAATACAATAGAAATGTCAACTTTCAATCTTGGCACGGATGAAAATCCTAAACTTATACAAATTGCTCAAGAATTAACTACTGAAGAGAGGAAAGAATTTGAGAGAATAATTAAAAAATACAAAATAGTGTTTGCTTGGACATACGAAGACATGCCAGGAATCGATCAATCAATCGTAACTCACCGTATTCCAACATACCCCGATGCTAAGCCCGTGAAACAGAAACTCCGACGCATGAGGCCGGAATGGGCGGATAAGATCAGAGAGGAAGTGAAGAAACAGTTAGAAGCAGGGTTCATCGAAGTAATTGACTATCCCCCTTGGGTCGCAAATGTAGTGCCAATCACGAAGAAGGACGGTAAAGTGAGAATGTGTGTCGATTATAGAGATCTCAACAAGGCTTGCCCCAAAGATGAATTTGCATTGCCTCACATCGACGTATTAATCGATAGTGCAGCATCGAGCGTCTTACACACGAATTTTGACGGCTTCATAGGCTACATGCAAGTTCAGATGGCAGAAAAGCACAAGGCAAAGACCTCGTTCACAACTGAGTGGGGAATGCACTGCTATAGGGTAATGCCGTTTGGTTTGAAAAATGCCGGGGCAACTTATCAGCGAATGGCTACGGCACTGTTCCATGATATGATACACAAAGAGGTGGAAGTCTATGTGGACGACATGATGGTCAATTCAGAAACGAGAGAGGGGAATTTTGCTGCACTTGAGAAGTTTTTGGCCCGAATTGCAGAATTCAAGCTAAGGTTGAACCCGAAGAAGTGCTTCTTTGGCGTTTCGTCGGGGAAGATCTTAGGCTATGTGATTAGTAACAAAGGGATTGAGGTGGATCCCGACAAGGTAAAGGCCATACAAGAAATTCCGGCACCCAAGAATGAGAAACAAGTGAGAGGATTTCTGGGGCAGGTTCAGTATATCAGTCGATTCATAGCACGACTCAATGCGATCTGCGAGCCGATCTTTAAGCTGCTACGGAAAGATCAACCAACGGTTTGGAATGATAAGTGCCAGCAAGCATTGGAGAGTGTCCGGAACTATTTGTCTAATCCACCGGTTTTGAGACCGCCTAAACTTGGAAAACCGCTTCTCCTTTATGTAGCGATCGAGGATCGATCTATCGGGGCAATGCTGGCCCAAGAAGGGGACACCGGTGTGGAGCACACGGTGTATTATCTGAGTAAGAAGTTCCTGGAATACGAGCTTAAGTATAACATGATCGAAAAGACGTGCGTGGCAGTAGTATGGCTAACAAAGAAACTGCGGCACTATTTTCAATCTTACAAAGTGATCATTATTTCCCGGATGGATCCCGTGAAGTATCTGTACCGAACTCCGTCTCTAACAGGGAAGCTAGCCCGATGGTTGTTGCTCTTGTCCGAATTTGACATTGAATATGTAACGAAAAAGGTTATTAAGGGGAGAGCCGTAGCGGAATTTCTGGCCAATCAGCCTCTAAGTGCGGAAGAGGAAGAGATAAACTATGATTTCCCCGATGAGCACTTGAACGCAATAGAAGTCATACCATGGAAAATGTTCTTCGATGGAGCAGTTAACTCAAATGGAGCCGAGGTAGGAGTGCTACTTATCTCACCAGAAGGAGAAAGGGTCCCAATGGCAAAGAAGTTATCCTTCCCTCTCACTAATAATATGGCCGAGTATGAAGCGTGCATCTACGGGTTAGAGTCGTTAGCAGCACTGGGAGCATCATATGTTGAAATCTGGGGCGACTCAAAACTGATTATCGAACAAGCACAGGGAAACTGGGAAGTAAGGGAAGAAAGGTTGCGTCCATACCTAGACCAGTTGGAGAGATTGGCGCAGAGATTCAGCGAATGTCGTTTTTATCACATTCCTCGAGCACAGAACCAGGCAGCGGATGCTTTGGCCACTTTGGTGTCGGTATGGGATAATCCCTGAAATCTTGCCTCAAAGCCTTTGGTATTGAGGAGGTCTCACAAACCATGCTACGAAGATGTAATGCTGTTGGGGGCAGATGAAAAGCCTTGGTATTTCGATATCGTAAACTTCATGAAAAGTGGAACATACCCGGCAGAATCAGAATTTAGGGATCAGGCTGTGATCAGAAGGTTAGCTCAGCAATTTGTCATCCACAATGACTTGCTTTACAAAAGACACGCGGATGGTTTACAATTGAGGTGCTTGGATGAGGGAGAAGCCCGTGAGGCAATGGAGTCAGTACACTCAGGAATTTGTGGAGCCCATATGGGAGGAGCAGTATTGGCAAAGAAAATCGTGAGGCAAGGCTTCTATTGGCTCACCATGGAAAGAGATTGTAACGAATATACGAAGAAATGCCATGATTGTCAAATCCACGGAGATTATAATCACTTACCAGCTATGGAGCTACACGTGCTAGCACCCATTTGGCCGTTTGCGGCTTGGGGCATTGATATCATCGGGGAGGTGAGGCCTAATGCGTCAAACGGATACAAATTCATTGCAGTCGCCATTGATTACTTCACCAAGTGGGTAGATGCAGAATCATTTAGCAAGTTGGGGTCTAAACAGATGAGGAAGTTCATTGAAAAGCACTTGATCACCAGGTTCGGAGTGCCTCATCACATGATCACGGATAATGGGGTCCAATTTCAGGGAGAGGTGAGAAGTCTCTTCCAAGAGTACGGTATTGAGCATCATAGGTCTTCTCCGTATCGCCCACAAGCTAATGGTGCAGTAGAGGCGGCTAATAAGAACCTTAAAAGAATTCTTGTAAAGACAGTAGAATCACACCGGAATTGGCACGAACAGCTTCCGCTCTCTTTATGGGCTTATCGCACGACAGTTAGAACGTCAACTGGGGCAACGCCATTCTCCTTGGTATATGGGGCCGAAGCCGTCCTCCCAATCGAGATTGAAAAGCAATCGCTGAGAATCGCGGTAGAAGCAGAGATTCCCGAAGCGGAATGGGTGAAGAAGCGGTATGAGCAGTTAGCATTGGTGGACGAGAAAAGGATGGAGGCCCTTTACCATATGCAGTTATATCAGAGAAGGATGGCTCGAGCCTTCAACAAAAAGATCAAGGCCAGCCTATCAAAGAAGGGGACCTGGTGCTGAAACAGATCCGAATGACGCACACCGACCCTAGGGGCAAGTTCAGGCCAAACTGGGAAGGACCATTCCTCGTGAAGAAAATCCTAAGCAAAGGGGCGGTGAAGCTAACTACTATGGACGGTATGGAGTTCTCCGAACCTACCAATCTGGATAGGCTTAAGAAATACTTTTCGTAAAAAAAAAAAAAAAAAAAAAAGAAATGAAAATTCCCTATAGGTTGAAAACCCGCAGAGGGCGACCTATGCAACAATAAGGGACATCCCAATGGGTGAAAACCCGAAAGGGCACTCATTTGAAAATTCCGGGATAGTAAAAGGAGAGATGAAAAATCGCTGGGATCTGAAAACCGAAAAAAGGCGGGTCCTGGTAACAGTAGTTATATATTGAGCAATTATGAAAATAATGTATAAGCGGCTAAGTATTTCTATTGTTTGTAAATAAATAAAGGCATGAATATATTTGAAGAGGATGATTGGAATCATTACAATCTACTGAATGCATTGTATTATGAATCACGAGTTATACATTTCCTACCTCTTTCACATAAAAAGCCTACGTCCTATCCACCCCTCTCCTTATATACAAACTATACATCGGGGTAATACTAATGAAGAAACTGCAAATAATGAGCCTAATGAGGAGGAAAATCCCAGAAGTCCTCAAAATCCCTCAGATGAGAAGCTCGCTCCACAGATAAGGCCTCCTCGGCAACCCGACGACCCTCCTCGGCGGCAAGGCGCCCCGCAGTCTCCACTCGCGTCCTCTTCTCTGCAGCAAGATGCCCCTCGGTCTCAACTCGCACCCTCTCCGACCAATGAGCATCTCTCTCGCGATAGACATGCCCGACTCTAGCATCGGCATCCCGATGCTTCTCACTGAACCGCTGCTCATTTGCATGAAGATCGCTCTGCAAAAAAAGGGAAAAAGAAAAAAAAGAGAAAAAAAAACATCAAAACAGACAACAACAAAAGTCATACATACATATGTGCATCACACGCATACATTTCACTACACTAAAACAGAATAAGAATACTCACCAGGTGGTCGGCACAGCGCAGAGTTAGCTGCTCTCTGAAATAACCGGACAATCCCATATAATCGGTACACGTCTCCCTCAAAGTATGGAGGGCATCAGGGGGATCGAATGGCATCCTCGAGGTAAAAACCGAAGGGGCTGTCTCGATACCGGAGTAGGCCACGCCCTCCTCGCCGTAATGAACCGCTGGAAAATCCCTCCCTGGGATCGGGAAGGGGGTGCCAAGGCGAAGCTGCTCTGGTCGGGCAACGCCCGAGGACTCGCCCGCATATTAGGAAGGCTCACTCGCAGGCGTCCGGGCCCGAGCGCCGTCAAAAAAAAAGTCACAATAAACATCCCTAACCACCTCGTAAATAAAGAAAAAAAGTCAAGCACTCACCGGGATCTCCTCACGACCAAAAACCGCAGCAACAGCCTCCGCTGAGAACACGTCCGCCTTGGGATCCACGTCCATCGCAACCTCAGGGGGGTCCGCCGGAGTCAATAACGTCGATAAATAGCGGGCCCGACCCCCTGCATGGTCCCACACATCTCGAGGGGCAAATTGGCGAGTCAAATCGCGACGAATGTCCGACAAGAGCATGGTCCTCACCGCAAACATCGAGGCAGGAATCTTGCCAGGTGTCCAATGTGAGGCGCTAATCCCGATGATACCCCGGTCGCCCAAGTACCATGCCCGCACACAGGGACCTGTAAGTACGTACTGCAGCCCCTGGATGCGGGTAACGTAAGCGAAATCGGGACCAAAGTCGAGGTCGTCCCATCTAAATCGAATCTGAAAAAAAAGAAAAGAGAAGAGTCAGATGTGATCGAACGAAAATCGAGAATAGTTAGAAAGTATTCACCTATCCTAAGGTCCGCGAGTCAATCCATGCTAAGAATCGCGCCACTGTCCGCCCCTCCTCGGCCTCTAACTCAAAATCACTCCATCGCGCCATGAGTGGAAGCCTAACCACACGCGACTGGCTCCTGCGGGTGCACGGAAGAATCCGCCTCTCGTAGGCCCAAACCTGCTCATAGAAACGGATGTCAAAAGCAGAAATCACGAAAAGAATAAGGAGACAAGCCAATGATAGACGACGTACCAGGAGGGCAAAGGTATAACCACCGAAATCCTTGCGCTTCCGGCAAGTCAAATCCAAGAACTTGTACAGAAAAGCTAAGCCAGCTCCTGCCCAATCATAAGACGACACCGCATCCAAATCACGGAAAGCCTTGATAAGACCCGCATGTATCGTCCCGCTCTTAGTGCGGAAGATCGTCTCGCCCAAGGCATATAGAAGAAAGGTGCGAACGGCCTGATCCGTGTCGTCTCGGCCGCAGAAGTCCCTGCGACTCAGTAATCCGTAGGTAGTAATAAACTTCACCGGGGTGGACTTAACACCCGTATAGACTGTTGGTCCAATCAGAGCAGCTAACTCGGCACGGTCAACCCGGGGACGCACCATGTCAAAGAAGAGGGGAACCGGGATACCGCTACCCCATAATCCGGTCAGCAAGGAGAAGTCGCGGGGTGAGATCGTCATCTCCCCGAACGAGAAGTGGAAAGTATTGGTCGAGTCTACCCATCTCTCACATAAGGCGCGAAGGCCGAACCGGTCGCATACCCCGTTGGCGCGAGGCAGCGCCAGGATAAAAGGCTCGAAGCCCAACTCTCGTACCCGGGCTTTGGCCGCCGGGCTAAGCAAGGCATGCCAAGCATGGATATCCTCTGTGGTCCCGGAAATGCCAATAATCTGGAAGGAACGGAACGGGTAAGTTTAAATCTCGCTTCTAGGATCACGTCTAATAAAGGTTTTGTTAACCTAGTTATTCTTTCGGTTATGTTTAAATCTAACCTAGGGCTCTCTGTCAGTTAGGACCGTCACGTTGTGAGATTTCGTTCTTAGGGTCATTTGTATAAGATTTGATTAATTCATTATTCTTTGGTGTTCCACTCTCCCGCGTGTTTGCAAGGAGATTAATCCAATTCTAACATAGGTTAAAAGCATTTGATTTAGTCGTTTATGTTTTTTTACTATTCACGTGCACTATTCACGTGCACTATTTACGTTTTTACGGTTGGCATGCATCATTCATGTTTTTACTATTCATGTGCACTATTCACGTTTTCACTATTCACGTTCGCTATTCACGTTTGTACTTTACGGTTAGCATGCATTATTCAATGTTTTTACTATTCACGAGCACTATTCACGTGCACTATTCACGTTTTTGCGGTTAACATGCATCATTCATGTTTTTACTATTCAGGTGCACTATTCACATTTTCACTATTCACGTGTTATTCACATTTTTACTGTTGGCATGCATTGTTCTTATTTTTACTATCCACATGCATATAGGTCAAATTCTTTCAAAAATAAATAAAGCATTGCTTACGTGCATAGAAATTCGCGTTTTCTAACTAAAGGTCTTCTAAACGGCTTAGAGGTTAGCATGCAAATGATGTTCAAAGTAGGGCTACTAAAGCCTAGAAGTTTAGTCAAAAGATAAAAGAGTAGAGGGGTACCTACCTGATTAATGTTGGTCCGGCTCAGATGAGAATCAGGATCCTGAAAGGGAGCCACTCCCGTCAAGTTCGCAAAACCCACTTCTATGCCCTTCGTGCCATCGTATCTATCCGAACCCATCACAAGAATGCTCAAAAGGTTAGAGCTAGAGAGAGAAAGAAGAGAGAGAAGGTGTAGGGTTGAAATGAAACCCCACCACCTTATATAGAAGAAGGGAATGACATTCCCGTAAATAGCAAAAAAGGTACGACGTGACATAAAGGTAAAAAGTAAATAATTAATTACCAGGTGCACAGACCTCCGATTTGCAGTCCGTTTTAGCCTGCGTTTCTGCCAAGCAGTGGCCAATACCACAAAGATATGACTCCAGACAACAGTCGAAAGTTTACAGAATAGTGGTGCCAGTCAAAATACAGACAACAGTCAACAGAAAAATAATTCTTAGTCTGAAGTGTTCCAGACGAAAAGATAAGGACGTTCCTATCAAACAACTCAAATACCCAAGACGATAGCTCCAGTGAAAATACAGACGACAATATCTTAGAATTCAGAATTGCTAGAAAGAACCTTTTTGCTTTTGAGCCATCTTACCTACGGTCCACGACCGGGGTTGCTTTTGAGCCGTCTTACCTACGGTCCACGACCGAGGTTGCTTTTGAGCCATCTTACCTATGGTCCACAACCGAGGTTGCTTTTGAGCCATCTTACCTACGGTCCATGACCGAGATTGCTTTTGAGCCATCTTACCTACGGTCCACGACTGAGGTTGCTTTTGAGTCATATTACCTTCGATCCATGATCAAGGTTGCTTTTGAGCCATCTTACCTACGGTCCACGACCGAGGTAGCTTTTGAGCCATCTTACCTACGGTCCACGACCGAGGTTGCTTTTGAGCCATCTTACCTACGGTCCACGACCGAGGTTGCTTTTGAGCCATCTTACCTACGATCCACGATCGAGGTAGCTTTTGAGCCATCTTACCTACGGTCCACGACCGAGGTAGCTTTTGAGCCATCCTACCTACGGTCCACGACCGAGGTTGCTTTTGAGCCTTCTTACCTTTGGTCCACGACCGAGGTTGCTTTTGAGCCATTTTTACCCGCGATCGATTTAGAGACTAGGGTCGCTAGAAAGAGCTGTTTACCCGCGGTCGATTTAGGCTAGGATCCTTAAGAAAAGCGTCCGCCAGCAGCCGATTCGAAGGCAAGGACGGAGAGGATCGAAGACGAAGCTGGAGCGCGCAGCGCAGAAATCAGGTATTCTTCCTCCTACTCTATACGTGTCTTTTACTTTAATATATTTCCATTGCATGTGCCGTGTTAGCAAAAAATGTTTTCAAAACACACACATCACTATCAAAATAGAAAAGTAGGGGCAACTGTAGACACCGAGTCGGAGGACCTGTGACGAAAACCTGTAACAAGACGGTTGAAGCGGTTGGTTCTGGGAGTTTTAAAGCAAAAAAAATATAATAAAAAACGAGAGGTCAGTAAGAGTTGCGGTCGTCGAGTGGACGGATCGCGAGTGCTCAGCGACATGGTGCGAGCGTCTAGCGGCAGTCAGCGCGCGTCCGACGACAGTTGGACGCGCGTCCGATAGCGCGGGGCGCACGCTCGACGGCCGTTGGGCGCGCATGCCCGACAGCCGTTGCGCGAGCGCCCAATGACGTGGGGCGGACGCCCAACGGTCGTTGGGCGAACGCCCAACGTAAGTCGGGCGCGCGCCCAACATCAGTTGGGCGTGCTTCCAACATATGTTGGGCGTTCGCCCAACTGGTTTTGGGCGTAGCCCGACGCCCGTCGGGCTACGCCCAAATTTTTTTGGGATCCGTGCCTATAAAAGGCACAGATCCCCATGCATTAGAGGGGGGATTTTTGGAGAGCTTCTCACTCTAAAACATTTTTTAGAGAGAGAAAGTTATTTTTTTGGGAAAAAACATTTTTTTTCCTAAAAATTCCGAATTTCCTAAAAGTTAAAATTTTACCGAAAACACAAAAAACACCGAAAAATCACGATTCGTGGAATCAACCGACTTCAACTGCCAATACCGAACTTGAGGTATTATCCGAGGACTAGACTCGTTTTATTTTATTTAATTTATTTTCTTTATTTATTTGTTTTTATGTTATAATTTTATGTACTTAGTTAGTTATTTATTTATCATGTTTTATTTAATCTTTCGTATTTATTTAATTTTTGTCTCATATTAAATAAACGTTTGGTTTTGTTTTGAAATAAAAACCTCGTTTTAATATCCCAATACGAACCGTGATCCGATTCAAAGGTAGTTCGGGATTAAAAAACGTTGTAATTATAAGTTTTGAAAATATTTCTAAATAACGTTTTGAAATAAAACATCGTTTTAGGAATCTCCGTTATAGACTATGATCCAATTTTGGTAGTTCGGGGACCCAAAACGATAGAATAGATCTAATCTAAAGCTTTTGAATAAATTTGAAAACTGTTGGACTAATTCTGTAATTCTCCGTTTTCTGCAACTAAAGGCTGTTTACCGACGGATTTTCCACCGGTAAAGCTGCTGAAATGTAAAAAATGCTGTTTTGGTCTCTCTTTCTCAACTTTTAGACTTTTGGTCCTTTATATACGTATGTATAATTATGTAATATATGCATTCAAGCTATTTTCAAATATTTTGTATATATTTATTTAATGTGTTTGGATATTATTTTTCATTAATTTGATTTAATAAAATTATATGTATATATATAGATTTTCTCCTTAAATTCAGTTAAACTAGACATGGTTGACATTTTGGGGTTATTTCTTATATATAATTATCATAATAGTTTTGGAGTTAAAAAGCTAATTTCTTATTATTTGTGAATATAATTATCATTTTTTATCCATTGATTATGGTATTTATTATTTACCCTTTCTTTTAAGTATATATGTATAGTATCATTTCTATCAAAAATATGTATATATATACTTTTCTTCTTTTCTTTTCAAATTTCTTATATGTATATATTATTTGGGAAAATGTTTTGATTGGGTGAATTTGGATTCAATTCATTACTTGTTGTCATTTTATTCACATGAAGGATAATTGAGTGAAAAAGGGGAAAATAAACCACAAAAAAGGAGTTTAACTTGTTTGTGTAAATTAAAGTTTTTCTAGATATTCCCAAAGTGTAAATAATGTTTTCTTGTTGTTTTTAAATCGTTTCTAAAATATCACGTGTTGAAACCTTAATTCGTTCCAACGACGGATTAAGCGAACCTTGTAATTAAAATTGCTTTTGTGAATAATGAAGTTTTGAATTGTTTTCCTAATTAAATGGTTTTTGTACAAAATAAATTGACTTGTATGCTTAATCACGCTTTTAGATTAAAAACGTTTGCTCAACGTTTTCAAACGCTTGAGTCGTTCCAACGGCGATTCAAGTGAACGTCATTAACGGGGTTTTGAAACGTGCCGAAATCGTTCCAACGGCGATTAAGGAACGAAACATGTAAATAAACTCGTTTTTGGGGAATGAGATTAGCTTAGAGTTAGTGTATAGTCTAAAGCATAAAATCACACTGTGAATAAATCAATTCTTTCTTCTCTCCCTCTCTTTCCTATATACTTTAAATTTATGCAAAATGGGTGATTCTTTACTAAAACGGCTTTCGAATAACATGCTCAAAACGGTTTTTAAAGCGAGAAAGAAAAGGTTTCAAATGAATTTTAAACTTAAAGAAATATGCGATTATTCCGTTATCGCCTAACACGCTGAGTAGGAGGCCGGTGGTTCATAACCGGGCGATGTCGGGGTGCCTAGTAGCCTTTCTCCGGAAAGGAGCTAGCCTTCTCGGCTCGTACCTAAGTTTCCCGAACCCTCACCGGTCTCCCGCAAGGGATCAGTGTTCATTTTCCCATTCGTGGGTGGCGACTCTTCCATACTCTGAGCTCCGGTCCTGCCGAGCAGCTTGATTCCACGATTGGTTGCTTTCAGTGCCAATCACCGCTTACGTCGCCATGAGGTGTCCACCCCCGGTCCGCCCGGGCGAGGCCTTTCGGCACCTTGTCTAACAGCGGTTTTATGGTAAATGTCATTCTGAACAACTTTAATTCTTGAGTATTTTCATTTTGAGACCGTTAACGGTCATTTTGATGACTTGGTTAAAGTTTAATGGCTACTCGTGTTAAAAGTGTAAAGTTTAATGGTCATACTGTTAAAAATTGAAGTTTAGTGGCCACAATATTAAAAGGGTGTTGTTAAACCCAGCCCCAATTTCCCACCTCTAGCCCCGTGAAAGGACGAAAATACCCTTTGAGGCTTTGAGGTGGCAAATGGGGAAAGAAACCTCTCCCGGCACGCGGGCGTGAGGTAATCACGCCTCACCACAGGGTGAGGCGTGAGGTTATCACGTCCGCACCTACGGTGAGGCGTGATAGCCTCACGCCTCACCCTCCAGTGAGGTGTGATTACCTCACGCCCGCATGAATAAATCCAAAAAAAATTGTTGCTAATTGTGGTTAACTCGAATTATCCGTTTAAAAATAAAAATTACGGCATTTTAACTCGGATTACCCTTTAACAAATAAAATTTAACAACATAAACATTAAAATAAAAATTAATAAACATAAAAGAGTACATATAATATCAAAAGTATTAAAATGTATAAAGTTCTACAAAAATAATTTAGTTCGCCCGACGCCACGCGTCCATAAACTCATTCATCTCCCTCTTAATGAGTGGAGCATCCTCGTCAGATCGGTGGGTAGCCGCTAGTTGGGTGACACGCCACAACCAGCTAACCCACTACAAAAAAAAAATTAAAAAATAAACACTTATAAACTATTACTAAATAATAATATTAAATAATAATAAACTTACAAATTCGCTGTTAGCGCGAGCATACTGAACCGGCACAATCTGTGGTGCATGAAGGAGATGAGGATGCGAATATTGCATATACCAGGCCATATAAGCACGATCACAGGCAGTGGGATCGTATCCAACTGATCGACATCTCCTCCGATCAATGCCCCGAGTCGATGGAAATCTCCGCCAGGTATTCTCAACTATGACAGAGGAATGCGTGAGCTTGTACGATAAAGACCTCCATGGTCGTACTGCTTTATCAGGTCTAATACGCTCAGCTGGGATAGGCTGAGTATATCCGACCTGTCGCAGCGCTCAATCGGGCATATACGGCTCGACGATGTCTCTACACCATATCCAACCGACATAGGACACTCGAAGCCGATCATCATCGGGGACAGGACAATAAGGCAATCACGTCACCTGAAAAAAAATAATACTCAATAATAAATAATAATATACTATAAATAATACTTAAATTGATTCTAAATTTTATAAAATACCTCTGTTGCCGTCATACGGTCCAGCTGCCCGCGTATGGTATCTAGTCGGGCGGTCGTCTTGTCTGGTACCCCGACCTCCCATCTTAGTGCACGGGCATGGTCAGCTGGAATCACGTGAGCTAGTCTATGCGGCCGGAACACCGGAAAATACTCGTATATCCACGTCTGTAGTAGGGTCAAACATCCGTATATACCAGAACAGTCTCCTCTGCTCGCTATCCCCAGCTGCCGGTACAACGTGGCAAGTGTAGCAGACCCCCATGAAAATCCAGCTGCCCCTCTGACACCGCTGTAAACCTCAGCAAGATGGGCCGGCCTAATTCTATCTCCACTCTTGTCAACAAATAAAGTGGATCCGAGCATAAGCCATATCCACGCTGTGGCCCGAGTAGCGTCATCCCTACCCTGGATGACAAGCCTGTGTACAACATCAACAAATACACCTCCACCACTCCAGAGATGTCGGGTCGGTGACAGAAGCTGCTCCTGATCCACCCCAAACATCATCATGCACATGGCATGAAGCCGGTCAGTAGTGGGAGACTCGGACACCATCGCACCGTCGATCGGGATCCGAAGAATCTGCCATACATCATGCAGCTGGATAGTCATCTCCCTGAACGGCATGTGGAAGGAGTTCGTATCGGGCTGCCACCGCTCCACGAACGCAGTAAACAGCGGAGTGTCGAGGTTCCTAAACATGATATGTGGAAGGTGAGACAACCCAGTCTTCTCGATCATATCCTTCAGCTGTAAAATGACACATATACAATTACTGAATTTTTTTGAGGTTTATAGTTAAAAATACAAATTACAATAAATGTTGATAAACTAAATTATTCTTACCTCGGGTGACGCACTAGAAAACCACACCCACAAATTCTGACATGTTGTTGATCTGTTGTAGCATGTCAGAAACGACCGAAGCTCTCCTCTAAGTATCTGTGAGGCAACATGTCCTAGAAAACTAGGAATCGCGGAACCATCAACGAGGCCACCATCCACCGGTCCACTAACTTTGGGACGTTTGCTGGTCCCTGAAAGTTATAAAATTATACTAAAGTTGTAAAATTATACTAAAGTTATACTAAAATTATACTAAAACTATTAAATTATACTAAAACTATACTAAAGTTATAAAATTATACTAAAGTTATACTAAAATTATACTAAAACTATTAAATTATACTAAAGTTATAAAATTATACTAAAACTATAAAATTCTACTAAAACTATACTAAAGTTATAAAATTATACTAAAATATACTAAAACTATTAAATTATACTAAAACTATACTAAAGTTATACTAAACTATACTAAATAAAGTTATAAAATTATACTAAAAAATACTAAAGTTATAAAATTATACTAAAACTATAAAATTATACTAAAACTATACTAAAATTATACTAAAACTATTAAATTATACTAAAACTATACTAAAGTTATACTAAACTATACTAAAGTTATAAAATTATACTTAAAAAATACTAAAGTTATAAAATTATACTAAAGTTATAAAATTATACTAAACTATACTAAAGTTATAAAATTATACTAAATTATACTAAACTATACTAAAGTTATAAAATTATACTAAAGTTATAAAATTATACTAAAATTATACTAAAAAATACCTGTACTTGCAAAGTGACCTCCTATGCACTGGGTCGGCTGTCTGACCGGGATCGGCTGCTCATCGATATCCTCACCCTCGCGATCACGTGCAGCTGTAGACTGTCGTAGTACATGGGCTACCACATCCAGGTAGTTGTTGAGCGATTTCCGCAAGTGCACGGTATACGCTTGTAGTAATAAAAGATATCGATCCCACAGGGAACGTTTTTTAACAAAAACTTATTTTGAATCGGTTAAATTTACTTATAAGATTTATAGTAATGAAAATCATTAAATCAGTTTTGGTTTTGAATCTGTTAGAATAAGAATTAGATCAGAGTATGAAAATGTTAGAAAATATTCTGATTTAAGAATGAATTTGCAAGACAGGAACGCTTAGTACTTTTTAGAAAAGTAAACAAATGTATTTGTTTGCATTAAGCAAAGAAAACAACTTTAAACTTTGTATGAATTATAAAGATGAAATAAATGACGGAACCTCTAATTTTTAGGCTTTGAACGCAACAATCCTCCTAACTAGTTTAGATTGCTTCCTTAACCAAATTAAAACTCTACCGAGATAATAATTTGTCTAAGTGTTCAACAAAGTTTCCTTGTAAAGATTTTGAATTAAATACGTTTTAATGAAAACACCAACATCAATCCACTTCGGATCCTTTACCAAAGTGCTGCATAAAAATTTATCGAATAGAACAGACTTTATTAGATGAAATATAAATTGATACAAGTTTACAGAGAACATGGAGCATGGAAACATTCGACGACTTGCAAGTGAATGGGTTGTCAATCCTTTCCTTGGGTTTCGTTAGAGTTTGTCAGGCTCAGGGGCGGATCCTCTACTCAATCTTCTCGTTGAATCTTCGTAATAGAGACGGGGTCTGTCTACTACCAAAATGAAAACTAAATTGGAACAATGTCTAAACGTTACTGAATTTGTTATTATTGAATAAACAATGTGTGTACATCATATTGTTTTGAACAGAAATGAAATCTAAATTCTGAATCACTTGACTCGGAATTTCTGCATAAATTCTATACTAATCTCTTTCTTCTACATATCTTCAACTCTCCATCAACTCTTTATTTATAGATGTTGAAGAGTCTTGATTGAAGTGTCGTGTCCGTTGTGAAGGATCGTATCCGTTGTGAAAGGACGTCTTTATCCACCCGAACGAACGCGTTTCGTCAAAAACGAAAGTGTGCAATTTGGCTTCTACAGATTTCTGCTCTTACCGAGAATATTTAATTCTCGGTCGAGAATGGGGGAGCATCAATTTGGTCTTCGAACGAAGGGAAGGAGAAGCTGAAGGGAGCATGTCGCGACCGAGAATTGGGGGAGCCGCGGTCGCGGCACGGAACTTTTCCGCGTCTTTGGCTTTCGTTCTCGTCCTCGATTTGGCGGTATTAATTTTCGTCGTCTTCGACTGCTTTTATAGGGTTTTTCTTCTATTTTTGATCCTTTTTCACTCCTATTTGGATGTTACCAAATATTTATGTACCTTGAATGAAAGAAACATATTCGAGAGTAAAAGTATTCTAAACAGATATAAACAGCACAAATTCATAGCAATATTGATGTAATTATTGATGATATTTTAGGTATATTTTGGGCTTAACAAATCTCCACACTTAATCTTTTTCTAGTCCCGAGCAAAATTTCACTGAATTTATTCTTTAACTAACCTCGTTATTGAAAATAAAACATATATCTCTGTATTACCTTTTGAATTAGTTAAGCCGAAAAGACTTACTTCGCATGGCAAATTTATACGCAAAACATCAAACTAACTTAGTATAAATACGATATATCATTCGTCTTGTATTTTCAATTTTGAATTGAAGCATTCGGGATGATAGAACCACGCATGTTATTGAGTCTTTCGTCTCAAGGCATTTCAAAGCACACAATTTTCTTTCCCAAACCTAAACTAATATATGAGATATATTGTATATTTAAATAAGTACTTAGGATTAATTTATTTGCTTAGTTACGCCCAAGATAAGGGTGGTCTTGATCGTAACTTTATACGTATGTTATTGTTTAGTGTTCGCTTAAGAGGTGCCGACTATGCCATGGGTGGACGCAATCGTTACTTTAAACTTAAACACGCTTATTTTTTGCTTTAATGTTCCTTCCATACCTCGATTATGATAAGGGTGGTCGCAATCGTGGCGAAAAGTAAACGGTACTTAATTTTCTTCCCTTTCATACCTCGATTGTGATAAGGTTGGTCTCAATCGTGGCCAAAAGTTAAGAATTCAACTAATTGATTAATTAATTTGAATTTAAATTGTAAATTGGAAAAAAGAAAGATAGCACATTCATCCTATATTGACTTAAAATTCAACATGTATTATGGCTAAAGTTTTCTTAAAAACTTCAATTGGTGTTAATGTAAGACGAAATCAAACCGAGCTAAAAATTATTAGTTCAATTTAATGCCTATAAACCTAATTGAAAATTTAAAATAAGATTTATTGTATCATGAATTGCATGATAAAAAAATAGAGATTAAAAATAAAGAATTTTATTTAACTAAAATACATTCACTCGAGACAATTTTACTTAAAATCGTATCGGAGATTTGTGAAAAATTTGAAAAATATTACCCGTATAGAAATATTTTTTCTAACGATAATGATAACCTAAACAAATAATCATACTATCTTATGATTAATTTATAAGTATATGAAAAATGACAAGTTTATAAAAATAGTGTAAAAATAAAATGTGTTGCAATATATGTTGCATTTGCATAAAAATTATTCGTTGCATTTGTTATATGTGCTAAAAATGATATATGTATATCTCCTCCCACACTTAAATTGGACCATGTCCTCATTGGTGCAAAAATCGAGTTATCATGAAAAATTAAGCACGAAATAAAGCATACGAAATAAAAATAGAATATTAGCAATTTAAAAACATTCAACATGAATTAAAAATTGAAAATTGTACCAAACATATTAAAATTGTACCAAACATATTAAAATTAAATATTGTACCAAATTTTAACAAGATAAAAATAAAAATAAAGAAAACAACCTATGCTTGAGGCGGGGAATCCGGAGGTGTCGGTGAAGTCTCCACATTTCGGCGTCGGAAGAATGAAAGCATCCGAGACCGAGTAGACCTATGCTCACGCCTCAAAAGGTTGAGGTTGTCATTCATCACCATGTTGTTTTCTACCAAATCATCAATTCTTAAGTTCATTTGACGATTGTTGGAATTGATTTGGTTCAAAATCCTCCGCAAATCCACCGGATCATCCTCTTAAGGTGCTTGGGGTTGTGGTTGAGCTTGTGGTTCATCCTCCTCGCCTTCCGCCTCTCCGCCGCCTTCGGTACCTACAAATTGAGAACTTGAAGCGCCACCACCCATAGTGCCACGAAGGTGGGCAATAAGGGAGGTATACGAAATAAAGACGGGGGGACCTTGTGGAAGCAATAAATGAGCCCGCTCAAGAGCCGAGATGTCCAAGAGTGGAACATACCCATGGTAAGTGGACATGTCAAAATCCGCCAATTCACCCCGTGCTGCCAACACAATAGCGGTGATAAAATTACTAAGAGGGATTTGAATGGTAGTAGCCCTCGAAGCACGGAACAAATTATCAAACAACATACCAATGTTATCAATCCTCAAGCCTTTAAACAAACTATCGAAAACAAACAAATCCCGAACCTGAATCTTTGAACTCTCAACACGCCCAAACAAGGAAAAACTCAAATATTTGTGAAAGAAGAACACACAATTGTCCTTAATCAACTTGCTTGAGGTGTTTTTCGAATTAAAATAGTCTTAGTCCGAAAGAGTTTGCCAAATAGCATCATTATTAAAATCCTTAGGCTTATCATAAAAATCAGAAGTAGGGAAACCAAACATGTTTCCCATTGCTTCATAATCAATGGTGTAAGTTGTACCCTCATTCCTAAAAGATATTGAAGTTTTCTTTTTGTTCATGGTCAAAGTGACCAAAAACTCCACCACATATTCATTAATACGAGGAAAACGCATATTAACGAATTCTTGCCAACCCAAAGCCTCAATAAAAGCATCAATTCTAGTGGAGAAATTCAATGCTCTTACCGAATGGAAGTCTAGGAAGTGCATGTCCACAAATTGACGATCGGCTTGTGAAAAATGTTTGAAACGAGCGGCTTCCTCCTCCGTTTCTATATCAAAATAAGCCCCGCATCGAACCCGAAGGCGATTAGCTTCCGTTACAGTGGGCTTGTGACCAACACGCTTGGTTCGAGGCATTTTAAGGGTGTTTTAGGGTTTGGAAGAAGAAGAAGAAAAATGAATTGAGAGAAAGAGCAAAGCTTGAAGATGAGTGTGGGGGGTGGAATGGTAGGTGTTTGATTTGAAAAGAGTATAGAAATGGGAATGAATAAATTGGGAAGAGTGAAAGTTGTTTTATGGGGAAGAGTTTGGAGTAAGGGAATGGGTAAAAAGAGAGGTGATGTGAAGTTTGTGTAAGAGGTAGGTTTATATAGGGGGTATTAGGTAGATGTAGAGATAGAATAGGAATAGGAATAGGCAAAAATTGTGTCAAAAATCGGAATCAAAAGGGCCTATAAATCGCGTGTCGCGACCGCGAATGGCAAAGCCGCGGTCGCGGCACTCGAATTTTAGAGAATTTTTCTCTCTGAATTCGGTCCGTTTTTGCTGCTCATACCGAGAATTATTAATTCTCGATAGAGAATTGGTCAAAAATGGCTATAATGGTGCCTAATGACTTGGTTTGTGCAATTTTATTGAGGAATTGGGTCCTGAACTTAATAAAAATTGTCCCTGTACTCAAAAACTAAAAATAAATATCATTAATTGCAAGGAAAACCAAAGGTTTAACTTTATTAATTGGAATTAAATGGTGATAAATATAGAATTAATGAAACTTAAATGCTCATTTATGCATACAAGTTAAAAGAACCATATTAAGTGCATATTAAGTTCATATGAATGTATATTAAATGCATGAATGTAATCAATCGAATGAATTGAAAAATTCTAATGTATTAAACTTAATGAATTAAGTTTGTGAAACTGGATTATGTGTTTTAAATAAGAAATCTTATTAGATTAATCTAGACATTTAATTATTGTCATTTAACCAATATTTGCAATTATTAGAAAATAAACAAAGATGAAATATATGAACAAAGTGAATTTATTAATTGAATCATATATGTACAAAATTAAAAACAAACAAATAAATTACAACAAAAATAAGAAAAAAAATATATACAAAAATAAAATAAAACTAAACTACTTTACATATTCATCCCTATCAAGCGGGATTTCGGTGGCCCTATAATGGTCGATTTTTAACTGCACGAAAGCTTGACGTTCCGGTGCAGAAAGAAAATGCGGGCCTGCACGAAAGACACGTTTTACGAGTCCTTTGAACTCTAAAAACTCATAGTCTATCGTCGGGAAGAATTCATCATCACTCCAAGGAACATCAATGGTACCCTTGGTACCTAGAATTATTCCACAGATTATATTGCCGAACCCAATCTTTTTATCCTTGGATCGAGAAGCGGCTACAAGACCCTCCATCAGAATCTTTGAAGAATCCACTGCATTTCCCTGGAATATATCTCCAAGAACATAAAGATCTGTGTCACGGACCACACTACTAAATGTGCGACCGAATAAACTGTGACACAAAAATTTGTACAAATACAGCATGGAACTGGAGTGAAAGGAACGATTATAGGCGAGTCTAGGATTGAAACGCCAAAAACCGGTAAGCATTCTCCAAATATCCGTGGACGTCATGTCTTTTCCAGGATGACGTTTGATGGTATCCTTCAGAGGAAAACCAAACCAAGCATGCAACTCGGGATAGCCGAAAGTGAAGATTTTGCCATCTCGATGAAAACTAAGACGTACCCGTCGTTTATTGACAAAATGAATGGTACAAAAGAATTCGAGAATCCAATCGCCAATGATTGGAAATCGCATTTTGGCAAATTTTGTCCACTCTAAACGTTCCAAATAACGACTCATGTCATCGCTAATGCAAAGTTGAGTGTTCAGAAAGTCATCCATATACAACATTCCAGTGAAGAATTTGTAACGGAGCCTCCAGTAACGCCTACCTTCGTCGTAATTGAAGATAGGAAAAGGCGCCCCATACCGTTTGGATAAGTCTGGGCGTTTGGTGTTTGAAACAGTATTGTGCTTAGAGGTTTTGTGTTTAGTAGGCATGGTGTAGAAATAAAGAAAAAAAGGTTTCTGTTACTTAGTGAAAAATGGTGTTTGAAGAAAATCAGAAATTTGATCTGACAAAGATGAAAAAGATCTGTAACAGAACCAAGATCCTTATGGATGAATTTATAAGATCTTAGGACGAAATGAGGTGTTGTTTTGATGCGAAAAGGCATAAAATTACACCCTTCGGAATTGAAGAAACTCAAGTTTTCGTTTATGAAAGGGTTTGTCTGCAGGTTGAAGATGAATCAGGCCTGATAGTGCAGGAATAACGCGTGTCGCGACTGAGAATTCCAAATTCTTGGTCGCGACACACTGATTTCCTTACAGAAATCAGGCGTCGTAACCCATTTTCTGATTCACGGTAGAGAATGAATTATTCTCGGTAAGTTCAGAAAAAAAAACCTAACCTATTTGGACAACTTTGAAAAAGAGGATTCTCGGCTGAGAATTCCAAATTCTCGGCAGAGAATTGCCTGAAACTTCAATTTCGGTCTAATTTCCTAAAATCAAATCTAAAATCATGAAGTAAACACATTTTATGCATGTAAATCATAACATTAAGTCATCTAATCATAAAAATGGCATTTTTGAAGAAAAAATAAAATAAAATAAAAATAAAATAAAATAAAATGAACAAAAAACTAAATAAACGAAATGATTTATATGTCGGATAATCTTGTTACGAACTCAATTCCTATTTGTGAAATATTTTTGTAATAGATTTTACATCGATTACCATTAACTTTGAAACGAACCCCGTTAGGACCTTCCAGTTCTAAAGAACCATAATCGAATGTTTTGACGACTAAATACGGTCATATCCATCTGAACTTAAGTTTTCTTGAAAATAAACGAAGTCGTGAATTAAATAACAGCACTTTATCCCCAACATTAAAGTGTTTGACTTTAATTTTGGCATCGTGCCATTTTTTAACTTTTTCTTTATAAATCTTTGCATTTTCGTAAGATAGATGGCGTAACTCATCTAACTCATTTAAATCGAGCAAACGTTTTTTACCTGCTTGTCGTAAATCAAAGTTAAGTTCCCTAATAGCCCAATAGGCTTTATGTTCTAATTCGACTGGCAGATGACATGCCTTCCCATACACTAAGCGGTATGGAGTCATTCCTATTGGTGTTTTGAATGCAGTACGGTATGCCCATAACGCATTATTTAGTTTACAAGACCAATCTTTTCTTGAAGATGAAACTGTTTTCTCTAGAATCCATTTGAGTTCTCTATTTGATATCTCCGCCTGACCATTTGACTGAGGATGGTATGGCGTAGACACGCGGTGGCGTACTCCATATTTTTTCATAAGCGTTGCAAAACTTCTGTTTATAAAATGGGTACCGCCATCACTAACGATGACTCTAGGACAACCAAATCTACAAAATATATCGTCAAGAAAATTAATGACTACTTTAGAATCGTTCGTCAGGGTTGCAATTGCTTCAACCCACTTTGAAACATAATCAACGGCAACTAATATGTAAGTTTTACCAAAAGAAGGGGGAAAAGGTCCCATGAAATCTATTCCCCACATATCGAAGACTTCAACTTCTAATATGGTTGTGAGGGGTATCTCATCTTTCCTTCCTAGATTTCATGTTCTTTGGCACTTATCACAACGAGTAATAAATGAACGGACGTCTTTAAACATCGTAGGCCAAAAGAAACCACATTCAAATATTCTAGCTACTGTCTTGCTAACTCCATTATGTCCTCCATAAGAGCTAGAATGGCATTCCGACATTATGGATTCATATTCATTTTCACTAACGCATATCCTAATTATCCTGTCACCACAAGTCTTAAACAAAAAAGGATCTTCCCAAAAATACTGTTTAATGTCAAAGAAAAATTTCTTCTTTTGTTGGAAAGTTAATCCTTCCGGAGTAATATTGGCTGCAAGATAATTTGCAATATCCGCATACCATGGTGACATGACACTTTTCATTTGATAGAGATGTTCATCAGGGAAATCATCTCGTATACCGTTAGTTTCACCTATAGGACCGTTTTCATCTTCAAGTCTCGATAGATGATCGGCGACAAGGTTTTCTACTCCCTTTTTGTCTTTTATTTCTATATCAAATTCTTGTAACAATAAAACCCATCTAATGAGACGTGGTTTTGCATCCTTTTTAGCAAATAGATATCTTAATGCTGCATGATCAGTATAAATAATAACTTTCGAACCTAACAAGTATGACCTAAACTTATCACATGCAAAAACTACAGCTAACATTTCTTTCTCAGTTGTGGTGTAGTTTAATTGTGCACCGGACAGTGTGTGACTTGCATAATAAATGACATGAAGTTTCTTATCCTTCCTTTGACCTAAAACACATCCGACAGCTAAATCACTTGCATCACACATAATTTCAAAGAGTAAATCCCAATCGGGTTTAGCAATAATAGGTGCACTGACTAAAGCTGTTTTCAATGTTTCGAAAGCTTTAATGCAATCTTCATTAAAATCAAAGGTTGAATCTTTCATGAGTAGATTAGTGAGTGGTTTGGAAATTACAGAAAAATTCTTGATAAATCTTCTGTAAAAACCGGCATGTCCTAAAAATGATCTTACTCCCTTAACAGTAGTTGGAGGGGGTAATTTTTCTATTACTGAAGTTTTTGCTCTATCCACTTCTAATCCTTTTTCAGATATTTTGTGACCTAAAACAATTCCTTCGTCAACCATGAAATGACATTTTTCCCAGTTTAATACCAAATTTGTTTCTTCACACCTAGACAAAACTTTATCCAAGTTTTTTAGGCACGAATCAAAAGAATCTCCATAAACTGAAAAATCATCCATAAAAACTTCCATGATATCTTCAATGAAATCATTAAAAATCGCAGTCATACAACGTTGAAATGTTGCAGGTGCGTTACATAGACCAAATGGCATTCTCCTATATGCAAATGTTCCATAAGGACATGTGAAGGTCGTTTTATCTTGGTCATCCGGGTAAATATATATTTGAAAGAATCCGGAGTAACCGTCTAGAAAACAGTAGAAAGCATGACCAGCTATCCTTTCGATCATTTGATCAATGAAAGGTAGAGGAAAATGATCTTTCCTAGTTGCTTTATTTAGGTTCCTATAGTCTATACAAACCCTCCAACCAGTGGTGGTTCGTGTAGGTATTAATTCGCCTTCTTCATTCCTTACAACTGTTATGCCTCCCTTTTTTGGTACACAATGGATTGGACTAACCCATTCACTATCCGAAATAGGGTAGATGATTCCATTGTCCAGAAGTTTAGTAATCTCATTTTTTACTACTTCCTTCATATTCGGATTTAGGCGTCTTTGCCTATCCGCTTTAGGTGGCTTATCTTCTTCTAAGTGAATTCTATGCATTACAATACTCGGATTAATACCTTTTAAGTCTGAAATTTGCCAACCCATACTTCCTATCCTATTTCTAACAACTTCTTTCAATTTCTCTTCTTGAACCTGTGTTAACTTGTTAGAGATAATTATAGGTAGAGAATCGCCTTCGCCTAAGAAAGCGTACCTCAAATGACTTGGTAATTCTTTAAGTTCTAATTTAGGTGGAACTATAATCGAAGGCGGAACCGGTCCATCTTCTCGAATCAAAGGTTCTGGGTCCTTATCTTCTAGTTCCTCACTCATTATAGGTTCTATTATTTCTTCTTTTTGAACAATGTCATTGACACATTCTTCAATCAAATCAAGTTTCATACAAGCGAAATCTTCCATAGGATATTTCATCGCTTGGTTCATATCAAACTCAATCTTATCATCTCCTATTCGTAAAACTACTTTCCCTTCCGACACATCAACTAGAGCACGTCCCGTGTTCATGAACGGTCTACCAAAGATTAGCGGACAATTAACGTCATAAGCAAAATCTAAAATAACGAAATCGGTAGGAAAAATAAATTTGTCAACTTTAACTAAAACATCCTCAATTATACCGTATGGTCTTTTAGTGGTTTGATCCGCTAATTGCAAAACCATATTGGTACGTTTGATATCTTCTTCTAAGCCTAACTTATTAAAAATAGATAATGGCATCAAGTTAATGCTTGCTCCTAAATCACAGAGACAACTGGGAAATTCAATATCTCCCAATTTACACGGAATGGTAAAACATCCGGGATCTTTGAGTTTTGTGGGCAAATTACTGGACACAATTGAACTGCAATCTTCAGTTAGTGAAATGGATGAAATTCCTTCCCAACTGATTTTCTTTGAAATTAAATCTTTGAGGAATTTACCATAATTGGGAATTTGCGTAATCGCATCCATAAACGTCAAATTAATATGCAAATTTTTAAGTTTGTCTAAAAATGTTAAAAGTTGTTTGTCATAGTCCTTATTACGGACTTTGTGTGGAAAAGGTGGTTTGGGTACAAAAGGTTTTGTACTAGAGTCAATTGGTGCATCTTTTTGATTTAATATATCTTCTTTGGACTTTGGTAAATCAGTTCCAGGTAAAGTCGAATTTCCGGGCATTTCCGGACCTAAGTAATTTTTCCCTGAACGAAGAGTGATAGCCTTAACATGCTCTTTCGGATTTTCTTCCGTATGGCTTGGAAGACTTCCCTCCTTGTGGGATGGAATTGATTTAGCGAGTTGTCCGATTTGAACCTCCAAATTATGGATGCTAGATGATTGGTTTTTAATAAGCTGATCGAATTTATTTTCGATCCATTTAAAACCATCGTCGTGATTACTTATTTTTCCGCTCATAGCATCAATAAATTTGTCGATTTTATAAGATAAAGTGTTAATCGTATCTCTTGATTGATTTTGATAATTAGTGGTACGATTTTGATTAGCATTAGCATTATTATTATTATCTCTCCAGTTAAAGTTAGGATGATTTCTCCATCCAGGATTATATGTATTGGAGTAAGGGTTATTAGGTTGGTTTTGCCCTTGGACAAAGTTTACCTGTTCAATTTCGCTCATACCTTCATAATCCACATCCGTTTGGATTGGCTTACCATTAGGATCACACGGTGCCATAAACCTATCAATTTTGTGCGATAAGGCAGAAAACTGGGCTTGCAACATCGCAACTGGATCAAGATTCACTATACCTTTAACTGATGACGTAGTTGAGGATGATGGTTTCGCTATTGGTACGTGTCCACGTTCCGCAGGCCACATACTGCTGTTAATTGCCATTTCCTCCAAAAGTTCTCTTGCTTGGGCAGATGTTTTCTTCATGAATAACCCTCCAGACATAGCGTCCAATGAACCTCTAGTTGTAGGATTTAGCTCATTATAAAATGTTTGCATTAAAAGTTCAACGGGCAATTGGTGGTGCGGGCATAAACGTTGAAGTTCTTTAAAACGTTCCCAAGCCTCATAAAGAGTTTCATTATCATTTTGAGAAAAAGATGTTAACTCTTTAATGACTCTTGCGGTTTTTGCTAAGGGAAATTTTTTTGATAAAAATGCTTGGGCTAATTGCTCCCAAGTCTCAGATGTTGCGGCTGGCATAGAAGTCAACCATTCTTTGGCTCGATCCTTTAAAGTAAAAGGAAAAAGGCGAAGATTGATTGCTTCTGCAGTCACATTTGGTATTTTAAAAGTGTCACAAATTTTTAAGAAATTTGTCAAATGGGTGTTAGGATTTTTGTTAGGTAACCCGTAAAATGTTACGTTATTTTGTAACATATTAAGCAAAGTTGGCTTAATCTCAAATTGATTTGCATTAATTTGGGGTCTAACTATACTGTTCGTTACACCGGCCACTCCTGGCCTAGCGTAATCCATAAGTGTGGCCATAACTTCTGGCTCGGTAATTCTAGTTTTTATTGGAGTTTTGTTTTTTTTTTCTTTTTTTTCTTGTTCTTTTTAAGAGTTCTTTCAATTTTTGGGTCAATCGGATCTGGTGACGTGCCTGAACTTCGAGAACTGCGCATGAACCTGAAATTTCGCACGAACCGAAACTACCTACAAAACAGAATTTGAAAAATAAATATGTTAGTAACTAAAAATAAATAAAATATAAAAGTTTGAATAAGTATGAATAAACCTAGATTCGAAATAAAATACACAAAATCTAAATTTTTGTCAAAAATTTTGGCGTTCCCCGGCAACGGCGCCAAAAACTTGTTGAGCAATTTCCGCAAGTGCACGGTATACGCTTGTAGTAATAAAAGATATCGATCCCACAGGGAACGTTTTTTAACAAAAACTTATTTTGAATAGGTTAAATTTACTTATAAGATTTATAGTAATGAAAATCGTTAAATCGGTTTTGGTTTTGAATCTGTTAGAATAAGAATTAGATTAGAGTATGAAAATGTTAGAAAATATTCTGATTTAATAATGAATTTGCAAGACAGGAACGCTTAGTACCTTTTAGAAAAGTAAACAAATGTATTTGTTTGCATTAAGCAAAGAAAACAACTTTAAACTTTGTATGAATTATAAAGATGAAATAAATGACGGAACCTCTAATTTTTAGGCTTTGAACGCAACAATCCTCCTAACTGGTTTAGATTGCTTCCTTAACCAAATTAAAACTCTACCAAGATAATAATTTGTCTAAGTGTTCAACAAAGTTTCATTGTAAAGATTTTGAATTAAATACGTTTTAATGAAAACACCAGCATCAATCCACTTCGGATCCTTTACCAAAGTGCTGCATAAAAATTTATCGAATAGAACAGACTTTATTAGATGAAATATAAATTGATACAAGTTTACAGAGAACATGGAGCATGGAAACATTCGACGACTTGCAAGTGAACGAGTTGTCAATCATTTCCTTGGGTTTCGTTAGAGTTTGTCAGGCTCAGGGGCGGATCCTCTACTCAATCTTCTCGTTGAATCTTCGTAATAGAGACGGGGTCTGTCTACTACCAAAATGAAAACTAAATTGGAACAATGTCTAAACGTTACTGAATTTGTTATTATTGAATAAACAATGGGTGTACATCATATTGTTTTGAACAGAAATGAAATCTAAATTCTGAATCACTTGACTCGGAATTTCTACATAAATTCTATACTAATCTCTTTCTTCTACATATCTTCAACTCTCCATCAACTCTTTATTTATAGATGTTGAAGAGTCTTGATTGAAGTGTCGTGTCCGTTGTGAAGGATCGTATCCGTTGTGAAAGGACGTCTTTATCCACCCGAACGAACGCGTTTCGTCGAAAACGAAAGTGTACAATTTGGCTTCTACAGATTTCTGCTCTTACCGAGAATATTTAATTCTCGGCCGAGAATGGGGGAGCATCAATTTGGTCTTCGAACGAAGGGAAGGAGAAGCTGAAGGGAGCGTGTCGCGATCGAGAATTGGGGGGGCTGCGGTCGCGGCACGGAACTTTTCCGCGTCTTTGGCTTTCGTTCTCGTCCTCGATTTGGCGTTATTAATTTTCGTCGTCTTCGACTCCTTTTATAGGGTTTTTCTTCTATTTTTGATCATTTTTCACTCCTATTTGGATGTTACCAAATATTTTGTACCTTGAATGAAAGAAACATATTTGAGAATAAAAGTATTCTAAATAGATATAAACAGCACAAATTCATAGCAATATTAATATAATTATTGATGATATTTTAGGTATATTTTGGGCTTAACAGTAGTCCTCCACAGAATCGCTATCAGGATCTCTGTCACCAAAATCCGTCGCCCCCTCCGATCCATGAATACCGGGCTGATCCACAATCGGCCCCCTCCTCACCTGGTCTGTCGCAGCCCCTCTCTGCCTACGACCAGATATATCAATACCACGCAATCTCGTATGATGTGGTATCATCGTCGTCGTCCATATCTAGACGACGAGCAGATGACGGGATGGATTTCCCACCCCTAGTAGGCCGCTCCGTCTACAAAAAATTACACTAAGTTAATCTAAAATTGAACATATAAATTATAAATTACACTAAATTAATTTAAATTTCAATAATGTAAATGTAATTTAAAAAAAACACCCTCGGGCGTATGAACATCAGGCCCGAACCACTGGTCGGGCGTATGAACATCACGCCCGACTGCGATTCCGGCGATTTTTGAAAAGATCCCAAGATCTCAAATCGAAGCGAAAATCAACGAAATAAAACCGTAAATCTTACCATTTTCGCTTTCCCTTTACGGACTCTGTTACCATCCATGATTTGGTTCAAAAATTTGTCCGGATTTGATCGAAGAGTGTATAGGGTTCTTGAGAGGTTTTGTCTTTTTTCAATTTTTGTGCAAAGGATAGTTCGGTCAATTCCCGAGGCTAGAGGTAGGAAATTGTGGCTAGGTGTAGTAATTCACATATTAAAATGGGTAAAATTCATATGATGTTACAAGTAACTGAAATTTGATATTTTTCAAAATAACTACGATACCAAACACAGAAAAATGATTTTAAATATGGTAATAAAAAGTTAAAAATATGTTTTTTGGTGTAATTTTTTCAAAAGGATCCACTTTTACATTTTACTATATAAATAAATAAGTGATTTATAATTATTATTATTTTACCCAAACTATGCTTTCTACTAACCGTGTCAACCCTTCTTCTCCCTAACCTCTTCCACCGCCGCCAAATCCGTCGGATCCCTCTGATGGCTCTCCCCTTCTCCAGTCCAAGCCCCTGCACTCGTATCATGATATGCTTACAGACGAAGTCATGAAAGAGTCGCGTAGAATGCCAATTGACTTGGAACATCTGGTTTATATTGTATTGGATGTGTTGGTGGGGATCTGTTGTTACATGATATTACAATTGAATAGAAACTCATATGTGAATGGTGAGAGGCATGGACAGATGCTCCCATTATCAAAATCCTGGGTCGGAATGTTGGGTATATTGCCCTACAAAATCGGGCGACTGAAATATGGAAGACTGAGGGAAGCTTTACCATGATTGATCTTGGGCATGGATTCCATCTCGTCAATTTCGATAAGGTAACTGATAGGGATCAAGTTGTTCAGGATGACCCTTGGATGGTACATGGTTCTTATGTGATAATTCGGACCTGTCCTTCTTCTTTTGTCACGTACTACTGTTGTGGAATCCACGTTGGTTTGGGCGCGATTTTCTGAATTATCGCTTCAATACTACCAGGAGGATGCCCTCATGTTAATTGGTAATTTGGTTGGAAAGTCTGTATGGGTTAATAAAAATAGTGCTGGGAAATGTACGTTGCTTGCACAAATTGTTGACGGTATGGACACTGGATAGAATCGCCCATGCATCGTACGGGGATCCCTAATAGCAACTCCTGGACACACGGATCCACCTTCGCAGGCTACATCTCCTACGTTTGAGCAGGGTGTTGGTTTAGCCGATGTGGAACCTACTAGTCGTTCAAACCAGGAACGTCCACTCTCCTTTATAGGCTAGGAATCCGCATTATCCTATGGAGAGTGGTAGTGCGTCCATCTCTCTAGCCGCCCAATATCAAACCTAACACACAAAAATACTAAATACACAATATCCTATGGAGAGTGGTAGATAGCTATGGAGATTAAACCTAACACACAAAAATACTAAATACACAATATCAAAGAGTGCACAAGGCAATCCCTCTATTCCTCTCTCTAGCCCCCCCCCCCCCCCCCCTTCTCTTTTGTCCTCGGGTTACGTTCTTAGTTCGTGGAACAATAGAGGTTGCTCATTCGGCGTAATAATCTCTTAGATCGGTGATATACACAAGTTAATTACTTATACTGTTGTTCAACAGATTTGCGCTACAAGAGTTAAGCCTAAATCTGTTGATTTATTTATTGATAGATTCAGGTTCTTTACCCGTCCCTTAGAGGTTAGAGAAATCCATTTGGTTTCTCCATTGAAGCCTTCACTTATCCCTAAAAAAAATATATTGTGTTTTGTACGTGTAGGACAAACAAAAGAAATCCAAATATTTCGTCGAATTTAAAATTATTTCATCTCCAATTCTATTCCAAAATTCCAAAAATGAAAAAAAAAAACTAGTTGATATGCAACTCATACAAAATATAGAACAAAATATGCATAATTTTTTTAATGATGTGCAAGTTGACCCAACATTAAAGATAAAATTACTATTGACTGTCAATGTTTACGTTAAAATTATACAATTTTTAACGTTAGTAGTAAAATGGCTCATGACTACCAACGTTAATATTTTTTTGTAGCTCAAGCTCATCAATTTTTTTTATCGTACTAAGCATGAGACAAAGTTCGGTTCAATTCTAACCCTAATAATAATGAGTTTTTGTATTAGTTTTAGCCAACAAATTAAATTATATGAATCATATATTGAACCATGGAAAACTTAGTTTGAATTATAGTATTCTTGTTTAATAATTAATAATATTGTTTCTTCTTCTTCCGAAATTATGCTCTCCAAAATATTAGAAGTAAGATGCTATTATGCCGTTAGTATTTTTGACCGTTTTTGCTAACAGAATGAACCACAAAATAATTCTTTACAAACTTTTTAACCACATAGTTTATATTTAAAAATGATCCAAACCACATGATTTATTTATATACTTTTCCCTAAAAACAATTCTCATGTCATTATATCTCCTTGTATGAAATTGTATGAAACTATATATGTATTTTTCTTTGAAAATGATCCAAACCACATGATTTATTTTGTTTTATAATTTCATAATGGTAACATTTAATAATAAAACTTCATGAATACTATTTTAATGGTTTTTTTTTATAATAATTTGTTTTTTTTATTGAAGTTATATTTATTATTTTATTTTTTTTTGAAACAAAAAAATAATGCATTAATGAGCCAGATCATGGCAAAATTGTAACAATGAAACAGAAACAGAACTCGGTAATAAATTAAAAACAGAAGGGCAAGTAGATAAACGAGAAGACTGTGCTAACACATGTGCCATCCCATTTGCTTGCAGCCGTATCCATTTGACTGAGTAAGAGTCATTTGATATTAGAATCGATCGTATTTGAATAATTCTATCCCCAAATTCAAAATCATCAACAGAAGTAGAATTTATTGCATCAATTACTTGTTTAGCATCAGATTCGAAAACCACATTTCTTATTCCATCAACTTGTAGCCATTGCATAGCTTGTAATAGAGCTTCGGCCTCACATTCTCGTGTTGTCGGACAACATAACAGACCCGCACATCTCCCTATTACAAACTGCCCATGTGCATCTCGTACTGCTGCTCCTATCCCTGCACGACCATCAGTGTTAAAACATGCAGCATCAACACAACACGAGAGAAATCCTTCCGATGGTGGGTGCCAAGCCGTGCAACCAGCAGATGAAATATTTCCTGCTACTGTACTTCCGATCTGCTGTTCTCCCGTACCAGTCTGATTTCTCAAGGCATTTGCTTCTGACCAATCATTAAGTACTGTGCAAGCTTGAGCCACTATTTGATCTGTTGTACGAATCTCATACTGCCAAAGACGGGTATTTCTAGCCTGCCATAAGCTCCAGAGGTGCATCAAAAATGTTTTCACAATTTGTTTCGGTGCTGCTCTAATCATATTATGAAACCATGCTGTCAAGTTCTCAGCCACTGCCGCCTCCGCATTAATTCGATCCAGAAGTCCCGCCTTCTGCCACACTCTTATTGCTCATGTACATTCAATAAAAAGATGACATCCATCCTCCCAATGTTCGTTACATATCACACAAGTACTACATACCTGTAACCCGCGTATTTGGAGATTCACACGTGTTGGGAGACAATTGCGTGCTAGTTGCCAGCCAAAATGCCGGACCTTGTGTGGAATTTCAGCATATCATAATTTTTTTCAAGCACCCTGAACATGAAATCTCTCTCCTGCTTCCAGCGTTGTAGCCAGTCGGTAAGCACTTTTCACTGTGTAACGTCCTGAAGAATGAGATTTCCATATTAACCGATCCTCACTAGTCAAAGTACCAACAGACAGTTTATGAATTTCTGTAATATCTCTATGCTCGAAAATTTCCTCCAACAGTTCTTCATCCCAATCCCTGGAATTATGGATAAACAAATCATTGACTTTCAAATACTCCAACCCTTCCACCATAGGGGTTCGTATATAGCCATCCTCCTCATCACGCAACCATCTCTCAGTCCATACATTTATTGATTGACCGTTTCCAATTTTCCATCTGATTCCTTCTTTAATGATTAGTTGGGAACTCCAGATACTTCGCCATATAAAGCTTGGTGAATGCCCTAATGAGGCCCCCATAAAATCCCCTCTTGGATAATATTTAGCTTTGAAAACTCTACTAACAAGCGAAGATGGATTGGTAAATAACCGCCATCTGTTTTCCCAACATAGCAAGATTAAAGGCCGTGAAATTTCGGAAACTCAGTCCTCCCAACAATTTTGGAGCACACAATTTGTATATTTATTATTATTTAATGAGTTATTTGTGATGTTCATATAACAAATTATTTTTTAATAAATATTAAATTCATTCCATATTTCGATAATTAAAGAACCAAACATTTTTAAAAGGAATTAGATTCCGATTCTAGACTGAACCAAACAAAATAAATAAATAGTTATTCTGATTCTGATTCCGCCACATTTCAATTTTGATTCCAATTCCGAATTTGAAGTTTAAACCAAATGTCCCTTAAAAGAATGAAGATTCATATTTCTCTTTAGATCAGTAGGAAGTATCCCTTGACACTTATGTTAGAGGTAAATTTGTTGAAACTCTTTAGGCATGAATTTAGGTTCAATCTTTAAAGCTAAATTCAACATTTGTACACGATGAATTCATAAAAGCAAATTCCTATCCACTACACCCAACTTATTATTATTATTTGTTGTAACATTAGAGTTTAATAGAACAATCATGTTCAGTAAAGAACACAAAAAAGAATGCTACATAGTCTGCTCATTCTGATCATAACACAAACATTACTCAGATTAAAAGAATGACGAAATTGATTGGAAGAAGAGTTATTTTGGGAAAAATACACTACAAGCCAAGTTGAATGACGAAATTGACCATTCATCAAGTTAAATAACAATAAATTAACAGGAAGAACAACAATGAATAAGCTAACAGCAAAACCTAATTGATTGGGTTAAACCTTACCTCACAAGTAGCCCGAGATTGCAGTATCTGATGGATTCAAGGCTTTCCGGCCAATATTCTGTCAAGGAAATACCCGGACTAGCATCATGAGTATGAATCGTAAAGACAGATCCAAAATGGCAGCCATTATTGAAACACTTGAAGACCTTGAATCTTACAAGGCCATGGCTGTACCAAGTCAGAAATGGCCACCAAAATACAAACAGAATTAATGAATCCTCTATACGCCTAGTTTAAATAAATTCCTGTAATCTTTTAAATAAAGGAAAAGCTACAAGTGAAATTCCAGTTAAGAAGAAACACTTTTACTCAGTCATAAGAAGAAACAAACAGGTCATATTCAGTTATGATAACTAATAGATGTTACCATCCCATGTCTGTGATCAAGTTACGTGTTTCTAGTGACAATCCAATCTAAAACAAGCCCGTATTTTTCAATTTTCCTGCCCTTTAAACTTACATTTGCTGTTTAATTGAGGGTCATTATAAGAGAACCTCAATGAAATCTTTCGAATTAGGAACTTAAAACTGTTTGCAAACTATAGCCGGACTGCAACTGTTAAGGACAAGCTAGCATAATTCATTAATATTGAAACATGATGATGCGCATCAGAGATACTATCACAATAGTATAGTAAGGAATTAAAATAGACACAGAGAGTAAAAGCTTTCATTTTTCGATTCCAAGAAGAACATGATAAGTAACTGCAGTAGCACTGACGAAGCATCACAGAATATGGTATAAAATTTCTTTTTTACAATTTAAATAAACTAAAACAAAAGAAAAAAAAAACTCACTTTCAGTAAGTCATCAAATTAGAGATTCTCCAGGATGAATTTGTCCTTGCAAGATAGATCAACTACCATAGCTACCGTAGAGTTATCTGCAGAAAAGCCCTGTTCGCGCATTTCACGTATGAGTTCTATCCCAGCGGACAAATTCTTGTGCCGCAGAAATCCATGAATAATCACATTGTAAGAAACACTATCCGGCAAGCATGTATGTTCTTTCATTTCCCTGAACACCTTATATGCTTCATCTAGTAATCCTTTCTTACAAAGTCCATTAATCATTATAGTATATGTTTGAACATCAGGTTGCAACCCTCCAACATAAATCATAGAAAATAATTTCTTCGCTTTTTCAAGCCTTCCAGCTTTGCACATCCCATCAATTAGAATATTGAATATAGATAAATTAGGCTTCAATTTTCTCGTTTGCATTTCAGCTAATAGGGCCAAGGCAACATCAAAATGCTTACGTTCACACAAGCAGTGTAACAAATTTGAGTAAGTTACTGTATCGGGAAGATAGCCACCGGCACACAAGTCTTTAAAAAGTTTCATGCCTTCCTCAAGGCTTTTTGTATGACAAAAGCCACGTATAAGAGCATTATAAGTATAATTGTTAGGACTTAAACCTTTACAAAGCATTTCATCCAGAAGTTGATTTGCCTCATCAATCATATTCCATTTGCAGTACCAATGAATCAAAATGTTATAAGTACAAACATCAGGAATAGAATTCTTCCTCGTAATCACATTAAATACTTTCCTAGCTTGATACATCTGCCTATCCAAACCAAATCCATCTACTAAGGAACTGTAAGTGATAACATTGAGCTCCATACCTTGTTGAATCATTGTTCCGACCACACATCTAGCCTTATCCACCATTCCTTCCTTGCATAATTCATCAACAAGTATATTAAAGGTAACTATATCTGGTGCTATGTTCTGATCCAACATGTCACTGAACAATGTAGAAGCTTTTTTCCACTGGCCTGAATAGCATAAACCGTGAAGTAAAGAACTGTAGGTAACAACATCAGGTAAAATACCTTCATTTGTAATCTTGAAGAATAGGTGAAATGCTTGCTCGATCAAGCCATACTTGCAGAGGCTATCAATAATAGAATTATAAGTGACCACATCAGGCTTGCAACCTCTCCTAGCCATTTCTTCAAGCAAACCAAAGGCCACATTGAATTTTCCCATTTTAGATAGAGAATTGACAATGACAGTATACGTCTTTACATCAGGTTGATATCCTATGGCGATTATCTTGTCAAAACAATCTACTGCTTCAACAACTTTAGCTTGTATACATAAACCATTAATCAAATTGTTAAAGGTTATGATGTCAGGCTCCAAACCAAGTTTGAACATTTTCCCTAAAACAGAAAATCCAAAATCGACCCGGTGTAAATGGCAAAAGCAATTGATCAAAATAGTAGCAGTATAAACATCAGGTGAAATTCCCACAAAGTCCATCTGCTTAGACAAAGAAAGGACAGTCTGGAAATGCTTCATTCTAACTAGTGCAGATAACAATTTGTTGAATTGAATGATAGAAGGGGATGGATTCACACGAAGCATATGATTGAAGGAAGACATGACATCATGAAAGTTGTATTGGGTTGGAGCTCCTCTCACTTTTGCTGGAGTATGAATTTGATGATGAGAAAATGAATTTGCAGAAATAGGAATTACCTGATGATGATGAGATGAAAACCAAGTGCGAAGACGTCTGCTGCTCCACCTTAGCATCGTGGATCTGATTTTAGGGTTCGGAAATTGAAGGGTGTGAAAATCAATGCGGTGGGGGGAAAGCTCTGAACAGCAGATCTAAATCTATGGCTTAAAGATTGAAACTCCAGATAGAAATCGCAAGTTCGACAATGACGCAAACTTCTTAAAATTGGTTCTTTTTCTTCTTTTTTCTCTTTCCTTTGTGTTTGCTGGGCTTTACATTTGGATTTTTATATCTATAAAGATGCAATATTAAATATTTTGATATTATTTCATTTGATATTAGGTATTTATTTATGAACTTGCTTATTATTTCAAAAAAAAATTCATAAGATATTCACGATCTAAAATTAACAAACTATTCATAAACAAATAAATTAGTTGTTCAATGATTTAAGGTGCAAAAATACCCGCAATTTTACCTCTAACGTCTAAAATGGTGCATTCCACCCCTAATGTTAATAAATTGGATCAATTTGAGAAATAATTCATCAAACGGTCTTCTCGGTCATGAATCTTGTCATCTACACTTTATATGTGTGTCATTTTATCAGTAACAAATCATAAACATACGTTAGGATATGAAAAAAATAAAAAAATAAAAAATATACTATCTTTTTTGTACAAATTAGACAAAATAAATTCAAAAAATCCACCAAATTCATAAATATTAATCTCAAATTCTATTATTAAATTACAAAAAACATGAAATCCTTTTTTCAAAACGAATTGATATGTAATTGGTGCTGAATAAGGAACAAAAATATCTGTGTTTTATAATAGTATCTGAAATTGACCCAATTTATTAACGTTAGGAGTAAAATTGCTCTTGGCTTCCAATGTTAGGGGTAAAATTGCACCATTTTAGACGTTAGGTGTAAAATTATTCCTGGCCCAAAACGTTAAGGGTATTTTTGCACCTTAACCTATGATTATATAATTTTTTAAATCAGCCGAGCTTAAATAGGATAATAAGTTTCAGCTCATCAATTTGTTTATCGTGCTGAGAGCAGAATAAAATCCGACTCGACTCGATTACAATCTTAATAATAATGAGCTTTTGTATTAATTTTTATTAGAGATATAAATTATGTAGTCATTTATCTACCTGTATAAAATAGTTAGTTTCCTAGAATCTAGCCTAGACTCTAGATTCAGTCATTCAGTTAAACACAAACTGTAATATGTATTTATACTATCTGATACATCAATAATAATCACTGAACAATTCAAATTGTTACATGGTATCAGAGACCTAACCTAACCCTATTCTCCTTCTATCCTCCTCCCCCACCGAAATATCCTACTATCCCTTCTCCAAACCCTAACGCCGCCGACCACCACTTTCCGCCGCTATGACAAACACTTCGGCGACCTCGAACACAAACACGATCAATACTGCTAATTCCAACAATGATTCCCCAAAAACCGAAACACCAAAAAATACCCACTCCTCCCTTACCGTTTCTAATATCTCCACATTCATCAAAATCACCTTGGATATTGAAAAAGGTTACTACCCAACATGGGCCACCTTGTTCAAACTCCATGTTAAAGCCTTTCAAGTTCTAGACCACATATTTCCCCCACCTGCTGCCGATTCTGACAATTCTCTCCAAACCACAAACCCCGAACTCTGGTCCCGTATCGATGCTGTAGTCCTCCAATGGATCTACAGTACCATATCCCTTGACTTACTTCACACCATCATTGTCGCTGATTCCACCACGGCCACAACCTGGAACTGCCTCCAAGATATCTTTTTTGATAATAAACATTCTCGTGCCTTATTCCTTCAATAAGAATTTTCCAAAACCAAGCTTGATGACTTCTCTGATATTTCCTCCTACTGTCAACATATGAAATCTCTCTCCGATCAATTATCTAATGTAGATTGCCCTATCACCAACGACCAAATGGTCCTACAACTCATCTCAGGCCTCATCGATGCTTATGACACAGTTGGTACCCAGCTTCACCATGGGGATCCTCTCCCCCCGTTCCATAAAGCTCGTTCAATGCTGATATTAGAAGAAACTGCGCGGTTGTGCAAACACAACAGCTCACCAGCCTCCGTCGCCCTAACGGCCACAGAGTCCTCCGCGTCGACATCGCAATTACCACCGGCTCGTCCAGCGCCCTACCGGTCGAACAGTAACAGCTGCGGTGGCCGTTACGGACATCACCCCTATCGCGAAAGGGGGGCACGCCATCACTACAGACCTGCGGCGCCGCATCAGTACCGTCCAGCGATGGTCGCATCGTGGCTTTACGCACAGCAATGGGGGCAGCCACAACCGTTGGCGACTCCTCCTTGCCCCTTTCCTGTAACCACAGTACTCTCCGAGTCGTCAGCAGCCTCAATCAGGTATCCTTGGCCCTAGACCGAGCACCCAGCAAGCCCACATCAACATGGCACTCTAGCCGTACATGCCAACTGATATCGCAGAGGCCATGCATGTTGAAACACCTTTCTACATGATTTTGATTTGACAAAATGATTTAAGTTAATCCATGATTAAGACAATTAAATTTAAGTGCTTTGATTGTACTAATGGGTTTGTTCAATGTTAAGTATAAAAATATTGATAAGAACAGGAATCAAGAACTTAGTCAGCATGATAACATAGCACGGGCTGAGTAAAGAATAACTCAGTACGAAAGAAGGAAAGTCTTCTTCAGTAACGAAGCTGACCTTGGAAGCTGAGTGAAAAAGCAACTCAGTATCGGAAACATCAATGATCAAAGACAACGTCTATCAAAGTCAAGTTGTGTGTTTTTCAGGATAACACTAATTATCCGTTTGCTAAAAGACATGATCCGACAGAGATCTGCGCTAAATCAGAAAGCTTTGGAAATATGCATGGATACAATCTCGAGACGCATGGGTCAACTGTCCGCTAGCTAAAAGACGAAATATGTGCTAGAAGACAAACCTGTGAGAAGGAGACAAGCCTGGTGCCTGCCGAATTCAGACGACAGGATTGGCCTGCAAATCTGAAGCTGACCAGAACAATGACGCAAGCAAAGAGCCGTTTGAATTCAACGGATAGATTCGAATTCAAATGATTGTGTCTTCAGATTTCAACTATAAAATGACAAGTACACTTCTTGGATCCTTTGCCGAAATACAAGAGAAAAAGAGCATACATACAAAGCACATCAAAACAAGAAAAAGATCTTACACCAAATTTCTATCTCTGTGTAAAAGCTAGATTGATTTTGTAATCATTTAAAGTGTTCTTTGTCTGAAAAACAACAAGTTTGTATCAATTGTAAAATTGAGAGAATTGTGCTGAGTACTCGGTTTTAAGTACTTAGATGTAGAGAAATCTAGGTGTTCGGTTATAGCACTTAGTAGGAGTTGAGTAGACGAACAGAGGACGATACTCTTGCATATTCAACTGCCTTGTAAACGGTTTGTGCTCTACCTTTAAAGAGCTCAATATTGGATTAAAAAAGCCCGGAGGGATTCTGGGGACTGGACGTAGGCGGAGAGGCCGAACCAGGATAAGTCGTGCTGAGTAATTTCTAACTCTCTCTCAATATATATCTGTATGTGTTGCTTGCTATATTTACTCAGTATATAAATTGTTTAATCTGACACTGAGTAAATCAGGGTGCTGAGTTGGAAGCTGACCACAAAAATGTCATTTCCCAACTCGCAAGTAAAACAGTTCTAATCAGTATCTGACTAAAGCCGTCTTACGCCTCACTCGGCCGTGCTGACCAAAACTGAGTTGTGAAACTCAAAGAATTACATTAAGTCAGCATAATTAAAACGAAAAAGTTATATTAGTTCCTAACCCCCTCCCCCTCCCTTGGAACTAATTACACGGGACCAACAAGTGGTATCAGAGCCTAATAGCTCACTACTCAAAGATATAACTATCTTGAGCTGATCCCGATAAATGGCTGAGAACAGTACTCGTTTCCTTCCAGGGAACCAAACAACACAGATACTCCCTGAGGGATTATCAATTAGTCGGCCTCCCTTGTTCTTCGGATCAAATTATACATTCTGGAAGAACAGGATGAAAAACTTTATTCAAGCCACAAACATGAGTGCATGGCTTGCAATAGTACAAGGCCCATACGTGCCTTATAAAACTGTTAACAATGAGAAAGTTGTTAAAAGTGAAACTGAGTGGTCAGAAGACGACTTTAAGAAACTACAAAACAATGCTTCAGCTATCAATATGCTTCACTGTGCTCTAGATGCTGCAGAGTACAATAAAATTTCAGGTTGCGAGTCAGCACAAGAGATTTGAAAAAAGCTAGAGGTGACCTATGAAGGCACAAGCAAGGTCAAGGAGTCCAAAGTGAACCAACATATGAGACTGTATGAGCTGTTCGAGATGAATGAAAATGAAGACATCTCGGAGATGAACTCAAGGTTCACCAATATTATAAATGAGCTCAAGAGGCTCGGAAAGAACTATTGGTCCCTTATAACATGACAAGTTAGTTCCAAGGGGGGGATATGAACTATTTAAAAAAATTGTCCGTTGAGGCTGACTTTTTTTTCTATGAAAAGGTTTACACAGCGTCACTAAGTAGATTCAAGACACAAGCTTAGTCAACTTGTGACTAAGTCTACTTCTTTACTTGAGTTAGGAAATAGCACTTAGAGTCTATTCCTGAACTCAGCTTCTTAGTAAACTTAACTCAGCGTGAGTTCTTTACTTAGTCAGTTTTATAGCAAGCAATATATATTAAAGGAGTTTAAGGGTTAGAAGGATATTACTCAGCAGACTTATCCTGGTTCGGCCTCTCCGCCTACGTCCAGTCCCCGGAACTCGTTCTGAGCTTTTTGAATTCTCTACTGAGCTCTTTAAAGGTAGAGCACGAAACCTTTTACAAATAGAAGCTAATTATAACAAGAGTACCTTCCTCTATACCTCTACTCACTCCTATATCTACGCTGAGTACTATAACCGAGTACTCAGCCTCTCCTTTCTATTCTTCTAGAAATGATAAAGTGTTTGTCCTAAATAACGATTGCTAAGACACTTTAGATGATTGGAAATCACTCTAGACTTTTACACAATAATATGGAAATTGGTGTAAGGTATTTGCTTTTCTTTTTTTCACAGAATCTTCGAGTATGAATTTGGTCAGCGTTTCGACAACTTGAAGTTCTGCGTAGATTGAAGCAAATGGATGGCCTTTATATAGTGACACTTGAGGCACCTGGTCATTTCGAATTTCGAAATAACCGTTGGAGGGAAACGGCTTCCTGTCGTTGTCACTCTGGGCGTGCTCATCGTCGTTGGCCATTAGGATTCTTGCATATTCTGTCTTCGTCAGTCTTTGGCAGAATGTTTCACCATTTAAGGAAAAGTCCACAAGACAACTTTCTGCACCTTCTGAACTTTTCCCAAAGTAGAAATAATTTGTCTAGAAGTTGAACATTGTCTACCGCTGTCCAGACTGCTTTGTCGTCCAACTCAGCAGCTTCTACTTGAAGCTTTTGCCACGAAGGCTTCTCGATCCTTCTCTTGCTGAGTCGTCGTTTTAGTTGATACGGCTATGTTTTTGAACTCTTGGGCCGAATGGTATTGATGTGTTGACTTGGGCTTGACTTCCACTTTATGAGCCTTTGGACTTTTTAAACTCAATGTCTTATACACAATTAAACTCAACATTGAACAAACACATTAGTGTAATAAATCAAAGCATTTTAAATTTAATGTGTTAGAATATTTTTAGCATTACTTAAATAATTTTGTCAAGTCAAAATCATGTGGAAAGGTGTTTCAACAAACTCCCCCATTTTGATATTGGCAAAAATATTCAGTCGAAGAACTCAGTGTTGAGCTCCCCCATGATAGTTGACCTTATTTTATCAAATAACTCCCCCGTAAGGGTCGAGCTACTGACTTAGTTTTACTCTAAACATTTCAAGGTTTAATTGAGTAAGTCTAAGGTCAGTTTTCAGAGATAGGTCAGCTCATGGAACATATTCTATTTAACTCAGTTTTACGCGGAAGGTTTAAATATCAGAGAGCGCTGAGTAAGCTTTGTTCAATGAGTTTTAGTTAAGTGGACATATAAAAAGTGGTCAACATATATGATCAACACAGCAGACATATCATCAATTAATATAGACAGTGTAGCACAATTGATTTAATGAAGATGCGTTTTAACAAATTATATCAATCACTTAAATAAGCATCGCACAAAAGTAGTCAGTATGAAAGAGATAGAGATGCATATAATTTGTTTCGAGTTTAAAGTCAGCACAACAGGGTTCATAAAAAATATATAAAGGTTCAAAAACAAAAGCTAGCTATCCTAGACAATACAAGTTAAGCTACTTTTGTTTGCCCTTGCCCTTGCCCTTGTGTTGCTGACTAACTGAAGCTTGCTGAGTTCTTGGGGCTTGTTCTTTCTCCCCCGTTTTGCCATCATCGGGTTTGGGAATGAAGGTGGCTTCAATGGCAGCTTGAGTTAGGCGTTGAGAGAATGCCTTTAGCTTTTTCGTGCTTTCATTCATTCCGTCGAAAATGGGAACACCATCATCCACAATGGATCGAGGAATTCCGATTGATGCATCACTCAGCATACTTAAGACAGCGGCTTGAGACTTGCCAATCCAGTGCATGGTTTCAGTGAGCATGGAAAAGGCTTGATGAAAAATCTTTAGCAAGGAGGAGTCATAATACTCACGCTGAGCGTTGATTTCGTGCACATTGCTAAGAATACTTCAGAATCTCGTTGGTTTTAAGCTTGTCAGTTGCCATCTCTTGTCTGTTTAGGTTCAGCAGACGCACAGCCTCGCTAATTTGCTCAACGGAGCATTGAGAGGAGGTGGAAAGCTGGTGATTGGTTTTCTCTTGCTCGGTGTGAAGCTGACTGAAGAGATGTTGTACTTCGGCAGAAGTGGCATATGCTGAGTTCGCAGCTGACAGTTGATGAAACTCCCTTTGTAGTGAGTTTATATGGTTGACCATGGTCAGCTGGAGTTCGGCCAGCTTCAATATAGAGTCCTGCCTGGGCTGTTGAGATTGTAATGTAGTCATGACACTCAGAAGATCCTTCATACCTTTGATCTCGGTGAGAAGCTGAGTGACAGACGAAAATGGAGTTGTCTCAACAGTGTTAGATTCAGCGGCATTGGTACTTGATTGATGGAGGTCCTGGATGAGAGCTTGAGCTGAGTCAACAATTCTGCGACCAGACTCAGAGGCAATAAGGTAGCTAAAGGATCCATCTTGTGTTGACCCAGATGCCGGAGGTGGAGTAGAACCGAATAAGGGCAGTGTTTGGTTCTGCTCGTCATTGGAAGGCCCAGCATTGTCAGCGGCTGGCCTGGTATTAGTATTGTCAGTGGAAACTGACTGAATTTGATTCTGCTCATTGAGTTGGGGAAGTGGAGGATCGGCAGAAAGAGTTGCTTGCTCAGTGTCAGGCTGAAACTGACTAGGTGATGGAATTGGAGGAAGTTCAGTGTCCATTTGAGCAGGAAATTCCCTAGCTTGCTCAACAGTTTGAGGAGCGGAATCTTCGAGGACTTGCTCGGCATTGTTGTGGTTGGCAGAAGCATCTAAGTCGACATGTTCCTTCGAAGAACAGAGGCTTGATTTTCTTGAGACACATGTGGGTTGGAGAAGTATTTAAGTTGGACATCTGTAAGATCGAGAATCTCATCCCTCAGCGGTGAGTCACCCATGATGTCAATGACGGGTGGTTTGAAGGCTTTCTTCTTTCTCAGTCTCCTAAGCTTCGGAGGAGTAGGGTCACACGGAATAGACTCAATGGATTCAGTGGGTGAGGCATCCCTTTGAACAGCAGGAGCATTTTCTTGACTCTCAGTTTCTTCTTCATCAACCAAGTCAGTGTTGATTGGTTCAAGATGCTCATCATCTTCTGGTTCCTCAGTGTCATCCTGACCACTTTCTTCTTCTTCAGACTCATCATCCAGTTCTTCTTCTTCTAACTGGTCATCCAACTCTTCCTCAACAAACTGACCACCCAATTGGTCTTGGTCTTGTTCTTCCTCAGCCTGTTGCTCAGCGTCAATCCCTTGACTCTGTGCATAGTGTGAGTTAGGAGGAACGACGATATCTGTTGGCATGGCCTCAATAGGTCTTAACTCAAAGTTGAGCTTCTTCTTCTTCTTCTTTAATGGTTGGTCATCAACCTCTCTTTCTTCTATTTCAGGCTCAGCTTGCCTAGGTCGTTTCGAAGCTGACCTAGATCCACCTGGACTTTGCTGAGTTTGCTTTGTTCCTTTACATACAACTTTGATCCTCTTTGGGGTAGAGGCAGCTCCTTTAGATGTGCTTTGCACAACTTTCCTCTTTCTTTGTGTTCTGCCCTTTCTAGTCACAGCCCCCTCAGCGTTTTCCCCCTCAGTGTTCTGGACAGCTTCCCCTTTTCCTTCCTTTGTCACAATTGGTAGGTCATGTGCCAAACCAAATAGGGCAGCAGCTGTAATTCCGGTTCCCCGAACTTGGATTTCCGAAACCGTGTCCACTTTGTGATCCTGGAGGATTTGAGTGATGAAGGAGCCCAGCCTAAGGGTTCCTGTACTTCGTAAAAACCCACCGATTATGAAGACAGGCATATTGATCGGCGTGTAGGTCAGCATGTGCCATATGAAACACTACTCGAAGTTGGTTGCTGAGTTGGTGCAGTTGATTTTGGGGTAGAGGAAATTTGTCAGTATGTAATGGGCCATCTTTTGATGCTGGCCCATGGAAGTGCTTGAAATTTCACCTACATGACCCTCAGGTTTGCAGAAGGTTTGAACGTAGTCGATTTTGGTATGGTCACCAGATTTATGAAGTATAGCTCCTTCGTTTTTCAGTTTAAACAGTGAGGCTAGATATACTGGGTTGATGGAGATGTTCTTTCCTCGAACATTAGTTTCTAGGTAGTTCCTGTTGTCATTGGCGACTCTCAGGTTGGTGTAGAATTCTCGTACCAACTCAGGGTAAGTGGGATCCCAAACTGAGAACAGCTCGGTCCAGCCATTGTTCTTGATCCACTCACAGAAAGGCTGCTCGGCATCCACGAATCCTTGTGAGAACCACCGCGAGTGGTCAATCTTCCACCCCCTCACACTCTCGAAGACTTGAGTGTAGGTGCATTGTACTACTTTCTTACCCTTGTCCTTTTGCTGCTGTTTCCCTTTCGAAGAGGTGGCTTGGATAGCTTGAGCTTTCTTGCTCGGCGTAGTAGCTCCAGCGAGATTACGCTGAGTAGGAGAAGTGGGATTGTCATCGGAGCGTTATGGGAAAGACCGGCACCGGAGATGTTCAGAGAAATTTTAGTCATTTTCTCAAAGAAGTTTTTAGAAGGTTTGGGAACTTTTCGAGAGAGAGAATATGAATGCCAAAGATTTCTAAGCGTAAAGAAATGAAAGTGGGAATTCATCCACTATTTATAGAGATGTTGAGTTAATCCAAGGCGTTGGGTTGTTCGTTTTACCTCGAGATTCTCAATCGACAAAGATTCTGGCATTTATGACACATACGGCGCGTGTGTTTTCTAATTATAGCCTATACATCATCCTAGGTGGCTATTTAATTCGCGTGCTTTGCATTAAAGTTTGCAACGGCTCTTTACTCAGTGTTAAGAATTGCAAGCGTTTAAAATTCTGAGTAGTCAGTGTTATGCAAAGGAATAGATCTTATGCGTAGAAGCTCAGCTTGAGGTAAATACTCAGCATATATATTTATTTACTCAGCATGTAATAACACAAATCATTCAGCATGGAAGTTCACTCAGCATGCATACTATACTTGGAATTTATTAAAGAGGATTAAACATACCAATGGCTTCTCTAAGTATGTTGAATTGCTCATGAGCCAGTGGCTTCGTGAAGATATCAGCAAGCTGCTCATCCGTTGGGACATAGGTCAGCTTGATCTTACCCTTGAGTACATGGTCTCTAATGAAGTGATGTCTGATGCTGACATGCTTCATCCTGCTGTGCTGGATTGGGTTCTTTGATAGATCAATTGCACTTTTGTTGTCACATTTGACTTCAATTGTTTTAGTCTGAACGCCATAATATTCAAGCTGTTGCTTAATCCATAGGACTTGAGCAACACAGCTTCCAGCAGCAATGTACTCAGCTTTAGTGGTTGACAGGGCTACCGACGCCTGCTTCTTGCTGAACCAGGATACAAGACAGCTCCCAAGGAAGTGGCATCCTCCTGAGGTGCTTTTTCGTTCAAGCTTGTCTCGTCCGTAGTCAGCGTCAGTGTATCCAATAATTGTGAAATCTGAAGTATTGGGATACCACAAACCTGCATTCACTGAGCCTTGCAAATATCTAAGGATTCTTTTTACAGCTATGTAATGAGATTCCTTAGGGTTAGATTAATATCTAGCACAATAACATACTGAGAACTGAATGTCCGGCCTACTGGCAGTTAAGTAAAGTAGAGAACCAATCATACCTCGGTACAATCTGCTGTCTACTGACTTACCATTCTCATCAGCGCAGAGGACAGTGTCAGTGCCCATTGGAGTAGATATTGGCTTACAATTTTCAAGTTCATATTTCTTCAATATCTCCTTAGCGTACTTAGTTTGACTTATGAAGATGCCATTTTTCCCTTGTTTGATTTGAAGTCCAAGGAAGAAGTTGAGTTCTCCCATTATTGACATTTCAAACTCAGTTTGCATCTGCTTGCTAAATTCCTTGCACATTGACTCGTTAGTGGCACCAAAAATAATGTCATCAACATATATCTGAGCCAGCAGGGTATCTTTGTTGAAACACCTTTCCACATAATTTTGATTTGACAAAATTGTTTAAGTGTAATTAAAAAAATATTCTAAACACACTAAGTTTAAATGCTTTGATTTATTCTACTAATGTGTTTGTTCAATGTTGAGTTAAATTGTTTATAAGACACAAAGATTAAAAGGCCCAAAGCCCAATACGGAAGTCAAAGCCCAAGTCAAACAGTTTAAGGCAACTCGGCCCGCGTATGTCAAAACGCTGTCGTTTTGTACAAAACGCAGCTCAGCGGAAGAAGGATCTAGAAGACCTTCGTGGAACAACTTCGGGACGAAGCTGCTGAGTTGATTCGACAAAGAGTACAAGACAGCAGCTGAGCAAGAACAACTTCCAGACAAAGTGTTTCCACTTTGGGTAAAGTTCAGAAGACACAGAATGTTGTCTAGTTGACCTTACCATAAATGGAGAGACATTCTGCTGAGCTGACCAAAAGCTGACCGAGTACAGAAGATACTCAAATCTGATTGGCCGAGAGCTCAGAGCAAGACAGGGTGACAACGACAGGAAGCTGTTTCCCTCCAACGGTTATTTCGAAATTCGAAATGACCGATGCCTCAGACGTCTCTATAAATAGAGCCCTTCAGTTGCTTCATTCGTAACAGAACTTGATCAAGCCATTACGCTGACCAAAATTCTACGCAAAGTTCTGCAAGCAAAAGCAAAGCAATCTTACACTAAATTTCATATCTTTTGTGTAAAAGTCTAGAGTGATTATTCAATCATCTAAGGTGTCTTAGCAATCGTTGTTTAGGACAAACACTTATCATTTCTAGAATTAGAAAGGAGAGGCTGAGTACTCGGTTATAGTACTCAGCGAGAGATTAGGATTGAGTAGAGGTATAGAGGAAGGTACTCTTGTTATACTCAGTTTCTAAGATTGTAAAAGGTTTGATGCTCTACCGTTAAAGAGCTCAGTAGAGAATTCAAAATCTCGGAACGTGTTCCGGGGACAGGACGTAGGCTTGGAGGCCGAACCTGGATAAATCTGCTGAGTAACATATTTCTAACCTTAAACTCCTTTATATATTTATTGCTTGCTTAAACAAAAACTGACCAAGTAAAGAGGTCAAGCTGAGTTGTGCGCATTGAATATCTGAGCTCAGGAATAGACTCTAAGTGTTATCTCCTTACTCAAGTAAAGAAACTGACCTAGTCACCAGTTGACTAAGCCAGTATCTTGCTATTCACTCAGCGCCGCTGTTAAAACCTTTTTCTCACGAAAAAGAAGTCTGCCCTAACAAAATTTTTTAAATAGTTCCTAACCCCCCCCCCCCCCTTGGAACTATACTTGTAATATTATAAGGGACCAACAAGTGGTATCAGAGCTTAAAAGCTCACTGTTAAAGGTTTAACTACCTTGAGCTGATCCCCACTATGGCTGAAAACAGCACTCTGTTTCTCCCATGAAACCAAACAACTCAGATCTTACCTGAGGGGCTGTCCATTACTTGGCCTCCCCTATTCTTCGGGTCTAACTATACTTTCTGGAAGAATAGGATGAAAAACTTTATTCAGGCAACAAACATGAGTGCATGGCTTTCAATAGTCCAAGGCCCGTTTGTTCCTGTTGAAGTTGTGGCTGGCCAAACAGTTGTCAAAGCTGAGGCCAAATGGACAGAGGATGATCTTAAGAAGCTACAGAATCACACTTCGGCTATAAATATGCTTCACTGTGCGTTTGATGCTACAGAATATAATAAGATATCAGGTTGTGAGTCGGCGCAAGAGATCTGGAAGAAGCTGGAAGTCACCTACGAAGGAACCAACAAGGTGAAGGAGTCCAAGGTGAACCAGCATATGAGACTATACGAGCTGTTTGAAATGAACGATGATGAAGGAATATCTGACATGAATGCAAGGTTTACAAACATCATCAACGAGCTCAAGAGACTTGGGAAGATCTTCACCGAGGAAGAACAAGTCAAGAAGATTCTTAGGAGTCTTCCTAAAAACTGGCAAGCAAAGAAGACAGTTGTTGAGGAAGCTCAAGACTTAACCACCTATAAATATGATGAACTCATCGGCTCACTGCTGACCCAAAAGACCTCGATGAAGAATTTCGAGGTGAAGAAAAAGTCTGAAGACAAGAAGCAAAAGTCTCTTGTCATGAAAGCTGACTCCACTAATGGGAGCTCAACAGATGATGAGGAGATGGCTATGTTCACCAGGAAGATGAAAAGGCTGTTCAAAAAGAATGACAAATATTCTAAGAAGCCTTACAGAAAGTTTGATAAGTATAAAGCTGAGTCCAGCGACAGCAAATACAAGAAGGACAACTCAAAGCCCATTACATGCTTTGAATGTCATCAAACTGGCCATATTAAGTCAAGATGCCCCACGCTGAGGAAAGAAAAGAAGAACGGCAAAAAGGCAATGGTGGCAACATGGAGCGACAGTGATGAGTCTTCTTCATCAGAAGTTGATGCCACTGAGTCAGCAAAGATCTGTTTTATGGCTGACGAACTTGCTGAGCCGTGCATTTCTAAGCATGCTGACCCCTCCATTGCATCTGACGATGAGGAGCAATCAAATGAGGTAATATCACTTCCCCAGCTCAGAAACGAAATGGGTAATGCCCTGAGTGACCTCTATACACTTGTCAAAAAGTGTAATAAGAAAATTAGAGCACTCAGCAGGCGCTGTGATGAGGTTGAAGAGGTCAAGCTAAGTGACCTCAGATTCCTTCTTCAGGACAACTCAACTTTGCATGATAACATGGAGATCATACATAAGTCTGTCTCTGAAGTCCAATCAGATTCAAAGAAACTGAGAAAGGACGTCACAAATATCCCGAACCAACTAAAGGTTCAAAACAAAAGAAATATTCCACTGAATGCTCAGTACCGAAGTACTGGTCAGCAGAGATGGAATCCCCAGCAGAATGTCCAGTGTGACTTCTGTGGGAAGAAAGGACACACCACAAAGGTGTGCTGGCACGCTCAGCACAGGGGTGCTGACCAGTCAGTGAAAAATCCTAAACGGAAAGTCAGCTGTGACTTATGTGGAAAGAATGGCCATACCATCCATGTATGCCGCCATAAAATAAAATATGATGCTTTACCTATTGAACCTAACAAGCAAGGACCCAAAAAGAATTGGGTACCTAAAAGTAACTAGTCACATTGCAGGTAAGCCTGAGATGTGCCGAGAAGTCAAAGATGTGGTATATTGACAGCGCATGCTCAAGGCATATAACTGGTGATGAAACTCAATTCATCACATTCGAGCGTAAACGAGGAGGAAGTGTAAGTTTTGGAGACAACAAAAAGGGTAAGATAGTAGGGTCAGGAACCATTGGAGGTAATCCTACTATTGAGTCAGTCTCTCTAGTCAGTGGACTCAAATATAACTTACTCAGCATAGCTCAGCTATGTGATAATGGGAGAAAAGTTATATTTGATGACACTGGATGTAAAATATTCGAGGGTAAAACTAATGAATTAATTTTAACTGCCACTCGCATTGATAATGTCTTCATGCTGAGCTTGGAGAAAAAGTTTTCAAAAACTGTATGCTTAGTTTCAAAGGAAGAAAATTCCTGGCTATGGCACATGAGACTTGGTCATGTAAGCATGGACCTCCTGGCCAAATTAGCAAGAAAGCAATTGGTTGAGGGACTGCCAGAACTTAAATTTGAAAAAGATCAACTATGCCACGCTTGCCAAGCTGGAAAACAAACCAAACAATCTTTTCATAGTAAAAATGTTGCCTCAACTAAGCGTCCGTTAGAGTTACTACATTTGGATCTCTTCGGTCCAGTCCAGCCGCTGAGTCTGGGTGGAAGAAGATTTTCCTTGGTCATTATAGATGACTTCTCTCGGTACACATGGGTCATCTTGCTGAGTAGCAAGGATGAGACCTTTGAGACATTTTCAAATTTGGTTAGAAAACTTGAAAATGATAAAGACGTAAAATTGGCTCACATCCGAAGTGATAATGGTGGAGAATTAAAAAACCAACAGTTTGTTGAATTCTATGAAGCCAGCGGCATTGACCATAATTTTTCTTCTCCTAGGACGCCTCAACAAAATGGGGTTGTTGAAAGGAAGAACAGAACCTTGGTTGAAATAGTCAGGACAATGCTGAGTGAGCATAGGCTTCCAAAGTACTTTTGGGGACAAGCTGTTAACATAGCGTGCTATATTCTTAATAGGGCTCTTGTTAGACCTATACTAAAGAAAACCCCCTACGAGCTTTGGAAAGGACGAAAGCCCAACATTGGATACTTTCGTGCCTTTGGCTGTAAATGTTTTATTTTAAACACCAAAGATAGCCTAGCTAAGTTTGACTCAAAACCTGATGAAGCTATCTTTTTAGGCTACTCAACAAACAGTAAAGCATACAGAGTTTTCAATAAACAAACTCAAGTTTTAGAAGAGTCAGTACATGTTGAGTTCGACGAAACTAAGCCTGTAGGAAGATATCTGCCGCTGACCGAGGATGATCCACACTCAGCACCCGCTGATCAAGATACAGCCGCTGAGTCATTCCCTCAAGGGCTGGCCAAAGGTAAAAGTGAACCAAATATTGTTTTCACTGACCAGTCTTCACCTGCAGAGATTGTTGAAACACAGACAGCACAAGACATAAATCTACCAAAGGAGATAAGGATACCAAGAGGACACTCAGAGAGTGCTATTCTTGATGCCGCTGAGAATACCCTGATGACAAGAAACCAACTCAGGAGATACCTCAGCAATGTAGCCTTCGTCTCAGTTCAGGAACCTAAGAACTTCGCTGATGCTGAGGAAGATGAATTCTGGATGAGCGCAATGCAAGAGGAACTTGACCAATTCAGAAGAAACGATGTATGGGAGCTAGTGCCACATCCAAGGAGTTAGAAGACCATTGGAACAAGATGGGTCTTTGATGGGCGTAAAGTCTAGTGGTAGAGTTTATTAGTGACGATTTAAATGTGTATTGCGGTGAATGTGCTATGTCTATTGATGTGGTCTTTATATATTGCTCTTGACTCTACTTAGACGCTACGACTACTTAAGGGCAAGTGTACCCCGTCGTATCAAGTAATAATCCGGTTAAGACCGGGTATCGAATCCACGGGATTTATAATTACAAGTATTAGACGACTCGGTTTCGTATGTTATTTAAGCGGTAATTACTTTGGGGTTAAGTAAGACACAACTACACATTATTCCTCACTATTGGCGACACAGATTTATGTAGCTAAAACTCTATGAAGTGGGGTGAATGTGATAAGTTATAACAATGATAAATAATGACCCTAAATGTATACGGATAATAGTTTACTCTTGCAAAGACGACCAAGTGTAGTAGAACCGACCCGTGAAGCACTTAGACTACGTGATTCCTAGTCAAGGCGTGTCTAATGCGGGGGAATTAGAAACTAGGGCCCGTAAGTTCCGTGGCTTGTCAATTCCTATGGTTTCCGGTTTGTCACTTCCGGTAAGACAACACCTATATAACTCCCTAAAGATAGCCCGAATGGCGGCGGTAATCGCGTTCTCCTACACAATAATCAATTATCAATGTCAAAACAAGCAATAAACATTAACACGTAAAGGGAAATAGAGATTATAAATCATAAATTATAAATATGGAAAGTGATTAGATGAAATACAACCAAGCCTAGTACATAGGAAGAGTACAAGCTAATTAGCAAGTAAAAAGGGAGAATCCGCCCTTGGAACTAGCTAACCGGACTCAAAGCCGTCTCCTAGGTCGTGGAGGTGGAACTCTCGAGCTTGGTGACGAATGGTGGAACAGAACGTCAATGGAACGCCGGAACAACGAACAAGCTCTCGAGGGGGAGAGTTTAACTTACAAAATTGTATCTAAATTACAAGGAAAGCAAAGAGTATAGTCTAGCTCTCTAGTATGTAAATTGTTTTTAAATGAAGTTCAAGAGCTTCTTATTTATAGACATCAAGCAAGGGCAGGTTTGTAATTTCACTAGGCACAAGTATGGAGCAACATTATTTGGTGCAGAAATCCCATGATACGCCCCGTGTAAATTGGTCTACGCCCCGCGTAAATGCCCATTCCGTCAGAAATCTTCTGCATGTGGATCAATTCGTTGTCTTGTTGACTCAAGTACGCCCTGCGTAGAGGATTATACGCCCCGCGTGTTTGAGTCTCTGGAGTTTTATTGCCTGAATTGGTGCCTTTACGTCGTGCGTAGCTGAAGTACGCCCCGCGTAAAAGAGTCTCTGATCTTTTTATGTTGAAGAACTGCCTTTTACGCCCCGCGTATATAGTGGTACGCCCCGCGTAGGTATAGTTGACTCTGGGAGACAATGCAGTCTGACTTTCAGGATTAGGCCAATTATTGCCGACATGTGTCATACGCCCCGCGTATGCTGAGTCAGTTCCACATGGTTCTTGCGGATAAGGCAATTATTTCTGGCACCATGTTTCACGCCCCGCGTAGGGGATTATACGCCCCGCGTATGCAGTGGATTTTCGCTCCTTTCTCGTACCTGAAATACAAAACTTGAGTGCCGAGTTAGCTTGACGTTTTTATTTCCTAAACTAATCAAAAACGAGGAAAATAAACTGAAAGCACGAGATTTATTTTTATTTCTTTATTTTATCAGAAACACTCTATTTTTGTAACTAAACTTATTTATTTTACCCGAAATCACCCCGTAAATCATGCTAAAAGATAGGGGTAAAATACCCCTATCAAACCTCCTCGGACTTTAAAGTTTTACTTGTCCTTAAGTAAAAGAAATCGAAAGACAAGGGATTGAGATAATTGAGAAACAAACCGAAGGTTGGTTTTACCAAGTGCGTGATTTCAAAGTTACAGTTTTATGCAAAGGTTTCGGTAAGTACCTACGCAAGCTATTGAGTACAAAAACTTATTTGAGACCTCCATGATTAAGTTTAATAGGCGATATTAACAGGAGTCGATCATCTTTTGAGAACTCGGTAGTACCTCACCAAGGAATTTCACTCTTACGCTCAATTTTTGGTGGGTCGGTGTTTTTGCACTCTTCTTTACACTTACTCAAGATCATGTTGAATTTGCATTTTCATCCGGGTTTTTCCTCCTATAACATGGTTAGGCAACATTAAAAATGAACCCGAAGGGGGGTTGTAATGTGGGTGGCTTTTTTGTGGTTAGTTTAAAGAAACTCGAGCTCAAAAATACCGTTTTGTGATTGCACCGTGTTTTTTGTTTATTTCGGCCTTGGCGAATTTTACAAAATATACTTCAAAATTGCTCGGGTGGAGCTTGAGAATGCCTTTATTTTTTTATCGTATCCTTTGTTTTGATAGAGGCACAAAAACAATATTTTGAAAACCTATGGTGCTCATTTGCTAAGGTCGTGGCTTACTTTGGGTAATTCGAGTGCACATTGATTTTTTCGGTATTTGAACAAGAGGAAAACGGGTTAAATGTTATAAGGGTGTTAGCAAAGAAGTTGGTTAATAAGCTCGAAGGGGTTTCCTAGTGGTAAATGAAAACGACAAAAATAAATTAAGAAAAATTAGCCTAAGTGGTGGTTCAGTTTATCATCTATTGCCTTTTTACCAAAAATAAGTGTACTTAACCCGGTATTAGATGCAAATTCTATGAGTCGAGTAAAGTCAAAGCCCTCGAAAAGTTGTGAAAGAAAATAGAGTTCTCGTACGAACTCTTTTAGGCTCAAAATTGCCTCACAAAAGCTTCGGGTTTTAAAATGTGTACTTTCAAGTTCTCGTCAAATTCTCAACTATCCCATTTTTATTGCCTTTTTAAAGTTCATTATGGAGATAACATTTGGGTTAAGACTCAATGCCTTAGTTTAGTACTAACCTAAGCTTTTTATAAATTCCCTAACTTCAAAACCAAGACTAAAATTTCTTAATTAAACCATCCCCTTGTGTTCCGTCGCTTTTACTTTTGACGACAAATAACAGAACTTTAATTAATTTTCGAAGGAGGGATAGCGTGTCGGGAAAATTTAAAAGAGTCAATAAATTAGTTTAATTATTTTGTTGTTTATTTTATTTTTATTTTTGTTTTTGTTAGTGCAAACCAAACTAAGAGTGCGGGGTTGCACGGCCCTCCGCGTTATTAAAATGATGCCTATTCCAAGGACGTCGCAAAAAGAAAACAAAACAAAAACAAAAATAAAGAAGGACAAAATAGGACTCTTTAGAGTTAGGTCCTACGCAAGGCGTGCCCAGGGGGGCGCCCCACGTAGGAGGTGCATGTTGAGCTGTTTTTGGACAGAGACTCAAATACGCGAGGCGCATGAAGATGGGCGCCTCGCGTGTTTCTATCTCTGAGCCATTTATACAAGAAAAACGGTGGGCACGCGGGGCGTAAAAATGGAGTACGCCCCGCGCGGCTTATTTTCTTTTGGAAAAAGTGGGATTTGTTTTTCTTTTTATTTAAACGAAAAGAAATGAGTCGGCAGGAAAATGAAATGCGAAAAATGAAAGTTGGGAAAGAGAACTCCCTTATTCGAGCTTGGGTTGCCTCCCAAGAAGCGCTACGTTATAGTCGGTGAGCTCGACTTAGCATTTCCTCCTAGGTGTATGCTTCCACTCGCGTTAGAAATGCAAATTCCTGAATGAACAATCCGTACCTACAAAACGGATTGTTAGATTCAAAGAAATTTAATGAAAACCAAAAACTATATTTAAAGAAATTATTGAAGAGTTTAGTTTGCTCCCTCTTTGACTCCTTGGGTAGCTCAAAAAGAGTGAAATAACCCGAGGTAGAAGGAACCTCAAACTCTTCTACTTTTGGATTCTCTTCCATGGGTTCACACTCAACCGGATTTTCGATTAGAATCTCCATTTCCTCACAACTGAGAAAGCCTTCGGTATTGGGAGAGCCCTCTTGAGAAGGCTCAATTAACTCGCGCTTTATATTTTGACTCACCGGATTGGTGTCTCTAATTGATTCGTTCGCGGTTGAATCGATACGAGATGTCAATCCAGCGATTTGATTTCCTAAATCCCTGCAATATGCCTCATTGTTAGATAATCTCACTTTAATATCTTTAAGCATAGAGATTACCACATCGAATTGCGTGGTTGATTGTCGGTGCGAACATTCGTCATCCATGAGGTCGTCCCACAGACGACAATTATAAGACATCATACCATGGAAAGAAAATTATTAGTAACATCAAGAAATAAAACAAATTATTCACAAAAAGAAAGCAATATTTACAAATGCTTAAACTAACAATAAAAGGTTTTTGTCTAATATTGTAGGAAATTATAAATCCCCGGCAACGGCGCCAAAAACTTGATGGGCCGTAAAGTCTAGTGGTAGAGTTTATTAGTGACGATTTAAATGTGTATTGCGGTGAATGTGCTATGTCTATGGATGTGGCCTTTATAAATTGCTCTTGACTCTACTTAGACGCTACGACTACTTAGGGGCAAGTGTACCCCGTCGTATCAAGTAATAATCCGGTTAAGACCGGGTATCGAATCCACGAGATTTATAATTACAAGTATTAGACGACTCGGTTTCGTATGTTATTTAAGCGGTAATTACTTTGGGGTTAAGTAGGACACAACTACACACTATTCCTCACTATTGGCGACACAGATTTATGTAGCTAAAACTCTATGAAGTGGGGTGAATGTGATAAGTTATAACAATGATAAATAATGACCCTAAATGTATACGGATAATAGTTTACTCTTGCAAAGACGACCAAGTGTAGTAGAACCGACCCGTGAAGCACTTAGACTACGTGATTCCTAGTCAAGGCGTGTCTAATGCGGGGGAATTAGAAACTAGGGCCCGTAAGTTCCGTGGCTTGTCAATTCCTACGGTTTCCGGTTTGTCACTTCCGGTAAGGCAACACCTATATAACTCCCTAAAGATAGCCCGAATGGCGGCGGTAATCACGTTCTCCTACACAATAATCAATTATCAATGTCAAAACAAGAAATAAACATTAACACGTAAAGGGAAATAGAGATTATAAATCATAAATTATAAATATGGAAAGTGATTAGATGAAATACAACCAAGCCTAGTACATAGGAAGAGTACAAGCTAATTAGCAAGTAAAAAGGGAGAATCCGCCCTTGGAACTAGCTAACCGGACTCAAAGCCGTCTCCTAGGTCGTGGAGGTGGAACTCTCGAGCTTGGTGACGAATGGTGGAACAGAACGTCAATGGAACGCCGGAACAACGAACAAGCTCTCGAGGGGGAGAGTTTAACTTACAAAATTGTATCTAAATTACAAGGAAAGCAAAGAGTATAGTCTAGCTCTCTAGTATGTAAATTGTTTTTAAATGAAGTTTAAGAGCTTCTTATTTATAGACATCAAGCAAGGGCATGTTTGTAATTTCACTAGGCACAAGTATGGAGCAACATTATTTGGTGCAGAAATCCCATGATACGCCCCGCGTAAATGCCCATTCCGTCAGAAATCTTCTGCATGTGGACCAATTCGTTGTCTTGTTGACTCAAGTACGCCCTGCGTAGAGGATTATACGCCCCGCGTGTTTGAGTCTCTGGAGTTTTATTGCCTGAATTGGTGCCTTTACGTCGTGCGTAGCTGAAGTACGCCCCGCGTAAAAGAGTCTCTGATCTTTTTATGTTGAAGAACTGCCTTTTAAGCCCCGCGTATATAGTGGTACGCCCCGCGTAGGTATAGTTGACTCTGGGAGACAATGCAGTCTGACTTTCAGGATTAGGCCAATTATTGCCGACATGTGTCATACGCCCCGCGTAGTGTGTCATACGCCCCGCGTATGCTGAGACAGTTCCACATGGTGCCTGCGGATAAGGCAATTATTTCTAGCACCATGTTTCACGCCCCGCGTAGGGGATTATACGCCCCGCGTATGGAGTGGATTTTCGCTCCTTTCTCGTACCTGAAATACAAAACTTGAGAGCCGAGTTAGCTTGACGTTTTTATTTCCTAAACTAATCAAAAACGAGGAAAATAAACTGAAAGCATGAGATTTATTTTTATTTCTTTATTTTATCAGAAACACTCTATTTTTGTAACTAAACTTATTTATTTTACCCGAAATCATCCCGTAAATCATGCTAAAAGATAGGGGTAAAATACCCCTATCAGTCTTCCGCAACAAGCTGGATGAGCAAGGAAATGTAGTCAGGAACAAAGCAAGACTTGTAGCTCAGGGCTACAGTCAGCAAGAAGGTATTGACTACGGTGAGACCTTTGCCCCAGTGGCAAGGCTAGAGGCTATTAGGATTTTATGCGCTTATGCAAGCTATATGAACTTTAAACTGTTTCAAATGGATGTTAAGAGTGCATTCCTTAATGGAGTTATAAACGAGGAAGTTTATGTTAATCAACCTCCAGGGTTTGAGGATCCTAAATTCCCAAACCACGTTTATAAACTCAAAAAGGCTCTGTACGGCTTCAAGCAAGCACCACGTGCTTGGTATGAGAGGCTGACCAGTTTCCTGCTGACTAGAAACTATGTCAGGGGCAAAGCTGATACAACCTTATTTATTAAGAGAAAGGGTAAAGATACCCTACTGGCTCAAATATATGTTGATGATATTATTTTTGGTGCTACTAATGAGTCAATGTGCAAGGAATTTAGCAAGCAAATGCAGACTGAGTTTGAAATGTCGATGATGGGAGAACTCAACTTCTTCCTCGGACTTCAAATCAAACAAGGGAAAACGGCATCTTCATCAGTCAAGCTAAATATGCCAAGGAGATATTGAAGAAATATGATCTTGAAAATTGCAAGCCAATATCCACTCCTATGGGCACTGACACTGTCCTCTGCGCTAACGAGAATGGTAAGTCGGTAGACAGCAAATTGTATCGAGGTATGATAGGCTCTCTACTTTACTTAACAATAAGTAGACCGGACATTCAGTTCTCAGTATGCTACTGTGCTAGATATCAATCTAACCCTAAGGAATCTCATTACATAGCTGTAAAAAGAATCCTTAGATATTTGCAAAGCTCAGTGAACGCAGGTTTATGGTATCCCAACACTCATGGCTTTACACTCGTTGGATACACTGACGCTGACTATGGACGAGACAAGCTAGAACGAAAAAGCACCTCTGGAGGATGTCACTTCTTAGGAAGCTGTCTTGTATCCTGGTTCAGCAAGAAGCAGGCGTCAGTAGCCTTGTCTACCACTGAAGCTGAGTACATTGCTGCTGGACACTGTGTTGCTCAAGTCCTATGGATTAAGCAACAGCTTGAAGATTATGGTGTTCAAACAAAGACAATTGAGGTCAAATACGACAACAAAAGTGCAATTGATCTATCAAAGAACCCAATTCAACACAGCAGGATGAAGCATGTCAGCATAAGACAACACTTCATTAGAGACCATGTACTCAAGGGTGAGATAAAGCTGACCTACGTCCCAACGGATGAGCAGCTTGCGGATATCTTCACAAAGCCACTGGCTCGTGAACAGTTCATCATACTGAGAGAAGCCATTGGTATGTTTAATCCTCTTCAGTAAATTTCAGCTCTTAATATAGACTCATGCTGAGTGAATTAACATGCTGAATGATCTATTGTTTGCTGAGTAAATAAATGCATGCTGAGTGTTTAACGTTAAATGAATGAATGTCACATACTGAGCAAACATTGGCACCAAGTAGTTACCTCAAACTGAGAAATCATCCGTATGTATAAAACTGACCACTCAGAATTTAAAAAACGCTTAGTATTCTAAACGCTGATTATAAGATCCGTTGCATTTAATGCTAGAGCACGCGAATAGCCACCTAGGATGATGTATGCGCCGAATGTGTCATAAAAGCCAGGATTATTGTCGGTTCACAATCCCAAGGCAAAACTGACACATGGATTCGATAAGATCCACTTTTCACCGCTATAAATAATGGGCAAATCCCCATTGTTATCTCTTTACATTTACCGAATTCTCTAGCAAAGCATTCTCTCTCTAAAAAAACTCTCAAAGCTTCCCAATCTTGTTTTGAAACTATGACTAGAGTTTCCGTTAACATCTCCGGTGCCGGTCACCCTAAGACCAGTTCCGATGAACCCTCTAGGCAAACTACTTCGCCTGAAACCACAAAGGTCACTACGCCGAGTAAAGGCAAAGCTGGCCAAGCTACCTCCTCTAAGGGAAAGCCGACCAAGGCCAGAACCTATACCAAGGTATTCGAAGACGTTAGGGAATGCAAAATAGACTTCTCACGATGGTTTTCTGAGGCCTTCGTGACATCCGAGCAACCCTTCTGCGAATGGATATCGAAAAATGGCTGGACCGAGCTGTTCTCCATTAGAGATCATACCTACCCTGACCTAGTAAGGGAGTTCTACCACAATCTCCGAGTTGCTGATGATAACCAGGACTATCTGGTAACTGTGGTAAAGGAAAAGACCATTTTTTATAAACCCTACCTACCTTGCTAACTTGCTGAAGTTAAAGAATGAGAGAACAAAACTGAGGCGGTCTGGGGATCACGAAGGAACTGGGTACAATACCACCTTCTGCAAGCCCGCTGGCCACTCTGGAGAAATCTCCAGCACCTCAATGGGTCAGCACCAAAAGATGGCCCACTATCTGCTGACCTACTACATTTATCCCAAGATCAACTGCACCACCTCATCAACGAATTTTGAGCAATGCTTCATATGGCATATGCTGACATACAAGCCGATCAACATGCCAGTATTCTTGATTGCTGGCTTCTAAAGAAGTACTGGAACTCTCAGGCTGGGATCGCTCATCACCAGAATCCTCTTAGATCATCAAATTGATCTATCTGAGCAAACTAAGGCTAGAGGATCTGAGATAACCGCTGCTTCGCTGAGGGCTTTGAAGTTCAATCAGCCAGTAAAGAAAGGAAAAGCTGCTGCTGAACAACAAGCTGAGGAAACAGCTCCAAAGCAAAGCAAAAGGACAAAGGCTCCAGCTGCCCGCAAAAGGAAAGCTGTTGGGAGTCCTTCGAAGAAGGCTGAGCCTATGACTAAGAAGCAGAAGTTAGCTGCTCATTAAGGTCAGGAAAGACCTAAGTCAACTGAAAAGAGAAGCAGGCAAGATGAGCCTGAAACAGAAGAGCATCCCCTGAAAAAGAATAAGTCTTCAGAGCTGACCCCTATTGATGCTATCCCTACTGACATCGTTGTTCCTGGTGATTCTCACTACACACAGTGTCAAGGAACAACTACTGAGCAACAGCAAGAAGATGATGTGTAATTGGATGATCAGTTCATTGCACAAGTTGAGGATGAGTTAGATGGCGATGATGAAGAAGATGATGAACAAGGAGAAGAACACAGTGATGATACTGACTCCGAGGAGACAGCTAGTGAGGTTGAAGCTGAGCCAACCAATACTGAGTTGGCTGCTGGAGAAGAACAAGAACCTGACCAACCCAATGTTGATCAAGAACAAGAACAAGCTGACCAGCTTAATGCTGATCAAGAAGAAACTTCCCCCTCTCACTCCATAGAGTCCATCCAAGCTGACACTCCTCCTACTCGGAGAAGAAGACTGGTAAAGGCTATTCCTGACCTCGTTATCCAGAAGCCGACCAAAGATCCTTCTAAACTCAAGCTGAAATTTTTCAGAAAACAAACATCTTCTACTCCACCGGATTCTCTTGAAAAGCAAGCCTCTGTTTCTTCACCAAAGGAACACGCTGACTTAAATGCTTCCGCTAACTCTACAAGCCAAATGGAGTCAATTCCCGTCAATGCTGTTACTCCAAGCATTGTACTGACTCAGGACATTCCTGCTCCAGTCAACACAGACAGCATTCAGATTACTTCTTGTCCAATCAACACTTCTGCCGATCAATCAGCTCTACCCGAGACTCAAGTGCAGATTGAAAACACACTTCCAGTCACTGACCATGTTATTCCTCTGACTCCTCTTCCAACCGGTCATACTGAGGAAACTAGGCAAGTTCATGAAGGCTCTCTTAGCTACTTGCATGCCACCGAGTCTGGTAAAAGAATCATTGACTCGGTGCAAACATTAATTAAAGACCTTCATCAAACCACTCCACCTGTTGCTGGGTCTTCTACTGTTGAGACAACTCAGCTCTCCCACGTAACTCAGCTTCTCAATGAAGTTAAGGGATTCAAGGATTTGCTGAGTGTCATAGTCTCCATTCAAGCACAACAACCTAAGCAGGATTCCATCACAAAGCTGGCTGAGCTCTAGTTGACAATAGTTCAACATCTCAACACTCTTCAAGTTCAAGTTCAGACCTTGTCAGCTGCGAACACGCGATATGCAACTTCTGATGAAGTAAAAATGCTCTTTGCTCAGCTTCACACTGAGCAAATCAAGACCAACGAGCAAATGGTCTCCTATTCACAATGCTCAGTGGAGCAAATTGGAGAGGCTATTCGATTGCTGAACTTGAACAAACAAGAGATGGACACTGATACCATGAAGCAAAATGAGATATTGTCTGTCACCAAACAAACCTTCAACCATGTACGTCACAGCAACATTCAGCGTCAATACTACAACACAGCCTTGCTGAAGACATTTCATCAAGTCGTTGCTGGTCTGTCAGATGCAATTACCTGGGTAGGTAAATCTCAAGCTTTTATAGTAAGTATGATCAGCGCTGCTGAACTCAATATACCCAAAGAGGTCTCAGATGATGGAGTTGCTGTCTTTGACGGCGTCAATGAAAGCGCCGATAGACTTAAGGCGATGTCCATAGAACTGACCAGAGCCGTCTTAACCGATGCATTTAGGATTCCTCCTCCCGATGCTGACAAAACGGGGGAGAAAGAACAAGCTAGAACACAGCATGAGCTTAGTCAGTCTAAGCAAAAGAAAAAGAAATAGATATATGCTAAGTGTGTAGTCTCTATGTTTTTTCTTTTATCTTTTGCTGTATACGCTGACTACCTCTATTAATATCAATACTTGCATCTCTTTATCCGAAACCTGAGTTATGAGTTATTATATACGATGCTGAGTATTAAGTTATTATGTATCTTCAACTACATCAACTATGTTTAATGCTTATAAAACTTATTGATTGTACCCAATGCTGATAATATGTTTGACATTGACTTGTATGTTTATAAAACATTGCCTTATAAGAATCATTGAACAACAAATTACTCAGCGCCCTCTGAATGTTAAAACTTCCGCTTAAACACTGAGTAAAATAGATTATGTTCCATAAGCTGACCTATATCTGAAAACTGACCTTAGACTTACTCGATTAAACCTTTAAATGTTTAGAGTAAAACTAAGTCAGTGGCTCAACCCTGACGGGGGAGTTTGCTAAGTTATATTAGGTCAACTATCATGGGGGAGCTCAATACTGAGTTCTTCGCTGAATAGTTTTGCCAACATCAAAATGGGGGAGTTTGTTGAAACACCTTTCCACATAATTTTGATTTGACAAAATTGTTTAAGTGTAATTAAAAAAATATTCTAAACACACTAAGTTTAAATGCTTTGATTTATTCTACTAATGTGTTTGTTCAATGTTGAGTTAAATTGTTTATAAGACACAAAGATTAAAAGGCCCAAAGCCCAATACGAAAGTCAAAGCCCAAGTCAAACAGTTTAAGGCAACTCGACCCGCGTATGTCAAAACGCTGTCGTTTTGTACAAAACGCAGCTCAGCGGAAGAAGGATCTAGAAGACCTTCGTGGAACAACTTCGGGACGAAGCTGCTGAGTTGATTCGACAAAGAGTACAAGACAGCAGCTGAGCAAGAACAACTTCCAGACAAAGTGTTTCCACTTTGGGTAAAGTTCAGAAGACACAGAATGCTGTCTAGTTGACCTTACCATAAATGGAGAGACATTCTGCTGAGCTGACCAAAAGCTGGCCGAGTACAGAAGATACTCAAATTTGATTGGCCGAGAGCTCTGAGCAAGACAGGGTGACAACGATAGGAAGCCGTTTCCCTCCAACGGTTATTTCGAAATTCGAAATGACCGATGCCTCAGACGTCTCTATAAATAGAGCCCTTCAGTTGCTTCATTCGTAACAGAACTTGATCAAGCCATTACGCTGACCAAAATTCTACGCAAAGTTCTGCAAGCAAAGCAATCTTACACTAAATTTCATATCTTTTGTGTAAAAGTCTAGAGTGATTATTCAATCATCTAAGGTGTCTTAGCAATCGTTGTTTAGGACAAACACTTATCATTTCTAGAATTAGAAAGGAGAGGCTGAGTACTCGGTTATAGTACTCAGCGAGAGATTAGGATTGAGTAGAGGTATAGAGGAAGGTACTCTTGTTATACTCAGTTTCTAAGATTGTAAAAGGTTTGATGCTCTACCGTTAAAGAGCTCAGTAGAGAATTCGAAATCTCGGAACATGTTCCGGGGACAGGACGTAGGCTTGGAGGCCGAACCTGGATAAATCTGCTGAGTAACATATTTCTAACCTTAAACTCGTTTATATATTTATTGCTTGCTTAAACAAAAACTGACCAAGTAAAGAGGTCAAGCTGAGTTGTGCGCATTGAATATCTGAGCTCAGGAATAGACTCTAAGTGTTATCTCCTTACTCAAGTAAAGAAACTGACCTAGTCACCAGTTGACTAAGCCAGTATCTTGATATTCACTCAGCGCCGCTGTTAAAACCTTTTTCTCACGAAAAAGAAGTATGCCCTAACAAAAATTTTTAAATAGTTCCTAACCCCCCCCTCTTGGAACTATACTTGTAATATTATAAGGGACCAACAAGTGGTATCAGAGCTTAAAAGCTCACTGTTAAAGGTTTAACTACCTTGAGCTGATCCCCACTATGGCTGAAAACAGCACTCGGTTTCTCCCAGGAAACCAAACAACTCAGATCTTACATGAGGGGATGTCCATTACTTGGCCTCCCCTATTCTTCGGGTCTAACTATACCTTTTGGAAGAATAGGATGAAAAACTTTATTCAGGCAACAAACATGAGTGCATGGCTTTCAATAGTCCAAGGCCCGTTTGTTCCTGTTGAAGTTGTGGCTGGCCAAACAGTTGTCAAAGCTGAGGCCAAATGGACAGAGGATGATCTTAAGAAGCTACAGAATCACGCTTCGGCTATAAATATGCTTCACTGTGCGCTTGATGCTGTAGAATATAATAAGATATCAGGTTGTGAGTCTGACTTCTTTTTCTATGAAAAGGTTTACACAGCGTCACTAAGTAGATTCAAGACACAAGCTTAGTCAACTTGTGACTAAGTCTGCTTCTTTACTTGAGTCAGGAAATAGCACTTAGAGTCTATTCCTGAACTCAGCTTCTTAGTAAACTTAACTCAGCGTGAGTTCTTTACGTAGTCAGTTTTATAGCAAGCAATATATATTAAAGGAGTTTAAGGGTTAGAAGGATATTACTCAGCAGACTTATCCTGGTTCGGCCTCTCCGCCTATGTCCAGTCCCCGGAACTCGTTTCGAGCTTTTTGAATTCTCTACTGAGCTCTTTAAAGGTAGAGCACGAAACCTTTTACAAATGGAAGCTGAGTATAACAAGAGTACCTTTCTCTATACCTCTACTCACTCTTATATCCACGCTGAGTACTATAACCGAGTACTCACCTCTCCTTTCTATTCTTCTAGAAATGATAAAGTGTTTGTCCTAAACAACAATTGCTAAGACACTTTAGATGATTGGAAATCACTCTATACTTTTACACAATAATATGGAAATTGGTGTAAGGTATTTGCTTTGCTTTTTTTCACAGAATCTTCGAGTATGAATTTGGTCAGCGTTTCGACAACTTGAAGTTCTGCGTAGATTGAAGCAAATGGATGGCCTTTATATAGTGACACTTGAGACACCTGGTCATTTCGAATTTCGAAATAACCGTTGGAGGGAAACGGCTTCCTGTCGTTGTCACTCTGGGCGTGCTCAGCGTCGTTGGCCAATAGGATTCTTGCATCTTCTGTCTTCGTCAGTCTTTGGCAGAATGTTTCACCATTTAAGGAAAAGTCCACGAGACAGCTTTCTGCGCCTTCTGAACTTTTCCCAAAGTAGAAATACTTTGTCTAGAAGTTGAACATTGTCTGCCGCTGTCCAGACTGCTTTGTCGTCCAACTCAGCAGCTTCTACTTGAAGCTTTTGCCACGAAGGCTTCTCGATCCTTCTCTTGCTGAGTCGTCGTTTTAGTTGATACGGCTACGTTTTTGAACTCTTGGGCCGAATGGTATTGATGTGTTGACTTGGGCTTGACTTCCACTTTATGGGCCTTTGGACTTTTTAAACTCAATGTCTTATACACAATTAAACTCAACATTGAACAAACACATTAGTGTAATAAATCAAAGCATTTTAAATTTAATGTGTTAGAATATTTTTAGCATTACTTAAATAATTTTGTCAAATCAAAATCATGTGGAAAGGTGTTTCAACAAGAACTTCACCGAAGAGGAACAAGTGAAGAAAATATTGAGAAGTCTTCCCAAAAGCTGGCAAGCTAAGAAGACAGTTGTGGAAGAAGCTCAAGACTTGACCACCTACAAATACGATGAGCTGATCAGATCTCTGCTGACTCATGAGATCTCTATCAAAAACTTCGAGGCAAAAGAAAAGTCAGAGGACAAGAAACAAAAATCATTTGTCATGAAAGCTGACTCAACTGAAGCTGACTCATCAGACGATGAGGAAATGGCCATGTTCACAAGGAAGATGAAGAAGCTGTTCAGAAAGAATGAAAAGACAGCAAGAGACCATTCAGAAGAAGAGACAAATACAGAGCTGAGCCCAGCGACAGCAGATACAAAAAGGACAGCTCTAAGCCTGTCACATGCTTCAAGTGCCATCAAACCGGAAACATTAAGTCAAGCTGCCCTAACTTAAAGAAAGAAAAGAAGGGAAGCAAAAAGGAAATGGTGGCTACATGGAGTGATAGTGATGAGTCAACCTCATCAGAAGCTGACGCAAATGAGACAGCAAATATATGCTTCATAGCCGATGACGTTGCTGACCAATGTCAATCTGAGCAAGCTGACCTCTCTGACGGTTCTGACCAAGAGGAACACTCCAATGAGGTAACATCTCTACTCTTGCTTAGAAATGAAATGGTTAACACCCTGAGTGATTTATATACACTGACTAAAAAGTGTAACAAGAAAATAAAAGCACTCAGCAAGCGGTGTGACGAGATTGAAGAGGTCAAACTCAGTGACCTTCGATATCTTCTCCAAGACAACTCAACTTTGCATGACAATATGGAAATTATGCACAAGTTTGTCTCGGAAGTCCAATCAGATTCAAAGAAACTGAGATAGGATGTCACAACCCTACAGAACCAAATAAAAGGTTCAACTAAAAATAAATCCCATGTTGAGTACTCAGGTACTGGTCAGCATAGACAGTTCACTCAGTGTGACTGTTATGGGAAAAGAGGACACACAATAGATGTGTGTTGGTATAATCGGCGAATTGTCCAATGTGACTTCTACGGAAAGAAAGGTCATACCACTAAGGTATGTTGGCATGCACAGCACAATGGTGCTGACCAAAAACAAAGTCACCCCAAAAGGGTAACTTATTGTGACTTCTGTGGTAAACAAGGCCACACTATAAATGTATGTCGTCACAAGATAAAATATGATGCTTCACCTGTTCGCACTAACAAACGAGGACCCAACAAGAATTGGGTACCTAAAGATGAATAGTTTAAAATGCAGGTGAGCCTGAGATGCGTGGAGAAATCAAAATTGTGGTATATTGACAGCACATGCTCGAGGTATATGACTGGTGATGAAACTCAGTTCATCACACTCGAGCTTAAACGAGGTAGAAACGTAAGCTTTGGAGACAATAAAAAGGGTAAGATAGTAGGTTCAGGTACTATCGAAGGTAACCCTACTATTGAGTCAGTCTCCTTAGTTAAAGGTCTCAAATATAACCTATTGAGCGTAGCTCAGCTGTGTGACAGTGGTAGAAAGGTTGTATTTGACGCCACTCAGTGTCGGATACTCGAGGGAAAAACAAACGATTTGATTTTAAATGCCCCTCGTGTTGAAAATGTATATATGTTGAGTTTAGAAAAACAGTTTTCTAAAAATATATGCTTAGTATCTAAAGAGGATAACTCCTGGCTATGGCATAGGAGACTTGGTCATGTAAGCATGGACCTCCTTGCCAAATTAGCTAGAAAGCAACTAGTTGAGGGATTGCCTAAATTGAAATTTGAAAAAGATCAATTATGTAATGCTTGTCAGCAAGGTAAACAAACGAAAAAGTCTTTTCAAAGTAAAAATATAGTCTCAACCAAAAGACCATTGGAATTACTACACTTGGACCTTTTCGGACCTGTCCAGCCACTCAGCTTGGGCGGTAAGAAATTTTCCTTAGTCATTGTAGACGATTTCTCTCGGTATACTTGGACCATCTTGCTGACTAGCAAGGATGAAACATTTGAGATGTTCACAACATTGATTAAAAAGCTTGAAAATGACAAAGACCTAAGAGTAGCTCATATTAGAAGTGATAATGGCGGAGAATTCAAAAACCAACAGTTTGATGAATTCTGTGAAGTCAGTGGCATTGACCATAACTTTTCTGCTCCTAGGACGCCTCAACAAAATGGGGTTGTTGAAAGGAAGAACAGAACAATAGTCGAAATTGCCAGGACAATGCTGAGCGAAAATAGGCTTCCAAAGTATTTCTAGGGTGAAGCTGTCCACACAGCATGTTATATACTGAATAGGGCTCTAGTTAGACCTATACTCAAAAAAACTCCTTATGAAGTTTGGAAAGGACGAAAGCCCAACATTGGCTACTTTCGTGCCTTTAGGTGTAAATGTTTTATACTCAACACAAAAGATAACCTTGCTAAATTTGATGCTAAAGTTGACGAAGCGATCTTTTTAGGGTACTCAACTAACAGTAAAGCATATATGGTGTATAATAAACGAACTCCAGTTGTAGAAGAGTCTGTCCATATCGAGTTCAATGAAACTGACCCTGCAGGAAAGACAACTCAGTCTGCCGAAGATGAACCAAGCTCAGCTTCCACTGACCAAATTGGAGCCGTTGAGTCATCAGTACAAGGGCTGACCAAAGGTAAACACGAAACAGAAATTACCTTTGCTGACCAGTCTACTCCTGCAGATATTGTAGAAACACCTATTCCAGACAACTCAACATTACCCAAAGAAATAAAAATTCCAAGAGGACATTCGGAGAAGTCCATCCTTGATGCTGCTGACAACAAGCTGATGACAATAGATCAGCTTAGAAAATATCTCAGCAATGTTGCATTCGTCTCAGTTCATGAGCCAAAGAATTTCGCTGAAGATGAGCACGACGAAAATTGGATTAATGCTATGCAAGAGGAGCTTGATCAGTTCAAAAGAAATGAGGTATGGGATTTAGTACCAAAACCTAGGAATCAAAAGACCATAGGAACTAAGTGGGTCTTTAGAAATAAGCTAGATGAGCAAGGCAATGTAGTCAGAAACAAAGCCCGACTTGTAGCCCAAGGCTATAGTCAGCAAGAGGGCATTGACTATGGTGAGACCTTTGCTCCCGTTGCTAGATTAGAGGCTATACGTATATTGTGTGCATATGCTAGTTTCATGAACTTCAAACTATATCAAATGGATGTCAAAAGTGCTTTTCTTAATGGATTTATAAACGAAGAGGTATATGCTAGTCAGCCTCCTGGGTTTGAAGATCCAAAGTTTCCAAACCACGTTTATAAACTCAAGAAGGCCCTGTACGGCCTGAAATAAGCACCTCGTGCTTGGTATGAGAGGTTGACCAATTTTCTGCTGACCAGGAACTATGTCAGAGGCAAAGCTGACACAACCTTATTCATTAAGAAGAAGGGTAAAAATACCCTGCTGGCACAAATTTACGTAGATGATATAATATTTGGTGCTACTGACGAATCTATGTGCAAAGAATTCAGTAAACATATGCAAACTGAGTTCGAGATGTCTATGATGGGCGAACTCAACTTCTTCCTTGGACTTCAAATCAAGCAAGGGAAGAACGACATCTTTATTAGTCAGTCTAAGTACGCCAAAGAAATGTTAAAGAAATTCGATATGGAAGATTGTAAACCCATATCAACCCCAATGGGTACTGACACTGTCCTGTGCACAAATGAGAAAGGTAAGTCAGTAGACAGTAAGTTATATCGAGGTATGATTGACTCTCTACTCTATCTTACTGCCAGTAGACCTGATATTCAGTACTCAGTATGCTATTGCGCAAGATACCAAGCTGACCCCAGAGAATCACACCTTATAGCCGTGAAAAGAATTTTTAGATATTTGCAGAGCTCAGTTAATGCAGGTTTGTGATATCCAAACTCAAATGACTTCACACTCATTGGATACACTGATGCTGACTATGGACGAGACAAGCTAGAGCGTAAGAGTACTTCTGGAGGATGTCATTTCCTTGGAAGCTGTATAGTGTCTTGGTTCAACAAGAAGCAGTCATCAGTTGCCCTGTCTACAACTGAAGCTGAGTACATTACTGCTGGAAGCTGTGTGGCCCAAGTCTTATGGATTAAGCAACAGCTTGAGGATTACAGAGTCAAAACAGAAACAATTGAAGTCAAGTGCGATAACAAAAGCGCTATTGACCTATCCAAAAATCCAATCCAACACAGCAGGATGGAGCATGTCAGCATAAGGCATCACTTCATCAGAGACCATGTGCTCAAGGGTGAGATCAATCTGACCTACGTACCAACAGATGAACAGCTTGCAGATATCTTCACTAAGCCTCTAGCTCGTGAGCAATTCAGAATATTAAGGGAAGCTATCGGTATGTGCAATCCCGTTTAATAAATTCTTGATCAAATGTTGAATGATTATACTATATGCCGAGTAGTTATTGCATGCTAAGTAACTCACTCAACTTGAGCTAAACTGTATAACATAGAATCACCATATGATGACTAGACATACATGCTGTGTGATTACTATAGGCTGAGTTACTTTTGTATGAAAATTTCTTCTACATAAAACTGAGCACTCAGTATCTCAAACGTTTAGAATTCCAAACACTTAGTAAAATCCATTTCACATTAAATGCTAGCACACGCGCCATAAATAGCCACCTAGGATGACGTAAGCGCAATAATTAGAAAACAAATGCGCCGAACATGTCATAAATGCCAGATTATTGTCGTTTGATCATCTCGAGGTAAAACGGCTACTCCAACGTATCAGATCAACTCGACATCCCTATAAATAGTGGACGAATTCCCACTCACATCTCTTTACATTTGAAATCTCTGGCATCTGATTTCCATCTCTCTCTCTAAATCCCTAAACTTTCAAATACCCTCAAAAATCTCTGAGAAAAATCATGTCGGACTCTCAGAACATCTCCGGTGCCGGTTACGACGACAACCGCTCTGATGAAAATCCACCTTCTCCTGCTTAGCAGGAATACGTCGAGACTCCCACCAAGTCTCAAGAACATGGTCAGCATGACCAGTCTAAGGTCATTACTCTGAGCAAGAAACCCCAAACTGACCAAGCAACATCCTCAAAGAAACAGAAGAAAAAGGAGAAGAAACCCACTGAAAGAACATACTCTCCTGTCTTCAGCAGTGTAAGGGGCTGGAAGATCGACCATTCTCGCTGGTTCTCTAAAGGGTTTGTAGAAGCCGAAAAACCTTTTTGCGAATGGATTTCGAAAAATGGCTAGGCCGGACTGTTTTCTCTTCGAGAACCCACTTATCCCGAATTGGTAAAGGAATTCTACGCCAATTTAAGAGCTGATGATGATGACCGTGATTACATGGTTTCCAAGGTCAAGGGAAATGAAATATTCGTCAATCCTCCCTATCTCGCTAAACTGCTCAAACTGACCACTGAAGGAACCAAACTCAGAACCACGAATGACCACACCAAAATTGACTACCCTTCGGAGTTCTGTAAACTCGCTGGCCACGTAGGAGAAATTGCTAGCACTTCTATGGGTCAGAATCAGAAGATGGCCCGTTATATTCTGACAAACTTCATTTTCCCCAAGGTCAACTCCACATCCTCAGCGTCTAATTTTGAGCAGTGCTTCATTTGGCACATGCTGACCTACCAACCACTTAATATGCCTGTGTTTCTCATCGGGGCCTTCCAACAAAGTATGGGCACACTCAGGTTAGGCTCACTAATCACCAAGATACTCAAAGACTACATGGTGAGCTTAGTTGAAGAGATTAATGTTTGGGGAACAGAAATTACCGCAGCCATACTGTTCGGCTTGGCCTATGACCAACCCTTCAAACCTAAGAAAGGAAAGGGGGTCGTGATTGAAGAAGGATAGGATGTGGCATCTAAGAAGGGAAAGAAAGTGTTGGTGAAACCAACTGACCGAACTCGACAAGACAAAAAGCAGAAAGCTGACCAGTCAGCAAAGGATGTCAACACAACTCCGAAGAAGCTGAGAATAATATCCAGTGCTAAGAAAGTTGATGCTGAGCAAGGTTAGCAGGTACCTAAGTCAGCAGAGAAAAGGCCAGTTGAGCCTGAGGAAGTCGAAAGTGAGGAAATTCCGAAGACACCTTTGAGGAAGAAGAAGAAAGTATCTGGTTTGACCCCGATCGATGCACTGCCTCTTGATTGTGTAATCTTTGAAGATTCACACTTTGTGAGAAGTTAAGAGATTGATCTTGAGAAAACCCATACTGACCAGGAAGATGAATTGGGAGATTTTGGAGATCAGAAAACAGCAAAGGTTGATGATGAGCAAGATAAGGATGCTGCTGAGCAAACTAAGTCAGTTGATGCTGAGCCAACTGAATCACAAGCTGACCAAGAAGTAAGAGCTCGAGCAGTATCATAGAAGATAAGTCTTCCTCAGAACAAACACTTGTAGACGAAGCTGGCCGAAGACGCTGAGTAAAACGTTACTCAGTCTCCGATAGAAATAAAGAACAAAGGCAACGTCAATAAAGTCAAGCTGAGTGCTCGTCAGGACAGCGCAAATGATCCGTTTGCTAAAAGAAAAGATCCGACAACTGTCTCCACCAATACAGAAGCTTTGGAATTATGCCCAAAGACCTTTTCGAGATACATGGGTCAACTGGCATTTGGGTAAAGGATGAAACTGGCGCTAGAAGATGAACCTGGAGGAAGAAGACAAGCCTGACGCCTGCCAATTTCAGACGACATGATTGGCCTGCAAAATCTGTATGCTGACTAGTGAATGACGCAAAAAGACCATTTGGATTCAACGGATAGATCCGAATTCAAATGATTAAGCCATCAGATTTCACTATAAAAGGACAAGTTCATCTCTTAGATCCTTTGCCGAAATACAAAAGAGAAAAGCATACATACAAGCACATACAAACAAGAACAAGCAAATACTTACACCCAAATCCTATTCCTGTGTAAAAGTCTAGATTGAATTTGTATTCATCTAAAGTGTTCTTCATCTAGCAAGAACAAATATGTATCAATTGTAAAAGTTGAGAGAGTAGTGCTGAGTACTCGGTTTTAGTACTCAGCGGTAGAGAAAATCTAAGTGTTTGGTTATAGCGCTTAGTGGGGTTGAGTAGACGAATAGAGGAAGGTACTCTTGCATACTCAACTGCTTTGTAAACGGTTTGTGCTCTACCTTTAAAGAGCTCAGTATTGGATTGAAAAAGCCCGGAAGTATTCTAGGGACTGGACGTAGGCGGTGAGGCCGAACCAGGATAAATCTGCTGAGTAATTTCTAACTCTTTCTCTCAATATATGTATGTATGTGTTGCTTGCTTAAATTACTCAGGATATAAATTGTACAAGCTGACATTGAGTAATCAAAGTGCTGAGTTGGAAGCTGACCTTAAGTGTTAATTCCCAACTCACAAGTAAAACGGTTCTAGTCAACCTCTAACTAAAGCTATCTTACATCTCTCTTGGTCGTGCTGACCAAAACTGAGTTAAGTAATTTAAAGAATTGGTTAAGTCAGCATAATTAAGCGAAAAAGTTACATTAGTTCCTAAACCCCCCATTGGAACTAATTACACGGGACCAACACTTTTGGCATCACGCCCTTGAACTTGCAACGTACCTTCTCAATATCTATCCTCACAAAATTCTTAATTATCAATCTCCCACTAAAATTCTGTATCAAAAGGACCCAACATATACTCAACTCCGAGTTTTCGGCTGTCTATGTTTTCCTTTAATTCCGTCAACATCTCGTCACAAACTCGAGGCTCGTTCCTCCCCGTGTGTCTTTCTCGGTTATCCACAAAATCATAGAGGTTATAAATGTTATGATTTATCTAACCATAAAATAGTTGTCTCCCGCCACGTTATTTTTAACGAAGCAGTATACCCCTTTGCGTCGACCTCGTCCCCTTCCGAGCCCAGCATAAATACCGGCCCCCTGAACGACCATTTGATCTCCCACTCTCCTGCTCCCTCGCTCGGATCCGCGCCTAGTGCGTCTCACAAATCTGGCCACACGCCTCTCTCCCCACTACAAACAAAATTTAGCACCGAGTCCTCTTTTATTCCAACGTCTCCTGCACCATTCGTTCCTCCCGTCGAGTCGTCCCTCCCATTGAGTCACCCATCGTCTCCTCTGTCGAGTCGTTCTGACCTCCCTTCCGTCGAGTCGTCTGTCGTTCATCAGTCCACCCCGAACTCATCCACAAGTTCATATGGACATTCCGGGTCGTCCTCCCAGTCACCGTCGTCTGCCTATTTGCATCGACATTCGACATCCTCTCCCGAGTCGCCCTCTATCACTTTGTCGCACCATTCCCTTGTGTCTTCAAATAGCACCAATTCGATACACAGCCATGTCTCCCCTGTTCGAACCCCAACCCTAAATTCACCGTTAACGTCCCCTACTGCTGACAATTCCAATTCCCACATCATGACCACTCCCCTGCCCAATCCCAATACACACACCATGACCACCCGAGCTCAGCACGACATTCACAAGCCGCGCAAGATGCTCAACCTGTCTGCATCTGCTTCCCCCGCCATCTCCCCTATTCCTAAAACACCCATTCTAGCCTTAAGTGATCCAAATTGGACACAGGCCATGACTGACAAATTTGAGGCTTTAATTGAAAATAAGACGTGGGTACTAGTACCCCGTCCAAAGTTTGCTAATGTTATTCGTAGTTGGTGGATTTTCAGGCACAAGACTAAAACAGATGGATCATTCGAGCGATACAAAGCCAGACTAGTTGGTAATAGATCAGGGAAGATGTCAGGGGTTGACTGTGGTGAACCATTTAGTCCTGTAGTAAAGCCGGCCACTATTCGTGTTGTTCTGAGTATTGCATTATCCAAAAGTTGGAATTTGCGACAGCTTGATGTTAAAAATGCATTCCTACATGGAGACTTGAGTGAGACAGTATACATGCACCAACCGTTGGGTTTTCGTGATCCTCAGCATCCTGATCATGTGTGTTTACTACAAAAGTCACTGTACGGACTGAAACAGGCACCTCGGGCTTGGTACCATCGATTTGCTACCTTTGTAACCACAGTGGGCTTCATAAATAGTGTATCTGACACCTCTTTGTTCATTTATAAGCACGGTTCAGACACAATATATATCCTTCTGTATGTCGACGACATAGTTCTTGTCACATCCTCAGATCGCCTTCAATGCTCTATTTTGTCCAAATTAAATTCAGAGTTTGCCATGAAGGACTTGGGACCGCTACATTACTTCTTGGGAATTTCAGTTACTCATTCACCGAGCTCTCTGTTTCTATCTCAAAGAAAATATGCCAAAGAAATCATCGCCAAAGCTGGTCTCAAAAATTGCAATCCAACCTCCACCCCACTCGACACAAAACAGAAGCTAAGCATCTCATATGGCTCTGCCTATTCCAACCCCACGGAATACAAACAGTTAGCAGGTGCTCTTCAATACCTCACTCTCACTAGGCCTGATATCTTCTATGCTGTTCAACGGATTTGCCTCTTCATGCACGACCCCAAAACCTCTCATATGGCAGCCCTTAAACGCATACTTCGGTATGTGCAAGGTACACTTGATTTTGGCCTCACTTTACTAGCATCTTCCCCCTACCAACTGACTTCCTTCACAGATGCGGACTGGGTCGGATGTCCGGACACTAGGCATTCAACTTCCGGTTACTATGTATTTCTCGGAGATAACCTCATCTCTTGGTCAGCGAAACAGCAGCCCACCCTCTCTCGATCCAGTGCTGAAGCCGAGTATCGTGGGGTTGCTAATGTGGTGTCTGAAACATGCTGGATTCGGAACCTTCTTCTTGAGCTTGACTGTCCAATTTAGAAATCTGCTCTATTATACTGTGACAATGTCAGTGCCATCTATCTCACATGTAACCCCGTTCACCATCATCGCACAAAGCATGTCGAGATGGACATACACTTCGTCCGGGAACGGGTTGCCAAAGGCGACATTCGTGTTCTTCATGTTCCATCCAGATACCAAATAGCAGACATCTTTACAAAGGGGTTGCCTACACCATTATTTGAAGATTTCCGTAATAGTCTCAACGTTCGGCCTCCAAACGCTTCGACTACGGGGGTGTATTAGAGATATAAATTATGTAGTCATTTATCTACCTGTATAAAATAGTTAGTTTCCTAGAATCTAGCCTAGACTCTAGATTCAGTCATTCAGTTAAACACAAACTGTAATCTGTATTTATACTATCTGATACATCAATAACAATCACTGAACAATTCAAATTGTTACAATTTTAGCCAAATTTGAAAATTTAAATATTGTTTAATAATTAATGTAGTAAAAAAGAATATTGGAAAGAATTAAGGAGATTTAAAATTTATAATATGTAATAGGCTATAAATTTTGGTTAGAATAGAATTATTTTTTATTGTTTTATAATTTTTTTTTCTTTTATTTAAGATTATATTTGTTGAGCAGGCCGGGCCGGGCCGGCTGAAATAGATTTAGAAATTAATTCTTTTAATATGAGTCAATCCATTATATAGAGTGCGAGTTTTAGGATTAAATGTGGGTCATTTGATGAGTTTTGTACGACGATATAATTGATATGTACACACATTAGGATAGAATGACAATGATAAATACATCTAAAATATGCAAACAATGCATGTATACGTCATATTTATATGTCATATGTATAAAAAGTTATATTGAACAGGCCAATCTCGGATTAAATCAGGATTCCATCAATTGGGTTAATTTGGTCATAGATTTAGAGTAGGAAGTTAATTAAAGATTAGATTTAGAAAGAGATGGAAATTCAATTGATTTTAGAGAGAGAAATTGACAAAGAAGGGAGAGAGAAGAGAGAGAAAGAATAAGAAAAATAAGAAATTAAAGAGAGATAAAGAAGATGGTGTATTTGATTTATAAGGGGGGTAATTTATAAAATAAATAAATATAAGAACAAAATTAACTCTTTTTCATTTGATTTTTAACATCGTTAGTCAATTTGATCTGTGTTTGCTAACGGAACGAACCTCAATGTACTATTTTGTAAATTTTTAAACCACAATGGTGCTAGTCGAAAACCGGTATAACCATAAGGTTCATTTTTGTACTTTTTCCTAAAATTAATATGATTCAAATTATACATGAAAATCTTTATGGATCTGTTGCCCGCCTGGCTTGTCTAAGCTCGTTCTTTACAGGTTGGGATTGGACATGCATTTTTTATGTTTGGCCCAATCTAATTCAAACTCGCTCAAACCCGTATATAAATTGATGTGTATTTAGAATTTGTCTCTAAAGCTCAAATTTGTCAGCCCGACCCATCCTTATATTAATTTATATTTATATTTTCACCCATCACCCACCAATGTGCTTCCAATTAAATTCTTCTAGTTATTTACTCTTAAATATTACTAATTTGACTAATTTTTTGAAATTTAGCAAACATCTAAAAGCTCATTGTAATATAGAATGACTAACTAATTGTTAAGTTTAAGAGGTCTTAGATTGCGATATTTATGACTGTAATGAGCCGAGTTTCTCTTGAGCGGCTCGGTATTCGGCCAAATAAAAATTCGACCGTGTTTAGTTTAATTTATAAACTCGACTTTAATTTATAAACAAGTCGAGTTTGAGTATGATTTTGAGATTTGATTAGTAAACAAGTCAAACTTGAGCATGAAACTCGGCTTTAAAGTTCGCGAATAGATTCAGTTAAAGATTCGCGAATAAGCTCAATTATAATGTTCAAATCATTGAATAATTGATGCTAATTGGTATTTTTTTTTTTGTGATTGAAACACAACAAAACGTGAAAGCCTACAAAGCATTTCCTGAGGATGGAGAGACAAACTTAAGATTTTGTCAAAGGTTAAGATTTTAAGATCTTTGATGAATTAAACATTTATGTTTTTTTACGCATTAAACATCTAAAGTTGATATTATTTCATTGAACTCGAGCAGCTTGTTTACTTGTGAACTTACTTAATATGAACATAATTAATGAGATGTTCGTAATCCAAAGTTCATGAACAAATAAACGAGTTATTCACGAACATATAATTTTCATAATGAACCAAGGTTAAACAGGATGTTGAGCTCGAAAGCTCGAGTTCATCCATTTTTCCTCATGCAAAGTATGAACAGGACAAAGTTCAGCTCAACTCGATTACAATCTTAACAATAACGAGCTCTTGTATCGATTTTAGCCAACAAATTATATTATTGAATCATATATTGAACTATATAAAGCTTGTTTGAATTGGAAATGAGGTATATAATCTTTAAGTTCATTATGTCTAATTTGAAGAATTTGCAACACAAGTTAAAGAGCATCTTAAAAGGTGGTAGACATCCAACTCTCAAGAGAAGCAATTATTATTTACAAGTCATTTCAAATGACGCAATTATTATTTACAAGTCATCCCCAACGACACAATTATTATTTACAAATAGTCCCAAGAGACACAATTCTTATTTACAAGCCGTTTTAAGAGACACAATTATTATTTACAAACCGTCCCAAATGATGCCATTATTATTTACAAACCGTCCCAAATGACGCAATTATTATTTACAAGCGGTGACCGGAATGACAGCAACCCCACCTCATACATTTAATGCACCTTCATCATGTTAAATAACAATAAATTAACAGGAAGAACATCAATGAATAAGCTAAGACCAAAACCTAATTGATTTGGTTAAAACTTACCTGACAAGTAGCCCGAGATTGCAGTATGTGCAGTATTCCTTCAAGGAAGTAGCCGTACTAGCATCATAAGCATTAATTCTAAAGACAGATCCAAAATGGCAGCCATTATTGAAACACTTGAAGCTCCTGAATCTTACAAGGACATGGCTGTATAAAGTCAGAAATGGCCACCAAAATACAAACAGAATTAATGAATCCTCTATACATGTGAACAGTGTATACAAACCCTACTTTGGAAAGGGATATACGCTTAGTTTAAATAAATTCCTGTAATCTTTTACGTAACAAAGTATACGAAAAACGTATAGAAGTACATGAAAGCAAAAACTACAAGTGATATTTCAAATCATGCTCAGTTTGCTAGTAACATTTAAGGTAATATTCAGCTATATGTAACTAATAGGTGTTACCATCCCTTGTCTGTGATCAAGTTACGGGTTTCCTGCCCTTAAAACTTACATTTGATGTTTAATTGAGGGTCATTAAGGGAGAACCTCAATGAAATCTTTGGAATTAGGAACTTAAAACTGTTTGCAAACTATAGCCGGACTGCAATTGTTAAGGACAAACAAGCATAATTCATTAATATTGAAATATGATGATGCACATCAGAGATACTATCACAATAGTATAGTAAGGAATTAAAATAGACACAGAGACTAAAATCTTTCATTTTTCGATTCCAAGAAGAACATGATAAGAAGTAAAACAATTTAAATAAACTAAAACAAAAGAAAAAAAATCCACTTTCAGTAAGTCATCAAATTACAGATTCTCCAGGATGATTTTGTCCTTGCAAGATAGATCAACTACCATAGCTACCGTAGTGTTATCTGCAGAAAAGCCTTGTTCGCGCATTTCACATATAAGCTCTATCCCCGTGGACAAATTCTTGTGCATTAGAAATCCATGAATAATCACGTTGTAAGAGACACTATTTGGTGAGCAGCTATGCTCTTTCATTTCCCTGAACAAGTTATATGCTTCATCTAGTAATCCTTTTTTGCAAAGTCCATTGATCATTATACTATATATTTGAACATTAGGTTGCAACCCTTGAGCAAAAAGCATAGAAAATAATTTCTTTGCACTTTGTAACCTCCCAGCTTTGCACATACCATCCATTAGAATACCATATATAACTACATTAGGCTTCAGCTTTCTCATCCACATTTCATGTAATAGGCCTAAGGCAACATCAAAATGCTTAAGTTCACAGCAACAATGTAACAAATTTGAGTAAGTTACTATATTTGGAAGATAGCCACCAGCACATAAGTCTTTAAAAAGTTTCATGCCTTCCTCAAGGCTTTTTGCATGACAAAAGCCACGTATAAGAGCATTATAAGTATAATTGTCAGGACTTAAACCTTTACGAAGCATTTCATCCAGAAGTTGCTCTGCCTTATCAATCATTTTCCATTTGCAGTACCAATGAATCAATATGTTATAAGTACGAACATTAGGAATAGAATCCTTGCTTTTCATCACATTAAACACTTTCCTAGCTTGATACATCTGCCTATCCAAACCAAATCCATCTATTAACGAATTGTAAGTGAATTTTCCCAAACCAAATACATCTGCCTATCCAAACCAAATACATCTGCCTATCCAAACCAACCTCTCCTAGCCATTTCTTCAAGCAAACCAAAGGCCACATTGAATTTTCCCATTTTAGACAGAGAATTGACAATGACAGTATACGTCTTTACATCAGGTTGATATCCTATGGCGACTATCTTGTCAAAGCAATCTACTGCTTCAGCAACTTTAGCTTGTATACATAAACCATTAATCAAAGTGTTAAAAGGTTATGAGGTCAGGCTCCAAACCAAGTTTGAACATTTTCCCTAAAACAGAGAATCCAAAATCGACCTAAAACAGAGAATCCAAAATCGACCCGGTGTAAATGGCAAAAGCAATTGATCAAAATAGCAGCAGTATAAACATCAGGTGAAATTCCCACAAAGTCCATCTGCTTAGACAAAGAAAGGACAGTCTGGAAATGCTTCATTCTAACTAGTGCAGATAACAATTTGTTGAATTGAATGATAGAAGGGTATGGATTCATACGAAGCATATGATTGAAGGAAGACATGACATCATGAAAGTTGTATTGGGTTGTAGCTCCTCTCACTTTTGCTGGAGTATGAATTTGATGATGAGAAAATGAATTTGCAGAAATAGGAATTACCTGATGATGATGAGATGAAAACGAAGTGCGAAGACGTCTGCTGCTCCACCTTAGCATCGTGGATCTGATTTTAGGGTTCGGAAATTGAAGGGTATGAAAATCAATGTGGGGAAAGCTCTGAACAGCAGAACTAAATCTATGGCTTAAAGATTGAAACTCCAGATAGAAATCGCAAGTTCGAAAATGACGCAAACTTGTTAAAATTGGTCTTCTTTTTCTCTTTCTTTGTGTTTGCTGGGCTTTACATTCACTATATCCATAAAGATGCAATATAAAAGTTTGTCCAGCTCCACTCTTCTCTATATTATATTTACATTGATTAATTAAATATTATATTTATTTACTTTTACAAGAATTAAATTAATGAACCGTGGCATGGTAAAAGTTTAGTACTGATAACGAAACAAAAATTGAAATAACATCAAAAGTTGTCAGACTAGTATGTTAATGAAACGAATAAAGAAGTTGTTAACTGACAAAAGAGTTCAACATTGATCAATTAAATTCAGAATAATCCAGCTTTGTTGAGTAAATGGCGTTAGCTGTGAGATTTTGTTTCCAATTTTTAAATTGTTAATAGTTAAATTTTTATAGATTGTGAAAATTGCTAAGAGTTTGAAGATAAAATTAGCATTAATAAGATTTCCAGTAGTGTCACAAGTCTAACAGTATTTTCGGTTTTAACTAACTATACTGGCAGAGTCGGTCCAGACAATTTATAAGCTCTTAGCGAAACAAGAAATAAGATCCCCTTTAATAAAAAAAAGTACTCCATATATTTATAGACTTAAAAAAAAAAAGACCCCTATAGCCCTGGGCCCTAGGCCCAGCTTCGGCCATGTATACCGGTTAGTGTTACACGTAACTATACTGGTTACAGATAAAAATAAATCTCATAATAAAAGTGTTTAGTTTAAAATTTAGTTTTAAATTATTTATATACTATTTAAATGACTTTGAATACTTTTGATTTTAATTGTTTAAAATATTTGTACACTTTTGATTAAAATGTAGTGTAATTATTTGAAGAATAATTATTTATGATTGTGGTACTTTAGAGCATCTTTAATAGAGGATGCCTAAAAGAGTGTCAAAACTTAACACATAATCTTAAAATATAATATTTTATTATCTCTTTCATCCACATCATTTTTAGCAACTTTTACTTAAAAAATGCTCCAATAGAGGTTGCTTGAAAAGTTCTCATTATAATCCTATAAATTATTATTTTATTATAAATATTAAAAATAAAATGCTCCAGATTTTATTATTTCTAGGAGAGGGACCACTTTTATATTAAAAAATAATTAAACAAAGTTGCCAAGAGATTGCTAAAAATTGGCAACTTTCCTTGGTACCCACAATCATTCCAATAGTGGACACCCTTCAAAAGTTGCCAAACCTGATGCCACATCAACTGGCATTTTTTTGGGCACCCTCTATTGGAGATGCTCTTAGAAATTGGATCAAGAAAATTATAGGGATAAATGAAGTAAACAAGCATTGACCCATTTACTGGTCCATTTATGGTCCGCTCGTAACCTAATCCAAATAGGATTAAGATTATGGCTAGGGAGGCTAAAACCCTAAGAAAGGAAACATAAGATTCTCTCTCTCTCTCTCTCTCCTTTTGTCTTTGAGTTTTGTTCTTAGTTCGTGAATCAAGGGTGGTTCCTGCTTTGTTGTGGTAACCTCCTAGATTGGTGTATGGAGCCAAGGTCAATTACTTCCGCTGTTATTCAACAGATCTGTGCTACAATAGGTAAATCTAAAGCTGTTGATTTACTTATTGATTAGATCCGGGTTCGTTACCCATCCCTTAAAAGTTAGAGAAATCCATTAGGCTTCTCCATTGAAGCCTTCATTGGTATCAGAGCCCTTTAACTCTATGTTCCATCGTTAGGAATCCTTTATGCATGATTTATGATTCCATTAATTTATTTGATTGAATAAATGAATACTTAGTTGAGTCAAGTCTCAAATCTATGTTTTTAATGTGTCTCGGGATATTTTTGGTCTGCCAAAATCGCCTCGGGGGCTGCTGGAATTTTCTGGCAATTTTTAAACCGCTTAAAACACGCCAATTAGGGTATGTTTTCTCTATAACGCCTATTTTCCAAGAAAGCAACCTGCAATAATAGATTGTTGGAATTAAATCAAGTTGGACCGAACAATGACGCACTTGAAAATGGTAGCCGTTATTGAAATACTTGAATCTTAAAAGGACATAGATAGCATCATACTATTTAACTGTCTTTTCATTGCAGTAACTGTCTACAAACTATAACTTTTATTCCTTTCTTTTCATTGCAAAAACTATAACTATCCTGCACATGTTAAGACATGCAAGTATAGCACATACTCGAAAACAGAATAACACGTTTATGAAAATCACAATATCCATTTGAAGAGAAGATGAGATATGTATAACTGTTATTCCTTTCTTTTCATTGCAAAAACTATAACTATCCTGCACATGTTAAGACATGCAAGTATAGCACACACTCGAAAACAGAATAACACGTTTCTGAAAATCACAATATCCATTTGAAGAGAAGATGAGATATGTATGATCTTCCTTCCATTAGCTGGAGTTCAATTAACTTCCACAAGAAAGTTTCTCAACTGAAATTATGTTCTACAAAATATTAAAAGTATATAGACACAAATTTAAAGATATTGTTAGCGATATTTTTGAAATGTGGTCAATCTCAATATTGTCACGTGTGGATTTGAGTCTGGACATGTCAGGGAAGTAATTCTCAATTCATTTAGATGATTACGTAATAAATATGCACGTATAACTTGACTTTTAAACGAAATGACTGACGAGGAACACAAAGGCTAAGAAAATCGCCCTTTTGGGTTCCTAGTGCCGCCGCTACAGAAGCTTTACTAGAACAACGATAGCTACAAAAAATAAAGTGCAAAATTGACACAGATTTTGAGAAAAAGTCAATTTTATTGATAGGAATAGCTTGATTACAAGAAAATGATGAATTGAAATGCGATTACAATTCAATTTATGTCTATCCAAAAATAGATAAATCAATTGTAGATGTAAATCATAAAATAAAATGCGAACGATACAGCAATTGGAATGTGACAATTAAATAACGGAATTGCAATGCTACAAATAGATATTTGAACGTCTTGAGCATGAATTTCCAATGATGATTTGATGATGACTATGGACGAATTGAATGCTTGGAGAATTTTAGGTTTAAGATCGGGGATTGACGAGTGATTTTGAATTGGAATTGGACGAGAAACTAAACAATTGTCAAGCAAAAGGGATGACTCAAGATTAAATCAACTTGCTATCACAAAAATTAAATAATAAAAACAGAATTTTGAAAGCTGAAACAGAAAATAGAGACACCAAAACGTGTATAAAATGAGTTTTCTGACACGGAATTGAGCAAAACGAAAGCCTAGAACCAAATTTATGATGTTAGGAACAACAATAAAGTGGAAATTTAACTAACTCTTTACGCATGTGCCTTGCTTCCAAGCCCCATTGCTCCTTGCATATGGATCCGAATTAGACCCACAAACACATCACGGATTTCTCGGGATGTCTAGTTTCTGGAAAAATTGAACTCGTGTGAAAATTCGTTCGTTTGATACCACAAATGGCCAATTGAAGTGATGTTGATATAGCAGACACATCTTCTAACTTCCGAAGCTTATTTCTCTCTCCATATAGACCCAAATTAGGTCAATGAGCATATCACGGATTCCTTGGGATGTCTAGTTTATGGAACACTCGACCTTGAGAAAACATTCGTCCGTTTGATGCCTCAAATGGTCCGTGGAATGGATGTTGATGCTGCTGAAAAGAGGGTCATTTTTTTTATCTTTTTCTTTTTTCTCTTCTTTTCCGTGCTCTGGAGGCCAGCTTGCCGAGCTATAGACCACTAGTGCCGGAATGACGATTTTTTTGATTTTTGACTTATTTATTATTTTCTTTTATATTTATTAATAAGAATTACAATATGCTAAATATATAAAATTTATTTTATGAACCAAATATCAATATGCTGTAAAACAATCACAATATTCATTTGAAAAGAAGATGAGATAAGTATGATCTTCAACCAGCTGATGTTCAATTAAGTTCACCTATTCAATCTAGATGTTGAGTAACCAATAACACATTCTTGAATCTAGATGTATTTCCTCCATTGAACTGAAATTGGACTAAAAGCAGTTCAAATACACAAGACTTTGTGCTAATTAACATACAACATGAACTCCAAAGGTGTTCAAAACACTTTCAGTAAATTCCAACCTAGAAAACCAATTATTATCTATTTTGAAGCTAAATAGATCAGACACAATTTCAAGGACATTCTCCTAGCCTAGGCATCTATTTTGAATAAGTTAAGTGTCATTTGCTCAAACCTCTAACAGCATAATAAAATACTCAAGTACTGATAAAATATCATATGTAGTTCGCAATATCGGGCATATATGCTTCATTCCACAATCCTTCTCTGCTAAATCCATTGGTTGAACATCTAACAGAAAATCTAAAGAATAATTTAGATAAATTCCCCTTATTTGCATCATTTTCATTGCAAAAGAGAGCACTTCTAACAGTGAACAATAAGCTTGTTCTCTCAACAATTGAATTCACTATAAGCTAACACCAAAACCTAATTGATTGGGTTAAACCTTACCTGACAAGTAGCCCGAGATTGCACTATCTGATGGATTCAAGGCTTTCCGGGCCAGTATATTCCGTCAAGGAAATATCCTTACTTGCATCATAAGTATCAATCATAAAAATAGACCCAAAATGGCAGCCATTATTGAAACATGGCTGTATCAGGTCAGCATGGACACCGAAATACAAACATAATTAATGTATCCTGTATATATGTGATCAGTATACTTAGTTTAAATAAATTCCTGTAACCTTTTATGTAACAGAGTATACAGAAACAGGTACAGAAGTACATGAAAGCAAAAGCTACAAGTAATATTCCAAATCATGCTCAGTTTTTTTGCCTCTCTAATTTAATTTCAGCAAAGCTTACAGCATAGAAAGTAACTATATTATTTCCCCCAGTACAGGAAGTGCCATCTCCATTTCAGATAATAAGAGTCAGTTTTGCAAATAATGTCCAAAACACTCTATGTCCATACATAAGTTTGTTCTCTACAATGACCTATTTGCCCCTTATCTTATTTACAATGCCCTGAGATATTCAACTGTAACAAATGCCCTGAAATAAACCAAAAAACACCACAAACATAACAACTCTATTTCTCAAGAGAGAACATATAATCCCTAGAATTACTCTGACCAAACAGGAACTTAAAACTGATAACAGATACAATTTCAAGGACATTCTCCTAGCCTATGAATCTATACATCAAAAATTTCGCAATCAGATAGCTTCAAATGAATAGTTTAAGTGTCATTTAATCTCCATCCATTGCTCAAACCTCTAACAACTTAATAAAATACTCAAGTACTGAGAACAGCAGTAAAAGATCATATGCCCTCTTGTAGTTCGCAATATCGGGCACATATGCTTCATTCAACAATCCTTCTCCGCTAAATCCATTGGTTAAGCCACAGCTCATTAACAGAACCAAAGAATAATTTAGATAACATGACCATTTGCATCATTTTCATTGCAAAAAAAGAGCACTTCTAACAGTGGACAGTAAAATGAGATGCTTTTGATTGGATTCGACTCCCCTTATTTGACAATTGAAATAAGTTGAATCGCACCTAAATTTCAAGATGGTCAAAAAGCCTTTTCAGACAGCCATGTAACAAATGCTAAGCTATTATTCAATGGGGAAAAAAATTTCATAAACCAACCAGTAGTCTGTACTGTAATCTAAATTCAACATTTGTTTTGGACAATGAAAGAAAAAGAGGCAGATCAAAACAGAATTATTTAGCAGAATTCTCTAAACCATAGAGTTATTAAAGTTGCAACAGTCAGTGCATCAAATACTTAGAATAAAGAACCTAAAAAGAATGCTATATACTCTGCTCATTCTGATCAAAACACAAACATAACTCAGATTAAAAGAATGACGAAATTGACCATTCATCAACTTAAATAACAACAAATTAACAAGAAGAACAGCAATGAATAAGCTAAGAACCAAACCTAATTGATTGGGTTAAACCTTACCTGACAAGTAGCCCGAGATTAAAATGCATATCTTGAATCTTACAAGGCCATGGCTGTACCAAGTCAGCAATGACCACCAAAATACAAACAGAATTAATGTATCCTCTATATATGTTAACAGTGTATATAAACCTTATTTTGAAACGGATATTCGCTTAGTTTAAATAAATTCATGTCATCTTTTATGTAACAAACTATAGAGAAACAAGTATAGAAGTACATGAAAGCAAAAGCTACAAGTGAAATTCCAAATCATGCTCAGTTTGCTAATAACACTTGTACTCAGTCATAAGAAGAAACAAACAGGTAATATTCAGTTATGATAACTAATAGATGTTACCATCCCATGTCTGTGATCAAGTTACGGGTTTCTAGTGACATTCCAATCTAAAACAAGCCCGTATTTTTCAATTTTCCAGCCCTTAAAACCCACATTTGCTGTTTAATTGAGGGTCATTATGAGAGAACCTCAATGAAATCTTTGGAATTAGGAACTTAAAACTGTTTGCAAACTATAGCCGGACTGCAACTGTTAAGGACAAGCAAACATAATTCATTAATATTTAAACATGACAATGCGCATCAGAGATACTATCACAATAGTATAGTAAGGAATTAAAAAACACACACAGAGTAAAATCTTTCATTTTTCGACTCCAAGAAGAACATGATAAGAAGTAACTGCAGTAGCACTGATGGAGCATCACAAAATATGGTATAAATTCTATTTTTAACAATTTAAATCAACTAAAACAAAAGAGAAAAAAAATCCACTTGGAGTTAGTCATCAAATTACAGATTCTCCAAGATGAATTTGTCCTTGCAAGATAGATCAACTACCATAGCTACTGTAGAGTTATCTGCAGAAAAGCCTTGTTCGCGCATTTCACGTATGAGTTCTATCCCAGTGGACAAATTCTTGTGCCGTAGAAATCCATGAATAATCATGTTGTAAGAGACACTATCTGGCGAGCAGCTATGTTCTTTCATTTCCCTGAACACATTATATGCTTCATCTAGTAATCCTTTCTTACAAAGTCCATTAATCATTATATTATATGTTTGAACATCAGGTTGCAACCCTCCAACAAAAATCATATAAAATAATTTCTTCGCTTTTTCAAGCCTTCCAGCTTTGCACATCCCATCAATTAGAATATTGTATATAGATAAATTAGGCTTCAATTTTCTCGTTTTCATTTCAGTTAATAGGGCCAAGGCAACATCAAAATGCTTACGTTCACAGAAGCAGTGTAACAAATTTGAGTAAGTTATTGTATCTGGAAGATAGCCACCAGCACACAAGTCTTTAAAAAGTTTCATGCCTTCCTCAAGGCTTTTTGTATGACAAAAGCCACGTATAAGAGCATTATAAGTATAATTGTCATGACTTAAACCTTTACGAAGCATTTCATCTAGAAGTTGGTTTGCCTCATCAATCATTTTCCATTTGCAGTACCAATGAATCAATATGTTATAAGTACGAACATTGGGAATAGAATCCATGTTTTTCATCAGATTAAATACTTTCCTAGCTTGATACATCTGCCTATCCAAACCAAATCCATCTATCAACGAATTGTAAGTGATAACATTGAGCTCCATACCTTGTTGAATCATTGTTCCGACCACACATCTAGCCTTATCCACCATTCATTCCTTGCATAATTCATCAACAAGTATATTAAAGGTAACTATATCTGGTGCTATGTTCCGATCCAACATGTCACTGAACAATGTAGAAGCTTTTTTCCACTGGCCTGAATAGCATAAACCGTGAAGTAAAGAACTGTAGGTAACAACATCAGCCAAAATTCCTTCATTTGTAATCTTGAAGAATAGGTGAAAGGCTTCCTTAACCTGGCCATACTTGCAAAGACTATCAATTAAAGAATTGTATGTCACCAGATTAGGCTCACAACCTCTCCTATCCATTTCTTCAAGCAAACCAAAGGCCACATTGAATTTTCCCATTTTAGATAGGCAATTGACAATGACATTATAGGTCTGTACATCAGGTTGATATCCTATGGCGACTATCTTGTCAAAACAATCTACTGCTTCAACAAGGTTAGTTTGTATACATAAACCATTAATCAAAGTGTTAAAGGTTATGAGGTCAGGCTCCAAACCAAGTTTGAACATTTTTCCTAAAACAGAAAATCCAAAATCCACCCGGTGTAAATGGCAAAAGCAATTGATCAAAATATTAGCAGTATAAACATCAGGTGAAATTCCAACAAACTCCATCTGCTTGGAAAAAGGAAGGACAGTCTGGAAATGCTTCATTCTAACTAGTGCAGATAACAATTTGGTGAACTGAATAATAGAAGGGGATGGATTCATACGAAGCATATGATTGAAGGAAGACAAGACATCATGAAAGTTGTATTGGGTTTGAGCTCCTCTCACTTTTGCAGAAAATGAATTTGCAGAAATAGCCATTACCTGATGATGATGATGATGATGAGATGAAACCGCAGAGAGAAGGCGTCTGGTGCTCCAGCTTAGCATCGTGGATCTGATTTTAGGGTTAGGAAATTGAGAAGTGTGAAGCGAAGAGCAGAGAAATCAAGCTTTGAGTTGTTCCAGATCTATATGACTTAAGAAGATTGATATGAAATGGATCTCTTTAAGGATAGAAATCTGCATTAAAAAAAAAGGATAGAAATCAATCGCAAGTTCCACAAACACACAGTCAAACTTGAATCTCTTTAAGAATAATATTGGGTAAATTACACCCATGGCCACTGAACTATACCCATTTTCACGTGGCCACTGAACTTCAATTCTTCCCAGTATGGCCATTGAACTTTAAGTTTTGTTACACCGGTGGCACTATGACCGTTGACCAGCATTTTTGACCTTTGACTCTTATTTTTTAACTGTTATTCCTCTCTCCTTTCGCCTCCTAAAATTAAAATACCCATTTTATCCTTCCTTCTCCATCTTCTCTTTCTTTCACTCCCTTTTAACTCTCCTTTCTCTCTCTAACACCATTGAAACGGGGTGTGAACTGCAGAAACTTTCCTAATTAATTAATGGAATCATCATCCACAAATCTAGAAATCATTGTTTGATCAGCAAAAACCTCCGTCTAAACGGAAAACTAGTCAGAAAAGATGCATTTGTCGTCATAAAAACAGATAATCTCAATTCTAGATCAACCAGAGTAGATCACGAAGGAGGAAACAATCCTATTTGGAATCAGAAATTAGAAATGGAAACGGCTTCGCATTGTGGTTTTATTACTGTACAAGTTGAATGCAGGATTAATGGATCGGAGAATAGAGTGATTGGAACAGCTTCGATTCCGGTGTCTGATTTCTCAGGAGGTTATTTTAAACTATTTGTTGAGTTATAGGTTGAGAGATGGAAGGGGTGAAAAGAATGGGATTATTAATGTTTCTGTTCTGTGAAAGTACTCAAGGGATTGTCTGATTATGTTTTGCGGCCAATGAGAAAGAACTCTTCTTCTTCTTTTTATTCAGGGACAAGATGAGGATCCCCGGTGCAAGGGAATTCGTATTTATGGATGGATTGCGACAACAGATCATACATTTGCTCCTCATTCAGAAAAAGTTTATGCGGCTCACATCCCATTTCATGGAACTTTAATGGTGTTAGAGAGAGAAATGAGAGTTAAATGATCAGAGTGGGATAACAGGTAAAATGGGTAAAATGGGTATTTTAATTTTAGAAGGGGAAAGGAGAGAGGGATAACAGGTAAAAAATGAGAGTCAAAGGTCACAAATGCTGGTCAATGGTCAGAGTGGCCACCAGTGTAACAAAGTATAAAGTTCAATGGCCATACCAGGAAGAATTGAAGTTCAGTGGCCACAATGTGAAAATGAGTATAGTTCAGTGGCCATGAGTGTAATTTATCCGAATAATATTGGTACTTTAACCTTAATAGATGCGAAACTAACTAGTAAACTTTAAGCCCACCTTGTTAAAAAAAAACATTACATTCATACCGTGTAGACTAAAGTTTCAAAGTCAATTAAAATGCTAAACTATCAATCAGGTCTCTAAATTAAGTAAAAACTAGCTTTTAGACCATACGATGCATGTATTCATCTTAACATATAAATATTGATAACATTAGGATATTATTATGAGGACCAAAAGAGATAATTACCTTAAGATATGCCACGTAGCAAAGGAAGCCGTCTGGCGGATCACCCTAGATCAGCTCTAAGAGATCCGCTGGCGGATCTCTTAGGCGAATCTCTCCATTTACCTAGATAACGGCTGGCCGCCGTCTCGGCCATAAATGATTATTAAATGAATCATTAATAGTCTCAAACCGCCAAATTAAGAGTAACTAATAACCGCCATTAAATGAGCATTAATGAAGGCTTTCTAGTTACCTAGGGGTTACGAATTCCTCAACTATATATAGCCTACATTTCTAGGTTATCAAGGTACACTTACTTTTACATTCCCTAAACTTCGTCAATATAGTTTATTCTCCATATATTCTATTGACTTTGGCATCGGAGTGTCCCCGGTCGATCCCAACGGCGCCTCACAGGGACGTGATCCGATCAGAAGTTTCTCCTGTGTTATCAATTGGTGCGGTGAAGGTGGAATCCTTGATCAAATAAAGGATTTTTTCGTTCACATTGAAACATCATGACCGATGAAGGACCAAATCCCTCCTCTGGGATTGAATCACCGATAATTACACCATCTAGTGCTGGACGCACAAGCACAACTGCTCCTACAATAAATATTGATGGAAATATGCCCACTGCCTCTTTCATCGATATGTGTGCTCAGGATATTGAGGCACGATATGGGCTTGAGATAGGGAACCGCCTACGGGCATCCATGACTGTCCCTCCGCGTTGGAGTACGATATCTACGACAGCTGTCTCATCCCTACCTCCTTTAAACTTTGGTCTGGGACCGGGTGCCCATAGCTCTTCATTCCTTCAAGCTCATAATATTGATTCCATGATAACCACTACGGCATCAGGTGACGGACGACAGGTTATCAGGGAGTTATTTCCTGGCGAGGGAAGTCGAATGAATGATACGGTCCCTCCTGGCGGATCGGGAGTTCCAAGGTTTAATCTTGATGGACCAAATATACCCAGGCGTCCGCGGACAAATTCGTCTCTTGGCGGATTTAAGGAGCCCATGCGTAAAAAGCATAAAAAGGATAAAAATAGGCGAGCAGGATCCCCACGCCGTGGCAGATCACCTCCATCTACTGGTCGTAGAAGAAGTAAAAGGCCAGAAATAACATCTCATATAGGTGGACCACCGCCGCATCCATCTTCGGGAACTGTTGGACACACCTCGTCTGGAGGCCAGCAAGGAGGAAATGGTCCAACTCCACTAGGCAGAGGAGGTGGTGGAGGAGATGGGGGAGGAAGGGGAGGGAGCGGACGTGGTAATGCAGGAAGACATTCGCCATCAGATCCATCGTCCGAGTCAAGTTCTTCCTCTTCTTCTTCTCCAAGCAGATCGCCACGAAGGGGTCGCCCCAGAGCGGATCCGAAGAATTTTGATGATAGGGTGAGGGCCCTAGTACTCCAAATGAACGAAGAAAATGCTAGACACAATCCATTCGCCAATAGGGATTCGCCTTTTGCAGCCTGGATCGAGGCAGAGGAAACCGACAGAGCTTTCAAGATTCCCAATCTTGCAATATACACAGGCAAAGATAATCTGGAGGCTCATGTTCGAAAATACCGAATCTTGGCCGGACTCAATCGAGCCACTGAGCCCGTGCTTTGTAAAATGTTTGTCACCACGCTAGGAGGTCCAGCTTATTTGTGGTTTCAATCTTTACCTCCAGGCTCAATAAACAGCTTCGATCAATTGAGCAGGGAATTTTGTGCAAAATTTGCTGGCTGCATCCCTGCAGTGGTGAAATCCGAAAAGCTTTTCGAATTAAAGCAAAAGGTGAATGAACCCCTCCGAGATTATGTGGACACTTTTAACTAGTTGTGTATACAAATAGTTGATGTCGATATCTCCGTAGCTGTGGAATGTTTCGTGAGAAACACTACCTGTAAAAGTTTACAAGAGGACCTCATCCGCAAAAAACCTACCAGCATGGCAGAGTTGATGGAGCGTTGCAAAGACTTTATAGAGGTTGACGATATTCGCCGAGGTTCTCCATCATCGCCAAAAAAGGACAAAGGGGAATCTCGTCCCCGAGATCGGGACAGAGACAAACGTCAGGATTCTTCTTCTCGGAACAAACGAAGGGATTCTAGGAACAAATCAACGTTTGTCACTTCCTTCACACCTCTCAATGCTTCTAAGAGCGAGGTTCTTATGTGGATCAAGAATAGTCAACACAAACGGAGCATTTCATACCCCGAGCCAAAAGGAGGGGAGTACACCAATAAAGGAAAGAATCCTAAAAATTATTGCAAGTATCACAGGAAAAATGGCCATGATACAGACGCTTGCTGGGAGTTAGCTCGAGAAATTGAGCGACTCATTGAAAGAGGAAAGTTGGATCGGTTCATCCAAACAGAAGGAAAAGAAGATGATAGATCCAAGGAGGACCCAAAGAAGAAAGGAAAGGGTACCATCAATGTCATAGCAGGCGGACCTGGCTATCAGCCAGCATTGAAAAAGGCGAAGACAACCACCCTTGATAGGACATCGCTAAACCGCCCCTTCTCGGATGCAGGTCCTGAGATTCCACCCCATACGGACGCACTGGTCGTCACTATGACGGTTGAAGGTTGGGAGATGAAGAGGGTAATGATCGATACGGGAAGTTCATGTAATGTCATTACCCGAGGAGCATTCGCCAGACTCCGAATTGATCCCGTCCAGGTGGAGCCAACGGTGGTTGACATTTTGGGAGTGACAGGTCATACCATTCAGACGAAAGGCCAAGTAACTTTGGATTGTGAGCTTGTTGATAATGATCAAGTTTGGAGAGGAGATTTGGAGTTCTCGATCTTGGATGGACAATTAGCTTATAACATTATCCTTGGATGACCTTTTATCTCCGAAGTTGCAGCTCTTATCTCTATTCGCCATTTGACACTTTACATTCCCACGGTCAAGGGAGGTGTGATGGTCAAAGGTTGTCAAAAGGTGGCCCAAGAAACATATTTGGCATCCTTAATGATTCGCCCTCAATCTAAAGAAGAAGATGAAGAAGAGCGTGTCACAATGGCCCTAGGCGAAACCGAAATGTACTTTGTGGCAGAGGAGAAGCAGGTGCGAATAGCTAAGGGGCTACAAGGCAAGATCAGGGATGCGATCACCAAAGTACTTTGTGAAGCTGAAGATGTCTTTGCATGGAAGGATGAAGTTCTCCCGGGAATCAGCCCAGATGTGATCACCCACAAGCTCAACATCGATAAAAATGCAGTTCCTGTGGCTCAGAAGCGGAGAAATCATGGTCCAGAAAGGCAAAAAGTGATAGAAGAAGAAATCGCCAAGCTCCAAAAGGCGGATGCCATTGAGGAAGTACTTTACACTCAGTGGTTGGCGAACGTAGTGCTAGTCAAGAAAGCTGGCGGATCTTACCGCATGTGCATTGACTTTACGGATCTCAATAAAGCTTGCCCTAAGGATAATTATCCTTTGCCATGCATAGACATGCTTGTAGATGGAACTGCTGGTCACGCAATGTATTCATTTACTGACGTGAAGTCAAGTTATCATCAAATCCCGATGGAGCCCTCAGATAGGATCAAGACCTCGTTCGTAACGCATCAAGCGACTTATTGTTTTAAAGTCATGCCCTTCGGGCTCAAAAACGCAGGAGCTACCTATCAGAGGATGATGAACAAGATATTCGCGGACAGTAAGACTGATAATTATTCTGTCTATGTAGATGACATGATCATTAAAAGTACAACTGTAGAGAAGCATGCAGAAGATATAAGGGGGGTACTGGACGTACTTCGCCACCACAACATCAAGTTGAATCTAGAGAAATGCACTTTCGGGGCAACATATGGCAAATTTCTAGGATTCATGATTAGCGAAAGAGGAATTAGCCCAAATCCTGACAAAGTCAAAGCAGTCCTAGAAATGCAACCTCCTCGGAATATCAGAGAAGTACAACGCCTCAATGGGCGTATCATAGCCTTGGGCAGGTTTATCTCTTGCTCAGCTCGTAGATGTCAGCCTTTTTTCGAAGTTATCAAGGGACAAAAGGCGTTTGAGTGGAATGAAGATTGCCAAAATGCATTCGAAGGAATCAAGCGGTTCCTTACAGAGCCACCCATGATGAGTCGACCTATGAAGGGGGAGGATCTATACATGTATGTGTCAGTTACGGATAAAGCCGTATGCACAGTCATGGTGCGAGAAGAAGATGGCCAACAATTCCCCATTTATTACGTGAGCAAAGTTTTGAAAGATGCTGAAACTAGATATTCGAAGTTGGACAAAATGGCACTGGCTGTCGTGACCACGACAATCCGCCTTAGGCCATACTTTCAGGCGCACACCGTGATAGTTCGAACCCATATACCGATGAGAAAGGTATTGCAGAAGCCGGACACTTCGGGAAGGTTGATGGAATGGGCGATTCGCCTGGGCGAATTCGATGTAAGGTGTGAAAGCAGGTCATCTTTGAAAAGTCAGGTCCTGGCGGACTTCGTGAATGAATTCACTGACGAGGGGATATCTCATCCCAAGCCTCCATTAGAAGAGTGGTCGATGTATACCGATGGAGCTTCCTCTACAGATGGAGCTGGTGTGGGAGTTGTGATCAAAGGTCCCCACTACATAAGATTGCGATACGCAGCAAAGTTAAATTTCCATGCTACTAATAACGCTGCTGAGTACGAGGCTCTGATATTGGGCTTACGTCTACTTCAAGAAATCACCTCGAAACAGATCGTGATCTACAGCGATTCTAAACTAATGGTCAACCAAGTAATCAAGAATTACGAGGTGAAGGACGAGGTTCTGGCCAAGTATGTAGCAGAAGTCAAAAAGATTCTGGATAACCTTGAAGCTAAAGAAACTAAGTGGGAATTGGTTCACATACCAAGGGAATCCAATACAGAGGCTGATCAATTGGCCAAAATGGCTTCTTGTGAAGTAAACTGGGCGGATCCAGATTGTCCCTTCGAAGTAAAAATGGCTCCAGCATTTGCTGCTAAAGAAGTGTCCGTACTCACAACGGTGGAAGATGATTGGAGGACAGTCATCCGCCAATATCTACTAAATGGAATATTACCTGAAGATAAGGAAGAGGCGAGGAGGATTGTCAGGAGATCAGCTTACTTCTCCTTGATCAATGATGGTCTTTACAGAAAATCATTTAGTCATCCTTGGCTGAAATGCATTCTACCAGAAGAAGGGCAGCTGATCCTCAAGGAGCTGCATGAGGGATCTTGTGGGTCGCATGAAGCATCCGCCACGATCTTGAGGAAATCCAGGATAGCAGGTTTCTACTGGCCCACAGCTGAGTTAGATGCCCAAAGTTTGGTAGAATCTTGTCACAGTTGTCAGATTCATGCGAATGAGTCACACACTATCAAGCACATTCAAAGGCCAATTATTGAAGGCCGTCCGTTCGCCCTTTGGGGAATAGACATCGTTGGCCCGTTTCCTCCAACTCGTCGGCAAAAGAGGTATGTAATAGTAGCGGTGGACCATTTCACCAAATGGGTAGAAGCCGAGGCCGTTTCCTCCATTATAGCAGAACAGATAGTGGAGTTTGTCAAGGATAACATCGTGGGAAGATATGGCATTCCACATACCATCATCACTGACAACGGGACACAGTTTAACTGTGGCAAATTCAAAGCTTTTTGTGAGGGATTGGGCATCCTGAACAGATTCGCCTCCGTTTATTATCCCCAGTCCAATGGAATGACCGAAGTGACCAATCGAACGATTGTAAAGGGGATAAAAAAGAGGTTGGGAGAACACGACAAAAAATGGGCGGACCAGCTTACAAGTGTTTTGTGGGCCTATCGTACCACCCCAAGAACTGCTACGGGAGAAACGCCATTCGCCCTTTCTCATGGAGTGGAGGCCGTAATCCCCGTTGAAATACAAGTCCCCAGTGATCGAGTGGCCTTTTATTGTGAAAAAGGCAACGATAAGCGATTAAGGGAGCGTCTGGATCAGGTTGAGGATCGCAGGAATCAATCCTATGTACGCATGGCAGCATATAAACAGCGGATCACATCCTATCATGATAAAAATGTCAAGCTTGTGGATCTAAAGATAGGAGATCTTGTGCTTCGCAAAGCTGATAAAGTCCAATCTCGAGAAGGCAAAGGCAAGTTGGGGATCAATTGGATAGGTCCATACCAGATAGTGGAGAAGGTGGGACCAGCCACATTCAAAATACAGGATACGGAGGGCAACACGCTGCCACGCACGTGGAATCTCCAAAATCTCCACAAATACTTTGTTAGAAAATAAAGTATGGTCTTGAGTACTCTTTTTCCTTTAACAAGCTTTTTCCCATGGGGTTTTTCTTGTTAAGGTTTTGATGAGGCTCATCTATAAAGACCTGTCCGCTGTAATAAGGTGTTCATCCCATTAATAAATATCGTTGGTTTTATTATTCATGTTCTTTTTATAATTTACTGCTGCAATATCAATATTCCACTTAAAAAGAATGGGAGGCACCCAACGCTCTCCACATTCGCAATATATCGCTATCTTAAAGCACATAAGAGGATCAATCTTATGGGCGGATCCGTCTCCGGGCAGATCCCAATCTCCAATAAGAGTTAAAACGATCCTTGGACGCAAGGTCTTTACACTCTCTTATCCTTTTCAAAAAGGAATTCACAAGTCCTACGGGCGGCTCATTTCACCTCAAAGATAGGTAGCAAGTTGAACCCCTGGGCAGCTTTACTTCCTCTAAAGAAGGAATAGAACAGCTTCAAACCTTCACAAAGGTTCATACAATGAAGTATGGCTGGCCACCTACTTCAAACAAAAATCCTAAACACACTCACATTGAAAACATTGTCCTGCGCAAGGATAAAAGTAACATAATGTTTATACATAGCAATGTTTGGAATTATACTTGAAAAGTTTTTACAAAAATTGCTAACTAAGTGATAATAGGAGCATCTTCTTTTGTGCTTCCTTCGCCCCCAACGCTCGCTTGAGGGTCTTTCTTCTCCACAGTCAGGGATCCGCCTTCAAGAGATACTTCCTTATCCCCTTTTTGTTCAGAATCAGCTTTGGACGGCATCTTCTGGAGGTCATCCATCACAACTGTGGTAGAAGGTTTGACATCCGGCAAGGTTCCCTTCATCCATTTTCGCACATAGTTGCGAAGGTACTCCTTGGCATTGGGCATCTTCTTGAACCTTGCCACATCTTCCGGTTCGGGGACAGCGAACTCAGGATCTGTGAAATCAATTTCAGGATGGGATAAAGAGAAGTACGCCATAAGCATCTCTCCATAAAAGAATGCATGTTCGCCCGCCGTGTATTCCGCTTCCCCAAGAGCATCTTCATGGCTTTTAGCATCAAAAGCTATTTTTGCCTTCAGATTTTGTATCTCCCCGTCTCGGAGAACTAAAGCAGCTGTGGCGGAAGCTAGGTTCGCGTTGGCGGTGGCAATAGTGGAATTGGCATTCGCTATCTCTTTCTCTAACTTTTCAATAGTCGCCCTATTCGCCACATTCTGAAGAACTCCATTCTCCAAAGTGCGCAAGCGAGCATACAGCTGAGGAAAACAAAAGGATTTAGTCTAAGAACGAAACAAATCATCACATTCTTTTAATACTCACCGAAAGAAGCTCAGACTTTCCCTTATGGACGTGGATCGATTCGGGGATTTGGTCGTAATCCTTTTGTACTTCTCCCACCTGTCCTAAAGCTTCGTCCAGGTCATTCAAGAGAGATTCATTCTCAAAAGTTCCTTGAACCCCAAACTTGGCGGACTAATATCCACCGATATCAGGCTTCGCCATCTGCGCAAACAGGAAAAACCATACGCCGCTTTAAAATCAGATGAGCAGGAAACAAAATCAAGAGACGAATTACCTGAACCACTTTCTCAGTAGGTTTGGCGGATTTAATCGCGTCCGCCATTATCTTGGTACTCCCAACAGTATTGGGCCGCCTCTTCTTCAGCGGCGGATCGATAGCCATCTCCATAGGGCGTTTGTCCGTATCAGGTTGAGGGTTAGCCGCCTGATTCTTCTTGCGGGCTTCCTCTTCTTGAAACATCCTGCGCGTCTCTGCAAGAGCACGATTTGCCTTAGACACACCCCTGCCAAAGAAGATATCAGAATAATTAAAGCTCCTGAATTATACAAAGTACCTTGATCAAACTGAGTAATTTTTGAATAAATGAATTGATCCTCCACTCGGCGGATCAGAGGAATGTCACTCATCATGAAGGCTAAGGCATCCGCATACGTCTATGCATCCGCCTTAATCTGCTTCATGAGATCCGCCACCTCTTCATCACTGTGTGTTAAGATTTGCATATCGCCCGCCATATGTAGCGGACGAGAATTCCAGACAGAAGGAAAACCTAACGGTTCATCCTCCTTTATCTTCACGTAGAAGAAACTCTCATCCCAGCTATGAACATTGGACATTTTGTCGTAAAAGGGCGAATAAACACCAAATTTGGCAAATGTAAGATAAGACTCCGACTTCCTCCTGGAGGGTTTGTGAAAGGCTCTCAAGATTCGGCCATTATACACTACGCCTAAATTTGACGCAAGATAACAATCTAACGCCATGTCAAGCCAGCCGTTGGGGTGTAGCTAGCTGACGGCGATGTCAAAATACGAGAGGATATCCGCCAACATCTGGGGAAGAGGAAGGCAAAACCCTCTCTCAATATGACTACAAAATACAGTAAAAAAGCCCTTCGGCGGATTGGAGGGGCGTTGATGAGAAGCTGGGAGTTGGGTTTCATAATTTTTGATCCACGAAAAGCGATCCGATAGACTCGCCAAATCTGCGGCACTCATACGAGATGAAGTAGACTCCGCTCGAGGATTCTTTTTTCTAACAAGAACAGAAGAAGAAGCCATTAAACCCAGAAACCGGTTACGGGCACCGGCCGGAGTAAAACCGGAAAAGAAAGAAGGGTTTCCGATGGAACGAGTCTGGTAAGGGTTACGCGTCGAGTTATTGAACTCAGACAGAAGATTGGGAGTTTTCCGATGAAGATGTGGTCCAACTAAAATCTACTTCAATCTTAGGGGAAGACGTCGAATTAAAGAGTTCGGAAGTTGACCCGGAGGATGAAGATGAACTTCTAAACATTCAGAGTAAAATAAAAAGCACTTACATGGAAATGCAGAAGCCTGGGTAGAGTCTTTGACGTTTTTGAGGAAAGGCTTCGAAAACGGGAGAAGATAGAAAATGAGGAAGAAAGAGAAACTCCGAAAGATGAAGATGGTTTTTGAAACGTTTCTAGGGCAGTGTGCTATTACACGTGTCGGCCATCAAAGGACGTTGGACAGAGTGCACATTAAATGCGGAAGCATAAGACGGCGCGCAGAAGTCCAAAAGCCCTAAAGGACTTTAAGGGCATTTTGGGGGGGGGGGGGGGGGGGGCTTCTGATAACATTAGGATATTATCATGAGGACCAAAAGAGATAATTACCTTAAGATATGCCACGTAGCAAAGGAAGCCGTCTGGCGGATCACCCTAGATCAGCTCTAAGAGATCCGCTGGCGGATCTCTTAGGCGAATCTCTCCATTTACCTAGATAACGGCTGGCCGCCGTCTCGGCCATAAATGATTATTAAATGAATCATTAATAGTCTCAAACCGCCAAATTAAGAGTAACTAATAACCGCCATTAAATGAGCATTAATGAAGGCTTTCTAGTTACCTAGGGGTTACGAATTCCTCAACTATATATAGCCTACCTTTCTAGGCTATCAAGGTACACTTACTTTTACATTCCCTAAACTTCGTCAATATAGTTTATTCTCCATATATTCTATTGACTTTGGCATCGGAGTGTCCCCGGCCGATCCCAACGGCGCCTCACAGGGACGTGATCCGATCAGAAGTTTCTCCTGTGTTATCAAATATTAACAAAAATATAATCTAATAATTACAATTAATAATATAAGGTGCTATATAAATTAAATATTATTATTTTATTTTCACATTTACTTTAAATAATCTTTTTATTGATAAATATAATAATATAATGAAAATTAATATGTTATATATTATATTATATTTTTTATCAGTAAAAAATGAGGAAGTGATGTATCAGCTCCATCGTTACTGTTTTATATTATATATAGATATGCAGAGAATTAGAGAGTTTTTAGTGATTAATTGAAATTCTGTAAAACTCTTAGATATAGTATAGATAAAATAATCTTTTTATAGATAAATATAATAATATATTTAAAATTAATATATTATATATTAAATTTTTTTATCAGTAAAAAAGGAGGAAGTGACACCTTAGCTCAATCGTTACTGTTTTATATTATAACTAGTTTTTGACCCATGCGATGCACGGATTCATCTTAATATATAAATATTAACAAAAATATAATTTAATATTACAATTAATGATATAAAGGTGCTATATAAATTAAATATTATTATTTTATTTTCAAATTTAATTTAAATAATCTTTTTATAGATAAATATAATAATATAATTCAAATTAATATATTATATTATATTTTTATCCATAAAAATAAAAAAAAATTATATTTTTTATTAGTAAAAAATAATGAAGTGACACCTCAGCTCCATCGTTACTGTTTTATATTATATATAGATATACAGAGAATTAGAGAGATTTTAGGGATTAATGTAAATTATGTAGAACTTTTAGATATAGATATGCAGAGAATTAGAGAGATTTTATGGATTAATTTAAATTCTGTAGAACTCTTAGATATACTACGGATAAAATAATCTTTTTATAAATAAATATAATAATATAACTAAAGTTAATATATTATATTTTCCATCAGTAAAAAAGGAGGAAGTGACACCTCAGCTCCATCGTTACTGTTTTATATTATATATAGATTTCTGTAGAACTCTTAGATATAGTACGGATAAAATAATCTTTTTATAAATAAATATAATAATATAACTAAAGTTAATATATTATATTTTATATTATATTTTTCATCAGTAAAAAAAGAGGAAGTGACACATCAGCTCAATCGTTACTGTTTTATATTATATATAGATATATAGAAATGCAGAGAATTAGAGAGATTTTAGGAATTAATTTAAATTATGTAGAACTTTTAGATATAGATATGTAGAGAATTAGAGAGATTTTAGGGATTAATTTAAATTCTGTAGAACTCTTAGATATAATACGGATAAAATAATCTTTTTATAAATAAATATAATAATATAACTAAAGTTAATATATTATATTATATATTATATTTTTCATCTGTAAAAAATGAGGAAGTGACACCTCAGCTCCATCGTTACTATTTTATATTATATATAGATATATAATAGATAGATATGTAGAGAATTGGAGAGATTTTAGAGATTAATTTAAATTCTGCAAAACTCTTAGATATATTATGGATAAAATAATCTTTTTATAGATAATTATAATAATATAATTAAAATTAATATATTATATTAAATTTTTTATCAGTAAAAAAGGAGGAAGTGACACCCCAGCTCCATCGTTACTGTTTTATATTATATATATATATATATATATATATATAGAGAGAGAATTGGAGAGATTTTATGGATTAATTTAAATTATGTAGAACTCTTAGATATAGTACGGATAAAATAATCTTTTTACAGATAAATATAATAATATATTTAAAATTAATATATTATATATTGTATTAAAAATTTTATTAGTAAAAAAATGAGAAATTGACACCTCAGCTCCTCGTTACTGTTTTATATTATATATATATATATATATAGATAGATATGCAGAGAATTAGAGATATTTTAGGAATTAATTTAAATTTTGTAGAACTATTGGATATAATATGGATAAAATAATCTTTTTATAGATAAATATAATAATATAATTAAAATTAATATATTATATATTGTATTAAACTTTTTATCAGTGAAAAATGAGGAAGTGACACCTCAGTTCCATCGTTACTGTTTTATATTATATATAAATTATATATTGTATTAAACTTTTTATCAGTGAAAAATGGAGGAAGTGACACATCAGTTTCATCGTTACTGTTTTATATTATATATAGATCAATTGAGTCTCCATTTTATTCTAAAATCAAAAATTTTGACTGTTTGATATAGACAACAATAATCTATTTCTTGGTTCAAAATGGATTTGTTGAAGATGATTTGAAACTGTTTAACTGAATAATTTTTGATAAAGCCTCAATTGATGATTTTGTTTAGAATGAGAATTCAATTGATGATTTTTTTTATTACTTTAAGAACCTAATTAATGATTTTAATAAGGGAAAATTACAAAACTAGGTCAAATGGGAGGCCCATTTACATATTTAACCCATTTACTCAACCTATTACATATCTAGACTCATTTTGTGTGACTTTCCAAAAATACCCCCAATATTTACGCGCGGCTCGCCCCATCCCGTCTGACTTCGCATATTCCATACTATGCAAAGTCTGCGAAGTAAATGTTTGGGTTTGCTTGATGAATTTAGTTCGCATATGCGAAGCCTGGATGTGTTTTGAAGCTAATTCGCGAAGTAGTATATAACAAAAAAAAGGGCAAACAACAACAGATTCTAACATTCAAATCATAACATTATCAAAATTTACAAAAAGATTGCCACAATAACAACATTCAAATCATAACATTATCAAAATTTACAACAAGATTGCCACAATAACTAATCCGGTACCAATTTTGAAACGAAGATTACTCATCCGCTTTAAAATTGGCACCGGATTAAGTTAGGTCCACTTTGAAGATTGGCACCATAGGATGGACGTGTCCCATGGTGCACCCCGAGATTGACACAATCTCTCCTAACGAATCATTTCAGGAGTGAATGTGTCAATCTTGGGGAAGTTCATCCCTATACAGGAAGGAAAATCATCTTCCCTGCAGCCCAGTACGCCGCCTTCCAGAAAGGGATGTTACGTATTCAACCATCTACAGAAAAAATTAACCGTGTTAGTTATGAAAAAGGACGATTTTGGATTCGCGAAATGAAAATTAGCGAAGCATGCGAATGTAAATGTGCATGGGAAGAGGTGATTTTACTTCGCATAACGATTCTTTCGCGAAGTCTGCGAGGTCTGAAATGTGACTATCTACGTCGCATATCGATGCTTTCGCGAAGTCTGCGAGGTCTGAAACGTAAGGATCTATTCGCAGACTTCGCGAACTAATAGATTCGCGAGGTAGATCCATACGTTTCAGACTCTTTCTCTTCACAGAACGTCGCGAATTCATCGATTCGCGAAGTAGATCATCAAGTTTCAGGCTCGTTCTCTTCGCAGATCTCCGCGAATTCATCGACTACGTGAAGTGAATTCATGGAAAACGCAGGAAAAACAGCAGATACTTACATTTTTCGCTCCTAACAATATGATAAACTGGGAAGAACGACGGAAATAACGTAGAATAACCATTTCTGGAATGGTAACAAGAAGAAAGAAACCAATTAACGAACAGGAAGATGAAGAACCATGGCTTCGTTTTCTAGGGTGAGGAAGTTGCAGAATCAAGAGATGAAAAGAGAACTTCATTGTGATTTGGAAACATGGTGCAGATTTCATGCAATTTAAAGGCAAATAGGAAGATCAAAAGTCTTCAAATCATTAATGGAGGAGCCAAACCGTTTCCGCGCACCAAGGAGAACATGGGAGAGAAACCGATAGAGTGAGGGGAAGTGGGAAGGGTAGGGGTATTACGGAAAAGTCACACAAAATGAGTCTAGATATGTAATAGGTTGAGTAAATGGGTTAAATATGTAAATGGGCCTCCCATTTGACCTAGTTTTGTAATTTTCCCTTTTAATAATTTAAGGTCCTAATCTATCTATCTATATCTATACTATATACTAAATCCATAGACTATTAGCTGATGTGTCATTTTTATAGACAATAAGCTGATGTGTCATTTTTAGGAAATTTTGGAATTTTGGAATTCATTTTTCTTCTAATTTTACTCTCACTGCCTCAATTATTGTCGAGCTCGCCTCTCTCTCACCCTCAATCTCTGCCAACTGCCCATTCTTCTAAACTGCTCTTACCCTCAACTTCTCATCATCACTCCCTCAATCTCGGTAACTCTTTCAACTGCATGTGAGATGTAGTTATTCAGATTATATTAACACATATATATTCAGATTGTGCATCCTGGTGGTTTTGACAGGTATTTTATCTCAATTTTAATTTTAATTTTAATTTTAATTTTTATCTGATTTCGTTCTGCAACGCCCCCCATCTATCACCTTTTCATCGGCCCTTTTCTGGGTTACTAATCTACTACAGCGGTTTATTGGTATGAGTTCTCATTTTCGGTTGTTTCTTATCTGGTAGGTTTCAATTTATGAGTTAGGTTAGGAGTTTCATTGGATATTAATTTTTATCCTTTCTAAACAAGTACCTGCAACTTCCTCCATTTTCTCAGGCCGATTAAACCTACCACGTCTCCTTCAGCCAGTTGAGGTTAGTTAATTTAAGTTATTGTTTTGCAGTGATGATTTATGGTTTCTCCCATCGAGGATTTATGAAATTTGAATTTTAGAATTGGTTGGGTTATTTCTCTATGATTATGAGTATTTAATAAATCTAAAATTATAATCACAGTTTGTGATAGATGGGCTAAAAGAAGTTTCACATGTAACCTCTGATATCTACTCTGGATAGTTCCTTAACACATATGCCAAAAAGAGAATCAAGATATTAAAACGAATAATTGCAATTAGAGTAATTAAAGTTTCATGTTTCTGTTTATCATGGAACTCATTATAATATTTGTTGAAAGACAGTGTTAAAAGTTGATACATTATCTATTTCTACAAATTTGGATTATAGTATAGATTCTAAGAATAAAATTAGGCTGTAAATTTGAGTCCTATTTATATAGGAATGAAATGTTGCGTATCAAAATTCGTAGATATTAAAAAGGGCTAATGGCTCACATTATGGTTGGGTTTCAATTATGGTTGCACAGATATACCTTTTTCCTGCAATGCATAGTTCACTTTCGGTGCATTAATAATAGATCTTCTTTTTCTTATTTCTTTATCTTTCTTTTAACTATCATTTGTTTTCATTGTTAATTTCCTGCAAGGTAATTTCCAGGACTATCAATTCATAGCATGTGGAATTTTATGTATGGAAGTTGTTCATAGATTGAAAGAGTAAGTTTACCTGTATCTTAATTTTCCTTAAATCAATATTAATAGTTGCTACATTTGAACTCTATTTTTTTTCTTTTAATAATTTAATAATCTTGCTCTTGGATCTTATTTTAATTGAGCAAAGTTCAAACATTTATAAAAGATCATATTATGGTAACACAAAATGAGTAACTTTTTAGAATTCTCTAAGTTGCTTAACATGCTTCATGAGTTCTGCAATTATGTCTAAATAATCGTGGACTAATTAAATGGTTTCTTTTACTGATCTCTAAAAATAAATTGAAATAATTTACTAACTGATTTTTACGATTATAATGAATTGTTTCTCGGTTTTGGGTAAGATGAAAGTTGTAGTTATTTCTCGGGTTTCTTTATTTAGGAAGCTTCAGTTGTTTATTTATCTCTCTCTTTTCCATGGTCTTTAGTTCTGCCGTAAGTTGTAACGGCACCTGACTTGCTTCCTATATTCTGACTAATTTATGTTAATAAGTTTGCTTTCTTATTATTTGTTTGCTCTTTTAGGATTAGGATTCTTATTTTGTCTTATTGATTCCTAACTCAATAAACTTTGAAACATGGAGGTTTAAGACCAGTGGAGTTCACCAATTGCTCAGAATATCACTTTGAAATGTTCTCTATTTCTACTTCAGTTTTGTTTCTATGGCATATGAGGTGACTCTATTTTTAATGAGAAGATTCAAATTCAATTGAGCTTAATATTAATAATTCCATAGATATATATAAAATCATATCATATTTCACCCCCTACTTTCAGGAGCATCTTCTTCTTCTTCTTGATCTTTTTTACTATCCTCCTTTGAAGCTAGATGAAGTAGTTGTGTTTTCGGTTGGTTCCTCTCCACTGTCAAAGTTAAGGTCTAGGATTCCTACTTTAAGTGATTGTAATTGTCTTCCTCTTCTTGCTTGTGAATTATTAGGGTTTTTTTATTATCTACAACTGCACATACAAATGTGCATTATGTCACTAATGCTTTGATTAATGTTCTTGATCCTGAATTAGCATTTTGGCATTTATTATGATGTTATAATTAACATATGAATGTGATTTTTTTTCAAGAATATGACACTAAGAAGAGAGGCAATTTAATGTATACTCTTAAGCAGGGACGGATCTACAGTGAGGGGCAATGGGGGCACTTGCCCCCACTGAGATCTATAAAGAGATAAAACCACATGAATTTATTTTTTAGTTTTTGGATTTTGCCCCCTCTGTAACGCCATTGCTGCTGCTGGGAAAGCTCCTGTTATCGCAAGGTAGGAGATGAATAGAAAGGAGGGATATAATTGTAATTATTATAATATTTATTTTAGACAAAACGGCGCCGATTCTGTAAAATAAATCAAAAAGGAAAATTACAAAACAAACCCTTGAGATCGATCTCTCCCTCTCATTCTGTCAATAACGCACAGCAAAGGTAAGAACTAATCTTCTCTAAATCCCTAACTTCTCGATATCTCCCTCAATTTCAAATCCCCCAACCCAAACTCCTAATCTGCTCTACTCTCTCACTCTCCGCCGTCATCATCGTTCGTCCGTCTCTCCCTTCTTCTTCAACTTCAAGAACGACCTCTTTACCGATTTTGAACCAGGAGAAACAAAGAATGTTGAATTGAACGACTCCTTAGTTTCTTTTTATGTTTGTTTATTATTGTAATTTAATTCTTAATTGATTTGCTTCAAACGAATTTGTAATTTGGCTGTGCCTGCTCTTAATTGCTTTGCTTCAAATGAATTTGTAATATTGGTTTGCTGATGAATTATGGTTTGCTGATGAATTATGGTTTGAGTTTAAAATTATGTTGTTTGCTAATGAATTATGTTCTTATGCGTTGATAAAAAAAATTATGTTCTTAAGAATTATTGTTTGCTAATTAACTATGTAATTATTGTTTGTTTGCTGATGAACTATATGTTCTTATTAACCTGTATTCTTATGTAATTTGTACTTTTTGGTGTTTGTTTATGAATTATTGTTTGAGTTGTTTGCTGATTATTGTAATTTAGTTATTTAGCATTTTAATATAGCAATTTAGAAATTTAGCATTCCAATTCTTGAAGCAATTTATTTATGGCCTAATACACAAATAACCCCCTAAACTTGTCCAAATTTTGCAACTGCCCCCTCCAACTTGCAATTGTAACAACTTACCCCTTAAACTTGTCCAATTGTAAAATATAACCCCTAAAACTTGTCCAATTATAAAACAGAACCCCAAATTGTTGACACAGACTGCAATTGAAGAAACACGTGAAATACAAAAGCTGCAAACGCTCGTGAAATGTGATAATCAGATCTTTGGACCCAAAAAAATCAGTATTTAAGTAATCAAATCCTCAATTCTTCAACTTTTTCTTCTTCTTTTTGTTATGCCTATTCTTTTTTTAGTGATTTCTTGATTCAAAGTTTTGGGATATTATGATGGTGAAAATGTGTTTATGTGGAGAAATAGCTCTATTGAAGATTTCATGGCGTGATATGAATCCGGGCAAACGTTTTTACGGTTGCTTCAAGTATTTGGGTAAAAAAAATCCAATTTGGGATTATGTTTTACAATTGGATAAGTTTGAGGGGTTATACTTTACAATTAGACAAGTTTGAGGGGTAAGTTGTTACAATTGAAAGTTGAGGGGAGCAGTTGCAATATTTAGACAAGTTCAGGGGTTATTTGTGTATTAGGCCTTTATTTATTTAGCAATTGTTAGTTTGAAGCTATGATGCACGCAAACTTTTCATTTCAAGCATTTCACCGTTTCTGGCAGATATGGGAAACAGAAACTCTCAGAAACTGATACGAAAAGTTTCATGACATGTTTCCGTAATTACCCAAAATATGAAACCTGTTTTTCAAATTTTAAACGACTTCCTCTACTTATTTCGATTAAAATTTTGGTAATTCAAACTTTCTATTTTGCAATTTCTATTTAGTCTAAGATTAGGAACCGATTATTCCTTCCTTATATCCTTTAAGAACTTGCCTATGATACCAATGTTAATATAAGAGAAAGAGTTTGCCCCCACTACCTATAAATTCTGGATCCGTCCCTGCTTTTAATAGCATGGAGGCAAGATTAAGCTTTGTTTTTTTTATAGGCAAAATAACTCAAAATGAAGAGTGCGGCAGACATGGATGATGCTACAACATGTGCTTCAATGGTACTGGAAGTCCTTGAAAATTGTATTTGTGCACGTGATGGAACAAAAGCTGCCAAAAGCTTTCAACATGTGTTTTTAAGCATCTCTGAATGTTCTTTCGGAAGCTTTTGACATGGATGCAATATGCCTCTTCATTTTGAGTTGTGCTGATGGTTATTTTTGGTGAAATCTTGCTTCAATGGCCTTATATTTTAACTTAATCTCGCCTCTTCATATTGTATTGTAATATGGTTGTCTTTAAAACTAAAGGGACTAATAATTATTTACCCCTATAATTTAATCTTGCCTCCTCAACTAAACAATAAAACAGTAAAAAGCCTTTAACATGTATTGGTCTATAACCAAAATCGGCTAATGCAGTTATTTTATTAAACAAAAAATATTGTACTCAAAATATAATTTTACACAAGTTTTTGATAATATTTGAATAAATTAAATTACTTATGTTTTACTTTAAAATAGTTTTAACTACTGTTTCTAATTAATATGTACATACCTATTAAAATAGGATGACAAAATAATATAATATATATATAAAATGATATAATATATATATAGGTACTAAAAAAATCTAAAAAAGAATTCTGAAAAAAATTCCGTGCGATGCATGGGTCTATAGCTAATTGGATTATTGATAACCTCCGAATAGAAAACTTTCGGAATTAAATTTGTTTAGCGCTATATTTATGAAATTACATTTTTTATATACCCGGAATTACATTGTTATCAATATAGTGCCCGTGATTTAATCTGTTTTACAAAAATAGATTGACTATTTTATTAAATTTGCGGACTAGAATTGATTTGGCAACGGTAATTGTATTGAAAATATAGTTTCAAAATAGTATTTAATAATATTCATCGAATTCTGTTAAAAAAAATGATATTCATTGAATTCTTTAAAAAAATTATTCATTGAATTTATTCATTATTTTCCAATTCTTTAATGTGTCATGTATTAAAAAACTATTACTAATCAATTTTAATAATTATACATTAAAATTTTAATATGTAAACTCTTAAACATAATAGTGATAAAATCAAATAAAAAACCGTGCAAAGCACGGGTCTAAAACTAGTTGACTTTGAAACCTTGGGAAGCTAAATGGACATTATGCCAAAAATAAATAAATGGGTAAGCTACCCAATAGATATGTTTAAGTGAAATATTTACAAATGAGAAAGAGTATGAAACAAAATTATGTAAATGTAAAAAGTTTGAAAATTAAAATTGAAAATAACATAAATCAAATCATCATATTTGTTGGGTTTTTTTTTTTTTTTTTTTTTGTAAATATGTTTTTTTAATTATTTTTGGCAGTCCCTTTGCAGAAATTCATAGTTAACCATTTTTTCATTAAAATTGAAAGCAAAGCTATTTAGTGTGAAAAATCACACCCTAAACTAGGAGCAAATCACATATAAATTTACGATAATAAGAATTGAATTTGATAGTTTTCAAAATAAGGTAGGAAAATGAATTCCTAAATTCATATGATGGTACAAGTAACTGATGATAGGAAAATGAATTCCTAAATTCATATGATGGACAAGTAACTGATGATATTTTTTAAAATAAGATATTCCTATGATAACAAAACATAGAAAATTGATTTTGAAAATTGTAATAAAAAGTTAAAATGTTTTTTTGGTGTAATTTTCTCAAAAGGCATCTACTTTTACATTTTACTGTATAAATAAATAAGTGATTTATATATATATATATATATATATATATATATATATATATATTTACCCAAATCATCACTAATGGAAAAATGGCCATTTGCATCGGCCGTTTAGGGCCTTTTGCATCGGTTGCAGCGCGATGCAAAAGCCCTCGATGCAAATGAGGTGATCATTTGCGTCGGCCCCTTATAGAGGCCGACGCAAATGATCACCTCTTTTGCATCGGCCCTTTGTAAAGGACCGATGCAAATGATGTATATTTGCACGCAAATGTTACAATCATTTGCATCGGCCCCTTACAACGGCCGATGCAAATGATTCTTTATTTGCATTGGCCATATTTAAGGGCCGATGTAAATAATGAATTTATCTGTACAAATAAATTTATTTATTTTTCCATAATTTAATTTCAATATCCTGCATTGCATTTCAGTATCCTATAACAAATTAAAAAATATACATATTTAGATTGAATGGAGCTCGGAAATACATTATATTACTAAGAAACAAATCCCAAATTTTCATAACCATAAGAAAAATTTGTAAATGATATACTGTGCAATCATACAATCAAACAATCAAACAAAATTATGAAATGATATACTAATTAATAGTAATTAGTTAATTACATTGCCTACATGAACATGAAAGAGATGTCCACATATTAATATTTTGGCTGTAGTCATCTCTAGCATTAATCAAAGAGCCACATGTAATAAATTTGACGAAATTGAAGTTCTTCTTTTCTTTTCAGTTTGGAATTTTCAAGAGTTTTACCACAGCACCAGTGACAAGTATATAAAAGTCTGTTGGTGCCTCATTCAGCAGAATCACATCTTCTTTGAGAGGGAAATACTGTTGGGAAATCCAGGGATAAATTAGCTCGTGTTTGTGTTGAGGTGGAATTGAATAAATCATTGGTTGCACAATTTCAGTTAAATGGTAATGTGTATCATGTGGAATATGAAGGTATGTACGTCGCTTGCACAAATTGTGGACGGTATGGACACGAGATAGAATCACCCAAGCATCGCACGGGGATCCCTAATAGTAGCTCCTATACACACTGATCCACGTCCGCATGGTACATCTCCTACATTTGAGCAGGGTGCTGGTTTAGCCGATGTGGAACCTACCAATCGTTCAAACCAGGAACATCCGCCCTCCTTTGTATAATACATTAGTAGTCGAATTTGAAATCTCTAACTTAAACCCTTACATGACGTTTGATATTCTATAAGGATATATGAATAAAGGTTGAGACATGGATAAAAATAAAAGATTGAGATAAAAATAAAAATAAGATAGAAAGATTTATTATCTCATGTTTTAATGTGTAGGATATTGATAGAGATAAAATGATTCATTTTACTTTATTATAGAAAGTATATATTATTATAGTATCAACGTGGAATGAAATTAAATTTAATCTATCAACCTAACTTGAAAAATACTTGGAACACTGTATTAAATTTTCAAAATACAAAAAATGAAATATCTTGAGAAATACTTGGACCGTTGTATTAAATTTTCAAAATATGAAAAATGGCATAACTTGAGAAATACATAGAACACTGTATTAAATTTTTAAAATATAAAAAATGGAATAACTAATATATTTAAGATGGTAGATTAAATTTAATCAACTTTAGTTGACATTGATATTACAATAATATAGACAAACTTAGTTTTTTAAAAGTTCAAAAATTAAAATTAAATTGAGAAATATTTGGAACACCATACTAAAATTTCAAAATGCAACAAATGGAATAAATAATAAAATTTGAGTGACAAATTAGATTTTTCCATCTAAATAAGTTATCCTCATGTCTTATACCACTCCCTCTAGGTAAGCTTTAGTGGAATAAGAGGTTTCTCCCTCCCTTGTCTCACTCTCTTATCTCCGAAACAAACATGGGATAACTTTGATGATTCGTGAAACCAACTGAGCTGAATCATAAGTACGGGCCCATCCCAAACTTAAGCCCACGGTTCAAGATTAAATGGGCTCCTAATAAGGGAAAGGGCTAACCACCCCGAAATCCCAACAAGGCACTAAACCACCCACTCAGAGAAACGGGACCACGTTTGTGACTACGTGGAGGACGTGGCACAGAAAGAGTAACCGCCCTCGGCGGTTACCTAGAAAGGCTTATAAAAGAAATAAGAAAGCCAAGGGAGGAGTAGGTTCACATTTTTCCTCGATACGATTATCAATCTACTAGAATTCCACATAAAACTGACTTGATCGTCGGAGAGTTTTTCCGGAGATCCTGTCTCCGGTTTTGTTTTGCAGGTAACTACGACGAGGATCATCAAATCAAATCCGGCAAGTTATCATTGGTGCGATGAGCGTGGACCTTTTTTACCAACATCTGGTTAAAGGTACACCAAGAACATGTCAGAGCCATCACGAACAACCGGAGTTACAACCAGATCAACTAGTATGAACTCAAGAGGTCCACGGGTTGTGAGTTCGCAGCCTGCGAGTACACAGCCTGTGATACCCAGCTCGACGAATCCTTCAGGACAGTTGAGTCCATTATTGGAGGTCCAAGTGCAAACTGAGATGGAGATGTCGAATAGTGAGTTTGTGCAAATGGCAGGACAGGTCTTGGCTACTAATATGAGCCAAGCGGCTGGAGATCGAATGATTGGTTTATTAACTACAATCGCAGATCACAATACCGCTGTAGCGGCTGCCCCACAAGAACCCGTTGTCACTTCGACACAACCATCGACTATTCCTGTCGTATCTACGCTTCCGTAGTCATCTCGAGAGACGAATCGGGTGGGTCAGAGTAGTCGCATGACGCCACATAGCCATCCAGGCAACTACTCGCACCAAGATCCTAATATGACGGTCCATCCGACCTGGGAAACATCCCAACCGATGTCAGGAATGCAAGGAATTTTTCCGCTACAACAAACGGAGCCCTTTGTCCACAGACATTCAGAGTTGATGACATCTGGAGCGAATGTGTCTGGGCGGGAGCACACTTGGAATTTTGATCCTATAACTGGACAGCGGTTAGACCCACAGCGAGAACAAGTGTCGACACAGTATGGCAGGTGGATATCACCCAGAATTCACCAGCAGCGGATGGAAGAAGTTCGGCGGGAACCCAATACTGAATTGGAAGATCAACTGCGAAGCATGATGGAGCGAATGGGGTACACCCCTAGGGCGAGAGCAGTGGTGCAGAGTGATTCGCCTTTTGCCCCATCGTTGCGGGAATTTATTCCAGATCACAGAATAAAAGCACCGGCGATACCTAAATATTATGGGGATCCAAATTCTGACCCTGAGGCGCATGTCAGGAACTATAGAGAGTTAATGGATGTTGCAGGAGCAAGCGAAAGCATAATTTGTCGATTGTTCTCGACCACTTTGGGTGGAGCAGCATCCGATTGGTTCCGATCTCTACCAACCGAATCCATTCACAACTGGACTCAGTACAGTCATGATTTCTGTGCAAAGTTCGTGGGCTGTAAAGCGACAGATGTGACGGATAGGCAGCTGAAAGAGATCAAACAGAGAAATTATAATTCCCTAAGGGAATTTGTTGTAGCATTCAATGATATTCTGGTGCGGTTGCAGAACCCAGATATCGTGAGCATTCGCAACATAATGGCGGATGGAACCACAGATTGGAGCATGCGGGAGGAAATCATCCGCAACAAGCCACGCACAGTGGCCGAACTCATGAAGATAGCAAAGGAATTCATGGAAGTGGATGATGTTAACAGGGAACATAAAGCTCAGACCCGGCGAGAAAGAGATGCGGCTAGATCCACTTCGGACAATCAGCGCCATCAAAATCAAACCCAATCTAAGGGTAATTTTGTTCGGAAAGGCGATCGCTCCTTTCAAGGGGGGGGGGGGGATATCAAACACCATTGAACACGACTCGCCATGAGGTGTTACTTTGGATTGAAAAAAAACCCTGAAGAAGGATGTGCAGTTTCCTGAGGCGAAAGGTCGAACCAGTTTGGGGAGATATCCTAACAAATACTGCAGGTTCCACAGATTGAACGGCCATAACACGAATGATTGCTACGAATTGAAGAGGGAGATTGAAAAGCTGATTGAGAGAGGAAAACTGAGTCAATTCGTTAGAAAAGAAACGATTGATGAAAAAGCAACACTCCCACGTGAGATAGAAGCAAGACCAGAAAAGAAGCAGAAAAAAGGAGTGATTAACGTAATAGCAGGCGGGATCTATAAGCCTCCAACGAAAAGGGCTCGCCGTGAATAGCGAAAAAGCAACACGAGTAGGGGGGATGCCCTCAATTATTCATTTGCGCGAATCACGGAGCCGCATACGGATGCGTTGGTGATTACGGTGGCCATTGAAGGATGGGACGTCAAGCGGGTCCTTATTGATACAGGCAGTTCTTGCAATGTTATTACTCGAACTGCATTCAACCAGTTGGGAATTAACGACGAGCGAGTAGAACATACGTTCATGGATGTAACTGGTTTTGGAGGTCAATCATCTCAAACAAGTGGACAGGTGGTGTTGGAGACAGAAATGGGCGATAAGAATCTAAAATGGAGAGGTGATCTAGAATTCACAATTGTTGATCTCCCATTGGCCTATAATATAATTCTGGGGCGTCCGTTCCTGTCGGAAACGGAGTCGCTCATTTCAATGAAGCATTTGACATTGCATTTGCCAACACACCAAGGGCGAGTCATTGTTGAGGGTAATCAACTTATATCTCAACAAGCTTATACATTGTCACTTAAAACAAAGCCAGATGAAGAAGATAAAGTTGATGAGAAGTTGCCGGCTGAAGCGTTAGGAGAAACAGAACTATTCGCCATTTCAAATGACAAGAAAGTAAGGATAGCGGCAGGACTTCCAGAGGAAACGAAGAAAGCCATTATCAAGGTGTTGATCCAATGCGAGTCGGCATTCGCCGCTCCTGATGAAGTGCTGAAGGGGATAAGTCCAGAAATAGCAACACATCGTTTGAATGTGGACAAAAGTGCAACCCCAGTGCGACAGAAAAAGAGAGGACATGCTCCAGAGCGGCAGAAGGCGATTGAAAAAGCAGTGGCGGATTTGCTAAAATCAGATGCAATTCGAGAGGTCACTTATCCGGAATGGCTAGCCAATGTGGTGCTAGTCAAAAAGCCGAATGGAACGTACAGAATGTGCGTAGACTTCAAAGATTTGAATAAAGCTTGTCCGAAGGATATGTATCCGCTACCTAACATTGATATATTGGTAGATGGGACTGCGGGATTTGAAGCTTTATCATTCACCGATGTGAAATCCAGTTACCACCAAATACCAATGGAGAAGGCGGATGAGATCAAGACGTCATTCATAACTCATCAGGCAACTTATTGCTTCAAGGTGATGCCCTTTGGACTGAAAAATGCGGGAGCAACCTATCAACGGATGATGAACAAAATATTTCCAGACAAATCAGGCGAGAACTTCTCGATCTATGTAGATGACATGATCATTAAAAGCAAGAAGATGCAAGACCACCCGCAGGATATTAAAGAAATCCTGGAAGTGCTGATCAAATATGGCCTCAAATTGAACCCGGAGAAATGCACGTTTGGAGCGAGAGCAGGGAAGTTCCTGGGTTTCATTGTTAGTGGCAAAGGAGTTGAGGCGAATCCCGAGAAGGTTAAAGCAGTGATGGAGATGAAGACTCCAAGGAACATAAGAGAAGTACAGCAACTCAATGGGCGGTTGGTGGCATTAGGGCGGTTCATATCATGCTCGGCTAGAAGATGTCTACCTTTCTACAATGCCATCAAAAAATCTAAGTCCTTTGAGTGGACGCCGGAGTGTCAAGAGGCATTCGAGGGAATAAAGCGATTACTATGTTATCCGCCCTTAATGAGCAGGCCAGAGGATGGAGAAGATTTATTTCTTTATGTATCCGTCACCAGCACGACGATATGCACTGTAATGGTGCGGGAAGAAGAAGGGCAACAACATCCGGTGTACTACGTGAGTAAAGTCTTAAAGGATGCAGAACTTCGATATTCGAGGTTAGATAAAATGGCCCTCGCGGTGATAACCACAGCGGCTAGGTTGAAGCCATACTATCATTGTGAGAACTGGAATCCCAATGCGAAAGATATTGCAGAAACCTGACGCATCCGGGCGATTAATGGAATGGTCAATTCGCTTGGGAGAGTTCGACATTCGTTATGAAGGGAGACCAGCTTTGAAAAGTCAGGTACTTGCCGATTTCGTGAATGAGTTCACGTGGGATGAAGACGAATGTCCAAAAGCACAAAAAGAAGAGTGGAGTATGTTCACAGATGGGGCGTTATCCACCGATGGAGCTGGACCGGGAGTCATCATCAAGGGTCCGGACGTTATTCGCCTATACTATGCAGCAAAGTTAACATTCAAAACTACTAACAAATGCTGCAGAGTATGAAGCAATGATATGCGGATTGAAGTTGCTTAATGAACTTATGCCAGAAAGAGTGGTAATCTACAGCGACTCTAAACTCATGATAAATCAGATCACAAAAAATTATCTGGTGAAACAGGAAGATCTGGTTAAATACCATCAGGTTGTCGGTAGATTGACGCAGGAGTTAACACATAAAGGAATCGTCTGGGAGATGGTGCATGTTCTAAGGGGCCGGAACACAAAGGCTGATGAGTTGGCGAAAGCGGCAGCCAGTGGGGACCCATGGAATCAGAAAGCATGTAATCTGGAAATAAGGTCGTCACCAGCATTTGAAGCCGATCAGATTATGGTCGTTGATGAGCTAGAAGATGATGAAGATTGGCGGAAACCCATTCGTCAATATCTGGAATATGGGGATTTTCCGGTTGATAAAAGTGTGGCCAGAAAGCTAATTGGGCAGTCATCAAGATACTCAATTCGGGATGGGACTTTATACAGGAAGTCATATACATGTCCATGGTTGAAATGTATTAGCCGCAATGAAGGAGATTACATGTTGAGAGAACTCCATGAAGGAATTTGTGGTGCGCATGAAACATCCGCGGCGTTGGCAAGAAAAGTCAAGTTGATGGGATATTATTGGCCAAAGGTGGTAGAAGATTCCCAGAAAATGGTAGTGGAATGTCACAACTGTCAAATCCATGCTAATGAAAAGCATGTCCCAGGAGCCGAACAAGTAACTATAATGACGGTGTGGCCATTCGCAACATGGGGGATTGATATAGTGGGGCCATTCCCAGAAGCAACAAGGAAGAGGAAGTACTTGGTAGTCGCAGTTGACCACTTCAGCAAATGGGTAGAAGCAGAGGCAGTAACCACTCAAACACCTGAGCGAATGATCGAGTTCTTACGAGAGAACATTATCATGCGGTTTGGAATCCCACAAACGCTTATAACCGACAATGGTACCCAGTTCAACTGTGTCAAATTCAAAGCATATTGCGAAAGCATGGGGATCAAGAATCATTTTTCCTCCGTAAATCATCCCCAATCGAATGGTATGACAGAGGTTACCAATAGGGCCATGATTCGAGGAATCAAGAAGCGACTAGGGGATAAGAAAACAGGTTGGGCGGATGAGATACCTCATATGTTATGGGCATACAGAACTTCTGTAAAGGCAGCAATAGGCGAAACACCTTTCTCGCTGGTTTATGGAGCCGAAGCAGTCCTACCTGTTGAAATCAATTCACCTACAGATCGGGTAATTTATTACTACGACACCCAAAATCCTATCAACATTAGAGATGCATTGGATTCTGTTGAAGAACGAAGAGAAAAAGCTTACATGCGAATGGCAGTATATCGCAATAGAATCAAGAAGTATCATGACAGAAGGGTGCGAAAGGTGATAATCAATGAGAGCGACTTGGTCTTGAAAAAAGCAGATAAAATACAGTCCAGAGAAGGCAAAGGCAAATTAGGCATCAACTGGATCGGACCATACAGGGTATCCAAGAAGTTGGGACCATCAACTTTTGAAATAGAAGAAATGAGCGGCAAAAAGCTCCCGCGCACCTGGAATCTAGAGAATCTACGCCTATATAAACAGGCCAAGTAGTTCAGGGAAATGACGAGTACTCTTTTTCCTTTTATGAGTTTTTTCCCACTGGGTTTTCTGATAAAAGGTTTTAATGAGGCTTGGATCCCACACAGTTTATGTATCCATGTAATGAAAATTCTTTTTTCTTCAATAGCAAAATAAAGACATTACAACGGTTACAATTATTCAATATGTTACAATTGAATGCAGGTCCTTTTGAAACTGATAAACTTAAACACATAAATGTGTTGTCTACAACAGAAAGGCGGATGCATTAGGCATCATTCGCAAAAACCCTATGGTTAATCTTAAACACATAAATGTGTTGCCTACAAAAGAAAGACGGATGCATGATTACGCATCATTCGCAAAACCTTATGGTTAATCTTATGATTATTTGAAAGAAAAATTATAAGGCATAAAATTAAGCGAATAAACGAGTACTCAAAAATTGCAAAAAGGGTCTGGCCACCCTAATAAAAACAAAACTAACTACGAAAAATTACAAGTATGAAGTCGGCAAAAGGCAAGGGTCGCATACAAAAATAACCGGCATTAAGGCAACGAAGAATAAAACAGCAATTGCACATATATGAAAAGCGGCAGGTGAAGAAAGCAAAGTCGCTCGATTAATATATATACTGGCAGTTTGTTACATACAACAGTTCAGATATAAATAAAATTATACTACAGTTTCTTCTCCTTCGCCTCTATTTGCCCCCTTCGCCTTCAGCGGCTCCTTCATCTTCTCCAGTGGGGTGATCTGCTTCAAGCGAATCCCCAACAATCAGATCAGTAACCGCATCAGAGCGAGGTACCTCTTGTTCAACGTGAGAAACATCTTGTGGTGCCCCTTCTTCTACATTCTGATTTGGGATCTCACGGCTAATTGGAGAGTCATGAAAACTCTGCCAATCTAGGAGAAGTACCTCATCCATATCGGCATCCTTGGCCTCCAACTTGTCCCATTTTTCAGCTAAATCCTTTTCAGGAATGGGAACCTTGGGGCGATTAAGTACGCGATCTGGATGTCTATGCTCATAAGCCGCATGAATCCGCTCTCCATACCAATAGATGCGAGCACCATCTTCAGCTGTGATCTCCTCGGCCCTCCTCTTTTGCATCTCCAAAGCTTCCTTGGACGAATTCAGATCATCAATGGCCTTCTGAAGCTCATCGGACTTAGCCTGGAGGGATTTGAGAGCTTCATCCTTCTCGCTGATGGCCTTCTGACAAGCACCTTCAAGGATCTTTACTTTGCCTTGGACATCATCAAAAAGCGACTTCTGAGTCGCCAATTCAGTGCCAAGGCTTTCCAGCTCTCTAGCTCGTTCAGCATCCCTGCAGAGGGCGCCCTCCGTGAAATTGATAATCTGCATATAGGGCGATACGTGAATAAAAAGAGCGAATGGAGACATGCATTTGAGGGATGGAACATGAGTAGAAAGCAATATACCTCTATAGCACGCTTCTCAATCCCCTCCATGGCAGTTGGAAGCGGCACTTGTTCGCGCACGCGAGAAGCAGAGGGGAGTCGCCCAAGGACATTGCATATGGAAGAAACAATGTCCTTACAGGAAAAGCTCACGGCTTTACCAAAGGTCCTAGTCCACCACCCGCTAATATCAGGAATTGGCTGCGAATACGTAAGGAGAGGGATCAGGAGAACAGCAAATAACTGATAAAGGAAAATAAACAACACAAAAAGAGTGAGTAAATCATGATACCTCGTGAAATGGAGTGCTGCCCTTTTCTTTGGATGGGGTGGATATGGGTGTACCACCAACAGTCAAGGATACGGAGGTATTTTTTTTCCTGGGGCGAGAAGACTCTGTATCCGCATTACTCTTCCGCTTCCTATTTAAGGGAAGATCCTCAGAAGCAGAAGCAGGGCCTTGTGAAACGGAAGCAATTGTGGGGGAAGCCGCCTCAACAGAGGGAGTCGCCCCCACAGGAGAATTCGCCCCTGCAACAGAAGTTGTTCCCGTCGATCGCCTCTTCCTCCTCGCCAAGGCTTTCGCTTCCCGATCTGCAGCGAGTTGGGATAAAGGGTCACCCCTGCAAAGGGTCACCCCTGCAAAGGGTTAAGAGAAATCATCAACTAGGAAATAAGCTAATAATACCTTGTACGAAAACGCGATAAGGGTATAAACAACGCGATCTTCCTCGCGGTAGGCAATCGCTACTCGGCTCCTTAGCATATGGAATGCCTGATCATATGTCCATACAAAAGGAGGAGTACTCTTCAAGAATTTTACAATAGCGGATTCTTCCTTGCTTGGATAACCAAAGTTCAAACTCTTTACATTAGGTCGGCCCCAGCAACGAAGAAAGTTTGGATTCCCTTCATGGAACTTGATGAAGAAATAAGACCTGTCCCACTCGCGGATTTTGTTCGACTTCTCATCAAAGCCGTAGTAACCGCTCTGTCGGATGAAAGTAAAATACTCCCCCGAACTTTTGAAATGATGAAGCTTGGAGAAAATCTTGAGCGAGAAGGGAACCTCCAGACAATCCGCCAAAAACTTGTCCAGAGTCAAGTCGGCCCATCCATTGGGGTGCAGTTGCCCGGGTGCGATTCCATAACCTCCAAGGATGGAAGCAATCTCATCTGCCAGCGGATACGTGAAACCGCAGATAATTTGAGCGACAAAAATGGTAAAATACCCCTTCGGGAAGTCGCCGGGTCCTCTATTTTCCCCGGGAATGCTTGTTTCCAGGCCTTGAAGCCAAGGATACTGCTCCCGCAAGTCGTCAATCGTCTCGCGGCAAACTAGGCTTCCTGACCTATCCTTCTTCGGTAATAAACGGGGAGTGGGGACAGGTGGTGGAATCAACTTCTTGGGGTCGAAACCTAGGCCCTCATCAGTCGTATTCGCCAGATGGAGAAAATCGGCAGGATGAGAATCAGACCTAGGAGAGCTAGTTGAAGCTTCATCAACCATCTCATCAACCTCGTGAGACACCTCGCGATCGTAATTTTCGTCGAAGGGTGCGAAATCAAGTTCAGGGTTCGACATATCGGTGAAGGAAACGAACAGAAATAAAAGAAAAAATGGTTGAACGAGTTACGAGTCACAGAAAGGGAAACTTACATGTGAGAAAGAATGCAGAGAAGAACGAACGCAAAAGGGTTGATGCCGGAGAGGAAATGACAGAAAACGAATGAACTACTTTCGAATTTTGAATACCCAGATGAAGATGGAGAGTTGTCTAAGACATATGAAAAGACCCTAAAGGGCTCTTGCTAAACTAGAGGGGAGGCATGTGATGATTCGTGAAACCAACTGAGCTGAATCATAAGTACGGGCCCATCCCAAACTTAAGCCCACGGTTCAAGATTAAATGGGCTCCTAATAAGGGAAAGGGCTAACCACCCCGAAATCCCAACAAGGCACTAAACCACCCACTCAGAGAAACGGGACCACGTTTGTGACTACGTGGAGGACGTGGCACAGAAAGAGTAACCGCCCTCGGCGGTTACCTAGAAAGGCTTATAAAAGAAATAAGAAAGTCAAGGGAGGAGTAGGTTCACATTTTTCCTCGATACGATTATCAATCTACTAGAATTCCACATAAAACTGACTTGATCGTCGGAGAGTTTTCCCGGAGATCCTGTCTCCGGTTTTGTTTTGCAGGTAACTATGACGAGGATCATCAAATCAAATCCGGCAAGTTATCAAACTTATATTATTTTTTTATTCCTACCCCACCTCCTGTATCCCCTCTAACAAACTCCCTGTTACGACTTAAGCCAACCTTATTTGATCGTAAATATAATTTTTTTTATGTAAAATAACATGCATTTTATAAATATGGGATGTAAATATTATAAAATGTTATAGGTGCCTTCTACGGTTACTTTGTTTTTGACAAAATAAAGATTACTTTGTTTTTTTCACCATTGGATAATGGTGGATTTTAACAAAGTAAGAGCTACTGATTCGCAAATTTCTTGACAAACCGAACACAACAATTTGAATTTCTCTTATAAGCAATTTACAATAAAAAAACAACAAAACCTAACATAGAATTCAGATTCTCTTAATCATTGATAATATTGACTAAAAGTTCAAAATCTGATTCCACAATGAAAGTCATTATCTTCAACCAGCTCAAAGCTTCCCAAGTCGAGTGTGAATAGTTTATGCTGGTGACAACACTAACATGAAAGAGAGAAATTTCATTAGTCCTTGTAAAATTTCAAAATAATCTCTTATTTTATTTCTTTCATAATTATTTTCTTCTTTCTCTTTACAAAAAATGAACCTATAAATCCATAATTACACAAACCGTTGGTTGTAGCTGAATAAAAATTAATATTTTTTTTCTTCTTCTAATTTATCATTTCTTACAACTTTGAAACAATACTTTATCTGTTCAAAATAGATAACATTTAATGAGAATATAGCAGCAACAACAACAAAAAAGCCTTAGTCCCAAAATGATTCGGGATCGGCTAACATGAACCATCATATAAAACCATGAAATCAAGTCATGGCAGCGACACAAATTCTCTCTCTCCACTCTGTCCTATCCACTACTATATTTTCCTCAGTCTCCAATAAACTCATATCACTCTCGATCATCATTCTTCAAGTTTGCTTAGGTCTTTCCCTACCCCTCACCACTACATCCCTTTGTTACTCTTCAGTCCTCCTAATCGGCGCATCAAGCGCTCTTCGTCTTACATGGCCAAACCACCTTAATCGGTTTTCCTTCATTTCAATGAATTCAAGGATTTCCGGGGCAGTACTCGGTCAAGGAAATAGCCTTGCTAGCATTTCAGTGCATAAATACGAAACCTGAAGCCAGACCCCAAAATGGCAGCCATTATTAAAACACTTGAAGCTCTTGAATACAAACAGAACTAATGAATCAGTATATAATATGTGACTATTTATATATACTTAGTTTAAATAAATTCATGTAACCTCTTATGTAATAACAGAGTATACAAAAACAAAAACAAGTACACAAGTACATGAAAGCAAAAGCTACAAGTGATATTCCAAATCATGCTCAGTTTTAGTCCGTCATAATAAGGTTATGATAACTAGTAGGTATTACCTTGTCAAAACAATTGACAATCACGCTATAAGTCAAGTATGCTGATCAGGTTGATATCCTATGTCGACTATGTCACATACAAATGAAGATTCAAAAGTTAGAAGACATATTTGAAATTATCCATTGTTAGTTATTCTGTTTGTTTATTCTGTTTTGATATTTCCTTATTACATTTATGTTTGTGCAATTGTTATTTCTCTAAATGCTAGTGGTGTATCAGCTACTTAGTTTGTAAGGTAGTGAAAAGTAGAATGACAACTGTAAAGTTAAAGCTGATGTGTGTGTAACAGTTTTTGTCCTCACTCTATTTAGAGGATACAATGTTGCAGAGGATCATCAAAAAAGTAATCAAATCAATCCTCTCTCTCTCTCTCTCTCTCTCTCTCTTCTTACCTCATTTCTACTTTCTTCTCTTTTCTTATCTCATTTCTACTTTCTTCCTTTCTATTCTTACTAATTCTATCCTCAGAACTGCTAGTTCTAACATTGGTATTAGAGAACTTCCTTCCTCCGGCCAATACCTGTATGGTAAATAACACGGAAAAGAAGACACGAGAGCCATTAAAGCACAAAACGCAGCCATGGAAAACCTGGAGGAACAAATTAATGCGATGCAATCGCAACTCAAGCAAGTCACCGAGTCTATTGCTGCTCAGATTCACGTTCTACAAACACAAATGCTAGAGATCAAGACAACACATCAGCAATGATGGGATGATGTATACCAAGAGAAAATTGAATCTCGCAAGATTCAAGCTCAAGTTCATCAGGAGCAAATCAATATGCAACACACTCTCTTAGAGCTCAGTAAGTCTGTCTCCACTCTAGCCAAATTAGCCCAAACCCAATCTTCATCTTCTTCATCTGGGTTCCTCAACACCAATAAGGGCATTTTACAAGACACCTAATCATCAATTAACAAAGTTGCCTCCCAAACCACCATACCTTAACAAAATGCTTTCAAAATGCGATTTACCACAATTTGAAGGAATTGACGTAGAAAACTGGGTGAGCAAGTGCCAGAAGTATTTTCAACTTTTCAAAGTTGTGCCTAAGAAGAAGAAGGATTTGGCAGGGCTATATTTGCAAGGGAAGGCAGATTCCTAGTACAAGAATTGGAGCTAGGTTAACCCTGAGGCTAATTGGGAAGATTTTATAGAAGAATTGACAAAACGATTCCAGAGTACAAAAATCAAGGATGTGGTAGGAGAAATGGCCAATCTTAAGCAAACCTCCACAATGCTGCATTACCAGGAAGAGTTTGAATCTCTGAAGTTGAAAATGGAAAAGTGATTTCCTATAATCACTCCCTCATTCTATGTAAGCAGTTTCATTTCAGGACTTAAACCATAAATAAGATCTTCCTTCAAACCTGACCAGCATGATGAGATCTATTCTGCCATCAAGGCAGCTAAGCTCCAAGAGGTTCATATCAAGGAATTGATCGAAGCTATTCAACCTAAAACCCAGTTCAAACCTCTTACCACAACTAAACCCTAGAATCCTACACCATTAGCTTCATATAAACCTCCAAACACTACCAACAAATCCACTGCTATTGTAGCTCGAAATCCTGAGCCTAAACCAAATACTGTTGTTCAAAACTATAGGAAAACCCCTGGTGCATGCTATAAGTGTGGTGAAAGGTATTTTTCAGGTCATCAGTGCACTACCAAAAAGTTGAATGTGATTAATCTTGAAGCAGTAGAAGAAGGCAATCAAGAGATCTAGGAAGAAGAAGATGACCTGGTCACTGAGGAACCTAACCCGGAGATCCCAAAACTTATTTCACTCTTAGTGAATGCATTAGATGGAGGAATTACCCATAATACTATCAGGCTAAAAGGGATAGTGAACAAGAGGCCAATCATGATCCTGATTGATTCAATGAGCACACATAATTTTGTGGACCAAGGCTTAGTTGTTGAAGCCAAATTACCACTGCTATAAGTGAGACCTGCTGCAGTTGCAGTCGCGGATGGTAGACAACTCGATGTAAGTACTAAGTGTGATGAGTTCATATGGTCAATGAAGAATTCTAGGTTTCAATTTCCAATGGGAGTCCTAGAATTAGGGGACTATAATTTAATCTTAGGAGTAGATTGGATGAGGAATCATACCCCTATCATTTTTTATTTTGCTGAAAACATACTTATAATCTATAAGGATAGCAAACCTTTAAAATTGCATGGCATGACTGGAGAAATTAAGCTTAAGGCTATGACACTAAAATCTGTGAATCAGCTAATGTATAAGGGATGGAAGGGAGTCACATCTAGGTTGTTTTTTATTTCAGTTAAAGAGAGTGAGCCTCAAGTCAACAATGATATTAATGTTTCCCTAGTACCAGAACCTTATCAGCCTCTCATACATAAATACCAACACTTGTTTCAACCTCCAACTACATTACCACCTCAAAGATCCCGTGACCATGAAATCCCTCTTAAAGAAGCTACATACCCAATCAATGTAAGACCCTATCATTATTCTCACCACTAAAAGAATGAAATTGAAAAGTTGGTTACAGAGATGTTAGAAAATGGAGTAATTCAACCCAACCACGACCTTTATGCATCTCCAGTCCTCTTAGTGAAGAAGAATGAAGGCACCTGGAGATTCTGTGTGGATTATAGAGAACTTAACAAGGCCACTGTCAAGCATAAGTTTCCAATTCTAGTCATACAAGAATTGGTAGATGAACTTCAAGAGGCTCAAGTGTTCTCTAAGATAGATTTGAGGGCAGGATACCATCAAATTCGAATGAAGCCTGAAGATGTGCACAAGATAGCCTTCGGAACTCATACAGGGCATTATGAATTTTTAGTCATACCTTTTGGCCTAACTAATGCACCGACAACTTTCCAGTCCCTAATGAATACAATCTTTGCCCCTTATCTAAGAAAATTTGTCTTAGTATTCTTTGATGACATCCTAATTTACAGTTCATCTCCTGAAGAGCATATACAACACATTGAATTGGTATTTCAAACCTTATCTCATCATCAACTTTATGCAAAGGGGTCCAAATGTGACTTTGGAGTATCTCATGTGGCCTATTTGGGGCATATTATTTCAGTAGAAGGGGTCGTTACAGATCCTGCAAAAGTAGCTACCATGCAGAACTGGCCTATACCAGCTAATCTTAAACAACTAAGGGGATTCTTAGGCCTCACATGCTACTACAGTAGGTTTGTGAAGGGATATGGTGTTGTGAGCAAGCCACTAATCGAATTGCTAAAGAAGGACAGTTTCCACTGGTCACTAGAGGCTCAAGCTACATTTAAGCTTCTCAAGGACTTGATGTCTCAAGCCCTAGTATTGGCCCTTCCTAACTTCACTCAGCCTTTTATATTAGAATGTGATTCCAGTGGAACATGCATTGGAGATGTCTTGATGCAGCAAGGTAGACCCCTATGCTACTTATCCAAATCTCTCAATCCAAGAAACCAGAAATTATCAGCATATGAGAGAGAGAGAGAGAGAGAGAGATTTTGGCCATTTTATAGGCATATTCAGATTGGAGGCATTATTTGGAGAATTCTGTTTTTGTTATTAAAACAGATCATGAGAGTATAAAGCATCTTCTTGAGCAGAAGCTTCATACCTACTTACAATATAAAGGTATATCTAAATTACTTGGCCTGGATTACACTATTCAATACAAAAAGGGAAGTGAGAACAAAGTGGTTGATGCACTATCTAGGCAGCATGAGACATGTGAGAACTCAAACTCTGCTATACTAGCTCTCACTATGGTTATTCCCACCTGGATAGAAGAGATTCAAGCTTCTTACAACACTGATCCATTAGTTGAGTCTCTCATTTAGCAATTATCGGTCAGTCCTACTTCTCACCCTGCTTTTACTTATATGAATGGCTTGCTCATTTACAATTCCAAGCTCTACATTGGGTCAGCTACTGATCTAAGGAGTAAGAGTATAAAAGAATGTCACAATGCTCCCATTGGAGGTCATTCTGGAATTAAAGGGACTCTTACAAGGGTCCAACAACATTTTTACTGGCCCCAATTATCTAAGACTGTCACTGCTTGGATGACCAACTGTGACACTTGTCAAAGATGCAAAGTAGACCACTCAGCCTATCCAGGGTTGCTGCAACCTCTCCCAATTCCTACAGGGGCTTAGCAAGATATCGCTATGGACTTCATAGAGAAGCTTCCTAAGTCTTTTGGCTTTGATATAATACTAGTGGTGGTGGAAAGATTCTCTAAGGGTGGCTATTTCATAGGCCTTTCACATCCTTTTAATGTAGCAAATGTGGCCCAGGTGTTCCTGTATAACATTTTTAAGCTTCATGGCTACCAAGATCCATAGTTTCTGACAAAGACAGAATTTTTACACGAGTGTTTTGGAAAGAGTTACTTAAACTCTTGGGCACCCAATTGCACTTTAGTAGTGCCTAGCACCCTCAAACTAATGGCCAGTCTGAAATACTCAACTAGTTCCTTGAAAATTACCTCAGAAGCATGTGCTTCCTCAAACCTAAGACTTGGTCTAAGTGGTTAAGCCTTGCAGAATTCTGGTACAACTCTTCTTATCATATTGCTATAAAAATGTCACCATTCCAAGCATTATATGGAACAACTCCCAAATTGCCTATTCTACCTACTGGTGCATCAACTGTGGTAGCTGTTGATGATTTGTTGCAGGAAAGGGAGAAAATGAATACATTCTTAAAGGAATGTTTGTCCACTGTTCAGAATAGGATGAAGCAGTATGCTGATAAGCATCGAATGGACATGGAATTTTTAGCTGGAGATTGGGTTTTCCTGAAATTACAACCATATAGGCAGGTTACAGTGGCTATGAGGAACTCTCTCAAGCTCAGTGCTTGCTACTATGGACCTTTTCAAGTTAGGGAAAGGGTGGGTAAGGTAGCTTACAAACTCCAGCTTCCACCACAAAGCAGAATCCATGATGTCTTCCATGTCTCCCTTCTTAAAATGCGACCACCAGTCACCTCCATTTCCCATACTACCCTTCCACCTACTTACTCTGGAGAGTTTGTTTTACAACTAGCAAAGGTGTTGAATAGTCGTAATGCCATCATTGAATAGTGGGCAGTTCCTCGGCAATTGATCTAGTGGGAATGGATGCCTACTATTGACTCCACTTGGGAGGATGAGGCGACGATTGCAGCTCAGTTTCCGTAATTTTTTCATTCTTGGGGACAAGAATGCAGTAAAGGAGGGGGTATTGTCACATACAAACGAAGATTCAAAAGTTAGGGGACCTATTTGGAATTATCCATTATTAGTTATGTTGAAACACATTTCCACAATGACTTTGATTTGACAAAATTATTTAAATTAGAATAAAATTCCTAAGATAAAATATTCCAACACATTAAATTTAAATGCTTTGATTTAAATTGCTACTAATGTGTTTGTTCAAGTATTATTTGGAGTATTTAATTTATAAGTGTAAACGACATTAAGAACAAAGCCCAAAGCCCATTAAGCAAGGTCAAGGCCCAAGAAAGAGTCAAACAGATCCAAAGCTTGTGAATCAACTCAGCCCAGCAAGAAGAAGGATTCAAAAGATTTGCTAACTGCTTCACAACGAAGCCACTGAGTTCAACGGACAAGGAGACAAGGCAGAAGTTGACTTAGCAAACTTGGAGACAAAGGTTATTCAAATTAGGAAAGCTTCAGTTGAGCAAGAATAGTTGTCGTCTCGCTGTCCAAGAATCTTTACCATAAATAGAGAGACAACTTGACGCGTACTGACCAAAAGCTACTGAAGCACTGATCAATACAGAAAAGACTACGTTCTCATTGGCCGAAGACACTGAGCACTGAGGATGAAAGGGACAGTAAAGCTGTTTTCCTCCAACGGTTATTTTGAATTTTGAAATGACTGAAGGCTCAAGGTGTCACTATAAATAGGCCTTTCATTTGCTTCATTCGATGCAGATCTTCACCAAGTCGAAACGTTGACCAAATTCCTACTTGAAGTTTCTGTGTAAAAAGCAAAGCAATCTTACACCAATTACCATCTTTGTGTAAACGATTAGAATAGATCTTACTAGTGTTCTTTGTTAATAGAACAAAATCTTACCAATTCTTAAATTGCTATAGGAGACTCTGAGTTGCTCGGTTTTAGTACTCAAAGGTAGATAGTGCTGAGTATAGGATATAGATGAAGGTACTTTTTATACTCGTTGACTATTGTAAGGGGTTTGTACTCTACCCAAAAGAGCTCAGTAGTGGATTAAAGCTCAGAAGGATTCTAGGGACTAGATGTAGACAAGAGGCCGAATTAGGATAAAACTGCTGAGTAACATTCTCTAACCCTTAACTCATTTATCTGTTTGCTTTTTATTGTGCCTAGTAGAACGCTTAATTGAACTAGTGTTTGTTGGTCCCTTATAACGTAACAAGTTAGTTCCAAGGGGGGGGGATAGAAACTATTTAAAATTTAAGTACGTTAAGGCTGACTTCTTTTTCTTTGAAAAAAGGATTACACAGCGCGTTGAGTAAATAAGACACTAGCTTAGTCAACTGGTGACTAAGTCAGCTTCTTTCGTTGAGTCAGGAGATAGCACTTTGAGTCTATTCCTGAACTCAGATACTCAATACACACAACTCAACGTGACCTCTTTATTTGGTCAGTTTTGTTTAAGCAAGCAATATATATATTAAGGAGTTTAAGGTTAGAAAGATGTTACTCAGCAGATTTATCCAGGTTCGGCCTCTAATCCTACGTCCTGTCCCCGGAACACGTTCCGAGCTTTCAAATTCTCTACTGAGCTATTTAACGGTAGAGCATCAAACCTTTTACAACTTAGAAGCTGAGTATAACAAGAGTACCTTCCTCTATACCTCTACTCACTCCTAATCTCTCGCTGAGTACTATAACCGAGTACTCAGCCTCTCCTTTCTAATCTCTAGAAATGATAAAGATTTGTCCTAAACAACAATTGCTAAGACACTTTAGATGATTGAATAATCACTCTAGACTTTTACACGAAAGATATAGAATTTGGTGTAAGTATTTGCTTTGCTTTTTCTCGCAGAACTTTGAGTAGAATTTTGTTCAGCGTAATGGCTTGATAAAGTTCTGTGTTGAATGAAGCATTGAAAGGCCCTATTTATAGAGACGTCTGAGACATCAGTCATTTCGAATTTCGAAATAACCGTTGGAGGGAAACGGCTTCCTGTCGTTGTCACTCAGTCTTGCTCAGAGCTCTCGGCCAATCAGATTTGAGTATCTTTTGTCCTTGGTCAGTGTTGAGTAGCTTTTAGTCAGCTCGGCAGAATGTCTCTCCATTTATGGTAAGGTCAACTAGACAGCATTCTGTGTCTTCTGCACTTTACCCAAAGTGGAAACACTTTGTCTGGAAGTTGTTCTTGCTCAGCTGTTGTCTTGTACTCTTTGTCGATTCAACTCAGCAGCTTCGTTACGAAGTTGTTCATCGAATGTCTTCTCGATCATTCTTCCACTGAGCTGCGTTTTGTACATAACGATAGCGTTTTGCATACGCGGACCGAGTTGTCTTGATCTGTTTGACTTGGGCTTTGACTTCCGTATTTGGGCTTTAAGCCTTTTAGTCTTTATGTCTTATAAACAATTTAACTCAACATTGAACAAACACATTAGTTAAATAAATCAAAGCATTTAAACTTAGTGTGTTTAGAATATATTTAATTTTACTTAAATAATTTTGTCAAATCAAAATCATGTGGAAAGGTGTTTCAACAAACTCCCTCATTTTGATGTTGGCAAAACTATTCAGCGAGGAACTCAGTGTTAAGCTCCCCCATGATAGTTGACCTATTATTAATTAGCAAACTCCCCCGTCAGGGTTGAGCTGCTGACTTAGTTTTACTCCAAACATGTTAAGGTTTAATCGAGTAAGTCTAAGGTCAGTTTTCAGATATAGGTCAGCTCATGGAACATATTCTATTTTACTCAGTATTAAGCGGAAGGTGTAACATAGAGAGCACTGAGTAATCATTTTGTTCAATGGGTCTTATGAGACAGTGTTTTATAAACATACAAGACAGTGTCAAACATATTATCAGCATTGGATACAATCAACAAGTATTATAAGCATTAAACATAGTTGATGTATTTGAAGATACATAATAGTATAATACTCAGCATCGTATGAAATAACTCAAGTTTGGATAAAAGATGCAAGTATTGTATTGAAATAAAGTAGTCAGCATACATAGCAAAAGATGAGCATAAAAGAACATAGAGACTACAGACTAAGTAAAAAACTAAGCTAGCCCATTTCTACTTCTTTTTCTTTTGCTTAGACTGACTGCTTCTAGGAGCCTCCTGCTGAGTTCTAGCTTGTTCTTTCTCCCCCGTTTTGTCAGCATCGGGAGGAGGAGGAATTCTAAAAGAGTCGGTTAAGACTGCGGCGGTCAGCACGACGGACAGCTCCTTAAGTTTGTCGGCACTTTCATTAATGCCGTCAAAGACAACAACGCCTTCATCCAAGACCTCTTTAGGTATACCGAGTTCAGCGGCGCTGAGCAGGCTCAGTATGTAGGCTTGAGATTTACCTACCCAAGTAATTGTATCTGACAGTGCAGCAAAAACTTGATGAAAGGTCTTCAGCAAGGCTGAGTCATAATATTGACGCTGGATATTGTTATGACGAACATGGGTGAAGATCCTTTGGGAATTGACCAATATCTCATTTTGCTTCATTTGGTCAGTATCCATCTCTTGCTTATTCAGGTTCAGCAAACGAATTGCTTCGCTAATTTGCTCCACCGAGCATTGAGAATAGGAAGCCAGCTGATGGTTGGTCTTGGTTTGCTCAGTGTGAAGCTAGGCAAAGAGCATCTTAACTTCATCTGAAGTTTCATAGTGAGTGTTCGCAGCTGACAAGGTCTGGAATTGGCCTTGAAGAGTGTTAAGATGTTGAACCGTTGTCAGTTGGAGCTCAGCCAGCTTCGATATTGAGTCATGCTTGGGCTGATGTGATTGAATTGTGATCATATCACTTAGCAGATCCTTCAGTCCCTTAACTTCATTTAGAATCAGAGTGACTTGGGACAGCTGAGCTGATGTAGTGTTAGTAGACCCAGCAGAAGGTTCAGCGTGTTGATGAAGATCCTTGATTAATGACTGCACCGAGTTGATTAGTTGTCTACCAGACTCGGTGGCATACAGATAGCTAAGTGATCCTTCATCATGTTGCCTGGTTTCCTCAGTTTGACTAGTTGGTGGAGGATTCGGAATTGTTACAGGGATGACATGGTCAGTGACTGGAAGTGGGTTTTCGATCTGCACTTGGTTTTCTGGAAGAGATTGTTGAAACACCTTTCCAGATAATTTTGATTTGACAAAATTGTTTAAGTGTAATCAAAAACATATTCTAAAAACACTAAGTTTAAATGCTTTGATTTATTCTACTAATGTGTTTGTTCAATGTTGAGTTAAATTGTTTATAAGACATAAGGATTAAAAGGCCCAAGCTCAATACAAGAGTCAAAGCCTAAGTCAAACGGTTCAATACAACTCGGCCCGCGTTTGTCAAAACGTTGTCGTTATGGACAAAACGCAACTCAGCGAAAGAAGGATCTAGAAGACCTTCAAGGAACAACTTCGGAACGAAGCTACTGAGTTGATTCGACAAAGCGTACAAGACAGCAGCTGGCTAAGGAAAACTTCCAGACAAAGAGTTTCCACTTTGGGTAAAGTTCAGATGACACAGTATGATGTCCAGTTGACTTTACCATAAAAGGAGAGACATTCTACCGAGCTGACCAAAAGCTGACCGAGGACAGAAGATACTCAAATCTGATTGACCGAGAGCTCTGAGCAAGTCAGGATGACAACGACAGGAAGCCGTTTCCCTCCAACGGTTATTTCGAAATTCGAAATGACCGATGCCTCAAGATGTCTCTATAAATAGTGCCATCAGTTGCTTCATTTCATACAGAACTTGATCAAGCCATTACGCTGACCAAATTTCTACACAAGTTCTGCAAGCAAAAAGCAAAGCAAATCTTACACTACATTTCATATCTTTGTGTAAAAGTCTAGAGTGATTTTTCAATCATCTAAGGTGTCTTAGCAATCATTGTTTAGGACAAACACTTATCATTTCTAGAGATTAGAAAGGAGAGGCTGAGTACTCGGTTATAGTACTCAGCGAGAGATTAGGATTGAGTAGAGGTATAGATGAAGGTACTCTTGTTATACTCAGTTGCTAAGATTGTAAAAGGTTTGAGGCTCTACCTTTAAAGAGCTCAGTAGAGGATTCGAAAGCTCAGAACGTGTTCCGGGGATAGGACGTAGGCTTAGAGTCGAACCTGGATAAATCTGCTGAGTAACGCTTTTCTTATCTTAAACTCCTTATATATATTGCTTGCTTAAATAACCAAAAAGTGACCAAGTAAAGAGGTCAAGTTGAGTTGTGCGCATCAAACATCTGAGTTCAGGAATAGACTCTAAGTGCTATCTCCTGACTCAAGTCAAGAAACTGACCTAGTCACCAGTTGACTAAGCCAGTATCTTGCTGTTTACTCAGCGCCGCTGTTAAATCCTTTTCTCTTAAGAAAAGAAGTCTGCCCTAAGCTTTAAAAAGTTTAAATAGTTCCTAACCCCCCCTTGGAACTATACCTGTAACGTTATAAGGGACCAACAAGTGGTATCAGAGCTTAAAAGCTTACTGTAAAAGGTCTAACAACCTTGAGCTGATCCCTACCATGGGCAAAAACAGTACTCGGTTTCTCCTAGAAAACCAAACAACTCAGATATTGCCTGAGGGGCTGTCTATCACTCGGCCTCCCCTATTCTTCGGGTCTAACTATACCTTCTGGAAGAATAGGATGAAAAATTTCATTCAGGCTACAAATATGAGTGCCTGGCTATCTATAGTGCAAGGCCCATTTGTACTTGTCGAAGTTGTGGCTGGCCTAACAGTTGTAAAAGCTGAGGCCAAATGGACAGAGGATGATCTCAAGAAGCTTCAAAATCACGCTTCGGCTATTAATATGCTACACTGTGCGCTCGATGCTGCAGAATATAATAAAATCTCAGGTTGTGAGTCGGCGCAAGAGATCTGGAAGAAGCTGGAGGTCACCTACGAAGGAACCAATAAAGTAAAGGAGTCCAAGGTGAACCAGCAGATGAGACTGTACGAGCTGTTTGAGATGAACAATGATGAGGGCATATCTAACATGAATGCAAGGTTTACCAACATCATTAATGAGCTCAAGAGACTTGGAAAGATCTTCACTGAGGAAGAACAAGTCAAAAAGATACTCAGAAGTCTTCCTAAAGACTGGCAAGCAAAGAAGACCGCTGTTGAGGAAGCTCAGGATTTAACCACCTACAAATATGATGAACTCATCGGCTCGTTGCTGACCCATGAGATATCTATGAAAAACTTCGAGGTGAAGGAAAAATCTGAAGACAAGAAGCAGAAGTCTCTTGTCATGAATGCTGACTCCACTGATGGGAGCTCAACAGATGACGAGGAGATGGCTATGTTCACAAGGAAGATGAAAAGGCTCTTCAGGAAGAATGACAAATATTCTAAGAAGCTTTACAAAAAGTTTGATAAGTATAAAGCTGACTCCAGCGATAGCAAATACAAGAAAAACAACTCAAAGCCCATTACATGCTTTGCATGTCATCAAACTGGCCATATAAAGTCAAGCTGCCCCACGCTGAGGAAAGATAAGAAGAACGGCAAAAAGGCAATGGTGGCTACATGGAGCGACAGTGATGAGTCTTCATCAACAGAAGCTGAGGCCACCGAGTCAGCGAAGATATGCTTCATGGCTGACGAACTTGCTGAGCCATGCGTCTCTGAGCATGCTGACCCCTCCATTGAATCTGATGAGGAGGAGAAATCAAATGAGGTAATATCACTTTCCCAGCTCAGAAACGAAATGGGTAATGCCCTGAGTGATCTCTATACACTTGTCAAGAAGTGTAATAAGAAAATTAGAGCACTCAGCAGGCGTTGTGATGAGGTTGAAGAGGTCAAGCTGAGTGACCTCAGATACCTTCTTCAGGACAACTCAACTTTGCATGATAACATGAAGATCATACATGAGTCTGTCTATGAAGTCCAATCAGTTTCGAAGAAACTGAGAAAGGATGTCACAACTATCCAGAACCAATTAAAGGTTCCAAATAAAAGAAACATTCCTCTGAGAACTCAGTACCAAGGTACTCAGCAGAGATGGAATCCCCAGTGGAACGTCCAGTGTGACTTCTGTGGGAAGAAAGGTCACACCACAAAAGTGTGCTGGCATGCTCAGCACTGGGGTGCTGACCAGTCAGTGAGACAACCTAAACAGAAGGTCAGCTGTGACTTCTGTGGAAAGAATGGCCATACTGTCCATGTATGTCGCCATAAAATAAAATATGATGCTTTACCTGTTGCACCTAACAAGCAAGGACCCAAAAAGAATTGGGTACCTAAAAGTAACTAGTTACAATGCAGGTAAGCCTGAGATGTGCTGAGAAGTCAAAGATGTGGTATATTGACAGCGCATGCTCGAGGTATATGACTGGTGATGAAACTCAGTTCATCACGTTTGAGCGTAAGTTTTGGAGACAACAAGAAGGGTAAGATAGTAGGGTCAGGAACCATTGGAGGTAATCCTACTATTGGATCTGTCTCCCTAGTCAGCGGACTCAAATATAACTTACTCAGCGTAGCTCAGCTATGTGACAATGGGAGAAAAGTTATATTTGATGCTACTGGATGTAAAATATACGAGGGTGAATCAAATGAGTTAATTTTAACTGCCCCTCGCATAGATAATGTCTTTATGCTAGACTTAGAGAAAAAGTTTTCAAAAACTGTATGCTTAGTATCAAAGGAAGAAAATTCCTGGCTATGCCACAGGAGACTTGGTCATGTAAGCATGGACCTCCTGGCCAAATTAGCAAGAAAGCAATTGGTTGAAGGACTGCCTGAACTTAAATTTGAAAAAGATCAATTATGCCACGCTTGCCAAGCTGGAAAACAAACCAAACAATCTTTTCACAGCAAAAATATTGTCTCAACTAAGCGTCCGTTAGAGTTACTACACTTGGATCTCTTCGGTCCAGTCCAGCCGCTGAGTCTGGGTGGAAGAAGATTTTCCTTGGTCATTGTAGATGACTTCTCTCGGTACACTTGGGTCATCTTGCTGAGTAGCAAGGATGAGACCTTTGAGACATTTTCAAATTTGGTTAGAAAAATTGAAAATGATAAAGACCTAAAATTGGCTCACATCCGAAGTGATAATGGTGGAGAATTTAAAAACCAAAAGTTTGTTGAATTCTATGAAGCCAGCGGCATTGACCATAATTTCTCTGCTCCAAGAACACCTCAACAAAATGGGGTTGTTGAAAGGAAGAACAGAACTCTGGTTGAAATAGCCAGGACAATGCTGGATGAGCATAGGCTTCCAAAGTATTTTTGGGGAGAGGCTGTTAACACAGCGTGCTATATTCTTAATAGGGCTCTAGTTAGACCTATATTAAAGAAAACCCCCTATGAACTTTGGAAAGGACGAAAGCCCAATATTGGATACTTTCGTGCCTTTGGCTGTAAATGTTTTATCTTAAATACCAAAGATAGCTTAGCAAAGTTTGACTCAAAAGCTGATGAGGCTATCTTTTTAGGCTACTCAACAAAGAGCAAAGCATACAGAGTTTTTAATAAACGAACTCAAGTTTTAGAAGAGTCAGTACATGTTGAGTTCGACGAGACTAACCCTGCAGGTAGATACCAGCCACTGACCGAGGATGATCCACACTCAGTAACCGCTGACCAAGAACCAACTGCTGAGTCATTCACTAAAAAGCTGACCAAGAGTAAGAGTGAACCTAAGATTACTTTCACTGACCAATCTACTTCTGCAGAGATTGTTGAAACACAGACAGCACAAGACATAAATCTACCTAAAGAGATAAGGATTCCAAGAGGGCACTCAGAGAGTGCAATCCTTGATTCTGCTGGGAATACCCTGATGACGAGGAATCAACTCAAGAGGTACCTCAGCAATGTAGCCTTCGTCTCAGTTTAGGAACCTAAGAACTTCGCTGATGCTGAGGAAGATGAATTCTGGATGAGCGCAATGCAAGAGGAACTCGACCAATTCAGAAGAAATGATGTATGGGAGCTAGTGCCACATCCAAGGAGTCAGAAGACCATTGGAACAAGATGGGTCTTCCGCAACAAAATGGATGAGCAAGGAAATGTAGACAGGAACAAAGCAAGGCTTGTAGCTCAGGGCTACAGTCAGCAAGAAGGTATTGACTACGGTGAGACCTTTGCCCCAGTGGCAAGGCTAGAAGCTATTAGGATCTTATGTGCATATGCATCTTACATGAACTTTAAATTATTCCAAATGGATGTTAAGAGTGCATTTCTTAATGGAGTTATAAATGAGGAAGTTTATGTTAATCAACCTCCAGGGTTTGAGGATCCAAAATTTGCAAACCACGTTTATAAACTAAAAAAGGCTCTGTACAGCCTCAAGCAAGCACCACATGCTTGGTATGAGAGGCTGACCAGTTTCCTGCTGACTAGAAATTATGTCAGGGGCAAAGCTGATACAACCTTATTCATTAAGAGAAAGGGTAAAGATACCCTGCTGGCTCAAATTTATGTTGATGATATAATATTTGCTGCAACTAACGAATCAATGTGCAAGGAATTTAGCAAACAAATGCAGACTGAGTTTGAAATGTCGATGATGGGAGAACTCAACTTCTTCCTCGGACTTCAAATAAAACAAGGAAAGAATGGCATTTTCATCAGTCAAACTAAATATGCCAAGGAGATATTAAAGAAATATGACTTGGAAAATTGCAAGCCAATATCCACTCATATGGGCACTGACACTGTCCTCTGCGCTGACGAGAATGGTAAGTCAGTAGATGGCAAATTGTATCGAGGTATGATAGGCTCTCTACTTTACTTAACAGCCAGTAGACCGGACATTCAGTTCTCAGTATGCTACTGTGCTAGATATCAATCTAACCCTAAGGAATCTCATTACATAGCTGTAAAAAGAATCCTTAGATACTTGTAAAGCTCAGTGAATGCAGGTTTATGGTATCCCAACACACATGGCTTTACACTCGTTGGATACACTGACGCTGACTATGGTCGAGACAAGCTAGAACGAAAAAGCACCTCTGGAGGATGTCATTTCTTAGGAAGCTGTCTTGTATCTTGGTTCAGCAAGAAGCAGGCGTCAGTAGCCTTGTCTACCACTGAAGCTGAGTATATTACTGCTGGTCACTGTGTTGCTCAAGTCCTATGGATTAAGCAACAGCTTAAAGACTATGGTGTTCAAACAAAGACAATTGAGGTCAAATGCGACAACAAAAGTGCAATTGATCTATCAAAGAACCCAATTCAACACAGCAGAATGAAGCATGTCAGCATAAGACATCACTTCATTAGAGACCATGTACTCAAAGGTGAGATAAAGCTGACCTACGTCCCAACGGATGAGCAGCTTGCAGATATCTTCACAAAGCCACTGGCTCGTGAACAGTTCAGCATACTGAGAGAAGCCATTGGTATGTTTAATCCTCTTCAGTAAATTCCTGTTCTAAAATGTAAATTTATGCTGAATGATTTACACAAATGCATGCTGAGTGATTGTTATGCTGAGTACTTAACACAAAATACACATCAATACTGAGTCATTATGCACACCGAGTAGTAAATCTTAAACTAAGAAATCATATTGTCATACACTACTGACCACTCAGAATCCAAAACGCTTAGTATTCTAAACGCTGAGTGTTAGATCCGTTGCACTTAATGCTTAAGCACGCGAATAGCCACTTAGGATTACGTACGCGCCGAATGTGTCATAAATGCTAGGATCTTTGTCGGTTGACAATCCCAAAGCAAAACTGACACATGGATTCGATAAGATCCACACTTCACCGCTATAAATAATGGGTAAATCCCCATTCTTTATCTTCTTTACACCTACCGAATTCTAAGGCAAAAGCTTTCTCTCTAAAAACTCTCAAAGCTTCCCAAACTTGTTCTGAAATTATGACTCAAGTTTCCGTCAACATCTCCGGTGCCGGTCACCCTAAAACTACCAAGGTCACTACGCCGAGTAAAGGAAAAACTGGGCAAGCTACTTCTTCCAAAGAAAAACCGACCAAAGCCAGAACCTATACTAAGGTTTTTGACAACATTACTGAATGGAAAGTAGATTTCTCGCGATGGGTATCTGAGGCCTTCGTAACCTCCGAGCAACCCTTCTGTGAATGGATATCGCAAAATGGATGGACCGAGCTATTCTCTATTAGGGATCACACTTATCCTGACCTCGTAAGGGAGTTCTACCACAACCTCCGTGTTGCTGATGACAACCAGGACTGTCTGGCAACTGTGGTAAGAGAAAAGGCTATCTTCATAAATCCTAACTATCTGGCAAACTTGCTGAAGTTGAAAAATGAAGGAGCAAAGCTGAGAAGATCTGGAGATCAGGACAATACTGGGTACGAAGTCACCTTCTGTAAACCTGAAGGCCACTCAGGAGAAGTCTCCAGTTCCTCTATTGGTCAGCACCAAAAGATGGCTCACTATCTGCTGAGTTACTTCATCTACCCCAAGATCAACTGCACTACCTCAGCAACGAACTTCGAGCAATGCTTTATATGGCATATGCTGACATATAAGCCGATGAACATGCCAGTATTCCTCATTGCTGGCTTCCTAAGGAGTACCGGAACTCTAAGGCTAGGATCGCTCATCACCAGGATCCTCATTGATCATCAAATAGACCTAACTGATGAAGTTAAAGCTAGAGGATCTAAAATCACAGCAGCTTCGCTGAGGGCTTTAAAGTTCAATCAGCCTCTGAAGAAAGGGAAAACTGCTGCTGCTGGTGAACAACAAACTGAGGAAACAGCTGTCCCGAAGAAAGGGAGAAGAACTAAGGCTCCAGCTGCCCGCAAGAGGAAAGCTGTTGAGACCACTTCAAAGAAGGCTGAGCCTAAGGCAAAGAAGCCTAAGTCAGTTGCTGAACCAGGTCAGGAGAGACCTAAGTCAGCTGATAAAAGAAGCAGGCAAGATGAGCCTGAAACTGAGGACAGAACTAATGCTGATGTGCAGCCTCAGAAGAAGCACAAGTCTTCTACACTGACTCCCATCGATGCTATCCCTACTGACGTTGTTGTGCCTGGTGACTCTCACTACACACAGTGTCTAGGAACTGTAGCTGAGGAACAAGAAGAAGAGGTGCATCTGGACGACCAGTTTATTGCACAAGTTGAGGAAGAACTAGATGGTGATAGTTCAGAAGATGATGAAGAAGAAGAGGCCAGCGGTCAGGATGACGCTGAGGAAAATGAGGAGACAACCAGTGAGGTTGATGTTGAGCAAGCCAATACTGAGTTGGCTGCTAGAGAAGAACAAGAACATGACCAACACAATGTTGATCAAGTACATGAGCAAGCTGACCAGCTTGATGCTGAACAAGAAGAAACTTCTCCATCTCACTCAGAAGATTCTATTCAAGATGACACTCCTCCTCGCAGAAGAAGATTGGTTAAGGCAAGTCAGAAGACATTCAGCGACATTCCTATTCCACAACCAACTCTTCCTGACTTCGTTATTCAGAAGCCAACCCAGGACCCTTCTGTAGTTAAGCTGAAATTTTTCAAACGACAACCACCTTCTACTACATCGGCATCTATCGAAAAGCAAGCCTCTGTTTCTTCCCAAAAGGAACATGCCGACTTGAATGCTTCCGCCAACTCAACAAGTCAAGTTGAGCCGATTACTGTCCATCCAAGTATTATACTGACTCCTAATATCTCTGCCCCCGTCAGCACTGACAGTATTCGAATTTCTACTTCTCCACTCAACACATCTGCCGCTCAATCAGTTCTCCCAGAACAGCAAATGCAGATTGGAACCTCACTTCCAGTCACTGACCACATCATTCCTTTGACTCCTCCTCTCACCGGTCATACTGATGAACCAAGGCAACTTAATGAAGGTTCTCTAAGCTACATGAATGTCACTGAGTCTGGAAAACGCATCATCGACTCAGTACAGACTTTAATCAAAGACCTTCAACAAACTTCTACTCCTGCTGCTAGGTCTTCTAATATTGAGACTACTCAGCTCTCCCAAGTAACTCAGCTTCTAAATGAAGTTAAGGGATTTAAGGACTTGCTGAGTATCATCATTACCTATCAAGCACAGCAAGCTAAGCAGGATTCCATAGCAAAGCTGGCTGAGATCCAGCTGACAACAACTCAACACTTAAACGCTCTACAACAACAAGTTCAGACCTTGTCAGCTGCGAACACACGCTATGCAACTTCTGATGAAGTAAAGATGCTCTTTGCTCAGCTTCACACCGAGCAAATCAAAACCAACGAGCAAATGGCTTCACATTCTCAATGCTCAGTGGAGCAAATTGGTGAGGCTGTTCGACTGCTGAATCTGAACAAGCAAGAGATGGACACTGACGCTATAAAACAAAATGAAATGTTGTCCATCACCAGACAAACCTTCAACCACATACGTCACAGCAATGTTCAGCGTCAATACTACGACACCTACTTACTCAAAACATTACATCAAGTCATTGCCGGCCTGACCGATGCACTTACATGGATAGGCAAATCTCAAGCCTTCACAGTCAGCATGATCAACGCTGCTGAGCTTAATATACCCGCCGAGGTCTCAGATAATGGAGTGACTATCTTTGATGGTGTCAATGAAAGCGCCGACAGACTTAAAGCGCTGTCCACAGAACTGACCAGGGCCGTCTTAACCGACAGCTTTAGGATTCCTCCTCCCGATGCTGACAAAACGGGGGAGAAAGAAGAAGCGAGAACACAGCAGAAGAAAAAGAAATAGATATCTAGGCTAGCTCAGTATAGGCTAAGTATGTAGTCTCTATGCCTGTCTTGAACCTTTGTAAACACTGACTACCTATATTAAATATCAATACTTGCATCTTCTGTTCAAACTCTGAGTTATGAATTATTTTTATACGATGTTGTGTATTATGTCATTATGTATCTTCAATTAAATCAGCTATGTTTAATGATTATAAAATTTATTGATTGAGCCAAATGCTGATAACATGTTTGACACTGACCTATATGTTTATAAAACATTGTCTTATAAAACTCATTGAACAACAAATTACTCAGCGCCCTCTGAATGATAAAACCTTCCGCTTAAACACTGAGTAAAATAGAATATGTTCCATGAGCTGACCTATATCTGAAAACTGACCTTAGACTTACTCGATTAAACCTTTAAATGTTTAGAGTAAAACTAAGTCAGTAGCTCAACCCTTACGGAGGAGTTTGCTAAGTTAAATTAGGTCAACTATCATGGGGGAGCTCAATACTGAGTTCCTCGCTGAATAGTTTTGCCAACATCAAAATGGGGGAGTTTGTTGAAACACCTTTCCATATAATTTTGATTTGACAAAATTGTTTAAGTGTAATTAAAAACATATTCTAAACACACTAAGTTTAAATGCTTTGATTTATTCTACTAATGTGTTTGTTCAATGTTGAGTTAAATTGTTTATAAGACATAAGGATTAAAAGGCCCAAGCTCAATACAAGAGTCAAAGCCCAAGTCAAACGGTTCAATACAACTCGGCCCGCGTTTGTCAAAACGTTGTCGTTATGGACAAAACACAACTCAGCGGAAGAAGGATCTAGAAGACCTTTAAGGAACAACTTCGGAACGAAGCTACTGAGTTGATTCGACAAAGCGTACAAGACATCAGCTGGCTAAGGAAAACTTCCAGACAAAGAGTTTCCACTTTGGGTAAAGTTCAGACGACACAGTATGCTGTCCAGTTGACTTTACCATAAAAGGAGAGACATTCTACCGAGCTGACCAAAAGCCGACTGAGGACAGAAGATACTCAAATCTGATTGGCCGAGAGCTCTGAGCATGTCAGGATGACAATGACAGGAAGCCATTTCCCTCCAACGGTTATTTCGAAATTCGAAATGACCGATGCCTCAAGACATCTCTATAAATAGTGCCATCAGTTGCTTCATTTCATACAGAACTTGATCAAGCCATTACGCTGACCAAATTTCTACACAAGTTCTGCAAGCAAAAAGCAAAGCAAATCTTACACTACATTTCATATCTTTGTGTAAAAGTCTAGAGTGATTTTTCAATCATCTAAGGTGTCTTAGCAATCATTGTTTAGGACAAACACTTATCATTTTTAGAAATTAGAAAGGAGAGGCTTAGTACTCGGTTATAGTACTCAGCGAGAGATTAGGATTGAGTAGAGGTATAGAGGAATGTACTCTTGTTATACTCAGTTGCTAAGATTGTAAAAGGTTTGAGGCTCTACCTTTAAAGAGCTCAGTAGAGGATTCGAAAGCTCAGAACGTGTTCCGGGGACAGGACGTAGGCTTAGAGCCGAACCTGGATAAATCTGCTGAGTAACGCTTTTCTTACCTTAAACTCCTTATATATATTGCTTGCTTAAATAACCAAAAAGTGACCAAGTAAAGAGGTCAAGCTGAGTTGTGCGCATCAAACATCTGAGTTCAGGAATAGACTCTAAGTGCTATCTCCTGACTCAAGTCAAGAAACTGACCTAGTCACCAGTTGACTAAGCCAGTATCTTGCTGTTTACTCAGCGCCGCTGTTAAATCCTTTTCTCTTAAGAAAAGAAGTCTGCCCTAAGCTTTAAAAAGTTTAAATAGTTCCTAACCCCCCCTTGGAACTATACCTGTAACGTTATAAAGGACCAACAGAGATGATTGATCGGCAGTAGTGATGGTCGGTGAAGTAGTAATCCTAATGCTGTCAGTGCTGACAGGGGCAGGAATGTTCTGAGTCAGCACAATTCTTGGAGCAACAACATTAACGAGAACTTGCTCGGTCTGACTTGTAGAGTTGGCGGAAGCACTCAAGTCGGCTTGTTCCTTTTGTGAAGAAACAGAGGCTTGCTTTTCAAGAGAAGCTTGTTGAGAAGAAGGGGTTTGCTTAGTGAAAAACTTCAGCTTAAGAGAAGAAGGATCTTTAGTCGGCTTTTGAACAGGAAGGTCAATGACAGTTTTCGGACTTGCCTTTACTAATCTTCTTTTGCGAGGAGGAGGAGTGTCAGCTTGGATAGACTCTCCTAAGTGAGAAGGAGAAGTCTCTTCTTGATCAGCATTGAGTTGGTCAGCTTGTGCTTGTTCTTTATCTGCAGCCAACTCAGTATTAGTTGGGTTAGCAGCTTCCTCTTCACTAGCTGTCTCCTCAGCGTCATCCTGACCGCTTTCTTCTTCTTCTTCTGCTTCCTCATCATCCTGATCTTCGTTATCTAATTCTTCTTCCACCTGAGTGATGAACTGATCATCCAGTTGTACATCATCTTCTTGATGCTCAGTTTCAGTTCCCTGACACTGTGTGAAGTGAGAGTCACTGGGATTAATGAAGTCAGTGGGGATAGCATCAATGGGGGTCAACTCTGAAGACTTCTTCTTCTTCAGAGGTTGCTCATCATCATCCATTCTCTCTTCTGTATCAGGCTCATCTTGCCTGCTTCTCTTCTCGGCTGACTTAGGTCTCTCCTGAACTTTTTGAGAAGCTGACTTTAGCTTCTTGGCCTGAGGCTCAGCCTTCTTTGAAGGAGTCCCAACAGCTTTCCTTTTTCGGGTAGCTGGAGCCTTTGTCCTTTTGCCCTTCTTTGGGACAGTTGTCTCCTCATCAGCCTCATCAGCATTTTTGCCTTTCTTAATCGGTTGGTCATACTTCAAGGCACGCAGCGCAGCAGCTGTGATCTCAGAGCCTTGGGCCTCAGTTTCCTCAAATAGATCAATTTGATGATCTTTGAGGATTCTGGTTATGAGTGAGCCTAGCCTTAAAGTTCTAGTGCTCCTTTGGAAGGCAGCAATGAAGAAAACTGGCATATTGATGGGCTTGAAGGTCAGCATATGCCATATGAAGCATTGCTCGAAATTTGTCGCTGAGCTAGTGCAATTAATCTTGGGGTAGATGTAATTGGTCAGCAGGTAGTGTGCCATCTTTTGGTGCTGGCCCATTGATGAACTTGAGATTTCTCCAGAATGGCCAGGGGGTTTGCAGAAGGTGGCTTCATACCCAGTTCCTTCATGATCACCAGTTCTTCTCAGCTTTGTTCCCTCATTCTTCAATTTCAGCAAATTGGCAAGGTAGGTAGGGTTTATAAAGATTGTTTTCTCCTTTACCACGGTTACTAGGTAGTCCTGGTTATCGTCAGCAACCCGCAAGTTGTGGTAGAATTCCCTTACAAGGTCAGGGTAAGTGGGATCTCTAATGGAGAACAGCTCGGTCCAGCCATTCTTCGATATCCATTCACAGAATGGTTGCTCGGTTGTTACAAAAGCCTCAGAGAACCATCGTGAGAAGTCTATCTTGCATTCTCTTACGTCTGCGAAAACCTTAGTCTATCAGCTCAAGGTAGTTAAACCTTTCACAGTGAGCTTTTAAGCTCTGATACCACTTGTTGGTCCCTTATAACATAACAAGTTAGTTCCAAGGGGGGGGATAGGAACTATTTAAAATTTAAGTACGTTAAGGCTGACTTCTTTTTCTTTGAAAAAAGGATTACACAGCGCGCTGAGTAAATAAGACACTAGCTTAGTCAACTGGTGACTAAGTCAGCTTCTTTCGTTGAGTCAGGAGATAGCACTTTGAGTCTATTCCTGAACTCAGATACTCAATACACACAACTCAGCGTGACCTCTTTATTTGGTCAGTTTTGTTTAAGCAAGCAATATATATATTAAGGAGTTTAAGGTTAGAAAGATGTTACTCAACAGATTTATCCAGGTTCGGCCTCTAAGCTTACGTCCTGTCCCCGGAACATGTTCCGAGCTTTCGAATTCTCTACTGAGCTCTTTAACGGTAGAGCATCAAACCTTTTACAACTTAGAAGCTGAGTATAACAAGAGTACCTTCCTTTATACCTCTACTCACTCATAATCTCTCGCTGAGTACTATAACCGAGTACTCAGCCTCTCCTTTCTAATCTCTAGAAATGATAAAGATTTGTCCTAAACAACAATTGCTAAGACACTTTAGTTGATTGAATAATCACTCTAGAATTTTACACGAAAGATATAGAATTTGGTGTAAGTATTTTCTTTGCTTTTTCTCGCAGAACTTTGAGTAGAATTTTGGTCAGCGTAATGGCTTGATAAAGTTCTGTGTTGAATGAAGCATTGAAAGTCCCTATTTATAGAGACGTCTGAGACATCAGTCATTTCGAATTTCGAAATAACCGTTGGAGGGAAACGGCTTCCTGTCGTTGTCACTCAGTCTTGCTCAGAGCTCTCGGCCAATCAGATTTGAGTATCTTCTGTCCTTGGTCAGTGTTGAGCAGCTTTTAGTCAGCTCGGCAGAATGTCTCTCCATTTATGGTAAGGTCAACTAGACAGCGTTCTGTGTCTTCTGAACTTTACCCAAAGTGGAAACACTTTGTCTGGCAGTTGTTCTTGCTCAGCTGCTGTCTTGTACTCTTTGTCAATTCAACTCAGCAGCTTCGTTACGAAGTTGTTCATCGAAGGTCTTCTCGATCCTTCTTCCGCTGAGCTGCGTTTTGTACATAACGACAGCGTTTTGCATACGCGGACCGAGTTGTCTTGATCTGTTTGACTTGGGCTTTGACTTCCGTATTTGGGCTTTAAGCCTTTTAGTCTTTATATCTTATAAACAATTTAACTCAACATTGAACAAACACATTAGTTAAATAAATCAAAGCATTTAAAATTAGTGTGTTTAGAATATATTTAATTTTACTTAAATAATTTTGTCAAATCAAAATCATGTGGAAAGGTGTTTCAACAGTGTTGAGTTGTGTGAATTGGTGCTGAGCTCAGGAATAGACTCTCTAGTGCTATCTCCTGACTCAACGTTAGAAGCAGCTTTAGTCTTTGATTAACTAAAACTGCCTCTGACCTCACTCAATATCACTGTGCTAAGAATTAAGTGAAAAATCCGAAGTGTTAAAAGAAACAAACCAGCCTTTAAAGAAATATTTTAAATAGTTCCTTAATCCCCCCCCTAGGAACTAATTCCTATATCACAAGGGACCAACAAGTTATTCTGTTTGTTTATTCTATTTTGATATTTCCTTGCATTTACGTTTGTGCAATTGTTATTTCCTTAAATGCTAGTAGTGTATCAGCTACTTAATTTGTAACGTAGTGAAAAGAAGAATGACAACTGTAAAGTTAAAACTGATGTGTGTGTAACAGTTTTTGTCCTCACTCTATTTAGAGGAGAGGATGATGCACCAGACCATCATCAAAAAAGTAATCAAGTCAATCTTTTCTCTCTCTCAATTCTCTTTTCTCTCTTCTTACCTCATTTCTACTTTCTTCTCTTTTCTTATCTCATTTCTACTTTCTTCTCTTCTATTCTTTCTAATGAACTGCTAGTTCTAACAGACTATCTTGTCAAAACAATTTACTGCTTCTGCAAGATTACCTTATATACATAAACCACTAATCAAAGTGTTAAAGGTTATGATGTTAGGCTCCAAACCAAGTTTGAACATTTCCCCTAAAACAGAGAATCCAAAATCGATCCGGTTTATATCCATTTGGTGAATCAACCTTAATAAATTTCTGGTGATTTTCTTAAAGTTCTTGTTGAAATGTGGGTGTGTGTAAACTTCAGCATTCAAAGAAAAAAATGGATGATGTTGTTTGTTTCATTACTACTTCGAGTTGAAGTTTAAATATGTTGATACAACATGCTTGCTGTAATTCTTCATCTCCCATAGTGAAATTTCATGAGGAGGAGGCTTGCAAGGTATTGATCTTCTACCTGATAGAAATTGCCGAGACACCCTTTTCATCGCCGGTCTAGACTTGGGCTTATCATTCACCCATTTCATCTCCCTTTTCCGATATCTTGAATGTCACTTTTACTTCTCGGAGGCGGTAGATGTTCATCAAATACTTCACTTAGCATAATGGTCGTAGAAGATGATGAAATCAGATCTCCTGGATGTTTTCCCATTAATATTTCCAAAGCTACAGCTCTGAAACTACATACATCGCACTTTTCTGTCACTACCATGGTGTAGGCCAGTGAAAAGAGAAACTTTATCAAAACTATATAATATTAGAATCAATTAGAAAGGACCTATTCCACCATATTATATTAACCATAACAGCAGCATCAACTATACTATACTATTCCCAGTACAGGAAGTGCCATCTCCATTTCAGATAATAAGACTCTGTTTTGCAAATAATGTTCAAAACACTCTAAAGATAAAGGCTGTTCCCTCAAGAAGTGAATTCACTTTAACAATCAGTTTGGCAACTAATGCTCAAAACACTCTATGCTATGTTATGGCTAAAAGACATTATAGATAAAATTGATCAGAAACACACAACATTTTGGCAAATAATGTTAAAAACAATCTACATTTTTATAGGCTTAACGACCTATTTTCCCTTTATCTTATCCACAACGTGGTTTAATATCCCCTGATGAATGAGGAATCAACACATGAAACAGAACAAGAATGGAAGGAACATCAGAGATTGTGTTCTTCGACATGGAAACAACAGTACCAAACAAAACCCGGCAGCGATTCTGCCATCTTCATTTGAGAAATAAGACTCACTTTTGCAAATAATGTTCAAAACACACTCTATACACAAGTTTGTTCTCTCAACTATTGAATTAATTTTTGTGAACAGTTTTCATTGCAGAAATAGGCATTACCTGAAACATGAGGTGTCTAGGTTCTATCTTTTAAAGTAAATTCAACATTTGTACACAATGAAAGCAAATTCCAATCCATCCCATATTTCTCATACTTGTTATTAAAGTTGCTCTACTCAGTGCATCAATTACTTAATAGAATAAAGAACCAAAAACAAATGCTATATACTCTGCTCATTCTCATCAAAACATAAACATAACTCAGATTAAAAGAATGACGGAATTGACCATTCATCAAGTTAAATAACAATAAATTAACAGGAAGAACAGCAATGAATAAGCTAAAACCAAATTCTAATTGACTGGGTTAAACCGCACCTGGCCAATAGCCCGCGATTGCAGTATGTGATGGATTCAAGGCTTTCCGGGGCAGTATTCCATCAACGAAATAGCCTTACTAGCATCATAAGTATGAATCCTAAAGACAGATCCAAGATGGCAGCCATTATTGAAACACTTGAATCTTACAAGGACATGACTGTATCAAGTCAGCAATGGCAACAAAAATACAAACAGAATTAATGTATCCAGTATATATGTGACTATTCATGTATACTTAGTTTAAATAAATTCCTGTAACTTTATGTAA